>NW_026125489.1:12417500-13047500 GCF_943737965.1 Phodopus roborovskii
AGCCCCCTATTCCCAGTCCCCCAACCCACTTCTCCCATATTTCTGTTCAGAAAAGGTCAGATCTCCTATGGATAGCAACAAAGCATGGCATATAAAGTTACAGTATGACTTTATATCTAATGACTTTTTTTTATAAATTTGTTTTTCCTAATGTTTTACTTGCATAATATGAAATTGTCATTTAAGAGTGTTTAAAGGCTTTTAGAATTTAGTTCTCAAGGTAAATACTGAGTAAATACTCATATGTACTGCATACAGAAAGTGGTGTAATTTGAATATAAGTATATATAATAAATTCAATTTTTCCTATAAAGCAGTTGGAAAGTAATAAGTGCCTTTGCTTACAAAGCAGAAATTAAATGGACATTAGTGGTTTAAAGAAAAATATACTTTAAATGGTTTCTTATTTTATGCTGAACAAGTACAAATAACATATTTATTTTATGATAATTATCTGATTTCTCCAGCTGTATAAAGAATGTATCTAACTGTACATTTTTAATAAAGTTGAATTAAAACTTAACTGAAACAATTTACTATTTGTGTAATATTTATTTGCATCTTAATTAGAACTCTGGGACAATCTGATATAGTACTGCATTCTCTGAATAAATATTTTCCACATACACTCTAGCTTTATGTGCAAGCACAAATCCCTTAGCAAAGTAATCCAAGGCAAAGATTCCCCCCATTCTTATATAGACAGATAAAGCACTCTTGAGTTTGAAATTACAGGTCTTCTCACTAAGAGAGAGATTATGAGACTTCACTTTATAGATCAGCGCTACAGCCTGAACAAACATCTTATACCACTTTAAACCAGACTCCAAAGTATTTTATAAGCTTCTCTATAGCCTTTGCAAGTTATTGAGGTTAATGGTCAATACAATTGCCATCTCTTATGTAATAAACTACTTTGTTTTGCTTGCGAGTTCTCTAAGGAGTAAAATAGCATGAAGTGTGTATTCAGCATACATGAAATATAACCCTATTAGAGTAGCCAAGTAAATTACAGAATATTTGAAGCAGAAAACCTGCCAACTCCATAAAATGATGGTCTTCCTATTGTTGAAAGAAATGAAATGATCAGCCTGATGATTTCAATAAAAAGAATTTGAACAAAAACTTCAGAGTCACACAAAATGAACCTAATAAAATTGGAATGACAGCACATATAATCTATTTGATGACTGCATTGGAAGAGAAAGGGAGAGTGATAAGAATGGTTGTGAATAGACCAGCTTATTTTTTTTTAAAGAAAAAGAATCGTTGAAGGAATAATAGTAGAGATAAACTACTCCATCGCAATGATTACTCCCACAAACCAACTGTTAAAATTGGTGTCACTACATTTATCATAGTCAAATGTTATTATACAGAGTTGTAGTTCCAGATTTTAAGAACTGTATTTTTAACTAAAGATCCAAGTATGACAGTAAGTCATTTAGGTTATAGTAAAACGGGGATTTATGTCACACTGAATTTCATTTAATGACCTGGATACTTGTCCATTTTGTAGTTGGAGCACTTACAGCTTTTTTTTACTCAAATCGGTATTCTATACAACTGGCCAGTCAATTAGCACCTGCTTAAATTAAAAATTAGTTATAACTAAAATCTAATACTTTTTCATAATCAAATCATAATTAATTCTATGGATAGACATAAACTCTGAGACACAGACCTTGATACGCATACACCTTTACAATATTTCTGCTCCTGTATTTTGTTCACGTTCTAGTTTACAAACATAATGGGTCTTAATGAATAAAACCAAAGTTCACATTTACTTTGTTTTTACACACAAGGAGAGCAGTAAAAGAACATTTCATGGTGTTACATACAAGGTCATATATGGCCATTTATAAGTGTTGCAGTATCCCCTAGCATCCAATCTTGAAAAACAAAACAAAACAAAGTGACATTTCTTAGAGATGGAAGATTAACATATTTTTACTAGGACAATTATAAAAACCATGGTAAAATATTTAAAATTATTTTCAGTGTATTACTAAGTTAGTTGTTACCTAGAAATACCTCATTTCGATATTAAGTACTGCACATATATACATGCTATGAGCCCAAAATCATTCTAACTAGCAAACCACACTAAAAGAGAGAATGTGATTTTAACTTATTTATTACTAGGTACTTTCTTAAGTAATTAACTCTCTAAAATCCATTAATATTTGCTCTCTCTCTCTCTCATTATGTGTGTGTGTGTGTGTGTTACAAAACAAAGAAAAAAAATAAAAATATCTTGATGACCCTCAACTGAAGAATGAATAAAGAAGATGTGGCATATTTACACAATGGAATACTATATTGTGGGGAAAAAAACAATGGAATCTTGAAATTTGCAGGCAAATTGATGGAACTTGAAGAAACCATCCTGAATGAGGTAACCCAGTCACAAAAAAGAGGAGCAAGGTATGTACTCACTCATATATGGATTTTAGACATACAGCAAAGGATCACCAGTCTATAATTCACACAGCTAGAGGAACAAAGATACAAGGAGGAATCTAAGAGATTCATACAAGGCCCCTCACAGAAGGGGAAAAGGACAAGATATGAGCACATAGGGAGTGGGGTGGGCAGTGAGTGGAGAGGGAGCTAGGAGAAAGAGAAGGGGAGGATAGGAAAGCACTGTGACTAGCAAGATTCAGTCAGGGGAGGAATAGACCAGAGAAAAGAGAGAGGGGGAAGAAAGGGGGAGAGAGAGACCATAAAAGAGGGAGCCATTATAGTTTTGAAGAGAAAACTGAACCTAGAGAAATGTTCAGAGACCTACAAGAGTGACCTCAACTAACAATTTGAGCAACAGTGGAAAGGCTACCATAAATGCCCTTCCCTGATAATGAGATCGAAGTCTAACTTATCCACCATCTTAGAGCCCACATCTATTAGCTGATGGAGACAGAAACAGACACCCACAGCTAAACACTGAGTGGAACTGGAATCCAGATGCAGAAGGAGAGGACAAGACCAGGCTACAGAAACACATAGAGACGGCTGACCTGAACAAGGAGGAGCTAATTCGTCCCTAGACTGATAGCTGGGAATTCAGCACTGAACTGACTCAGATCCCCTGAATATGGGTCTCAGTTAGAAGGCCTGAGCAGTATAAGGAACCTTGGACAGTGGAACCAGGATGTATCCTGGTGCACAAAAGGACTTTGGGAACACATTTCTGATGGAGGGATACTCCCTTAACCTAGAGACAGGAGAGAGGTCCTAGTCCCTACTCCAAATGACTTGATATATTTTGTTGAAGTTACCACCCTCCCTGTGGAGCTGGCGGGGGAATGGGATGGGAGGGTGGTCGGGGGCATGGAAGGGAAATCACTGAATGGTGGAGAACTGTGTCCCAAATATTGTCTAAGCACATAAATGAGATATGTTACTGATGATATAATTTTATTCTAACCCTGGAGATCATTTAAAATTTAAAGTATTGGGAGGGATGGAAAATGGTTCAGCAGTTAGATACAGATGTCTTTCTTGCAGAGAACTTCAATGTAATTCCTGTTCCCACATGTTACTACCGCATGTCCTTATGGACTGATACATGCCTTAAGTTTAAAAAATGAGTTGGGACTTTGCTATATTGCAAACTCTAAACTTTGATAAGAGTATTAAACCAATCTGTGTTATACATAAATATAGGAAATAATATGCATAAGTAAATGACTATACTTTTGGGTGGGTGAAGGCTTAGTAGTCATATAAGAGACAAGGAAACAAGAGGGGAAAAGCGATATTACAGATAATATACACATAATTTAGTGTTTTGCAGCTACACTATAGTCAGTAGGAGCTCACACGATTTGGTTTAATTTTTGATGTCTTAAAATCTGATCACTATTCACAATCATTTCTGACCTTCCCATGGCAACCAATGTTTTCTTCGTCTATGATATTCTGGCTATTTCTTGAATGTTTCAAAAATCCTTCTGCCTTAATCACACTGAGGAATTTGATTTAGAAATACCTTATTTTGTATTATATCCTGAAATTTCCAAATCAAATGCACCGCCTATCAGGTTAGTGGACATATAGACTGCAATGTCTTCTCATGAGGAAGAATTCATGTTTGTTTTGTGTGTTTTGTTGTGTGTTGGGTCATTCTATATCTATATGTAATGCTATTTTATAGTGCACAATAAAATTAAACCAACAGGTGAATAAGCCATGTTGAAGAGGATCCTTTACTGAAACTCAACTTAGTGTTGAGAAGATGAGCTGATGAACCTGGGGAAAAAAAGGAATTGAGCAATAAAATATACCTCAAATATTGAAAATATAGAAAACCATACACTATCCTACAGCAAATTTCACAGCAGGCCTCTTCAAGACTCTACTTCCTAGATCAACCCCTCTTGAAATTCTAGAGCAAATATTCTTCTGTAGCCTTTTAGTCTCCCAGATTTAATCACTGACATTTGTATTGAGTATTTCTAGTAATTATATCTAGTATTACTGATTCTATTATGTCATTGTTTCTAGTATGCTAATTCGCTGAGTATATATCATTACATATATATTTAAGATATTATTTTTGTTGTCTTGAGTAGCAATAAATAGAGTGTTTGCCATGCATGCTTGAGGATTTTAGTTCCATTCCCAGTACTCACATAAAAACGTGAACTTGGAAGCAGAAAGGAATTACTATGCTACCTTCCACTTAAATTAGTGGTTGTCTTAACTTCAAAACATCCACCCCTGCTGACATCTTGGTGCTTTGTTTCCAATAAAGATTTAAATATTTTAATTTTTAATATTTCAGATCTACTTTTATTTTATGTGTATGGATGTTTTGCTTGCATTCATGTTTGTGTACCACATGTATGTTTATGAAGAATTCAATAGGCCACAGATTAATATTTACACGTAGAAATTAGAAACATTCCACAGGGAACGTATGGAATTTCATATTGCTATTCAGAAACCATGAAAACACAATCTTAATTTTATCAAATAAACTCTCTCAAGAAAAACAAAAAATCAGTTAATTTTATACATTTGTCATGTATATTTTCTCTTCTACCTATTGCAGTAATATTATTTTTAAATAACCTTCGGAGATTATTTTAGACAGAAAAAATCAGCAGCTGATATGATTTATGACCTAGTATCACATTTTCATATTCTTGGGGCAATCAACAAACAGTTGTTACCATTTGAAGGCATCATGGAAAATGTGTGAATTCTGTCTTCCTATATTGTTATCAATTTGCATTTTAAAAATCAGCAATAGATTTGTGAGTCTCTGAATGTTTTGTCATGAACTTAAGCAGGTTTTAAAGGATATGAATTTTACGGGAAATAGTTTTGAAAATTCAACTACAGATGAAAAATATACCTATGATATTCTGAATATGTTCATGACTTGTTTAAAATATGTAAAACTTATAAAATAACTAAGCCATAAAGTACAGGATGGAACAAATGAGTTTAAAGGAAGAATCAAAGAATATTAAAAAACATAAATCAAGGATTCTAATTTTATACCTCAAGTCTTCCCTTCCTACCAAGTCATCACACATTAATGGCTTTCCCCTGTTGAGCTTACTGAACTTATAAGTAAACTCTCCCATAAATTTACAAGTATAGGAGCATAATTACTGTTATTTACTTTTCTGATGTAACTTATTTATGTAAATTACTGCATCGGCTGCTTGAATCTACTGGTTATGCCTATTTGTAATGTAGGAAGAGTTAAGTCTAATAAGTGATGGAACTTTGATCTTTGGGACTGGCTCCAAAGTAAATATTCCAGTTGTTTTCTTGGATGTTAAATGAAGATGGATCATCTACTTCCTTGAATTCAATTGTATGATTCAAGAAGGAAAAGAAGAAAATGTCCAACGGTGGCCCGTTTGTTCAGGTAGAGAAATGGAGAAGAAGACGTATTTGGGCTTGCTTCACAGCAGGTGAAGGAAGTCATCATTAGAGATTGGATTGTGGGGGGGGGGAGGGTTGACCTTAAGTCTGCAAAGCCTTAGGAAGCTGCCAAAGTTGTATCTGCTGCATTTTTCCATCTGCTTGAAACATTTTTTTTTTTTTTTAACTTACAGTGTTGACCTGTACCTATAGAAGTATCATGGTTAAAGAGAAAGAAAACATTAAATAAAGAAATACCAAGAAAGCATGTCAATATTTTTATATTCACCTTACTGAGAAAACAAAACTGAGCAAAATAAAACCAAAAAACAACATAAAAACAACAAAACCAGGTTAAGTACAAAATAGTTTCAGTTTCTCCAAGCAACAGCATTTCCTCAATATGAGAAAACAAACTGTGGTGTTTTTATGTGTATTTAATCATATGAACACAGTTTTTTAAAGGATTCAGCAGGAGTGAATCTAAACAGAAATAAGTTATGTCAGCGAGGGGATTTGTTTTGTTTTTGGTTTTTGGTTATGCTAATTTTTTAACTCTGCATTCCATACATAGAGCATCATGGATGTTTACTAGATGGGCTGCCTGACTAGACAGATACCACAGACAGAATTTTCTAGTTGAGAAATTTCTATAGACATAAACCCGCCTCGCTTTATGATAAATGTCTCACAGCCTTGCCAGGAGGTTTAAAGACTTAAAAGTAATAATATAGGAAGGAACTTTAGTGACCACTTTGAGTGAGGAGTAAGAGGTATGTTGAAGACATACCTCAAATACCTTAAAATAGAAATATACTAACAAATTATATAATGTGCTCATAATGCTTGCCAATCTGTTATCTCCTGAAGGACAGGCTCTTGGTAATTGAAAAGCAGTATACTTTCTGTATGTGTCAGTCAATCTTACTCCTTGACATGTTAGTGCTTGCTTTGTTGTCTGATCTGCAAAAGTGAATGTAGATGCCAGATGGGGGAATATATTTTCTCTCTTATTAATAGGATGCTCCTAAGCAGACTGAATTTAGCTAGGAGCTAGAAATGGGCCTAATGTTTGTGGTGTATATATTTGCTTTCTCTCTCCTCCCTGTGTGTGTGTGTGTGTGTGTGTGTGTGTGTGCGTGTTCCAGATACTTCAGTTTTTCATTATCTCATTTTCATTTTTCTTCTTACCTTTAGACCTGTGCTTTGTAATTCTGTTTCCTATAACTGTTTCTGCTCTATCTACAGCTGTTGTGACAATGTGTTACGAAGTGGAGAGGAAGAGGGTGCTTCAGTTTCATGGTACACCAAGACTTGTGTAGGCCTCTATTATAAGATGTCCTTTGCAGGTGATTCTGTCTTCTAAAGGAGGGCACCTCCAACATGCCCTCCTACCTCTTGTTTTAACAGTGCTGTTTTCCATCTGCTTTCTGGATCCCCCATCCCCTCTGATTCTGAGTAAACAGGAAGGCTGGTGAATGCTACAGTCCCCTCTTACCTTACCCAGCTTGCATGTGGCATCAGTATTGTCAGATAATGACAGCTTCCTCTCATGAAAACATACCTTTGTCATAGACAAGGATCTGGATTTTGGGGGCCCATTCCACATAGAGGGATACTCCCTCAGCCTAGATACATGGCGGAGGGCCTGGGCCCTACTCCAAATGATATGACAGACTTTGAAGACTCCTCGTGGAAGGTCTCACCATCCCTGGGGAGCAGAATGGGGATGGAATGGCAGTTGGGGGAGGGACACTGGAGGACTAGAGGGGGCAGAAGCTGGGATTGATATGTATGATATATAAAACAGGCTTCTTTCATACTGAATAGATTTCCAAGAGCAAGAGACAGCTCTCTCCTTCCCCATGGGCAGGGTCACAATGCGGATTATTTACAAATCTTTGTTACAAGAACCTGCTAAAGAATGGGGCCACAGGACTTGCTCTATCCCAATCCACATCCATTCTCAAGGAGTTAAAATAGTTAATTAAGCATTCCTCTCAGCTAGCAGAATCTGTTGGACTTTGATCCCAGAAAGCATATTTGGATCTACCAGTCAGTGATGAGCCCATCTTTCCAGCTATCAAACTCGCATTTGCCCTGTATCCTCAGTTCTATTATGGGTCTAGAAAAATTACCTTTTTATTAGTCCAGTTTTTTTTGTTTGTTTGTTTTGTTTTTTTTCTTTTCTTTTTCTTTTGAGTACAGGACTGACTGGATACTTCCAACACTTTATATGCTTCCATTGAAGCCACTTTAAAAAGCAAAGAAGCTAACTTTATTTTGCAAAAAATATTGAACAACTTTTAATTTTGAAAGTGAACATTTTCAGACTGTAGGGACTGCTATGTGGCATAAAATGCTGGATATTGGTATTAGATATAATACTAATGATTTCACAACAGTTTTCCAACTTTTCCTCTTTTCTACAAAAAATAGGTGTATCAAACACGCTTGGATCTTTCAACCTTGATGAATGACTGTTCTCCTTAATCTTTTTAGGTGATAATTTTTTACTGTAGACTTTCATCTTTCCTGCCAATATCTATCAGAAACCATGAGAAATGTCTACTCACTTTTTAAAGCTTATATTGAAAGTACTGGAAACAACAGTGTGAAATCACAAAAATCAATAAAACATTTGATCTGAATCTTTGCAATGTCACTTTCCTACCTGGAGCTGTAGATGCCTTTAAGATTGTTCTCTGGGAATGCATTTCTTTCTTTCTTTTTCTTAATACTTACACTTTTGTTTTTGTTTCTTGAGGCGATGTTTATCCTTATCAATCTGCTGGCATATCTTTTGATTCGTTTGGTAGGATACCTACTATTCTAGGACTCTGGAAGTGTGCCTCTCTTCATATAAAATGATAGTTTTATTTCCTTGCTGTAATAAGGAAAATCCAGTCCTAGAAACCAGCTACAGTTTCTCAGATGAGACAGTGGGTGCCTACGATGTAGTAGCCAATAACAGCACAATGGTTTAGCTTGGACATTTACTGCCAATTCAAGGCGCAGAGTTTGAGAATCAGCATTCTGCCAGAGTCAATCCTAGCAGGTGTGAAGATGAAGACAGACAACAAACACAAGGTCCCTGCATTCAGGAATTCAGTAAAGGCAGAAGTGGATAAAAGCATATACAGGAGAATGATATGTAGACATGGGTAACTATCAGAAAGGATAACTTTACTACAAATTATTAAAGCAAAGGCATTTGACAGAGTTGCTGGGGGATACCAGGGCGTGTGGTGAAGCTGCTGTTCAAAAGGACCAGGAATAAGCCATCCAAATACGAGAGAGATAGGAGACAGAAATGAAACTGGGAATTTTGGATCGAGGGAAAAGACATTTATCTACAGCATCATAATTGATTGGGGGGAAACATTATAATGAGGAAAGTAGAGAAAGATAAAAAGCTAGTGAATGAAAAATCTGACAGTGAGGCAAGGGTACTGAATATTTTTCAAAGTATAAATATTGACAAAATACTTCATAAGCCCAAGATTAGTATAAATTCTTGTATGCAGAGGCTGAAACATACATTTGATTTAGTAAAAATAAATGATGGCTGCATTAGGTTAGAAATATGATTTACATTTAAAAATGTTTTCCACTTACAGGTTAACATTTATACTTGACTTTAAAATGAGACAAAAGATTTTAAACTTTTTATAATTCAGGGTAAAGAGTTCTAACTCTTTTATCTCATGTAAGTCATGCTAATTCTTTTGTATAGTTATGAGAAGACTCCAGGTCACGTTTCATTGCCTCAATATCTTAAATTACTGAATTTTATGATAGCACACATGGGATCCCAGCTCGCGTTATCATGAACTAAGTATAATGTTTAGCTCTTCCTGACAAGTACATATTACATCCATGCAAGACAGGAATGGTTGGCATGTAAGTATATCATTCTGTGAAAAGTTGGTACACCTTTTAACACTTTCCCAACATTTTATGAGTTGACTTTTTAAATGGCTTTCTTTGCTGGGCACACATGTATTTTACCACTGATGTGGTTGTAAAGAATGTTTTGTTTGAAGTCTCAGCCTTTGGTAAATGGAGGCAGAAGGGTTGGAAATTCACTACATAGTAAGTTCAAGGCTAGCTTGGGCCACAAGAATGTTTTGTTTTTCTTATTCTGGCATTTCTAGTTCTTCTAGTGTTTGTTTGATATGATGATGTTTCCCGAGCTTTATGTTCCATGGTTTTCAAGTGTAACAAATAACCACACACCACACACACTCCTCAGTCTCTGTCTCTCATTCCTTGCTCATTTTCCTCCTTCTATTTCATCTCTTCTTCCTCTTTCCTTTGTGCTTTTTTCTTATTGTTGTAGTGTTTTTCTGTAGTAAGTAAGTGCTATCTCCTATGGTCGAAATGTTTATTTCTTTCCATGATATCTACATGGAAATTTTGATTTCATAAGTGATGGCACCAGGAGGAGTAATATTTGAAGGCTGATCGGAACATAAAGGCAGTGCGTAGGAGGGGGATTTGTGCCTTTATTACAAAAACCCGAGGGAGTCTGCTTCTATTTCCCATATGAGGACACACATATGCAAGTGTCTCACATGAACTAGGAACCCTGGGCTTTACCGGATTTCATATGTGCAGATTTCTTGATATTAGACTTTCCAAATCCAGAATCATGTTACATGGATTAGTGTTGTTTACAAGTTATCCAGTTCAGGCCTATTTGTTATATAGCAGTGTGAATGTATATAGAAAATAAATACATTAAACTCTTATGCTAGTTTAAATATAATTTTCTTCTTTATTATTCATCAAATAAAACCCAGTAATTTTCCATAAAATATGCAATCATTCCTTAATAGTTGTAAAAAACTTAGAGAAGTTAATTGAGTTAAGGAACTAAATATTTGTGATTGCTTACCAGATGGCACTTGATAGGTACTGGGAAAAAATGGCAGAGAACATGTGTGATCATGCAAACTGCAGATGTAATTGCAGACAGAAAGTGCTTCCAGATAACCTGACTGGATCAGAGATATACCTGTGGCATGATAAAATGCACATTGCCTCAAGTACTAGAAATCATGATTTTTAAATAAGAAACTAAATTACTTAAAACATTATGCATCTTATCATTCTCTCTGCATACATTTATAAGATACTCATAAGACCCCTTTACCTCACTTCATAGCAACTATGGCTATATAGAGATCCAAAGCTCTGGTAAAGTAGAGAGAAGAAAACTAATAGGAGCTCATTGCATCCATGTATCTGAGAATAAATCCTTTCTTCACAGTGCTGACTATTCAATAATATATAAATCTATTCCTTAACTGTTGAGGCATTACAAGCCTCAGATTTTTGTTTCATTTTGTTTTTAGTCTCTCTCTCCCTCTATGAAGAGTTATACTTGGGCCTCATGCATACTCTATTGTTGACATATATTTAGAGTATTATTTTTCTATTTTTCACATTTTAATTTCAAAGCCCTCACTAAGTTGCCAAGACTGGCTTTGAACTCATTTTGCAGGCTAGGTAGTCCTTGAACTGAAATCAGATATGCTTGCCTCTGCTTCTGAAGCAACTGTTATTACAGGCTTCTGCAAACCAGTTTCCACTACAGGATGGGGGAGTATTAAAAAATTAGATCATCCTCAAAGAGCAAACATTTATGTTTAAAGGAAACTAACAGGAACTCATTATTTTGGTAAACAAATTTTTATAGGGACCATAAACAGTGCAAAATTTTAATGTGTAGACTAAAGTCCAATGTTTGTGTATGCTGTTTTGACCATGAAAAGAAGATAGTATCTATGTTGCTATGTAACTTCTAAACATGTGAATTATTATGATAATGGTCTGAAAGTGTGAAAGTACTTTCAATTTGTATTCACTCAGATTTCTTAGCTGAGACACAGGAAAAGATATCGATTGTCACTGATCTTGTCAGAGGATATGAATGCGGGAATAATAGCATCATCCATCACAGCTGACTCTGAGAATCACTGAGAAGTTTACAAAGTGAAGGTTTTTAGTCACATGAATAGATATTCGTCACTAAATATGAAACTTCTGATTTGATTTTCCCTATATCATATTGCAAAGTTTGTGTTGTTTGAACAAGTTAGAAACACAATGTGATCCCCAAATAAGAGGGGGGAGTTGATTTGAATCTAAATAAGAATAGTAAATTTCAATGTTTTCCAGTAAAACTAAATCAAGAGGAAATGTTGTATTTTTCAATTCTTGATTTGCCCACATATAAAACAAGGAAAATGCATTTACTTTCTATGATGACCAAATGAAATAATATAATTACATAATGAATATGAAAATATTGTATATGTGTTAATTATTGTTATCAAACTAGCACTACTTTTTAGTTTTAGAACTCCATGAATATTTTAGTTGAATTGTTTTTAACTACTGTAAGAAAATTTTTGAGGTAGATAAAATTGTTTGCAAAATTTTTACCCTAGTTTACATAATTACACTCTTTGGAGCATATGCTATATAGACAACTTCAGTGACATACCAGCCACAAAGTATCAAAATGACATCTTGCTGTGCCACAAGTTCCTGCAAGTTAAAACTGCCCATCTTGGAAGGAAGCTCACTAAGACATAGGACATAGAGGCTGAAAACATTCTATCTTGCAGTTTGGTAAGCCAAGGAAATCAACAATCCAAAAACTACAAGAAGTCCATGATACTGACCAGATAATCTAGAATTCTTTCTTCTGAAGCATATAAAAGTTGTAAGGGTAGCTGAAAGACAGTTTCAGACCAGCCAGGTCTACACACACACACACACACACACACACACACACACACACACACACACACACACACACACGAGAGAGAGAGAGAGAGAGAGAGAGAGAGAGAGGGGGGTGGGAGGGAGAGAGAAAGAGGCAACCAACTATGCAGAAGACTCTGGACTAAATGAGCAGTCTAGAAGAGGTTTGAACCAGTTGGAAAGGAGATAGACCCTCCCTGTTGAGATGCCTATAGGCAACACCATAAACCCCAGGTTCCAGCTTTCATGAGTTGTCTCTCATGGTGTGGTAGATTTTAGTGATCTAACTACCTTTGAGTAACATATTACCTACATACTAATAACCCACATAAAAATTATTAGTATACCAAGTAAGACTTCATTGACTTAAACTGACCACTTATTGATTCCCTATCTGCGGTGATACATGTTTATTCCTTTCTCTCTTAAAATAATGTCATACAACACCCTTAAGAAGCATCATAGATTTCTGTTCTTCTTCTTTCATTGTTATAGTCACAAGAAAAAAAAAAAAAAGATACTGGCTTCCATGCTAGTATATGGTGTATCATAGAACTGAGAATTACTTCTAGACTTTTTGTCCAAGTGATTTGTTCTATACAGGCACTGTATTTATAGAAATGCTTTTGTCAGGAATTGGGATTAAAATTTTTAACTCTAGCTTTTATACACTGGGCATAAGATGTTAATTGGGAACCTAGGTGTACAATTCTCATAGGATACTTTATCTGCTTCATAGACTCATTGTAAATAATTAATAAAAATTTGTAATTCATTGATATACAGATAGAGACAAATTTTAGATAACACTGAATATAACTGCAGAAGAGGGAAATAAAAGTTTCCTTAGCTAAGTTAGCAGGGGGATTTGTTATACATGTTTATAATTATGTATATTTGTACATGTAGGCCATAGGTCACAGTTATTGTCTTCTTCAATTACTCTGAACTTTACCTTGTAAGATAGAATCTTTCTAAATCCAGTTAACCTTATGACATAGACATACTAGGAAGCCAGCTGCAGGTCCTCTATGCTTTAGTTTTATTAGGGTGCTTGGGGATTTAAAGGCTGGCCTTACGCTCAATAAGCAAACAACTTAGTGAGCTCTCTTCTTAGTCACTAGCCTTTTTATATTCTAAAATTTAGAGTTCAATAAATTAATTCGCTACATAGCAGGGTTTCAGGGAATGGCCTCATAGATCACCATCAGATCCTCTTCTAAGACCTAGGACTTCACTAGCCTGAGAAGCTAGTTACGTTTCTATTACAAGATATTATTTCCCTCCTGTTGGGTAGCTTTAAAGTCCAATTAGACAGCTATTAGCTAACAACTCGTATATGAGCATGAATTGTTGAAAAAAAATTTAGAGTTCAAGAAAGAGAGAAGAGTATGCAAATGGATGAAAGAAGGAAACAGCTTGTAGGTGAGACCAAGAACAGGATGTTTCTGAAAGCAAAATTCAAATGTGCTTCTAGGGAGGAAAAGGAAATGGGCAGGTATGTCAAAATCTGACGTAGAACATGGCAGAGTTGACCCTCAGAGGACAGAGCTAAAATGTACTTTGGTGAGGTGAAATCTTTGATGCTGCTGTTTAGAATTCATTCTGTGAATGTAAGTTGTCAATGTTTTTAAAGGAATATTTAAGATAACAGTGGCAAGAAAAAT
Source organism: Phodopus roborovskii (assembly GCF_943737965.1). Classification (NCBI taxonomy): domain Eukaryota; kingdom Metazoa; phylum Chordata; class Mammalia; order Rodentia; family Cricetidae; genus Phodopus; species Phodopus roborovskii. Next base: position 12,431,831 of record NW_026125489.1, read on the forward strand.
AGTTAAGATGTAATCAAGATTTCTTTCGACTTCAGTTAAAGGCATAATGTTGATCCCTTTCTTTTGAGTGATCCAGTAGAAAGGAAAACTGTGATAGTCAGACTAAGAAAGTAAATTCACAGATAAATACATTTTTTAGAAGCAAAGAGATTCACAATGCAGGTAAAGTTTATAAATTTTCTTAGAGGAGAGCCAGGTGTTGGTGCATGCCTTTAATCCCAGCACTCAGGAGGCAGACACAGGTGTAACTCTGTGAGTTCTAGGCCAGCCTGTTCTACAGAGCTAATTCCAGGACAGGCTCCAAAACAATACAGAGAAACACTGTCTCAAAAAACAAAAACAAACAAATAAAAAGCCATTGCACTTGGAAGAAGCAGTGGAAAGTGTGAAAACGTTAACATGGATGATCATGGGAATATAGTGATAGAAAACAGACAATGAACCACTGAAGATTATGCTTACAGATGTAAGTTAAGACTCGGCTGCAAATTTATGTTTTCTCTTGGCATGGTGCAGCTGCTTATCTAAATGTAGAAATGAAAAGACATTTGATAATCACTAAGACTAAACATTTTTTCAGGCTTCAGCATTATTTTCAGGCTCCAACATTACTAAATTTCTTATCTTCATATCTTAAGATGTATGACAGAACGCTTTGTAGAAGTTGGGAAATCTACTTTGTTAGACAATCTTGGTACACACAAATTCTTTTCTCTATCCCCTGACTTTGTCCCAAAAAATACTGCCACCCTTTATAGTATTGATATACCATCCACTAGACTGTTTCATTTCCTCTCCATCACACTCACTTGATATCCTAGACACAAGTAACCCTCATCAATATTTCTAGCCCCCTTACATCCATGGTCAACCTGAGATGCATAACTTTTTAGAGACATTTGCTTACTCTTCTTTCACACAAATATATCCCAACCCAGGCTCTCCTCCCTCATCTCCTTCCACACTCTCACCTCACATTCCCAGAGAGAGCAGGTGTCCCAGTGACATCAAACCAAATCCAGCATATTAAGATGTAGTAAGACTAGGAGTATACCCTCGTATCAAGGCTGCATGAGACACCCATGGAGGAGGAAATAGGTCCCACAAGCAGGCCAGCAAACTTGAATGAAGTAGAACCCTGGAAGTTCATGCCAAAGACTAGCACTGAGAAGCACTTTTGGTTCTTGTTTCAAATAGCACTCATTTTCAGTGGCAGTCATTACCAATGGGAATGGGTCCCTAAGGCAGCTCAGGAGGAAATGTCATTGGGAGTGAATAATTCACTGGGCTGAGCGGCAGAGAGGTTTGAAAGGTCATGTATACATGATGATGTACAATCTCACCATGGGGAAGGGCTGAGGGAAATAAAAGATGAATGTGTGTAGACCGTACATTTCCTGAAAGCACATGGCCAGGCAGTTCATAGCAAGAAGTAACAGGTAGAAGGTAAATCCTGCCCCTTTGTACAGGGACACACATACACACACACACACACACACACACACACACACACACACACACACACGCACACACACACAACTGAGCATGAGGATGGGAAACAATGGAAGAATCAAATACACAGAGGGAGTTTAGTGTCTGTATGAGAATCGGGAAGGGAAAGCAACACCCACAGGGATGTGAATGGCTACTAATCAAACTGATGCCCTTAAAAAATAATGGGCAAGGAACAAGGAGTCTTTAATAAGAGTAGAAGAGATTGCAGCATTGTGGTAATACATAGTATCTGAGTAGGAGGTGTAAACACATAGCCATGTGGGTTATTGTAGAACTTTGCGGTAATTTCTAAAACAAACTGGGTATATATGATTCAATTAGGACTATACCAATAGTTTCCTTGGGTAAATTGGATTATAGATTCTAATTATAGCTTCCCATTTAGGAACAATCTGATAAACAGAGAGAACATAGATCACAGAGGGCACATCTACCAAAATCATGATATGTTCCATAGATTTCTACAATCCTTGCTCTGTAGTGTACCCATTAAGGGGTAGGAAAGGTTTGAACTTCAAATATGGTCTTAAAGTTCTAGAAGAGGCTGAAGTGTCCGTAGAGAATGAGAAGTTATGAGGACACTCACTCTTATGAATAGTTTTCAGGTGGAAACCCTTCAATTAGTGACTTTGTTTTCTCAATTTAACTCTCTGAGGTTAGCATTAACATCTAATATTATATGATTACATGTGCAAACCCATGGATGTGTGCTCTGACACAAAGTTCGGCTTGTAGATGAGTTGTTAAACAGTTTTGGGATGAAATTTTATATCTGTAATATGGCATCAAATGACTAAAACCCTCAATATGAAAATATTATTGTGATCAAGAAGTGAAACATTTTGGCGGGTAGTAAATTCTGAGACTATCCCAAAAGTAGGAACACGATGTTTGTCAATAAATAGACTGGGATGACATAGACCCTGAAACTGCCTTTAGACATAAATGTTAATTAACAGCATTGCCTCCTTTAAGTCTGACTGACAATTCTGTTTTTTTCATACATTACACAATTTCTCATTGCTCTACTCTTCATTTACTTATAATAGGAAGATGATATACCATTCTTTAATAATAGACTAAATATTATACACCAAGCTAGTACCAAACAATAGACAAATGTTCCTAGTCAATTGTGACTTTAAAAATATAGTGATATAATTTAATATAAATTAAAAAACTGAGAGAGCCGACTAAAATTCATGGGAGCCTTATAATCTCGAAGTTTACCACACAACGAAGAAATTCCAGCAGAAAGTTGTGCTTCACCTCTCTGGACAGCACAGTACCATCAATGGTTCACATGCCTGAAGCTATGGGGGACATCACTCACTCAAACCACAGCATATACATTTCTGATTTTTTAAAACAAATTTCAGATATTTTTCTTTCTTCCTTTTTCTATCCTGGTTTGTTTTATACCTTAGTAAATAAAAAATAGCTATGGAAAATAGTTCTCCATGTTCAATAGGATTAACTTGTATATAACTATATTTTCCCCTTAGTTAAATTGTTTTACTTGGTGCCGTTCTGTAATGTGTTATGTTATATTATCAGACTCCACCTCCACCCAATATTACAGGTTTCTGTTGTGATTTTCACACCTCCATGCCTAGCTTGGTTGCCAGACATGAATATAAACTTTGGCACATCAGCATATTAAATGTATTATTCATGGCCAAGGAAGTAACATTGTACAGACTTGGATTAGATATTAGAAGTGTTTTGAAGCACTGTACTTTCATTAATAATTGTTGTGTATTTGTTAACACAAATCTTCAATAAATGTTTTTAAAGTAAGAATTCATCTGGTTTACCATTAATGCCAATTTAGTTTTTTATTAAGTCTTCTGATTTCCATAGTTTTCATTTTTGTTTTCAGTTTCATAGTAGATCCTAAGTAAATAAGTGAAAATATTATATTAAAATAAATTAATACAACACTACATGGGAATAATTTAAGATAATGTGCAATCAGTTGTGTGCTGAATTCTAATCTAACCATTTTTGTTGCTATTCAGATACTTGGCTAAAAAAGTGTTCTGAATCCTGTTGGAAAGTTTTTTTTACAATGGTCAATAAAAAATGCTACATAAATTGGAATATTACTAATTACTACAATAGTTATTAAAAGACAACATTGCTAATCAAATTCAAATGTGTTAACCTTTCACACAATAAATTTTTAGGACAATTATTTGGAGAGGCCCAGCAGAGAAAATAATCTTATACCATGGATAATTTGGAGAAAACATCTGAGAGGGATTCAGAAATACTCTATCATTCTTGATTTTTCTGTTTGCCTCGATCAATACTGATATCTGCAACTATCAGTCAGGTCACTCATCTTTCCTTAAGTTTCTGTTTTTAGGTTAGACTTGGCCTGTACATTATTTAATCTAAGGCCGTCTGGCATCCTTCTCCACCATTCTATACCCTTACACTGCTCTATCAGAACACCCATTTTATATAAAAACTCTCCAAAATAAGTTCAGTTACTAAATATTTCTGGTGAATTCATGCATCCATTTCTGTCATTTCCAAACCCTCTAACTCCCTTTTGTATAGTAACATGTGTAGTCAAAGCTCCTGCTTAAACCAAGGTGAGTGAGGTATGTGACTTCCCATGTTTTTTGTTTGTTTGGCTATTGTTTTTGTTTGGGGCCCCATTGGTAAATATTTCTGCCTCTAATTCCAGATCAGGGCTACCATCATCTTGTTCACAGTGTCATTATATCTAAAACAGACTATGCCAATAATCTTCCCTCTGTTACTAATGAAACTGTTTTTTCAACATCACCCAGACAAAATATATGAATAACCCATCATTCAGTAATAAAAAATGTTTTATTAACTTATTTAATAATGGTTAGCATCCATTATTTAGTGTAGTTATTTATTTTTCTCTCAAGAACAATTATGCTGACCCGTGGTTAGGGTGACCTTGTCACTCTGGCTCTTGAGGTAGCTCACAGGTAACCTTGGTCTCCTTATTATCTGGAATCTCTTCTTTCATATGTTTAAATGGGTTGGATTCTCAAGGATGGTATTTATGCCTCATCTATATCTGTGCCCTTTGAATGATATTCCTTGTGTCAATGGTTTGAAAATAATTCCCATTACCTTGCATACAACATTGTTTTTATTATAGAATATATCAGTGTCTAAAACTACATTGGTTAGATGTATTTTCTTTATAATAGTAATTATCATTGTTGCATATATATGCACATTTTTGTTATTCAAAGTTCATGAAGATAATTTTGAAACAATCCTCTAACAATATTTATAACTGTTTCTTAGATTCACAAATTATGTTTCATTGTGTTATTTATTGTATATTAGAATTCTAATATCCAAGAAGGTGTTATTAGACATGTCACTATACTAAAAAGGAGTCTTCAATCTACATGAATCTTAAACATTTTTCTATCACTTTTATTGAAAGTACATTATTTTCTCATACAATGTATACTGATTACAGTTTCCCCTGCCCCAACTCCTCCCAGCTCATCTCTACTTCCCCCTCTCACCCAAATCTACCACCTTACTGTCTCTCAGTAGAAAAGAATAGGTTTGTAAATAATAGCAATACCCAAATGATGTGACAGACTTTGGTGACACCACATGGAAGGCTTCACGCCTTCCCCCCACCCCAGAGAGCAGGTGGGGGGTGGAATGATATGGTTCTTTGGGGGACATTGGTGGATAGGAGGGAGAGGAATCTGGGATTGATATTTAAAATAAGATTGTTTCAAAATTAAATAAATTTTAAAAAAGAAAAAAAACCCTAAGATTCAAAAAATGAAAAAATAAAACCAACAAAATAAAATATAATATTATAAAACAAATGCTATCACTTCAAACTTAGAATAGGAAAACCAAGAAAAAGAAAAGAGTCCCAAAATCATATACCAACTCATTCAGACACTCAGAAGTCCCATAAAATTACTAAATGGAAAGCTATGATATACACGTAGATGATTTGAGTCAGACCTGTGCTGACCTTGTGGTTGCTGTTTCAGACTCTATGAAATCTTATTAGCCCTGCTCGGTTGGTTCAAGGGGCCTTGTTCTCCCGGTGTCCTCCATCTCCTCTGACTCTTACCATTCTTCTGTTCCCTCTTCCATGGGGTTCCTTGAAGTCTGAGGTGGGGGATTTTGAAGTTTCCAACCCACCCTTTATAATCTGCTTGCTAGGAGTAACAGGAGAGGTAGTCTCAGGAAATCCTATCAGGCAGACTGGTATCTTGACCAAAACTGTGGATAGTATATGCGTGACATAATATCCAGAATAATCAAATAAAGAGAAAGATGGTGTATACACATTTGATGAAAGTATAAGTGAGAAGGAATAGGGACAGGAAGAGAGAGAAACGGGACGTACATGGAGAGTCTTAAGTTTCCTAAAATTGGGTATATATTTGACTTTCTGACTGATGTCTAAAATGTCATGCACATTTTGGCCTTAACCATGATTCATTTGCTGTTGTAAAAGTTTTGCATAATTGATCACTTGGGAAAATAAATGCTTTTGTAGACAAGTTTCAAAACATTTTTTTCTCTGCCATGTGGAAATTCTACTTTCCACCAAAGGAAACCACAAACAAGTTTCCAGGCTGGAACAGATGAAGACAGGAAGGGAGTTCTTTCTTTCCCTGTTAGTTTTCCTTATCCTCCTCCCCTGCTCCAAGTTCACTTATATCTCAAAATGAAATGTGAATGATTCCATTTATAAACAAAGTGTACCATACACTGGGAATATGGCATAGTTGATAACTACTAAATTGTTGTTGTATGCATTCAAAAATAAAGTTACCACTTTAAATAGCCATTGGTGAGATTAAAATAAATTTGAAATAAGTTAGGTTTCTATATACTTCATTATTCAAATTTTAATTTTAGTATTTAGCTAGAGAGTAAAACAAGATAATCCAAAGTCATTTTAGTCATTTTAGCAATAGAAAAAAAAATGGTGGGTAGAAAACTTATATATGAAATATCTTTGGTACAAAAGGAAATTAATAAATTAACATGAGTCAAAAGTTCACTTTCAACTACAAGTCATTACAAGCCAAGTTGCTTTAATAGATGTTGAAGTTTAAGGAGGTTAAAAAAATAGTTCTAGTTTTAGAAATCATTTGTTTTTCAATTTTAAGGATGTGGGAAAGGAGTAAGTTTACTGACAAAGCAGAAAATAAAGCAACTTCATTAACCATGCTAATTTAGAAGTCTATAAAATACCAAACTATATTTTATTACTCTTTCAATTACAATTAATCTATTTATGCACTTCTAATTAAATGCTTGAAAGATAAAAGTCCTTGAAATCCTTCTCTGTCCTTCCTTCCTTCTTTCCTCCCTTCCTTCTTTTCTGTCTCTCTGTCCTTCCCTCCCTTCCTTCTTCATTTCTGTTTTAAAGAATTGTGGTTGTTTGACAGAAAGATGATTATGAACTTTGAGTCACTCTTGAATTCAGTTCCTAGTTGGGTTTTGAGAGAGAATGCTCTAAGTACTTTATACACATCATAGTGTGCCTCTGCATACTTTGATTTTGGGCCTTTTTAATACTTGAAATATACATTTCAAGTGTCTAAATTGTTGGTATGTAAAGAAATGCTTTGATTTCACTCAGAATACCACAATACACCCAAGTGATGGGAGATGTCATTCTGTAAATATGTTTCTCTTACTGGTTAATGAATAAAGCACTGTGGCCAATAGGGAAAGCAAGATAGGTGGGACTAGGAGGCAAGGAGGAAAGAGGAAGTAGTAGGAAGGAGATCCAAGAGGGAGGACAGAGACAGAAGAACGCCAGCCCCTCTCTGTGGTAAGATGAGACCACGTGGAAATAGTTAGATGAATAGAAATGGGTTAATAATTAAAACAGAGCTAGCAGATAAGAAACTAGTAACTGGCCAACAGAATTAAGTCTACTACAGTGTCTTTGTGTATTATTTGGGGCTGGTGTAGCGGTGGGACCAGACCGGCAGGGAAAACTTACTCCTAACACCCAAGGTTTGCCTTTTTATTTAAATGTCTCCTAGGAATCACTTGGTTGCATAGAAAGTGACCTGTTTTCCTTCTAGTGCCTTCATCAAAACTGGATTTTTATACAGAGATTGCTTAAGACAACAGAATGTCTTTTATCCATCAATTGTGATTGAAAGTTTTATTGGGTATTATATACTATGAGCTGGTATTAAGAATGGTACAGTGTTATGAACCTATGGTCTCTTAGAATTTGTAGAACAGCTATCCAGGTCCTTTTTGATTTTAGAGTCTACAATCAGAAATCAAGTGTTATTTTTAGTAGGTCTGTCTTTATATTTTACTTTGTCTTTTTCCTTTGCAACTTTTAATCTTCTGTCTTTCTGTACATTTATTGATTTGATTATTATATGGCCAGGGAAATCTATTTTCTGATCCAATCAATTTGTTGTTCTGTATAATTATAGTACCTTGATTGGCAACTCCTTCTTTAGGTTAGGAAAGTTTAATTCTATGATCATGCTGAGAATATTTTCTGTGCCTTTGAACTGGGGTTCTTCTTTTTCAGCTATTGCTATTATTCTTAGATTTGATCTTATCATAGTTTCCCAGATTTCCTGGATACTTTGTGTGAGGATCTTTTTTATATTTAATATTTTATTGGACTATGGTATCCATTTCTTCTATCATATCTTCAATGCCTGATACTTTCTCTTCTGTGATTTGCAATCTGTTGGTGAGGCTTGCCACTGAGTTTCCTGTTCTGTGCTGATGAACTACAGTAAGCCTACTAGTGGCTGTGGATTCTCAGGGAGAGCCTGATAGAGTTGGGGGCTTGGACAAAGCATTGGGTTGGGAGAAGAAAACCTGGAGGTGAAGATCTGTGTGATCAACTTCAGATCAGGGAGAGGAATCTGGAGATCTAGTTCCTTCTGTTTAAACATATGAAACAGTGTTGTATCTTCATGTCACATACTTTTTTATTTAAATTTTCAAATTCAAATTTGATAGTACCTGATAAGAGTGAAGGATGATGATACACATACACCCCCCCCCATTGCTGCCTGGCTTGATTTTTGACAGGTCTGTGAAGCCAAAATGCTGATATGAGTTTTAGAATTCAGCAGTTCTGCCATGTCCAGAGAGTACTGTTTCTCTCTGGTCCTCCCTTATCTATGGCACTTTTATTCTCTATGCTCTGTGTTCAAACTAATGGCCCCTGAGCTTTCAGGAAGAGTCAATTCAGGGGAAGGGATAGTCAATATTCTTTAAAAGTATGGCTCTGGTAAGCTGAACATTCATGTTCTCTCATTAATGATCACCAATTTATAGAAAGTATTATTTATCTTATACTTGCCTTTCCCGTTAATTCTCTCCTATAACAACACACAAATACTTTTGGAGTGAAGATGGTTACAACAAACTCAAGAAAAGTCCATGTTTGTTTTACTGTTCTCCCAAATCCACAAAAGTTATGGATGAAATAGAATGTTTTTTATACAAAATGTTTCAGTGTTGACAGTTATGTCTTAACATGGACACCAAGAAGTACTCTCTTATACACTGACAATTTTACTTTTTAAATCTGCTTTTGGTATCTGAGAACGTGTAAAAATAAAGCCTAAGACAAAGGAATATTAACTCAATAACATAGAAGCCTTTTTAATCATCAGACTCAGTGTTCTTTTATTGATTTGAACCAATGATCTACTAGGGTTGCTTTCAGAGCAATGCTTTGCTTAATTGAAGGATCCAAGTGGCAATTCATTACCCTAGATAACTAGTCTTTGTTACCAACTTTGTTGTTGGAAATGGATTTGATACCTATACCATATTGCTACCAATCAGTTTTGTACTCCTCTAACAATCATATTCAACTACCTCTATGTGCCTGCTTGCTAACAGAAACTGAAGCCAAAATGAACCACAATTTCTGTTAAAACAAACAATTGGTTTAATGTGGACCAGAATGCTAATTGTGACATAGGACCTAAGATTTAATAAACTGTGACAGTGCAGCTCTTTAATACATGGGTTATTTAGTTGGAAGGGCATAATAATGAGCACTTTAAAATATAACCTAGAGTAGCTAAGGATCCTCTTATTATTTCCCTGCCCATTGAAGTCCTAAACTAATATTCACCTCATTACCCAAATACTTCCATGCCTCATTTCTCATTTTTCATTACGAAGGAAAATCAAAATAGCATCAGTTAAAGAGAATTAGAATCATTTAATTTTGCAAGAAATAGAACCCATATTGAAACATAGATTCATGTTAATAGAGTTTCAACAATGAAATAATATAATGTATAGAATTTTGAGGGCCAGATTTTATTTTCAAGTATATGAAAATAATGCAAGCCTTCAGGAGAAGAGTTGCTTCTCACTAAAACAGTTTCCTGTGTGGTTGCAAAGCAAGACAGTTCCCCATCTGTATCTGAAATTAATAACATCTGGAAAAAGAAATTGAATACAAAATGGTTTTGCTGCTTGGCAATGTGGACTTAGATATATTGGCTACCCCGGCCTACCACCCAGAAGCAAAGTGCATTATATCACCATGAAACAATGGTGAGTGAGCAAACTATTGTAAACTACATGAGGAAGACAGAAAGTTGTAACGTATGTATAGGAAACCTAGTACCTTAACAAATAAATACTGGCCACGGCTGTTGGGAACAAATTGAAGAATGCACTAGCTCACCACCCTCCTAGTGACCTTAATAATTCCTTTAGAATATCCTGGTCTTCGTACTTAATGATATTTACAAGAGAGAATGAATGTAGGGAAGGGTATAGAGATCCAGCAAATGTCAAGAAAAATGAAAACCATTGTTGATAAAGCTGACCATAGCGTGAGAAGTGAAATTGAAAAGAAAATAAGAAAGCAAAATAAAATGAACAAACAAAGGAGTAAAGAATCGTGTAATCCCTAAAATGAAAGAGGGATAATGTGATCAAACCTGTAAGAAAATAAATCAGTTTTAGAGAAATGCTGAAAAATATGTATTTAATTGAAAAAATATATGTGGTTATGCTATACCATGGGTATATACTATAATGGGTCTTAGCTAAACATTACTTAACATTTACTTATATTTTTAGAAATATTTTCAAGTTAAATAAAATGAATTATAAGGTATACTTCCTTAGTAAGATGTACATTTGACTTTATTGTAAGAATACAAATTGCTTTATCTGTGATTTTTATTATTACCAAGAATTTTTGTAGGAAATTTTTAACAGTTCAACCTTTCACGTAATTTGGCACAAATGTATTTTTATGTTAAATCTCTCCACAGATTCTACAAAGAGAAATATGGTTTGAGCAGAAATACCTTAAGGAGTTACAGAGCCTCCTAGATAGTCAAGAGAAAATAATTTTCACATATACTTATATTAAATCTTAGGTAACCTTTTGTTTAATCTATATACTATTGTCTGTGAGGAATGCCAATGTTTTCATTTTTTCTTGATTAAAAATCTGTCATGCAGCATTAAGACAAATTAATGCACCTATGAGAACTGAGTAATCCCTTAATGCCTCATACTTTCTCTGTTAAGACGTGTTGTTACTGATTATGCTGCCTCATTCAAATTGTGACTATTTGTGAGATTCCTTTGATAACCCACTCACCAATACAAAATTCAACCAGTTATCATTTACTTAGAAGACTTAGTTATATAACCTTTTATCATTTTATTTCAAAATATAAACAAGTACAATTTTTTAAGTTAGTCTGAGAAATTTTCAAATAGGTCATATCTGGACTCAGCTAAATGCTGGTTAAATTCAATCCAATTCTTGGAAATCCTTCATTAAAAGAAAAAGAAAAAAAGCAAAGGTGGAAACTCAATGTGTACTTCCATTAAGCCCTATAAGTAGTGTCACAGATGCATTCCCTCACTGAATCATGTTCAAGCTTTTTAGCACTACATCCAATACTCCCAAAACTGGTCCCCATGTTGGTGTTTTTATCCCCAGATCTCTCAACATGCATCTTGTTCACAGCGTTGAGCTGTCCCAAACCTTTGCCCTTGCACATGGTACTAGTTTTGATAATTTCAAATTCTTCAACAAACAGCTGTACATAATCTCAGACTTTTGCTCATCACTGAAGGTAGCCACATTGTCCTGTGCATCAGTGTCTCTGCAATAATCAGATTTGCTTGCATATTGCAACAATGAATTATGAGCATCCATCATTATTAATTATTCATGGCATGATTATTGCATAGAATAAACTACTCACTATCATTCTCAGCACGAACGCTGTAAAACAGAAGAGTACCATTAACATATGCAGTAAGTTTACTAGGGTCAGGAATCTAATATGCAAAAATAAAAAATTATTTCAAATTAATTTAACACATACAGCTACAACATATGATTACTATTTCAGGGAGTTAAATGATTCCAACATAAGCTACTATATACAATGCTTAAATAATACATATATACATACATACAAACATATATATATTATAGATTCAGGAATCAACACCAAGAAGATACATTGAATATGAAAGTATATAAAATATTCACCTTGTACATTTTTGTTTAGATACAGTGATCATAATGCTTAGCTCTGTTAAAAGCGCTGTTCTAAATACTTGACAGATTTTAAGCTACATGGCTTTTGCTATGTTATAAAGTGATTTAGCATCTTTTTCCATATGTTAAACCCCCATTCTCATATGATGAGCATGATTTATCATTCATAGTAGTAGTAATTAATTATGACTCTTTTAAGTATAAGTTTTATTTCTCCAATTCAATTAAGGTGTAATAAATAATCATTTCTTGGGTATAGACTTTATGACTCATTTAGAAATTATATTCTTTTAAGTTATTGTATTGTATTATTGATATTTATAATATCTTCATATAATTTTGCACAAAAATATTTATTCCTTCCATTTATTGAGGTGCAAAAAGAGTATATAAAAAGAGATCTTTAATTTTTTGTTATGAAAAAGACATTTAAATACAAAGTATGTTGTGCTCTTGTTAACAATGGAGTCCATTATTTTATATTAAATTTACCCATTAATAACTTACAAGTGGAGGTTATTGAACGGTGCAGAGCCTAATTGTCTTATTGAAAATAACCTGTTTCCTTTGAAAGGTGACGAACAAACACTTATTCTTGTCACGTGACCTTTAGTCACAGGTTTAAAAAATAATATCAATGCTCAGGAGAGTATGACAGTTTTCAGAATTGGTACTTTTTTCTTTCTTTTCTTTCTTTCTTTCTTCCTTTCTTTTTTTTTTTTTTTTTTTTTTTTTTTTTTTTTGTCTGAGACAGGGTTTCTTTGTGTATCACTGACTGTCCTGGAACTTCCGGTATAGACCAGGCTATACATAAAATATATTGGATTTCTCCTCCCAGGGAGATCTGTGTCTCCCTCTCACCCATTCCTTTACACTTAACATCTCTGGGTCTTCAGATTTTAGCATGGTTATCATTTATTTACTGGCTAATATCCACATATAAACAAATGCACACCGTGTTTATTTTTCTGGGTCTCAGAAATAAACCTCACTCACAGTGATTTTTCTTTTTCCACTAATTTGCCTGCAAATATTATAATTTCATTTAATTATTATTATAATTTCTTTAAGAGCTGAGCAATACTCCATTGTGTAAGTTCTTCCTGATATCTGACTGTTATAAATAGAGCACCAATGAACATGGTTGAGTAAATATCCTCATGGCAGGGTGAAGTTTTGTTATTGCTGGATCTTGAGTTACATACATTTCCATCTTTCTGAGAAACCATCATACTGATTTCCATAGTGCCTGTACAAGTCTGCACTCCCATCAGCAGTGGATGAGTTTTCCCCTTATTCTACATATTTGATAGTATTAGCTGTCACATATTTAATTAATATTTGAAAATATTTCAACATTTTGTTTGAATCAATATGGTCCCTAACAATGACCATTGCGACCATATATTAGGTTGTTTCTGTTCCTCAGAAATAAAACAACAGGAACTAATTATAAGCAAAGTTATAGAATATTAAACTGCAAACAGATCTTTAAATATATCCTCTAATCATTTCATCTTTGTTCTTATTTTGGCAAATGATTACTTTTTTCTATTCCAAATTAATGTTAATTACTTGTAATTCATTAAAAATAAATTATAATTGTACCCACTCTGTGCTTTTCTCTCCTCCTTTCAACCTCTTCTATATTTCCCCTTATTTCCACTAAAATTCATGGTCTTTCCTTAAAATTATTATCATCATAAATATTATTGATGAATACCTTATTTATATATTCAAAGTGTGAAAATCTCAAAATCATGTCTTTGGTACTAGCTGGCCTTTCTGTCAGTGTTACTTGATCAGTTCAGGTAATACCATGCCAAGATACGTCAATGATTGCTTAAAGTAAATCAGCTACTAATCACTAGTTGATCCTCAGCTAAGGGTAGGATTTTATGACCCACTCCTTAATCACTACTGTGGTTGATTGAGCCTCAGGCCTTGAATGGCTTCCTATGCTACAATCGGTGCCTCTGTACTTGTACATGTACTAGCAACACTGAGTGATCAGGAAAATTGTTCATGAAGTTAAGAATGAAAAAGTGATAGAGTATGTGGTTGGGCAAAAGGGACTAGTGATGGATTTGACCAATCACGTGCATATATAAAATTCCCAAATAATAAAAAAGTAAAATTAAAGTGAATTAGACATTTATCATGCCATAGGTCTTTTATGAATGATTTTACCTATGATTATTATAATAAATAATTTATATTCTTGTACTCCATCAAGGCCTACAAATATACAACAGATTCTTAGAAAACTTATTCAATTGGAAGTATAGAGAAAAGTATCTGAAGTTTTGTTCATCACTAATCTTAAACAAGGTGCCAAAGTCATAGAAGGCTAACATTAACAACTCATATTTTCAAATAAAAAAGTATCCAGTTCATGAGCAGAGAGAACAGAAAATTCCTTTCATCTAAGAAGCCATATATCACTGTCTTCAGGTCAGAAAGAAGCAGTCATGAGGCGTTTTTTAAAATCTAAAGTTTGCCTTTAATCTCTTCTAGTCATTCTTATGCTAGAAAAAATTAGTGTTTCAAGAGTCAGACTTCATGGTAGGGATAACTTGTCTGGTTATCTAATAAAGTTCAAATTGGGAAACACCATCTAATTGTGTATCTCACAAAAAGTAGGAAATATTTTTCTATAAAATCAGTGCTAGTCATGCTTATTTTCTAAAACTTAGAATTCACAACAAGCTTTTCTTAAATGCTTTAGAAAATGGCAAATAATTTGTACAAAGTATATTTGCATCAATAAGTTAGGGAGCCCAAACTACATTTTGTTATATTACCTTTCTTAGCTTCCTGTAATCTGGAAATATATAAAAAAATTTACTTGTCAAGAAAATAGAGCATGGTGACTTGTTTTGTAGATAAGTCATCCTTAATACCAGTATCTAATAATTAACAATTGTTCAATGTAGAATGGTCAACGTTGAACAGACATCGAAAAGTAACATTTCAAGAATTGATTTATTTTGGAGTTATGAGGGATTGAAAAAAAAATCTCTATTTGGGGGCATTAATATTTTAAAAATTTAAAATTAAATATTACTAAATAAAAAATAGGTTTTACTCCTGACTGAAAATATACTTGAATAATGACACTCACAGGTAATTCAGGACATTAAGCAATGGAGACAGGAAGATCAGTAGTTCAAGACTGTTCTCAAGTATGGGGTTTAGTATACATTAATAAAATTCCCTTTTTAATGTAGTATTGTTAGAATTTGGATTTGTTTATGTCTTTCTATCCATATATATATATATATATATATATATATATATTCTATCAATCATCTATCTCTTTATATATTTATATATGTATCTATATACATATGTGTGTGTATGTATGTATCTATGTGTCTATGCTTCTATCATATAATTATCATACCTATCTAGTCAGGCTATATAGCTGAGTTCCTTTCCATTGGCCAGATGGAAATCATGAACAAGCAGAAGGATATTTCTTAATTTTAGTAGTTCCATGATTTAGGCTTGCAAGTTAACAGCTCTGGTAACAGAATGATAGAGTATTAGAGCTAAATTAATCTGAAGGAGAGCAGGGAAAGTTCTCAGAGTTTGAAGAAAAGAAAGAGAAGGGAAATTTTTTGTAATTAAATGCAATCTCCAAAACAAAGGAACAAAGGACATCAGAGACTTATGGTCTAGGCTCTAGTATCAGATTGGTTGTCCTTAGTCCTTCATTCTGTGCCCAGCAACCTACAATTCATATAAGCAGCCATTATTTGCAACAGCAGATGTTACTATTACTACTGCTCGGAAAGCTAAGTGTAGAGACTCATAGCTCCTAGTTGTGATTGCTGTTACAGCTATCAATTACTTGGCAATTGCTTGCAACTTGGGAAGGTTTGTAGCTCCCTGTAATTATTCCAGTGACTGGAGAGTTCAGTTTCCTTAGCCTTCTGATTTCTCCTTATTTGCTCTCCTCACTAACTTTTCTCTCTATACTTCCTTCATCACTCACTATCTCTGGTACTGCTGTCTTTCTTTGTCTCTGAACCTCATCACTTTATTAAGTGTTTCCCTTCTAAATTGCTACTGATGCCTTCACACACACCCTGAATGTCCTGACCATAAGAACCATAAGTTGGCAAAAGATTACTTAGAGAATTCTTAGTGGGCTTAATTTTGCTACACCATGAGAATATTTCCTTTTGAGATGACTTGAATGTAGCAATAAAATGGCACCTAAGGATAATCGTCTATACTCATAGATCAGTGTTTTTGTTTAGCCATCCTCAGCCAAGTCTCTTTCTGTAGTAAATGAGAACAAACACCAAGATATACAACTGGAGGGAGGAACCTTGGGACACATAGTCCTAAATGGGACTTCTACATTAATTCCTCTCATTGGGGCTTAGGAAACCCCAATGAAAAGGAGATGGAAAGATAGACTGTAAAATCAAGAGTGGATGAAGGACACCAAGGGGAAAAACCCTTTTAAGCACAATAGGATGGACAAACATATGAGCACGCCACATGTAGTTAGAAGAGTAAAGTCAGTAATAAGAATTATTGTATGAAGAAATGTACCTTTACAACCAAAAGATAGATCAAAAAAAAAGAAGTACTGGAATAAAATATTTATGGAGAAAAAAATAGGTAATTGCATAGATGTGGCATATAAACTAGTTATTGTAATCTGAATTAACCATAGAACTGCTTTACCAAGCACAGATCCTTTACCAACACAAACAACGGCTTCATAGTGCACCAATCACAGGTTTTCTGCTGCAATATTAAAGTTTAAGAGAGAATACTCGGTATTATGAGTTGTATGATGCATAGAGTTCACCTAGGCAACTTACCCATCTTTGACCTATATTGACGTTAGCCAACTTCAAAGCAGAATTATATAGAGTAGTTTTGACTGGAGTAAGGCCTTCTCCAGAAGCCATGATAGCTTCATTTTTTATTGTTTTTGTAGTCTGAGTGTAGTTGTCTTCACTGCAATAGTGAATGATGTAAATCAGCCATGTTAACTTGGAAACAATGTGCTTATAACTATCTCCTTGTAGCAAGTCACATTAAAGGACTGGGTAAGGGTATTGAGTACTCTACAATTTACTCCCTAGAAAAGGACACCAAGAATACATATCATATCATTAATATGAAATTAATCCTCACAACAATGCTTAAAAGACATTTTTCTTTAAGATTGCCTAATTACACTTAGCTCTCTAGTGTTTCTAGTAGTCTTGAGTCATGATGACTCTCCCCTTAAAGCAATTGTATTACATATGGTAGCATACCAAAAGTTGGAAATATGGTCAGTGAAGAGTTTAATTAATATACTTGGCCTACAAAGCATCATAAACTAAGCAAAATGTGGACTGTAGAAGTTAGTGCTGTCTTTCATGATTGTCGGTGTGTTTGGAAGCTTTCACTCAACGGTGTCATTGGCCACTCTAGAGAAATGTGGTAATTGCTTATTGCCAGCTCCGTAAAGTCTCAAAATTAAAAATTTTTAATATCTATTTTGTAAATATCTTTCATGGTAAATTTTGACAACTCATACTAAATCTGGTTTTGTCTTTGCCTATCATTTCAAATATGTGAATGTGAACACATACACAGAGCTAGAAAAATAATTAATAATACAAGTATAGACTGCATTGTATTTATTTGTCTATTTCTATAAAAAGATAAAGCCTAGGAGCAAACACCCAGCTTTTATTATAACAGTGGCCAATAAAAGCAACCCAGTTTTATGATTTTCTTCCCCTGAAAACACATTTTCTTACCTGTGATACTGCAAGTCTCTTCCTGCGCTAAACTGATCTCTGCTAACCTTAGATGAGTTTGACTCTGTTGGGCCGCTTGTAGGCTGAGGGCACACAGTATATCAGATTCACAAGTCATTGTTGAAAGATTCAATGTGAAAGAATGTACTATTTGAATTATCGTCAGGGAGATGGCCAAGCTGTTAGGATCAAACAGAAACTTATAAAATCTTTAAAATCCTCAGCCATGAAGAATTCTGTCATCATGTCTTTTTAGATTTTCTTTATGGTCAATGTATCACATAAAAATTTCTGTCTGTGGTGTCTGCTTCTGCTTCCGTCAGCTCCTAGATGAAGCTCTAGGATGGCATATAAGGTAGTCGTCAATCTCATTATCAGGGAAGGGCATTAAAGATGCAGACACCCACTGCTAAACACTGAGCCAAACTCCTGGAATCCAGTTACAGAGAGGGATGAGTGATGAACAAAGGAGTCTGTAGAAACCCATAGAAAGTGCTGATCTGAACAAGGGGGAGCTCATGCACCCCAGTCTGATAGCTGGGAAACCAGCATAGTACTGACCCAGACCCCCTGCATGTGGGTTAAGTTAAGAGGACTGGGCAGTCTATGGTGCCTCTGGCAGTGTATCAGTAATTTATCCCTAGTTTAAGAATGGAATTTGGGAGCCCCTTCCACACAGAGGGATACTCTCTCTCAGCCTAGACACATGGGGGAGGGTCTATATCCTGCCCCAAATGATGTGACAGACTTTGAAGATCCCCCATGGAAGGCTTCCCCCTGCCTGGGGAGCAGAAAGTAGCTGGGCTGGGGTTTGTTGGGGGCGACAGGGAAGGATGGGAAGGTGAGGGAACTGGGATTGACATGTAAAACAACCTTGTTACGAATTTAAATAAGAAAAGGAAAATAAAATTCAAAATCAGTGGAGGCTGCAATACTTTATATTGCCAAGTTGCTGTGAATCACATAAAAACATATGTGAATAGAAAGAAGTGTAATTTCTATTCCAAGGGAGGAACACAGACTGTAAGCAATAATTGACCAAGGAAGATGTGTTAATATGCTTTCTTAATCGCAATGAGAGCCTGACACAGACACATTATCAGTTTCTAATTTGTCATAGATTATTACATATTGTCTTCAGTCACCAGCGGCTGTCCCATTGGGACATTATCGTAAAATAGACATAATTGATTTCAATACATATAACTAACATTGTAAGCACTAAATTTTTTTTCCAAAAGAAGAAGCAGCTATCAAGTCCAATGGAATTATGTCAGCAATTTATAACTGATGATGTAATCTTTCAGTATCATAACGTCTTTCATCTATTTCTTGTTTTATGTTCAGAAAGGTTTCCCCAAAAGTTAAAAATTATTTTCAGGTTTTGTCTTATTACCATTGTTTGCTTTCATTTTTTATCTTGAAGACAAAAAAAATGATCATATCCAATATAAAAAACAATAAAAATAAGTTAAATCGCATATATCCCACAATTTCATAGCAATCTCTGGTTCTACACTGATGTCATATTCCCTAATTGTCTTAATAGAGCTTACTCTTGTGATCAAACACCATGTCCAAAGTAACATAGGGGGGAAAGGATTTACTTGGCTTACACTTCCACATCATTGTTCATAATTGAAGGAAGTCAGAATAAGAACTCTAACATGGCAGGAACCTGAAAGCAGGAGCTGATGCAGAGTCATAAAGGGGCATTACTACTGGCTTGCTACTCATGGGTTTCTCAGTCTGCTTTCTTATAGACCGCAGGACTACAAGGATAATGCCCTGAATGTGAGTTTATAAGAATTAGAAGTAATATATTCTACACTGCAGTGCTCAGGACAAAGCAAATCACAATAAATTGCAACTATGAGCAATTACAATTAAAAAACACTATTATGAAGCCAAGCTCAATATTGCTTAAGAAATCATATGTCAGAAAAAAAAATCATTCACTTATTCTTTTTTTCTCCGTTATTCTCCAATGTCAACAGCCTAATTTACCACTTTGTTGCATTTGAAGATGTCTTTCCTTAAGTCAACTAACTTTTATACAATAAATAAATGCATGTAAGTCCAAATTCTGAAAATGCACTCCCTAGAGTGGTTTCCTTGCAACCACATAATTACATCTGTCAATTCCTATTTCTCTAGTGTTAAGTGCAAGCTCACTGGTAATGACCCCTACCGGTGAGTAATTAACTCCCTCTGATCTTGGTGTCAGAATTTCTGGCTGGTGTGTGCTAATGCAAAAATTCACTACTACAAAAGATGTAGCAAAGTCAAAACACCAAACAGACTCTTCAGAGAACAAAATCCCAGCAGGATAAAGTTTTAAAATAATTTACCTGCTGGCAGATCCAATAAACCTGCTGATTACTGGCTACTCTCCACGAAGCCTGCTGTGGCTTACCTACTCAAATGAACAGGCTGCTGTTCAAAGTGATTGCTAATAGTTCATGGCAAGGATATAGAAGTTGCAGCTTATTATGGCTATCAGGAAAATGATGAAAGCAGTTACCGCTTGCCTAGAAATAAAATGATCAGAATGTATTGTCAAGTGTATGTTGATAAGAGAAAGCCTAAAGCTCGTGAAGCTATGTTTATCTGCTACTATAGCACAGTAAAGGTTTTGTTTTCTCTTCTACTAATGTATTTAAAACATTTTTTTTTTTTAAAAAAAAAGCAAATCCTTTAAACTTTCAGAAACATGGCTTTAAGTCTGGATCTAATAGACCACATTATTGATGAACAGAAAAATTATTTGGGGTTAAAAATTATATCACATAGTCTCAATTCTGAACCTTTTGAAATTTTAGACATGAGGGAATAGATAGATATTTATTTTATTTTATGGTATCACGATGTGTTAGTAATATGCCATATCCACTTATAAAGTAGGCCATTAAAAAGCACCCCACTGGTCTGTACGTTTACAATGAAAAGAAAAGTGGCATTGTCAGTTTGCAGTTGGATTTCTTGCTTCAAAATCACCCTCTTGCATTTTCTGTGTGTTCATAATCAGTGCCCTGTTGGTATTTGTTTGAAAAGATGTGATCAGTACTTTAAAGAAACTTCTAAAACAATGATGTGCAATGCTTGACACAGGAACATTTAAAAATTAAATGTTAATAAGCTTTTTAAAGTATAAAGCAATATGAAAAGTCTCTGCCTTGCAGTGGGATTCTGTAGATTCCCCTCTGGCATGGTTTAGCTTGGATATGTGTGGATGGATTTTGCCAGTATCCCTTCACAAAGTATGTGATGTCAACCACATATTTTTTTCCTGCTTGTACAGAGTCATGATGGTAGAAGGTAGGATTCTTGTTGAGAAAGACAAATATTCACCTCCAATTGTGCAATGGCTCCAAGTGTTGCATTTAAATGCATAGCCCCGTCTATATCACCCACTCTTACAGCTATTGCCCATGAGGACATCACAGCAGCCTTAACATGGGCTCATAAACTATAGATCTGAAATAAGTAAATTGACTAGAGCTGTGAATCCAAAAGATGTTAGAGAAATAATTAAAACATAAGGGATCAAGGATCTAATTCATGCTTCTATGTGAGATTCTACTCTATCTAAAGGAAAGATTAAAAACAACCAAAAAAATCTTTAACTTCCTGAATGAATAGAAAGTCGAAACACATTTTGTCCATTTGTTCTTATTTTTAGCTTTCAGTTGTCACTACATGAATGTCATTCTAATTAGAGAGGTTTTGTTGAAGACTGACCTACCGTCATTTCACCAGATTTGTTCTCAGAGATAGTGCTGATTGCCATTGTTCTACATTAACCTAGACCAAGCTTCGAATGCCATCTGCCATTTATCCAAGGAAACTTTATAACACTGAGTTTTGCTTATTTACTTTCTTATACAGAAGTAAGACTTACCTGGAGCATTCATTTTCAGCATATGACTGTTAATCACTCATGGTAATTGTGTATAGTTAAGGCTTATATAAGTCATTGAAACTAGGTGAAACTAGCCTTCCTATATTGAAAGACGCAATGCATTGTATTGCAGGACTCAGAGTCCTGATTGTCTAAGAGACTTAGGATGCAGCAGCTTTATGCTTTGGTACCATCTATTGTTGGAGATGACAATGGTGTATCCATAAGTCATATCTTTCTCTACCACTTGATTTTCATAATTATTAATACATGTTCCTTTTATCTATTCCAACATTATAGAAAACTAATTATACATTCTAAATGATGTATGATGAAAATCCTTTTGGTAATTCTGAATTTTAACATTCAAGTTTCTTATTAGGAACTATATATATATATATATATATATATATATATATATATATATAATCTTACTTTTATTTTAATATCTATAAGAAATTCTATCATTATCTGGAGTGATAAAATTTTTAATATTGATATGATATACAAAGTTGATAAATATCTTTATGGTTGAGCCATGAAGCTATGCTTTATTTTGTTTTAAATTTATTATGCTTATTCTCTCTCTCTCTCTAGTCTTAAATGAGAGTGTGTATCTGTGTCTGTGTGTGTGTGTGTGTTTGTGTGTGTGTGTGTGTGTATGTGTGTGTATGTGTGTGTGGTGTTCATATACAAAAGCTGGCATATGCAGAACATAGGACAACTCTGACATTGGACCAAGGTAGTGAAATCAGTTCACCACACTTGATGACAAGGGCCTTTATTCAATGAGATATCTGGGAGACTTATATCTGACTTCAAAAAATTCATTAAATATTGCTTTCCCTTCTGCCTAGGTCATATATGTGTCTCATTTAGGGTGAGTACCAGGTAGTCTTATGTTCTCTTACTCCATCATATTTATTTTAAATTACTAGGAGGAGATTGACTTTCTTCACATTGAAACATCAGGCACCCTGGTGTAAGTTTGTCTTCAGAACACCTGCTAAGCTTTGAGTCTAAGCTTTATCATTAACCCCTAACAGTGAGCTGTCTGTTTGTCTAATGACCCTTGGTCCCCTATGGTGTCTATTTGCCCCACTAGGACTGTCTTAGAAATTACTCTAATTGCATATCCTCAAGGCCTCTCATTTGTTTTGTAAAAAGTTTTTTTTAAAGTTGTATATCTTTAGTTTTCATGTATTATTGAACATAGTCTTTTCTATATCAAGTAGAAAAGGGAAACTTGTGAACATTCTATTTTCGCTATTGTTGCATGATATGAAAATCCTCATCACACGTAAAGACAAGGCTGTAAGAGTCTGTTGGGCAAAGGGGGGGTGATGGGAAATGAAGACAGGAGGTTAGGATATTTTTTTCTTTTTGTAGGATAAAGACAATTAGGTAAAGTAATTTTTTTTATGGCCGAATTATCCTGTCACAGATCGAGGAGAGAAAATGATCGGAAAGACGATGAGGCTTTTACCCTCATAACCTTTCCTCACGACCTAAGTTGAACAACAACACAGGATCTCATTGACACCAACCATTCACTGTGGAACTTGATTCTTTCTCAAGCTGGAAGTCTGCATTTAGAGCATTCTGTATTATCATAAAATTAGGAATTAATAGACACCATTAATGGTTCTTACAAACTTATTCTTGGTGTTATGGATTCATGTACTTCACGATAATTCATCCAGTTCATTAAAACATACCTGTCCATATTATCACACGTATTTTCCCTATTAGAGTTTTCCCTATAAAACATTCTATATTTTATTATTTGTTCTAATCTAAGCAAATTATTGCTGATAAAGATAACTGGGTAAATTGCCATCACAATTTGGTTTCTGCAGTCATCATGTAGCAAATTATTGGCTTAGATTTATAATTTATAATTACTTTTTATTACAAAAACCACATTAAACTATACTGATAACATTAAATGTAAAGAACTGCTATTAAAAAACAATGTTGCTAATGCTACTTCCCTTGACTAGAGAAATCCTTTAATGCCATAAAATGTTAAAGAGAATTTGCAGACATCTTTTTTTCTTTTAAAATAAAATATGAGGTAAAATAAAAGGCAAACACATCAGAACAGGACAAACAAAATAAACAGAAGGTCCAAAGTAAAGACTAAAATAGTGCTATCATAAATATATAGGCTTATAGAGGAAATCAAAAAGGCTGAAAGACACTTAAGAAAGTGCTCCACATCCTTAGCTATCAGGGAAATGCAAATCAAAACAACTTTGAGATACCATCTTACTCCTGCCAGAATGGCTAAAATTAGAAACACCAATGAGGACTCATGCTGGAGAGGATGTGGAGAAAGGGGAACACTCCTCCACTGCTGGTGGGAGTGCAAACACATACAGCCATTTTGGAGATCAGTATGGCGGTTCCTCAGGAAAATGGGAATTAATTTACCAAAGGACCCAGCAATCCCCCTCTTAGGCATATACCCAAATGATCCACATCCATGCAACAAAGACATCTGTTCAACTATGTTCATAGCAGCACTATTTGTAAAAGCAAGAACCTGGAAGCTACCTAGATTTCCCTCAATTGAAGAATGGATAATGAAGATGTGGTACATCTACACAATGGAATACTACTCTGCAGAAAAAAATAACGGTATCTTGAAATTCCCAGGCAAGTGGATTGCACTTGAAGAAACCATCCTGAATGAGGTAACCCAGTCACAAAAAGAGGAACACAGTATGTACTCACTCATATATGGATTTTAGACATAAAGCAAATGATCACCAGCCTATAATTCACACCACCAGAGGAACTAGGATACAAGGTGTATTCTAAGAGATTCATATAAAGTCCCTCACAGAAGAGGGAAGGGACAAGTCCTCCAGAGCACAGGGGAAGTGGGGGGCAGCGAATGGAAAGAGAAGTAGGAGAAAAAGAGGGGGAAGAAAGGAAAACACATGCGACTAGGAAGATTGAGCCCAGTTAGGAATAGAAGATGAGAGAGAGAGAGAGAGAGACCATAAAGGAGGTAGCCAATATTGGTTTGAAGAAAAAATTGAACACAAAGAAAGGTCTAGAGAATACAAGACTGCCTCCAACTAACAATTTGAGCATCCCTGGAAAGTCTACCATAATTGCCCTTCCAGGATAGCAAGATCAACAATTAACTTATCCATGCTTATCCATGGAGCCCTCATCTAATACCTGTTGGAAACAGGAGCAAACACCCATATATAAACACTGAGTCAAACTGGAACTCAGATGCAGATGGAGAGGACAAGACCAGGTTGCAGAAACACATAGAGACAGCTGACCTGAACAAGGAGGAGCTAACAGGCCACCAGCCTGATAGCTGGGAAGCCAGCATGGGACTGACTTAGGCCCCCCTGAATATGGGTCTCAGCCAGAAGGACTGAGCAGTCCAAGGGACCTCAGACAGTGGAGCCAGGATGTATTTCTGGTGCACAAAAGGACCTTGCAAACACATCACCCATGGAGGGATAACTGCCTTAACCAAGGGACAGGAGAGAAGCCCTAGTCCCTACTTCAAATAACCTGTCAGATCTACATGACCCCAATTGGATGGCATTCCCCTACACATGGAATTATGGTGGGGGGGATGGGAGGGGAGGGTGGCTAGGCTGCATGTGAGAGGGCAGATAGAGTAAAAGTGAGGGAGGGAGGGAGCTAGAGGGTACTATGTCAACATGTAAAATAATAAATTTCAAAAAAAAAAAAATGCTTTGACTCCAAAATTTAAGTTCAAGGACAAGTTACTGGGGAAAAGGATTTCTATTTTTGTTTCCACAGAAAATGAAAAGTAGTGGATTCCTTCCAGACTAATGTGGTTTGAGCAAGCCAGACCCCCTGAAACAGCGTTCCTGGTGATCCTACATTGAAAACAGCTGGACAAAGCAGCCTTGCAGACTACAGCCAGGATTTCTGCATCTTTTTAGAATCCCCCATGACAGTGCCCCTTACCAGCAGGAAGTAGTTTGGAAAGAACAACGCCCAAATTCCCAAATATTGTCTATAAATGTTGTTTGCTTTCATTTAAATGGACTTGGTTATAAAAAATAAATAAATAAATAAATAAAATACATAGGCTTATGTGTTATTGTTTTATCTGTGTTAGAACCCACACATGTCTAGGCTGACATTAATAAGATGAGAAACAACTACATTTGTGAGCCAATTATGAAAATGGTGAGAAGGATCATTTCTATAGTGGAATCTGAACAAAAATTTCTACAACAACAACAAAAAAAATTATGATATTTCTTCTTCACAGGTAATATTAAAACTTGACCCCTCTCAAAGCATTTTATTTTAGAATATACTAGCAATCAGGTGTTATGACACTTGCACTCTCATAGCAATATAAGATTATAATAAAGAAGTGTTATTTAACATTCAATCAAAAGAATGTGTAAGGATTTTTTTCATTTTCATTTTTTTATTTCTGTGTGTGGGTGTATTTATGGTGTATGTATGTGAGAAAGACAAAGAGACAGAGAGGGAGGAAGAGAGATGGAGGGGGGTGGGAGGTGTGTCCAGGTCAGGACACATGTATAGAATTCAGAGAACAGTTGTCAGGAGTACATTCTATTTTTTCACTTTCATGGGGTTACCATTGATGGAGTTCCCATTTTTTTTTTCATGGCAACGCTTTTCCCATTGAGCCATCTCTCTAGCCTTAGAAAATACTTTTAGCATGAAACTAAGTTGTCTAAAGCTTTATTCTCTGTAATTTGTCGACAGCATTTATAAATAAAACACAAAGATGTCTTAAAGGCAATTGCTCATTTAGGAAGAGGGCGGCAGACAGGCAAAACACCTATTGTTAATTAACATATTCCCATACTTTATTGTCAACTGCTTAAATTTAGGTTATTATATAAATATATGTACATAGATAACACAAATACATATATTTATCAAATTGTAGCTTTTTCTATTCACATGATACCTCTCTGTCTCTATGCACATCTCACTTAGCTAAAAAATTAAAAAAAAATTATACAAGTCAGAATAGTAATTTTAACATTTTACTGTAGCTGGTTCATGTTTTGACATTTTTCAATGACTTCATAAAATATGAATAAATGGTTGTCAAAGATGTAAGCATACACCTTCTAAGATCACCCTACCTAAAAAAACTTCTGGTTTTAATTTACTACTTATTTTTTCTTCAGCAAAATAATCTCAGTGGACTTTTTTTTTCCCCATTTTAAACTGAGTCAAAAAATAGCATTTCCTTTATGAAATTCCTCAAAGGTAATTAACAAATATAAAGCAATTAATGTAGTTCTCGACACAAGGCAAGCTATGAGCAATAATTGTTATTGCACCTACAAAATGGATATTTTTTAAAGTATAACAATAAGAACATTTTAATTTGAATTTTGAACTTGTTTTATTGCAGGCACCTAGGCTCTTTAATAGGGGAGACATGTTTATGCAATTTGAATTTACTGATTAAAAATTTTGAGTATCCCTAGAATAGCTTTCTTGTGAGACATCATTTAAATAATGATGTACCTTTGTTGTTACATTTGGTGATTTAACGGTGTTTTCCAATCTTTAATATTTACCATTGGAAGCTTCATTCACTTATGCAATTCAGATTATACGCAGTTCTTACCCTCTTACTGTCTTTTATTCCTGCCGCACTCACTACTCTGCTTCCTATAAACCCCTTCTCATGTTACTGTAGTTTGGTTTGGTTTGTGACCCATTGTGTTTACCTAGGGTAACTGTGTAACACATAGGTTTTGAGCTATCCAATACATCCTGGTGAGATCACAGTTTAATTCAACACTGAACATGATGATTCCTCTTAATTTTTTGCATACATAAATGTCCCTTATTCTCAATAATATGAGCAGCTGTAAGTAGGCCATAGTCACCACTGTTCACTGCTAGGAGAGTCTTCCCTAGTTAAGTCTGACAGAAGGTATTGTCTCTAGGTATAATCAAATAATTTATCCACATAACACTAATACCCTACCTCAATATTATGAACTTCTTAGCCTAGTTTTTTTAATGGATTTACAGTACCTGATATGAATAAGTTAATATTGTAGCATATAAGCTTCAGGTGGGTAAGACGTCTGATGCCTTTTACGTCTAGCAGCCTGCACAGCACCTTCTGATGTTTTGAATGCCAGACAGCAGGAGGTTCAAAATATTACTAGCTTTTCTGTCTTACAACCCAGGTGGGTAGCATCTCTGAGTTTTAGCTACAATACCTAGTGTTCATAAACAACCCAGAGGAAAGACAAGAGCTTGAATCATTTAGGAGGCCTTTGACCAAACAGCAGATATCTTAGATTTCTTAAACTGGATACTGGGATTTTTCTAAATTGCACATTGTTTCTAGAGGCAGCATTACTTGGCAATGCAAGATATGTCCCTTAAATTATTATTGTTGACATTTTTTAAAGTGGTTAGCAAATCACAGGTGTCATAACCCTTTTTTATACTCTATTATGGTTACCACTTCCTTCTCAAGTTCCTTGTTCCTCCATTCCCTCAACTCAACCTTTCTTTAGTCTTCCTAGCCAAAGCATTTCTGCTCTCGGCATTCGTCCCTATCACCTATGCAAAACCATCCTCCCTTTTCCTAGTGCATTCACCTACCAATAGTCATGTTCTACTCTCCTTGCTACTATAGATACTCCAATTACAAAATAGAAATCTAAGTATTTGAAACTACAATGAAATAGGAGGGAGAAAATGCATTACTTTTTGTCCAGGTCTGGGCTGATTCATTCTGTATATTCAAATTTGTTCCCTTTGTCTGCAGAGTTGATTTTTTTTTCTATTTTGGGTTTCATCTCCATATATTCTACAAATTTGTTTTGTATTTTATTCCTGGGAATAATGAAGTGGCAACTTTGAGTGAAATTGCTCTGAATTTGTGCATAGGTTCTGTGAAAATATCCATTCTCACATTAGTTCTTTCAATCTATGAGCATGGGAGGTCTTTCCATCTTCTAAAATTCTCGCTTAGAAAAAGCAAAGAATGATTTTTGCTCTGGGACATGTCTACTGATTATTTTTTTCAACTAATGTAGAACAATGAAGTATTAAATTTCCATTTTGGTGTAAGTTCTGTCATTTTATTAACTACTAATATTTTGTCTTTCTGTCCATCCATTTAAGTATATGCTTCAGTGTTCCTTCAGAGGAACTACATCAGTGTTCCTTCAGAGGAACTACGTTAAAATAATGATACATTGAGCAATTGTGAAGTTGCTGGAGGAGATGTTTATGTATGCTGTCTCTTTTCAAGTATTTAGAGAAATGTTCTACACAACAGCTCACTCAGTGGTGGGCAACAGAAGTGTAGAGTGTTCAGTGCTTGGTCAGACTGCAATCTATTAGTTTGAATAGAAGGAGAGGCAAGCTTTTACAGAATCTAGGAGAGTTGAAAATATGATGTTGCTTCCTCTAAGTTGATAAACAATAATGTAAGGAGACAGCAGCTTGTGTTTTGTTTCAGCTTCTACTGGATAAAAACATTGGTATTAAGTCACAGTTCTATGAAATCATGAAGCAAGTGCAGAGATTTATTCTCTTATATAGAAAATGTTTACACAATTTTAGCTCTGCCTTACCTAAATTATCCCAGTATAAAGTTCAGCCTCTACTTCTAGTTAACTAACTGTTGTCATTTCTCTTTATCATAATATATTATAGGTGCATCATTTTTTTTTTTACCCAAAGGAGGTAAAAGAAAGTGATCTTTAGCTGTCACTCATTAGTTACTATTAACTATGGCAGATTTCCTCTTAGATCACTTATAATATACATATAGATGTACAGAATCTGAATTATCAAACTGTATAATATTAACTAGTAGTAGAAGAGGGGAAGAAAGAAATTTGAATAGGAGAGTAACAATATATAACCTATAAGCTAAGAGAAAAATAGATTTTTCTTCCTGATATCATCATGTGATTATAGCTGCATTTGTATTTATCTTTCTACATATTATATAGGGGATTTACATCACCCAAATTCAAATGTTGAAACCACAATTCTCAATATGATACTTTTAGAAAATAGAATGCTTAAATAAGACATGGTGTTAGGGCTATGATGAGTGGCTTGAAGTCCTTGTAAGAGATGCTAGTGGTTTTGCTAGCTGCCTATACATTGATAATTGTAAGCATATGGCAGTCTATTTCTGAGAAAATGATCACAACTTGATCATGCTGCCTGTTACATCTATCCCATCCTTTCAGTATCTAGAACTGAGAGGAAAAAATATCTAGAAGCCACATAATATACTGATTATTCACATTAGACCCAACTGATTATGCAATAAACACTCCATGTTGTCTTCAATATCCTTCTCCAGTGGAGAATTCCATCTGGTGGAAACATGTTTCGGGGTGAGTCTTGAGCTACAAAGAACAGCCTCAACAGAGGTCACTGCTGATTCAAATTCCTCTCATAAGTTTGGTGAAGAGATTGTATTTTGGAATTCTTAGGAGACATAGCTAAGGGTTAAGTGAGCTAATGCTACTAAAATATTCTAACACATCTAGGATTTTGGATGGAAGTCTTTAAAAGACCACAAAACTTTTCTACAAGATGTGTTTTTTTTTTTCAGTTATTTTGACTTCATTTAATTACAGCTTTAGCCTTAGAAGCATCATTGGATGCTTTCTAATTCTTGTCTAGCTAAAGTGGTGAGGTAGATGTGGTTTTGTTTTTTTTTTTTTTGTTTGTTTGTTTTTTTTTTTTTTTTTTTTGTTTTTGTTTTTTTTGTTTTGTTTTTTTGTCAAGTACCACTACTTCCTGCCTTTGGAGGGAGCTTCCTTCAGGAGCCTACAATGTGATTCTGGTAATCTTGAGAGGCTGAAGTGGAAAAAAAAAAGATAACAGTGATAGAGTATGTATAGCGGATCCTTGTTACATTCCCAGACACTTCTGATGAGGGAGACTTGTGTCTGTAAAGAGAAAACTAGGCTGCAAATACTTACAAAGTAGAATCTACAGGAAATAAGGACTTGAGTTTCTTAGATCTATGAAAATTTCAGTATTCAGGATTTTCTGAGTTCCCAACCCAAATGCTGCTTTTATCTAGAGTAGTGCTGGGAAGAGAATTAAATATGCATTTATATTAAGGCAGTTGCTCCATTAGATTTTAGTCTGGTTTTCAGAGATCTCAGTTCTACAACTGAAGATCTGTTCCCCTGGGGATAGTAAGCTGTCTGGTCACCCATTTAACCCAATTCTAAGGAGGCAAAGTCCTAAGTGCATATATTTACTCTCCTCAACTTCTAGAGAGTACTTAACAACAGTCAGTTAGTCCTATTATGATAGGCACTGTCTATCACCTATCTACCAATCTATCATCTATCTATCCATATGTATCTATCTGTTGATTTATAGGCTCATAGATAGAAAAAAATTATCTGTTTTTCTGCCTCTGTCTCTCTCACACACCGTTACACACACACACAAACACACACAACCCTACCCTCGGATATATATGCCAAGCTAGCTTGTTATCATTATATTGCCATAGCTGATGACCTTAAGCTGATGCTATTTCTCCCGTCTCAACCTCACAAGTGCTAAGATTAGAAGCCCAGATAGGTGTTCATTTTTAGTCTGTGTTACGATCAGTAAAACAAAGGCAGTCTTCAATAATAATTGGTTAGATTGAATGCAGAACACAATCCAAACAATTATCATTGGGAACTAGCAGTACTTCCTTTACCAATAAAAGTCACCCATTATTGCTTTAGGAAAAGTCAGATCAATCAATTTTAGATATATGGGTATCAATTCAGAAAAATGCCACAGCAATTACTTTATAGAAAGAAATATAAAACCCTTTCCATTAAAACTTTTCAATGCACTCATGTCTTTTGATAATTTTCCTAGCATATCACTTGCTTTATCTACATTAAGGAATTTAAAATAAACTTAATTACATATTTAGTATTGAATATAAGGTTTGTGACCATTCTTTTAGAAGGCCAAGGGCAGGCACATTTAACTTTGAATTTTCACCAGGTCATTGGAAAATAATTTAAACATTAATCAGGTACAATTTACAATTAATTTTTCCTTTTTTTTTTAAACTCAAGCTTTGGGTGACATGTCTCGAAAGTATTTAATTCTTAATCTTGATTTTGTCCTGTGTTTGTAAATATTTTATAATCTCATATATTATAACTGTCTATCGTCTGTCAAGAAGCAATTTTGAAAGATATAGCTTCAAGATTCTGTCATATTTGTGTCCGTGTGTGTGTGTGTGTGTGTGTGTGTGTATGTATGTGTGTGTGTTTGTGTAAAACTTCCAGAAAAAAGTGGCTGAAATATACTATTGTTTTATTTCATTTCATTTGATAGTTAAAGTAAATTTAAAGACCCATCACGAGTTACTTTTATTTTTGCTTATATTTAAAATGCAAACATAAGATATTTAACAAGCTATTCTAGTAATCTCAGTGTTAACTCATCCAGATCTACAGAGATACATGTAGTAATTTGGAATGTTCATTAGACATAATTTCTTCTGTCCACATTCAGATATATACTCAGGAAGAATAGCATTGCGTGGATAATTTTCCTTCTAGTTGATTGTTCTCAAATTCATAAACATAACCTTCTACTCTTATACTTTTGCCTGTGTTCTTTAAAGTTTTCTTACACCTTGGAAAGCTATTGTTAAACAACTTTGCATTCATGTTACTCTTTTTTGAAACAAAATAACAAAGAAGAAAAATGAGAATATTTCTCCCAAACCATTTTTTTTTACTCTGAGTCATTACCCAAGTATCAGATCAAAAATTACTCAGTTAATAGTCTCCCTGAATTTCTGCCTTCTCATTTCTTACTTTTTTATGACATTTCTACTTCTCTTTATTTCCTTGTCCTTTATATTTGTCAGTTTTCTCATTCCAAATTAATAGTATTATCACTGAATTATCAGGATGGAAAAAACCTTTATGCATCTTGACCTCAATAAATATTTTTGCAGATAAATAAGTGATTATTTTAAGGTAGAGAACTGAATGATTGTTTTTTTTGAAGCCAAACACAAAGATTTTTTTCAGAGCTAGTGCTAGATGAAGAAACACCTACAAAACTCCAGGAAAGTTACAAATGATTTTTAATGTGAAATGCCTATGCTGATGAAATGTTATATAGTATGTGTCAGGTAACATAGTTATATCAGTGATTATAATATATGTACAAATTAAATTAATTTAATTAAATTGTGTTGCCAACCTTTAATGGGATTTTGAAGATCAAAACTTTAATTTCATAATGTAATTAAGAATATTTTGTGATTTACACTTTTGATTTAAGATGTATGAACTCTGTTAAATAAGTTTCAAGAGAGAATTGGTTTTGTTTAGTTCCTAGAGTACATCCAAAGACAGAATTTGAAAAGTGCACTGTCATCACAGACAACAAGAAAAAACACACAAAACTTGATGATTTTCTGCCATTTTATCACTTTCTGAAGAAATGAAGCAACCTCTAGTGTTGAAAAGTTCCTGCCAGATGCCCAAAGTCTTTTCCTATTGAGCAGCAGCAATAAAGTTTTTCTGCACCTATTTAGATTAATTATAGTTAAATTTAAAAGCTGAGTTGGTTGAATTGCTCCATCATTTAATTAAGATGGAGACAAATTAATTGTTTTTATGAGCTTGCTTTTTGAAAGTTGTGAGTTTCTGATTATTCGCTAAGTTTGGGAGTATTCACACTTATAATTTTGAACCTCAAAGAGGAAAGTTTAACTGCTTCATGATATCAGGAATTGTCTTTTTAAACACGAAACTGCACTTTTCTAATTGGTTTAAGGTCTGTAAGACATATCGTATATATTTCAGAGACAAACTTGTTTTTATACTAAATTATTGGCAGCACTCTCCTACCCCCCGAAATGTGCATATGCACACTCAAACACACAGACACACACACGAACACGCGCACACACATACAGACATAGGCGCACACGCGCGTGCACACACACGCACATGCACACAAACACACACACATGCACAAACACACACAAAATCATGTACAACACCTCACATGAAATCAATCTGCTTGTTTGATATATTTTTCCGTCTTTATTTGAATCAACTGTGGTGAAATATAGATCGAGAACTAAGCCACAATGAGGAGGTGAATAGAAACATACTGGTTGACACTGTGAAGGAAGGTGCTGCTGAATGCATCAGGGATGAGGGGAAGAGAAAGATCACAGTCACAGGTGTCTTGTCAATCCCAAAAACTTAAAAAGAAAGGTCACTATCAAGAGGATGTTGAAAGCCACAGTCAACTATTTTCTGCAATCCACTGCTATGGTGAATCTTAAATAAATTCACAAGGGCCATTTTTTTATATTTGCAATTGCATTATAACTCATTGAGAACACTACTCATAGTGTAGATACTCAGTATTTATATTTATACCATCCCTTCCCGGGATGGTGCAACATTAACTTGTCACAGGAGAGAGAGACATCTCTTGTCTTCACTCCCACATTCTTTTACATTTACCATCTTTCTTCTTCAACCGTAGCTCCTTCAAGGTCACAGGATTTTGCATTGACAAGTGGAAGTATCCCACCAAAATCCCAAATTCTGTGACTTGGTAAATGCCTGACTTTCTGGAAGTGTGGTGATAGCTTAGTTCCTCTGCTTTCGTTTACGGTGTCTCTTGAACTCTCTCATAGTTCATAAATCATAATCTGCTCAAAATTTACTCCCCCAATCAGTCAAAGGTTATAATTTACTCTGCCAAAGAGTTTTACTCTTACTAAGCTACAGACATGGAAAGTATACATTGGAGGTCTCCGTCAGTCCCTCAGAGCTCAGGGGATCCTACAGAAGAGGAGGCAGAGTTAGAGGAGATGGAAGACAAAATGAGAACAAGCCCCTCTCAATCAATTGAACAGGGCTCACAGGAGCTCACAATGTCCGAGGCAGCCATCAGTGGGCCAATGTGGGTATTACCAGGTCCTCTGCATATAAATTGCAGCTTTTAGCTTAGGTTTTTTTTTTTTTTTTTTTTTTTTTTTTTGCGTGTCCCCCCATCCCCGCTGGGGGTTTCCCAGGTGTGTGAGTAAATGGGTCTCTGAATCTTGTGCTTTCTCGTGGGGCTCTTTCACTCCATTAGGATTGCTGTGTCCAAATTTGCCATGGTCATTTTTGTTTGGTGCCATTTTATTTTATTTTGTCAGACTAGGTTGTCTGGTTCATATTCTGTTAGAGGCAGAAAGGGAGTGGATCTGGAGTGGAGAGAGGAGGTAAGGAACTAGGAGGAAAAGAGGGAGGGCAAACTACAATCTGTATGAGAAAGAATCTATTTTCAGTAAAAGAAAAAAAATCTATATCTAGTATCCCCATTTTTTTTCTCTTTTAGGGTCATATCACTGTATCACATGGTCAGTCCCTTAAACCACTCATATATTTATTTCAGATAATAAATATTTTTGCATGCCACCCTCTCACACACACACCACCACTCTATAGGTGATAGCTAGAGAGGGCACTTTTCATTCTCTCTAGAGATCATCTAATTCCTTACAAAGCAGCTCTTTAATGGCTTGCTTTACCTTGATGATGAACTCTGTGCCTTTCCTAGGCCACACACGCCCCATGTACCCTGTCTTGCCAACCCTCCTCCACAAACTCTCCCTGTTTTCGGTATTCCTGTACTCAGTATTCCTATCATAAGAGCTCTCCTATTTTTACTTCTTAAAGTTAGAATTAAGTGATGATATATTTTTTTTAAAGACCTGTACACATTCTTTAACCGCTACTTGGGAAGTGACTTCTTAAATTACTTACATGACTGCCTTTTTGCTTGTTGCTGAGCTCTCAGGTGAAATACCCCTCACAAAGGTTTGTTTTCATCACTGTAGCTCAGCTTGCCAGATCCCCAATTCCCACTGGTAATTTATTCATTCACATGTTTGTTGTTTCTTTCTAATTTTCAGCCCCAAGGCAAACTGTCACCTTGTGTAAGAGAACACTTAAGTATCTTGATAATCTGAGAAGAAAATGATCTGTGCACTTTGAAAATCATGAAGAATTAATTCAATATCAAAATATATTAGCTTTACCAGCATCTAAATCTAAATAATATATATAAATAGGATAACAAATTAGTATTTAAATTCTAATAAATTTAGAGTAAATATTATTTACAAAACAAACTATAACCATTTAAACATATATATATATACATATATATATATATGTATATGTATAGTCCATAAATAAAATTTT
This sequence comes from Phodopus roborovskii, assembly GCF_943737965.1. Taxonomy (NCBI): domain Eukaryota; kingdom Metazoa; phylum Chordata; class Mammalia; order Rodentia; family Cricetidae; genus Phodopus; species Phodopus roborovskii. Next base: position 12,467,843 of record NW_026125489.1, read on the forward strand.
AAGAACTTCATTGTGTTTTGTTTCTTCCTGGTGGCTAACATAATTATCTGCATAATGTGAATATTTTTAAATCATCTCACTTTTCTTTGATTAGGCATGGAATTTGAAATCATACTTCAAGTGACATTTAAGGATCTAAAGATAAAGTTACTATTATCTCTATATATGAAAAGTATACATATAAATATGTATGTGAATAACTATTTTGAGAAAGACAACTTCACATCTCTTTCTTACATAGAATAAAATGTATTTGATTTTGTAAATTATATCCAACACTGTCTTTCCTCAGGAAATCTCAGAAATATATATGAAACATCGGTTCTCTTTAAAGTTTAATTCATTGGATTTACTTTCCAAGATAGTGTTTTCATGTCTGATTTGTTTAGATATGTACTTTGTTTTTTGCTTCTATATACAAAACACGTGTGTAAATGAAGATGTCTAAATGCATCATGTCATAAGAAACATGGGCTATCTCTGACTAGAAACCAACCAAGCAAAATGTCTAACCTTCTTTCCACTCTCAAAAACTACTAGTTTTCAAGAAATTTTTTCTCAAGTAAATTGATTTTCTGAGCAGTTAGGTCTATTCAGTGTATCCTAATATAAACATATTGAAGTGATTAAAGTATGTGTATATAATTTTTTGCAATCTAACATTTTATCTCTTAATAACACATTTTGTGTGTTTTCTCAATCAGCAGCTTCTTTTGTATTTTTTTCCATTTTTAACCCTAGAACCAGACAAATCTGAACAAGTCAAGTGAAAATAAAAGAATTTTTAGTGCTACATAAATCAGTTAACAGAAAAAAAAGGTAAGATTATAAGAAAGTTAAAGTGCTTGGTGCAGCAGAAGCTGAAACTTTATGAAATAAAAAATTCTCACTGACAATGCATAGCTTGGCAAATAGTATTTACTTTGTTGTGGCTATTTTTCAATTCTTCTCACACATTTTTTATTATTGCCTTTCAAAGGGCATAGAATGGCTCAGGATATATATTATTGGTTTTGAAGGATGGTATGCCAGTGGCATCCTCAATGGGATGGTTTGTATTGATTGCCATAATCACATAGGTTCAGAATCACCTAAGATAGTAATCTCTAGGTACACCCGTAGGGATCATCTTAAATTGACCATGAGTCATGCCTGTAGGAAAGTATTTGATTGCATTCATTCAAATGGGAAGATCTACCCTAAAGGAGGTTGACACAAGTCTATGGCTTAGATACTTGACTGCATAAAGAGGAGGAAATTTGCTAAGCACTAGCATTTATTATCCAGTGCCTAATCACACCAGCTGTAGGGTGACCAGATGTCTTAAACTCCTGCCCTCAAAACTTCCACTCCATGATATATGGGACCCTTGGGACTTCTGTGTCAAAGGCACTGTGCCCCCAAACCTTAAATGAGAGAGAGAGAGAGACTTACACACGCACATACACACTCATGCACACAAACAAACCTTGTATTAAGGTTGGGCAATGTGACCCAGTATAGGAACTAGGTTCCCAAAAGACAACCAAAGCATTAGTGAAAGCCCCTTTCCCACTGTTAGTAGTCTCACAAGTAGACAAAGCTACACAGCTGTCACATATATGTAGAGGGCCTAAGCTGTTCCAATGCAGGCTCCCTGATTGCCAGTTTAGACTCTGTGAGCTCCTATGACCCAACCCACATGGGTGTAAGAGACCTTAATGTTTTCCTTTAATTTATTTTATGAACAGTTCAGGCAACCATTTTTCTCCTTTTCTTCTTAAATACAACAAGTTTGAAGCCTGAAATTCACATACTTAAATTATTGCCCATGACATTTCAAGAAGACATATATGTGCATGTTAATAATTTACTAATGATTATAAAATTAAGGCAAATCACATATCATATAATGAAATCACGTTTACATAGTAAAGAACTTAAAATATATGTTACTACTAAATAATATATTCAATATTAAGCACAAAAATTATCTAGACTCACAGAAAATATTCATAAAATGTTACATGTAACTAGTTTTATGTAATGCCTTGATTTTGAAACAAAAAGCTTTCTGGAAAGTGTTACTTAATTAGTTGAATAAAAATTTAACCAATTATCCAAATCTACTTACTTAGATTTAAAAAAGTATGGAAATTTGGGACCTAGACATTTCATTTATAAATTTTGTTATTTATTTTAGTGTGAATACCTGGATGTATATACAGCACCACACACAAGTAGAAGCCTTTGAAGCCAGAAGAAACACCAAATCCCCTGGAACTGAGTTACAAACAGTTATGCTCCTCCATGTTGGTGCTGGGAACTGAATCAAGATTTTTATTTTGTGTCGCCCAAAGTCTTAAGTCTTGAGCCGTATCTCCAGCCCCCAAAATCTATCTAGTATCTGAAAGTGTTGTTTTATGAACTAATGCAATTTGTATCATATATTAATTTTATATTTTTATGAAATATATAATTTGCTTATATTTGGAAATATCTCAGAGCGTTGGCTTTGAGGGATATTAACAGACTGAGTCCACCTCCTTCAGTAGGCTAATGGCAACCACAAATAGGAGTTCACTGTAAGTTCTCAGTATATTTGTACCGAGAACAAAAAAAAAAAAAAAAAAAAAAAAACTCTTTCCCCATGAGGCTTAGGTAATAGATAATCTTTACATAACATCACTTAAGATACATACATACATTACATATATATACATGATGTTCTGCAGGAAGTTAGATTCTTTTGTGTGCATGTGGGGGTGAGTATTTTGAACTGTTATTGCAAGGTGTTTATAGATCAGATCTGTTGCTTTGGCATCTTACGTGATTTGGGAAGAGAAGGACTCTACAGAAGAGTAATTCATAAAGACAATGATGAGTTTGGTCTCAAAGAATGACTCTCACTCAATTCTAGACTGATGAGTTCCAAGCAATGCTCTTGAAAGCTGGAACAGGATGGTATCAAAATGGGAAAGTGACAATCTGTTGATTGTGATGGTCCTTTAAATATTGAAAATATTTTAATTCTATTTACATGAGTGTTTACATTCCAGAGGAGAGAATAAGCAAATTTATAATAGACATGTGTAATTCTTGTATGATTACCATGCCTATATGCAGTGTTGAGCAGGAACCTGACCCAAATTTTAGGACAGAAAAAACAAAACAGGGAAGTGATGTACTATGAAAATAGAGGTGCTTAGCTTACAGGCCGCCTTCAGTTATGCAGTAAACATCTGTGGGCCCAAGGAACAGTACTTTTACAAAAACAAGGAGACTCTATTGATGGTATATTGTTGTAAAATAGCTATTTTCTTGTGAAATTGTGCACTATCTTTGTGTTAGTAGCACTCAGGTGTAGTGAATAATCTTTCCTTTCCTGTGTAATAACTTCAAATGGAGGCTTTGTTTTGTTCTCTTTGTTCCTCATGCAAGAAAATGTCACCGTGATGACTAATGCCCCTGATTTCCATTAACTGTGGAGTGCCAAAGTCCAGAGCTCCCTGATGGCTCTTAAGAGATGGGGACACACAGGTTTCAAGAATGTGCTGTCCATAGAAGATTTGTTTGAGAAGTTCCAACAAAATTGAGCTCCTGCACATCCCTTTGGTCTTTCATTCCTAAGTGTGATGGATGTAGTTGTCTCGCAAAGCTAACTTGTGTTTTAAAACCAGCAAAATCAGGTTCCAAGCCAAAGATATAGGTTGAATGTGCCTATATGTTCTTATACAAGAAGGAAGTATGGATTTGCAATGTTTCAGCTGTTCGGGATTCATGAAGAAGTTTATTAAAATAAAAGTATAAGAGATTATAAACTCAATTATATTCAATAACATCGAAGAGAAATTTTCTTCTAAAGAAGATTTTGATGCTTTTCCCATAACAAAGCAACCTGGAATTAATAAGACTAAATTTTGGAAAGAATAAAATGCCCCACACTTTTATTGCTGTTAATCATGGCTGTCAGCTATTCTGTCTTTTTAAAGGCTCTTAGTGCTAAGGAATAGATGGTTAGATCTGTTCCTTATATATATTCCTAGTGAAATCATCAATTTTACTCATGACTACAAAAACTAGTAATAGTAATGGAAATTTGTATTTACTATAAGTAGCTAACATATTAGAACCAGAGGAAACGGGCATACCTAAATTTTGAACAACTAATAGATTTTGGCTACATCCTCTAAGCACCTTTGAAGTGTGGCCCACATAGAAACAACAACAGTTCCCCTGGGTGCTCACTGGAAATTTACATGATCAACTCCTCAAGGCCAGCAAACATACACTGAATTCTAATGTTCTAGATGACCCTCAAGCTTATTAAATTTGAGAGAGATCTAAATGATAACATGGAAGAAATATTTGATGGTGTAATTTGGTTTTAAGCTGGGCACAATAAAGGAGACATGCTCATAAAGTTACAGAGATAAACAATGCTCAGGTCAGAAGTGATTACTTTAGGGAATGCTGACACAAAATTTAAAACCAGCCACAGGCATTATGTTCCCATAGGACACAGCAAATATTGCTTCATATGCTCAAGCTTCATTATTAATGTATCTTCTAGGGACTCTATTATAAAGGTTAAGTGGGGCTAACTGGCCTTAGACAACATTGCAATGATTCTAAAATTCCCTCTGAAATATATGTCATTGGGTTTCCAAGTGTATTTTATTGTAAATGATAGTTGGTACGCATTTCAGTTGTTTAACTAGCATTTTCTTTAGTCAAACTTCAGACAACTTTAGAAAGATATGAGCAGTTACTGTGTGACATTCCTATGGAGATTTAATATATATATATATATATATATATATATATATATATATATAAATAATCATCTACCAACCTCAGATAGAGAACCAACAAGAGACAAAAGTAATGGAACCACCGAAGTCCAATTTGGAAAACCAATGAGTTTATTGGAGTTGTATACAGAAGGATTGGTGAGGAGGATAGTTGTCAGTAGTAGTACTTTGGACTACTCAAATGGAGCCACATCACCAATATCCCATGCCAGATAGTCTAAAACCTCACAGCAGCTGGAACCCTGGAGCTTTCTTCATGGTTACAGCCAGATGGATAGTACTAGAGTACCTTCTCCTCAGCACTTCTGTTTTTATAATCCCGAGGAGTGAGAAAACCCAAACAACTCAGGCTAATTTTCAAGGCTATTGGTTGCCCTCACAAGCTAACTGGATGGTTCTGTCATTGAAGACAACACCTACACAACTGATTAAACACAGAAAAGTCAAGCTGTTACTTTCCTCAAGACTCTCCATTATGGACTTAACTCATCATGGTGTAAGGTTCTCTGCATACTATCAAAGGAGAAAAAGGAAACACAAACCAAGCTACAAATCCTTCAGTCTACAGTGATGACTTGCCCAAAAGATACATCCATATATAATAGAATCAGAGAACTGATGGGAGTAACTAACTAACCACAATCTGAATTGATTAAATGTTCATTCCATGAGATAATGCTTGGGACGCCAGAACATGAATCTAGATAAATCAGAGACCTAGGGGAAAACCAAATACTATTATTCAGCTGAAGAAATGTAGCTCTACAATAACTTCTAATGACATTCTGCTATAATCATCGATCAATAACTCCTTAAGCCATCATCAGAGAAACTTCTTCTGGCACAGAGACCAGAGCCAGAAATAGTAATGTGAGAAACTTTGAAATACCTTTATATTCTTAAATAAATTCTTTTATGTTCCCATCAAACTCCTCACTTCAAGATTTGAATAGCCCAACAGAAAGGGGCGGCAGAAAGAATGTCACAGCGGAGAGGAAGGGCTACTACAATGAAAAAGTACCTAAATTTCCAATAAAAGGATCAACTAAAGGAATACAGCCCCTCCAATTTAAGATAAATTTCAAAGTGGTAAGAGTTATTACTATCAACACAAGCTATGGACAGTCACAGTAGTCGAGGCAACCAACAGCCTTGAAAATTCAACCTGAGTTGTTTGGCAAGATGTACATGTGATTTCACAGAGGCTTAAGCATAGGGACTGCACAAATCTGCTACAGATTGGGGGGGGGGTCCTAGAGTTGAGAGAAAATATAGTTACATGCCCTGTCCATAACCCAGAAGTTACCTCCAATTGAGAACCATTTGAAAACGAAAACTCATTCTCTCCAAGGAGTCTCACTGGGAAAACAAACCACCACTCTTACGGTTAGGATGCACGGCCAGCAGTCGATGGCCAACAGAAAACAAATTCAACACCTTCAGTGGTCCTTTGCCTTATACTTTTCTGTCAGGGCATTTTTATCTTAGTCTTACAGGTTTTTGCATCTATATTACGGTTTCCAGTTTTGTTTTTATGGGTTTTCTCCCTCTGTGTATGAATGTTTGTGTCTCTGTGTCCGTATGTGCTTTCTCATCCTTTTGTTTGGCTCCTTTGCTTCTGTTTGTTTCGTCCCATTACAACTTGTTTGCTTCTTAGTTTATCTTACATTGTTATTATTAGATGGCTATTATTTTTCTTTGTTTATTTTTACTACATTATTGTATTTAGTTTATTTTAACTGAATACCGAAACACACCAAACACACTAGCCAAGGGAAAACATTCAAAAGCAATATGGGTATATATACTATGCAATATATGACCTCATACAACCTGTACACAACAGCTAACCTGACTTCACTGGATTGTTTCCGTTGCTGCCTGTTTATGCTCTAAACTAGATTATAGTGAAAGACAGCCATAATTCAGGCGTGCAGGTGCTTGAGTCTGCGTTTACTGACTGTCATGTCATTGTGTCAGTCTTATTCCTCGTGCATTTGCAAACTCACCCTAATAGAGTAATGGCCACTGCGCACATTGATCTTAAAGACTTGTGAAATTAAGTTGCTCTCGATTTCTCCCTCTGGCTGTGTATAACTCACTGGCATGTCACAGAGGAGAGAGAGCTTTCTTTCTACACTACTCACAAATGGTGAGAACCAAGTATCTTTGTCTACATCAGACTGCAAAATGCTAATGATCAAATCACACATTTAAATCACACTCCTCTCTATTTATTTTTCTTCATTGTCCCATATTTATGCTTTTTACCTTTTGTATACATCCTCACTTGCAAAAGCATCTTTCTCCTTTCATTTTGCATATTCCTGTCTTCTACTTGACCATAGTCTAGACAGCCTGATCTTTTCAGGAGGGATTAATATTTTCATACTATGACTGTCCATAAAATGTGTTGATAGTAATAACTCTTACAACTTTCAAATTTATCTTAAATTGCAGGGGCTGTATTCCTTTAGTTGAACATAGACTATTCTCTCATATAATAATCCAACAACAGTTTCCCCTCCCTCCCCTCTTTCCAGCTTCTCCTCTGCCCCAGATTCATTCCTCCTCTATTTTCTTCAAGAAAGTAGCAGACTTTTAAGAGACAACAACCAAACTCAACAAAAACAAGATTCAATAAGAGAAGGAAAGAGCCCTCGTATCCAGGCTGGACAATAAAAACCAACAGGAGGAAGAGACCCAAGCACAAGCAAAGCAGGCAGAGACATACCTGCATCCACTTTCAGAAGTTCAGCAAAAACACCAAGCTAACAGCCCTAACATATAGCCAGAGGACCTAGTGCGGCCCCAATGCCTGTTGCTTCATTCTCTGTGAGCCCATATGGGGCCTGCTTAGTTGATTTATATGGGCTATATTCTCATGGTGTCCTCTAGCTCCTACAGTCTTTCCTCATCATCTTCCCTGAGCTCTGAGGGGACAGATTTGATGGAGAAATCCAATTTAGACTTACTCTCCAAATGATGTCTGGCTATCTTATACTGCCTTAGCAAGCCTCTTTAGTGATGACTGGACAGGGCATGGACCTATGAGTACAGAAGAATATCATTAGGAATTATTTCACTGGTAAGTTATTTATATATTTCTTTGTTTATTTATTTACTAGCCAGACAAGTTTGGTTCTGCTCTAGGTCTCTGGGCTATCCAGTCTCAGTTTCCTGACCATGCAGGTAGTGCCAGGCATGAAGTCCTTCTCATGGTGTGGGCCTCAAGTTACATCAGACATTAGTTGGCCATTCCCACAAGTTCTGCAATACCATTGTCCCAGCACATCTTACAGGCTAGATAAGTTGTAGTTTGAAGATTTTGTCTTTGGCTTGGTGTCCAGGTTTCTCTTTTGGTTGCCTACAGAGTACCTTCTCATAGCAAATAGACTAGAAGATAGTGGTGACGTTCCCTTCAAGCACCAGCTTAACCTCTCTACATTCAATGAGTTGTGTGGATGTTGTCTTCAGCAGTGGGGACCTGCTCTCATTCTGCAGAAAGAAACTCTCTTTCTAAGCATCAGCCTGGGTTGTTTGGTGATCTCCACTGTAACCACTCAGCCCCAAACTTAACAAAATGCAACCATGGCTACTTATAGGAAGCCTTGCTGAACTACAAAAGATGGACAGTTCAGATTCATTATGCTCTATTACTATGAGTTCTCACTAGAGTCACCCTCATAGATGCCAGGAATTTTCTACTGTACTGTTTCCATACCTCACACATGCCCCCCAGTTTCAGCCATCTCTCAGCACATTCTCTCCCTTGATATCCCCACCTGATCCTCCAACTAGCCTTCCCACCTGCCGCCATTCCATATCCTGTTTTTAGGGATTAACTGGCTTTGACCTTCTATAAACACCTTTTCTTCTATATATTTCCTTGAATTTGCATGGTTATTTCAATGCTAAAATTACTTACAACTCTTATTTCACCTAATTTACATTAACAGGAACCCAGATCTGTGAAAAAAACTATGACTTTATCTATCCCTTTTAATATGTAAATTACATGTGAAGTAAGAGAATAATTCATTTCATTTCACATTTATCACCAATCATTCTTTGTTCCTGTCACTAAGGGCATCTTGATAAATCCTATAACCTGGGAGATGAGCTGGGGTGTATGTGCTCTGCAAATGCTTTCAGGATCAGTGAATCTCCCTAAATTTAAAAATCAAAACTCCTTACTTAAATTGTCACCAGACCCATGAATTATTGCAGGCCTTTTTAAGACAAAATTCCATTTTATATTAGTAGTCTTTCCTTGATGTTCTCTACTAAAAACATGATAAGTACGTGCTTAAAATTTCTTGATTTCTTTTGAAATTGGTACTTGAAAAAAATATCACTTTAATATTAACTATGACTGCTTTTACAGAGAATATTCTAAAGCTACTAGGATAGCATATATGAAGGAAATTTAGGTGGCTCATGTGAGACGTATTGATTAATTATTAAGTGGATGAAAACACAATCATTCTAGTTCTGTGTGTGTATGTATGATATGTATGTGTGTATGATATGTATATGAGTTATATAATATTATCTTCCCAAATTCAATCATATCCTTCCCTTTGTTTTACCCCTGGTTCACTACATTGTTCTATTTACACCTATTATGTAGGTGTAATATTCTTTCCTGTTAGTGATTATTTTAGTTGTTTCCCTCCTTTTCTCCTGAAAGTTGTCTTCTGTAGTCCAGATTGTTAAATTCTTAAAAATGCAACACTGTTAATTTATTGGTTGTTTAATGCAGCATAGAATAGAGACAAGAAAGAACTACTTGAAACAGTGCTTAGGAGGTAATCAGATGTGAGACAGGTGAACTTTGTGGGAGATCCTTGAATTGTTGTAAGAACCTTTCTTATGAGATGTGATTCTTTCATTATCATTGTTGGAATCACAAATGTATACTGGAGCAGCACGCTGCCTGATGAAGGGGAACATCATCTCTTCCATCAACTACCAGAACAGAAGTAATTAGAGAGATAAGGAAAAGATACCTTAACTCTGCAGTCACCAAATCTTTAAATATCAGTGGAAGATAGGTTCATGAAACTTAAGTGATTCAAAGTTAATGAATGATTATGTCCCTTATGTAACATGACATGGTATTTACATATAATTTATTCACATACTCAAAAATCATGAATGTAAAAGATAAATCAATGTAAATGGAAAATATTACACTGAATAAGTCAACTCAGACCTGGAAAGATGAATGTCATAGAGTCTCTTTCTTTTGTGGGTCTTAGCTGTAAACATTAGATGGGAATATATAGCCTGATGGAATAATAGAAGTCAGGAAAGTAGAAAGGGATCATTCATTGGCTGCTGGATGCTAAGCTTGAGTGCATTTCTTCACACTAATAGTTAGCTTTCAGCAAATGCTAATTTTCCTAGAAAATTTTTCCTCTTTGTTTAAAGCACTGTCAACTCTAAATCACTTCTCATTTATAGAAAAACAATTGTTTTCATGCCTGTTGTAATAATCTCATTGATAAAATGAAAAATGAGGAAAAATTAAATCTCTATGTCAACCATAATTTCTTTGGTTTTGACACCTATCTAAAGATAATGTCAATACACTGTTACATAATATTTCTTACATACTAAAATATTTCCATTCTAATTTTTAGGAGTGTTTTTATATTCTTTCCAATATGTGAGTTCTGAATTATCCTTATAGTTATGGAGGAAGTACAACAAAATATGGAGTTACTGAGTCATGAGTCATAGTGTGTATTAATCGATAATTACTGATAGTCTATGAATGAATGAAACACACTGACTTCCCTTAATTCTCAGTTTTCTTCCAATTTACTGGGTCTTTTTAAATTAATTTTTAACAATATGCTGGGTATGTACTGATACTTCAATGTGTTTCCCATATTTCAGTATTATGACCTTTAAGTTTATGGGACATTTGGATAATCAGTTTTTCAAAATACTCTGGCTTCTATACTCATACCAGCGATGTACTTGATATTGTAAATTATGATCAAGAACTCACTGTATAGTTTTAAATCCTGTTTGAAAGTTTCTTAGGAAGAAGGCAATTATAATTTATTATAATTATTGATGTGTAGATAGGCTATATCCTACCTTGGTAGGCAATATCTCCTCCAGGACTACTCTAGATTGTGCTGTTGACTTCACTATACTCCATAGGTTATCTTGCCTGGTAATATTTGGAGAATTTGAAAATTCTTGATAAACAAGTTTCAAAAATAAGTTTCACTTCTTGGATTCTCTTCTCCAATACTGGATCACTCATTGTTTGGGGGAGGTGCTTTTGTATAAATTATATTTTATACATCATCTATAATTTAATTCTTCAATGTATTTTGAACATGAAATCAAGTGATTATTTGCTTTTTACTATAGGGAAAAAAAGAATAAACTATATCCTGAATATACCAATTGTGTTACAATTAATTCCAATCTGTGGAATCAATTGTACGTTGTAATTGAGTACATTGCCTGGATAGGGCTCATACATTTTTAACATCTATTGCGGTAATTAAAGAATAACATGTTCTTTCATTTATTCTTTATTTTCAAACTTAATTTAGTAATTTAATGTTCATTATGCAGTCTTTGGTAGCAGTAAATCATAAATTTTATGTTATTTGATAAACTGAACACTATAATGATCTTCACAGTTTTGGCTGTCAAGTTGGTCACACAAAGAGAAAAGCACAACTCTGTCAAGTTGTATCCAAGCACTGGAAAATACGCTTATGAGGATTCCCTTCCCCTCCCAGGGATACATCAAGTTACACCCCTCTTAGATTTATAAGAGTGAAATCATGTTTCTAAATGTTCTTGAACTTCAGATTTTTATACTCCTCTCTCTTGACTCTCTTTTCTCTTGTCTCGCTGTCTCTGTCTCCATCTCTCTCCCTCTCTGAATAGATATAGTGACAGATATATACATAGACAGATTTATTGGACATACACACTTCTACTTAAAGGATACTTTTTACTCCTCCCATTATACTGCTTTGTAAATTGATTACATTTGATCAATTTAGAAACATTAAAGATTTCAAGAACAATATATTATTCTGCATTTTAAAATCAAATTTATAACTCTGGGTTCATAATTTTAAAAAATAAATAAATTTGCCAAAGGAAAGATGTTTTCAAGTGGAATGTGAGAGCAATGTTGGTTATGAATGAGAAGGAACTACCATGGGTTTTACTGATGTTCACTTGCATGGTCCTTGAAGCTCATTCATACCACTCTCAAGCATCCTACTTTTTTCTTCAACTTCCTTTCTTGGTTTGTGCTACTCCTACCAAGTATGTATTTTCTTCAGAGACATGGCATTTTCTATTTTCACTGCATGAAAGGTGCATCACTCAGTAATATGGATGGCTTCCTTCATCACTTTATTCACCTCCCAGAACCATATTTCACCGATTTTGAAAGGTCTTTTTCATTTACCTTATCTAATTGAACGTTCCTTTCCCTTACCCAGATGTATTTTTCTTCTTGACTGTTATCACTGTCTGACATGATGTAAGTGGATGTTTGTTTGTTTGTTTGTTTATTGTATGTTTCTTTATGGCAGAGTCTGGCTATATAGCCTAGGCTCTCTTGGAATTTACTGGGTAGCCCAGACTGGCTTTTTGATGCTCTTGCCTCAGCCTCCTGAGTTCTGCTGGGATTAAAGGTGTGCCAATGTGTTTTACTTTCCTTTACGTCTTTTCTAATTCAAACTTTTGGATTACAATATGTTTTGACAGTGCGTTATTTTCATCTTCATTGGCTAACACAGAGAGGTCAGTTTTACAGAAACAGGGTTTTTGTTTATTACATGGTAATATCTAAACATTTTAGCAATACCTAATGCAGAACAGGCTCCAAACATGTGTGTGTTGAACACGGAATGAATGAGAACTTGGCTTTTTGCCAGATAATATGACTGAGACATCTCATTCTTACTAGATAATATGTCTTAATAATCTCATTTTAGAAATTTTTTTTTTTTGGTATTTATCATTTTCTTCTAAAACCAAAGTTTTAACCTACACCCACAAATCACAATCAATCCCTAAAGAACTTAATTTCTAGGATTTTGGTTTAGTGTCATTTTGTCTATACATTTTGCCTGATTGATCTTTATTTCTTTTTGAGACTAATGTCATCTACATATGGCTACTAAAATTCAGATACTAGAGAAATGCTAGATAGCTGACCAAAGCTAGAAAATTATGCAATCTTCAAGAAAGAGAAAATAAAGCAGCATCTGCCATAAAATAATGAAAGAAAATCATAAGACCGTTTGAATTAAAGAAGAGAAATATAATTTATTGAAAATGAATAAAAGAAGTGAACTTTGTATTATTGTCCTTAGTTTCACCTGACTTGAAATTGCTTAAAAGTTTGCCTACAAATTAGGTTGTGATGTGTTACTGGGGATGAAATGAGGTAAAGCTGAATGAATGGTCAGAAAAAAACCAGGAAACTAGCAAAATATTTATGCACTAAATGTGACATGTGATTCTCTATTAATTTCCATGGTTGTACATATATATCTTTTGATTCTTGACACAAGAAGGAACAAGGATTATAATATAATGGGGATTGACATTGTTCAGCATTTTAATCTAACTAAAGCTTTTTTTCCTCGAAATCTTATGGGAGACCAAACAAACACGTTTTAGTTAAAAAAAAGTAAGGATTGCATTTTGTCTTTTTTAAAAATGTGCAAATATATGGAATGGATTTGGAGAGGTGATTTGGATTAAATTATATAATGAATGCGCTGTACTACATGGATTGATATTTATTTTTCATTTTTTTAGAAATTCTTACACACATGAAGTATGATTATGTCTGTTGTTTATTTCCATTTTCTAGCCCTTCCTCATGTTCTTCCAATAAAATCTGATCCTAACATTTCGTCTTTTTTTTTTTTTTTTTTTTTTTGATAACCCACAAATTCTACATAGATTTGCCCATGATAACTTGAAGGTATGGCCAAACACTAAGCTGCCAGTGGCAATATCATATCCTCAATAAAGACAAATCTCTGTCTCCTACAACTGCTTATCTATAGTGCTCTTGAAAAAAAGAAAAAAAAAAACAATTCCAGTATATCATAGAGATTATCTTTATTTCTCTCTCTTTTCTCTATGTCTCTGTCTGTTTTTTCTCTCTTTTTTTTCTCTCCCCCTCTCTCTCTCTCTCTCACACACACACACACACACACGTGTGCGCACATACACACAGATATATGATGTAGCTTGGATTTCCAATCTCCATAACTACAATAACTATAAGAAGTAATTTTCTATGTTTTGCCCATCAAATTTATAATATTCTTATGTCAGCCTAAATGAATTAAACAGCTTTCTAAGCTTGTTTTGAGCTGTGAAATTGCATCATATACTCTACAAAGCTGAATTTGGAAGTCAGAATTAAAATAGAGCTCTTGTATTTATCTTTCAAAAAAACTGAAATGGTGATTGGAATTTTGAACCCTTTGTTTTTACAATATCTCATGATAGCATTTACATTTCCTGTCAGCATTTATGGAGCCTACTGTTTGTGCTACCTAGTATTTCCGCATATAAAATAATCTATGTTTTTATTATAATGCTAAGTGCTTTATGGAAAGACTGAATATACCTGTGGGAAGCATTTTATGAAAATGTTCCCAACCTCAGTGATAGAATTGGAAAGCATAATTAAAGTGATTGTTCAAAGTCGAAGCCGTTCATCACCTTTATGCTGTGTTTTTAAAAGTGCTGTTCCTATGAGGGCTGTGTTTTTGCTACGGACCATGAGAACATGCTGCTGCTTGGTTTTCTTTGCAATTCTACCTTACATTCAACATCAGATGCATCCATTACACTTAATAAAACAGTTAATTGTAACAATATTGAGAAGATTAGACTTTGTGTGCAAGGGAAATTGGTAGAGATTGAAAAAAGAAGGTGCTGGAGGATTCAAGGTGAATATGAAGAGTGGTATACGTCAAAAGAGTTGCAGCTTTGGATAGTATGAATGAGATACTTACATAATGGCTGCCCAGTGGTCTTCAAACTAAATACGCTGATAAAATGATTGAGACTAGGAGATGCTCTTTAGCAAGGAGAGCAAGGAGAACAATGCTGATTAGATGTTCGTTTATAGTTATAGGAAAATGCCAGAGATTCTGCTCAAGAAGTCGCTATATAAAACTATGCGTTATTGACAATAAGTAATTTAGAGTTCTGAACTGACCATATGTCAGAATGAATAAAGCAGCATTCACTCTTGAAACCCTTCTGGAGTATCCAAAACTTCCTGCCTTCAGCCGCTCCCTTCCCTACTTCTGTCCTTCCAAGGCCAATCAAGACTCCACCATTACCGTATTGTGTAAGCAGCAGCATCATTGGCAGGGCTGGATGACTACACCTGTGGCAGATAGGAATCAATCAAGTGAAAACAGAACAAAAAGCAGTGAATGGGGAGAGCAACCTGAGATTCTGGTTGATCTAGACTACCCATCACTGTAACCAAATGAGAGCACAACTTACTAGGAAGAAAGGTTCATCTTAGCTCCCTCTTCTGGAGGTGTGCTTTCCACAGCACTGCGGGCTCAGTTGTCCCTGGTCCATGATGTGACAGAACATCACAGCAGAAGGGCACAGAGAGGCAGAGGCGGGGTTGTTTATCTCATACTGGTCCAGAAGAAAACACAGGAACAAGAAGAAATTGGGGCTGACAAAATGTTTCCCAAGGCAGGCTCCTGGGGACACACTTCCCTCCCTCTAATACTCAGTCACCTCCCCAAACTGTAGGAGAAGAAAAGGAGTGTCCCTAGATAATGGAGTCATCCTTGCCCAGAGAAAGGAAAAGATGGGATGGAAGAAGAAATCTTTGTGTTTATAGGCGACAGAGAACCAGATTTGCTTCAAAACAATGCCGGGGAAGAATACTGGGGATACAAGTATAAAAGTTTCACAAATAAATTATCACAAGAGGGCTCAGTCTTCAGGCATATGATTTCAAAACTTGTGACTTCTAAGTACAAAGAATGCTATCAAAGACTTATCAAGCGACCATATCTAAGGGAAATACATATGTGCGGGCCACTTAGCAATCTAGATTGACAGCTCAAGATCAGAAACCCTTTTCCTAGGGGACCCAGATAGATTTTGGGAACTAGTGCAAAAGGGTGTAATGTAATATGAAGTTTGGAAGGTAAGGTCAGCTCAGAGAAATAGAAGTTCTATGAAAACACCTAACAAAGCAATTTTAAAGAAATTGGTAAATGGAATTTCTGCCAAATAGGTAAGTGGTATTTCTCCCATAAAATAGCTTAAAAGGTGAGATTAGTGACTTCTGCATACAATGTATGAGCTAAAGGATATATGTTAAATGATTTCTTAATTTAATTATACACTTAAAAAGTCCATGTCTGGTATTACAGCAATAATTATTCCTCTGTCTACCAATAACTTTGGAATTATTTTTTTCTTAAAAACAATAATTTAAGGCAATCTTGAAGTACTGAAATACGAAGTATAAAATCCTTCATGTTAATACATTCTTTTTATATTTTGAAGACAAATTAAAATCTGAAAAATTGTGGGAAATCCACTTAGCAAAATAAGAAAACAGAGTACAGGATAGTTTGGATGTGATCAAAGGCATTCTTCATGTTTTGAATATTTGGGCAGATGGAGGAAACATGAAAACCAAGAGACTAGATAATTCTGTGACAAAATAATTGCCTTCATTTGGGCATAGCTTCATAAACCTTAAAAATTTAAAGATGAATTCACTTCATTACTACCATCAACTAATTAGAGATGGTGCTATACTCTTTAGAAGATAGTGGGGAAAAGGGAGGACACTTGGGTACAATAGTTCCAAGTGATACCAATTATTGTCTAATAGCAAATTGTGCACTGAGCCACCAAAGCCAGCCTCCCATATGGCATCCCACTGTGTTACACAGATGTCCTCTACTAGTGAAATAAAATTCAGAAGCAACACTGCCACTACTACATAGAGACACTGTTACCTTATAAGAGACAATATGACAGCCTTCTGATTCCTTCTGTCCCACCTCTTCTAAACAAAAAGACGGCATGAACCCACGTACCAGAGAATAAGTAGCGAATTAGAAATCTGATAATAGCCACACTTAGCATGAGAATTCTCCATTGGCTATAAAATAAAGGACACATTCACTAGTTTGACATTCAAGGGTTATTAATTTCATCAAGGAAAGTTTAGTGATTCATTGTAGAGCCCTACAAAGTATGATTTAAGTTTTATTAACCTTATTAATACTACATTAATATGTAATAATAATTTTAAACAGAAGTGTCACAGTGAAAATTCTATAATAAAGGAATGAAAAGTGTGGGCTATTTAATAAAATACATCAGAATATAAAGTCTAAGATAATACATACTATGTAGCTGGTAAAGAAAAGCGTTCTTAAGTAAATTAAATAAATGTTCCTATAGGTAAAACTTACCATTGGTGTAAATATTGCCACCATAGCCCTTTAGAAGCAACCAACAGTTTAACAACCAAGGATAATACAAAAAAAGGATTAGCTACAAGGCACCTCAAATGCACTACTAATCGGAAGAACATCTGTAGGACAAAGTCAAATTCTTTATTCTCCCTAATATTTAACTTTCTCATCAATATAATTACTCTAGTATATTAGTTATAAATCTCAGTAATGTCCCATTATGCAAATTTGATGATATACTACAAAGTGCTTTTGTATTTTATTATTTTAAAGAGACCTACTTGTGGTATACAAACACACACACATACACACACATGTGTTTCTAAGTCATAAGAATTTAGAATAGTGCAATTTTATTTTAAACATTGTAAGTTATACATCACTTGATCATCAAGACAGACACCAGATCAGGAGGAAGAATTACAAACCTGTGACTAAATGACAGAATTCCCAAACAGTAAATCACATCTATAAAATTTATACTGCACTAAAGCACCTACAATTAGTTATAATCCTGAACTCATTCAGATGTATTCTCTATCAATTTACATCCTGAAATTGTTGGGATACTTTTTTCTTTCGATTTTCAGAAAATTCAAAAAAGGATTTGCTTTGGACCAGTAGCAGAGATTAAGTCTTGAGAATCAAGGAATTATTTTTAAGTGTCTTCCTTTCATTTCCATGCACATATGAGTCATGTGTAGATTTTCTGTACACCAAACTGTAAATTGTGTGAGCTGTGACTGAGAGGAAGGGAACCTGTCTACATTGTTAATAGATGACATCCAAGTATGACCTTGATGTGACACTTCATAGGGAGTTAGCCTCTGTATTGTTAATTTCCTTCTGCACAGTAACTTTCATAGGACCTTAGAGTTTCTTGTACTCTAATAACAGTCTGATCACCAGTGAGCAAAGGCATATTCTAAACATCCCTGTCTTCGTAACTTTTCTTCATAATTGATGTTTTCAGCATGGATCTTTCATACCATGATTTGAACATTTTCTTTTTCAACTTTATTTTTATTTGTTTTACATACCAACCACAGTTTCCCCTCCTCCCACCCACCCCCTCCCACTTCCCCTACAACCTACCTTCATCCACTCCTCAGAAAGGGTAAGGCCTCCCATCAGGAGTCAACAAAGTCTGCACATTAAGGTGATGAAGGACCAAGCCCGTTCCCCAGCATCAAGGTTGAGTAAGACATCCTATCATAACAAATAGGTCCCAAAAGCCAGTTCATGCACTAGGGAAAGATCGCAGTCCCACTACCAGGGGCCCCTGAAACAGATCAGGCTACACAACTGATACCCACATGCAGAGTGCCTGGTTAGGTTCCATGCAGGCTTCCCTGCTGTTGGTCTAGAATCCATGAGTTCCCATGACCTCTTGTTAGCTGCCTCTGTGGGTTTCCCTGTCATGACCTGACCCCTCTATGCTCGTATAATTCCCTCCTTTCTCTCTTCCACTGGACTCCAGGAGCTTGTGCCAGTGCTTGACTGTGGGTCTCTGCATTTGCTTCTGTCAGTTACTGGATGTAGGTTCTATAATGACAATTAAGGCAGTCACTAATCTGATAATAGTGGCAGGCCAGTCCAGGCACCCTCTCCACTATTGCTAGGAGTCTTAGCTGGGGTCATCTTTGTGAATTCCTGGGAATTTTCCTAGTACCAAGTTTCTCATTGACCCTACAATGGCTCTCTCTATCAAGATATCTCTTTCAATGCTCTCCATCTCCTTCCCTCCACCAAGTCAATCATCTCCTTTCCTCATGTTCTCAACCCCCATCCTCTCTCCTAACCATCTCCTTCCCTCCACCAAGTCAACCATCTCCTTCCCTCATGTTCTCAACCCTATGACCTCTCTCCCATTACCACCCCCCCCCAGTTTATGCAGGAGATCTAATCAATTTCCCCTTCACAGGATGATCCATGTGATCCTCTTAGGGCTCTCCTTGTTATCTAGCTTCTCTGAAACTGTGGAATGCAGCATATCCTCCATTTTTTATTTTAAATTTGACATCCCCACCACAACCATGCATTAAGAGATAGTAAATCTCAATTTATGTTGTTTGAAGGTGTGACTTTGGGATGGTCATTGAGAGAAGGCAGAAGCTCCATGACTGCACACTGATAGTTTTGTAAGAAGTGGAAGAGACTAGAAGAGAATAAGCCTGGCTCTTGCCGTGTGATGCACTGAACCAGCCAGGACACTGCCAGCAAGACCATCACAATGTCCGGTCACTTGACTTAGCTCTGCTTACAACTGTATGCAAAATTGGGTTGTGCCTGTACTACTGTGCTATTATCAACAAAAAATGAATAAACACCATAGTCAGATGGAAATGATGGTCAACTTAGAGAACAAAGGAAATATTTCTAACCAAAAAGCGCACATGGTCTTGCACATGTTGTTATATAAAGCATACTCCCAAGCAGTCTGTGTAACTGAATATAACAATTCCAGAAATCTTAGATTCAAAGTGGTTTTGAGGGTGAAGTTATAATAGCAAGGTTCTGATTTTTTTAATGGTGTAATTATTATAGCATAATGGAAAACTATTAATTTGAAAATGAGTGATTTCTCTTTGCTAATAGTATAAATTATAAAAATCTATAACAGCGTAAGTTAATTTCATGTGAAAAATCATTATGTTAATCCTCCTTACTAAATTGTATCTGCTTATAATAGTTGGTAACTTTTCGGACTAATGTTACTTACTCGTTTTCTGTAAAGACATCATAGCATAAACACAAAATCTGGAGAAATCATGTTGCCAAACTATAAAGCATATAGGCACGACTGAGGTAAAAGTTAAAGTGTATTAACAAAATGCTGTCTTTGTAAATTTGCAAGAATTCATCTGTATTATCTCTTTCCTTTGTTTGTTTTAGAAGCCCGAATAAGAAAATTACTGCTGTGTATTGTCAGTTCATTTCCAGGAACTCAGCAGACATGCTACTATTTCTTTCCCCCACCTCTCTTTTACCATTTCTATACAGTACTGGGACTGCTGCCTTAGTTTCTGCTTTCAGATTTAAATCTTTTGTTTAGAATTATCTACATCACATTGAGTTTTTTGTTTTTTAACTGTGTCTCGTGTATTCTCATCAAGTCTACAGAGGTGATAATTTTTAATTTTATTTAGCTTTAATTTGTTTATTTTTACATTATTTATTTCTTCTCCTTTGGGTTTTTTTTTTTTTTTTTTTTCCCTTCGTCTTCTTGAGATAATCATGGAAGATTTCTCCCGCTATTCACAGCATTTGAGAAACTTTTAATTATATTTCTATTACATATTCCCTCCATATAATTTTATTCAAGTAGATTTATCTCTAACCATGTAAGTCACCTTTGCCTCATTATTCAGAGTAGGAGCAACACTTGGGGACACTTTTGAGTCCTTACCCTAATGGACTCCCCTCCTGAGAGGATTTTGTTTGACTCTGACATAAACCTATCATACTAACTCTATGCTCTAGGAAACCTTTTAATTTTAGAAGTTGAGATTATCAGAGACTGCTCGTTTTTGTATTCACCTAGGTATTCTCAGTGTCGCTTCGCTACCACTGAAAGTAGCTTTGTGAGCCCAGTGGAAAAAACCAAGATTTTTTCAGTAACTAACCTCGCTCAGCAGACCACTAAGGTAATTATTTGATCTTTAACCTTACAGTTCAGCCTCTGAGGCACCCTGGCTATAATCATAAAACACCCTGGAGAGGCAAAAAGTTCCAAGCTCTGTTCCCATGGCCTTGATTTGTCTTTATAAGTATCACGTAATATCTTCAGTTTCTCGTAGCAAGACTGATTCATTATATCCTTGTAGATCTTCTAATTATTCTCAGCAGGAAGTCTGTTTGAATTATTTGGTGTTCATTACAGCTCCTGATGAGTACGCATATATGTGCAGCTCAAGTAAATATTTATCAAATTTTATATGAAAATTAAATTAAAGAACGTGTATTTTAAGTATACTCAAATATTCCAATCAAGGGACTTAATGAACATCATTATCAGTTGTAAATAGTATATAGCCCTTACACATTTATATTAACTTTTAAAATTACGTTACTTTCAGAATATAATCTAGGAAGTATATAGTATAATAGCACAGTTGTATAAAAAAATATTTTTATCTGGTCTGATGTACAAATGCCAATAAGAGAACATAAAGCAGGGTGTTTTAAATTTTGTTCTTTATGTCATTCACACAGCATTAATCAAATTTAAAATTCTACCAGGTGCTAGGAGGTGATGGTGCACACCTTTAATCTCAGCACTTGGGAGGCAGAGGCAGGTGAATCTCTGTGAGTTCAAGACCAGCCTGGTCTACAAGAGCTAGTTCCAGGATAGCCTCCAAAGCTACAAAAAAAAAAAAAAAAAAAAAAAACTTGTCTTGAAAAACACAACAAAACAACAACAAATCTACCAGGTACTCAAAATAGTTTAATTAACAATGATAGACAACCTACAAAGTAAAGCATGCAATCAAATAATAATTTGTCAGTGAACTAAACCTATTTTAGCAAGTATCTGAATAAACAGCCAGATTAGCTTTAGTGATAGATAACCTTGGGTTATCTGATAATCACATTTAAGTTCTGTTATGCTTTATTGTACACCCAATTTACTAGTCATAAATTAGATATATGACTTTGATAGCCCTTTAGTTCTCTTACAGAGGACATCTTGTCTGTGGTCTAAAGAGCAAATTTGTAATTTAACACATAGCGTCCTCACCCAGGAACAATTATATTGTTTAGAAAAATCACAAATCTGTGTTTCAGTTTCGGTAGACTTCAAATCATTAAGATAATCAAACTTGCAGCAGTTAGTATATGTCTCTAAGTCACTTAGGCAGAAGACCATGAAATTGAGTTTCTGTTGTTTTGAAATGTGACAGTCTGTTGCATCTAACATAAACAATATAAAAAGTAAAAGGCCTAATTAACTGATTTCTAGCATTCACTTACTTGTTATTTTCATATACTGTTAATTCTGATGAAAGAGAAAACTTTGTCGTAATGAAAGATTCTGAAGTCACAATCATAAATGCATCCCATGGGTTCTGTCATTACAGCCAGGTTCTTGTTTATAGGCTATAATTGCAAGAAATGTTACTGATTTGTATTTACACTAGGTAAGTTCATTTAAATTTCTGTATCATCACAGTCTCAAAGACTTATCTAGGTTCATAAAGATTATGTAGAACCTAACATTTCAAAAAGTAGAAAGAGATGTTCTTGCATTTCTACTCAACATCTACTCTTTTTCTTTCTTATGGAAATAACATCCACTTGGTAAGAATGCCCATACACTAAAATGTAGTATTATTTTAAGACACCTGCCTTACTGACAGAAGCATCACTTCTGGACTTCATGGCTGTTTGAGTTGCTGTCTACCTTGCTGAAATTCCTAGTTCATTTTCTTGGAAAAAAATAATAGATTCAAATCTTTAACCAACCTTGCCCCTTATACTTCCATATGTAATCTGGGATTCTAGAACATGAAATGAACTGGCCACGGGCTGCATGCTTGAGAGTGAAGATGCTTGATGACCCCTTGATGAGTTGGAAGTCTGATCTGTCTCTCTCTGGATCAAAACACAATGTTGTTTGGAAAGTCATTCTGGCTTTTTGTTTTGTTTTCCGGTAACCAAGTAGTTTTTTACTGTTGTACTCGTAACTACTAGCATACTAGCAGAGTTTTGTTCACAGAATTAAACGCCATCTAGGTGAATATTTCATGAAATTCTACTGTCTGTATGCATGTCTGTGTCAGTGGTCACTCATTTACATGCCATCAACAACAAAATCTAAAAGTACTAATGCAGATATCTTTATATGGTCAGATATATTTTGCAGAAAGAAACAGACATAAAATGAGTTTTAGGAGAAAATGCCCTTTGCAAGAGATTAAGTCAATGCTCCACACTGTGATGGGCCCCCTCCTTCATACCTCTCTGCCCTTACCTGAACCTCAGAGAATTAAGTGGCCCGAGACCTCCTTTGAATTATTTGTCAGCCTTCTCATTTATTGACTCAACAGTTTTAAGATGTGTATCTACTTTCACCGAGTATAGTGAGGCCTTGGTTGCTAACAGGCCATATCCTGCTTACATTTCTTTCATTATTTTCTGATCTAGTATGATCAAGTCCTCTTTCACTCCAAACTCAAGTACTTTCTCACACACTCATGAAATTAAAAACTATAATCTCTTTGGTTTCATAGAAATTGAGTGCCTAAGCAATTTTAATCATATATTATTTCTACAATTATGATCACTGAATTATTTACAATCTTCCTTTTAATTTAAACTATTACCTAATTGATACGGACTTTGATTTTCTACCTCTTCATCTGGGCTTACTAACTACTCCTCTAAGGCTCTTTTATCTTCTAATGGTGAAACTGCACAAATATATGAGACAGAGATAGGAGATGCCTGCCTTACAGAGCACAGGTAGAATTAACTCACTCGCGTTGTGAAAAGCATGACTTCAACATATCTTATTAGCTTTTTTCCCTCAGTCTCTTATTGTAAGTTGCATAGTCTTCCCCTTTAATATATTTGTGAATCTAACATTTTCTAAAAACTTCAAGAAAACCATTCACATCGGTATTTAACATTTAGAAATCTGAATAACTGTCTTAAATATCCTTCAATCTCAGTAGTCTTTCATAGAGAATACGATGATATTTTATAACTGAGTCACTGAAATATCATCAAAATTAGGAAGAAATATTTTGCCACAATAAATAGGAGATCTAGAACACTGTGATATTGGCATCAACTCATTTGATTCTATATATCAAATATCACTTGCTTTAACCTGTTTTCCTCTATAGTATCAAACAATTTGTTTGATTTGTTCCATAAAATTTGAACTAACATCAAATATTATATATTCTTTGTGTCTCACAACATTAACTGGTTCTTAGAGAATGTACTTGATGGAAAAATAAATGGCTTATTCTCTTCAAATAACTGAATGAATAAGGTCCATCAGAGTTGGAGAAAATTAACACATCAAGAAAGAATAGAATGAAGGGACAAATCTTTACCTGACTCAAGGAAAACAAATATAGATGTTGGAGAAACATTACCCCTTTAGCCACTTTTAGCGGTTTTGTGACAAAAAGCAAGTTAAAGGGAAATAATCTACTTTGGCCTGCAATTTGAGAACATATAGTGAGTCCACATTAGCTAGTGGGTAAGGTATGACAGCAGGAGACCAGGGTCCCATTACCTCTGCAGCCAAGAAATAGAGAAGTGAGTGCCAGAAATGAGCTGGTTTTCATCATTTTATTCTGTTCGGGAACCCAGTCAAAGGGACAGTGGTCCCCACATTACTGGAGTCTGTCTCTTCTACACTTGGTTATATCTTTCAGAAGTTGTCTCCACATAAACACCCAGGAGTTTATTTTCACAACTATTCTAAACTCGGCCAAGTTAACATGAAGATAAAACTACCATGCAATGAAACATGTATATATATCTGAGCACAACCAGGGGACAAGAAATGAACTCATTGTATGATACTATCAACCACAAAATGTAAAAGACACTGAGCAAAACCTTTCCTCCTAACAGTAGAATGCAAGGATGTGGTAATTACATAAGCTTAAAGAAATCTGAAAAGATGTGTAAATGTGCAGAAAATTTAAATTCCAATTTCAGTTGAGTAGGGAGAAAATAAAATGACTGTATGGATGCTCAGTTAAGTAAATTCCATTTGGAAGCTTTCATAATATTTCATATTTACCACCATAGATATTCTTTCCTTATGTGAATTAAAGAAATTGCTGAATTATATAATAATCTGAATGTGTTATTAACCTAGATGTAGTGTAGTGGCGGATAGAGAGAGGATGTGTCTAATTAGGATTTGTCCATCGGTGGATATTGCACCGATTGTTGCAAGATATTTGGAAAAAAAAAAAGTGCACTTTGAATGAATAATGATATACTAGAAAACCAGCATATTTGTTAGAAATTGATTCAAACTATTTCTGTGGTGTTTGTTATTTATTTTCCTTAGTATTTGGCCTTCCCAGAATAATACTTGTTATGTTATCCACACTCGACAGTGATTCTCAACTTAGATACTGAAATTCTTATGAGCCAATTCCCATGACAGTTTTATATAACTTAATTCACCTAGATTGATGTACCCTTACCCTTCATTGCTGGGTTTTCTCTCCTTCGTTACTGAAGTACAAGTTGGGAGAATTCCCTTCTACATCAAATTTCTTCTTACTGTACCTATTCATGCAAATAGATTAACCACAATTCTCTTTAGTTTTCATTCACTTGCAGTTTCAAATGTATGTTAAATGGACCTGGAATCATATTTTAACACATTTCTAAATATTTTAGATATATTACTCACTGTCCATTAGTTTTCAACATTGCAGCTTAAGATTCAAGTGCCATTTTTATTGCTGTTCATTTGAATAACAGTGCAAAGAAGGTGCATTTATCGTTCTCTTATTGCTCTTTTTTTTTCCTGTGTTCAAATATTCATAATTTTACAGTAGTTTGCCTAAGTTGAAACTTTTCAGACTTTTTTTCTTTCTGTAGTGCTGTTGCATTCTTACATTGATTTTTAGGAGACTCTTAGAAACATATTTTCAGTTGGAACTTACGTGCCTCCCTTATTTGTTCTTTTATGACTCTAACTGGAGGTAGACCTCCCTCCCTCATAATGACCTCTGCACATATTTCGTTCCTTCCTGTGGCTTTACCATATCCACTCTATGCATTCCTCCATATTCTGTGCATATGTATTTTCTAGTACACCAGTGTTCCTTTTCACTATGTCTACTAATAAACCCCAAATGAATCACAGCTTTAAAGGATTTTATGTTTTTCAGTGCTGTTTCGTATACTCAGGGTGTAGACTTTTGTCTTTAGGAGTAGGAATCTGGTTTGCCTTATAATTAAGCACTTGTTTTAGTGTCCTTGTCCTACCCCTCATACTCCCTGGACTAGAGCATGGGAAAAGGCTAAAGAGTCATGGCTTGTACAGTCCAAATATTTTTGCTGGCTTTGTTTCTGAAAACTTGGGTTTTCAATTCCAAATTATGGCAATACTCTTAAAATTTTAATTGCATTTTCTGTAGTTGAGTAGCACTTGGAGAAATATACATACACCACGTGGAAATACTTAGATTAATAAAAATGGGTTAATACTTAAGACAGAGCTAGCCAATAAGAAACTAGTAATAGGCCAACAGCATTTCTATCAAATACAGAGTCTCAGTGTATTATTTAGGGCTGGCATGGTGGTGGGACCTGAACCGCAGGAAAAACCTACTCCTAACACATACATACATACATACATACATATATTTAAATTTGAACCACAAGGAGTCTTCAAAGTTTGTCATATCATTTGGAGCAGGGCCTAGGCCCTCCCCCATGTATCTAGTCTGAGAGAGTATCCCTCTATGTGGAATGGGCTCCAAAGGCCATTCGTATACTAGGGATAAATACGGATCCACTACCAGAGTCCCCATACATGCCCAGTCCTCCTAATTAACACCACATTCAGGAAATCTGGGTGGGTCCTATGCTGGGTTCCCTGATGTCAGGCTGGAGTCCATGAGCTCCCAGTTGTTCAGGTCAGCAGTTTCTGTGGGTTTCTCTAGCCTGGTCTGGAGACCCCAAGAACTTCTTATTTCTTAGACTTGTAACTTGGCATGTGGGTGTGGTGTTGCCCTTTCTTATAGGAGGAAAGGGACAAATGAAAGAGAAGAGCTTTCATTGTTCTCTTAATCTGTGGAGTTATGAAGCCCTGCAGCCCTGCCCAGCTTCTTTCCAATGTTTGTACAGAGCCGACTTCATGTTACCCTGTTAGAAAGACACTGTCTGGCTTATGCTGTTTCTGCAATAACCAGAAAATGATATCCACTAAAGTTAGTTTTCAATCCAGCTATTTTAAGTGGATGGGGAAAATCAAAAATGACATTTAATTTAAAACAAAAAATAATGTCTTTCCCCCTTATAAAACATACAAAATAACTTCAAGGTTTGGGTAAGAATAAAACCTAAATCATTTGTGGCACATGCCATTTTTGTAATTAACAATAAGGCGTACATTCTGCTGGATTAGGAAAAATCATTACAATGTGTAATGAAGAAAAGACACACCATCTGAATAAATCAATATTTTTAAATTTCTAAATCTATTTAATAGTTCAATGATTTCAGTGACCTTGTTTTATTTCTAAACTAATTTCCATTTTGATGTGTTCAAGCAAGATATTTTCTAAATACCATAAAATACTGATATTTGCAAATCATCTTCCATTAATAATGTTTTGGCCTTTTATTTAATTTTTTCCATGATATTTGGATAGATTTTTCTCAGTGTCACTATGCCACACTTAGGACCCTTTCAGATAAGGTCAGAGTCACTGTGGAGGATTGCTCTTTCTGGAGAATATAAAGAGATTCTACCTTGTGTTTCAGCCTCCAGTTTGCATTTTGCTAGTGGTCTTGAGGTAACCTCACAGCTTAGTGTTTGCTTTCCCTCCCTGCCTCCCTCCCTGCCTCCCTCTCTGCCCCCTCACATGCACCCTGAGCACCGGTTGTGCTGTTTGCATTTCTTATGTATTTCTGTGGAGGGGCACACCCATGTGAAAGTTACAGAGCTCAAGCGTCAGGTCCGCTGTGTTTTTCCGAAGCGCCACTTTGAGCCTCATTTCCTGTTATATGCCATAGTCCAAGCAGCAAGCATTTCTGGTTCTTTAAAACTCAGGTGACTTGAGTACTACACAAGTACATAAAATCAATTAGTTAGTACGATTAATTATGCATTGTAACTTCTATTACTTAAATGTGTGACCAATGGTAAACAGTTTTCTGTAAGAATGCTTATGATGTTGATCTCACTATCCCGGAAGGGCATTTATGGTAGCCTTTCCACGGATGCTCAAATTGTTAGTTGGCAGCAGTCTTGTAGGTCTCTAGACTTTTCTTTAGGTTCAGTTTTCTCTTCAAAGCAATATTGGCTCCCTCTTTTATATTCTCTCTCTCTCTCTCTCTCTCTCTCTCTCTCTCTCTTTCTCTCTCTCTCTCTCTCTCTCTCCTGTCTTCTATTCCTACCCTGACTCAATCTTCCTAGTCGCACGTGTTTTCCTCTCCTTCCCCCTCTCTTTCTCCTACTTCTCTCTCCATTCACTGCCCCCCCCCCACACACACACACTTGCCCTGTGCTCTGGGGGACTTGTCCCTTCTCCCTTCTGTGAGGGACTTTATATGAATCTCTTAGAATACACCTTGTATCCATGAGCCCTCATCTAATACTTGTTGGAAACAGGAGCAAACACCCATACCTAAACAGTGAGTCGAACTAGAACCCATATTTAGATGGAGAGGACAAGACCAGGCGGCAGAAACACATAGAGACAGCTGACCTGAACAAGGAGGAGCTAATGGGCCCCCCAGACTGATAGCTGGGAAGCCAGCATGGAACTGACTCAGGGCACCCTGAATATGGGTCTCAGCCAGAAGGACTGAGCTGTCTAAGGGACCTCAGACAGTGGAACCAGGATGTATTCCTGGTGCACAAAAGGACCTTGGGAACACATCCCCCATTGAGAGATACCGCCTTAACCTAGAGACAGGAGATAAGTCCTAATCCCTACTTCAAATGACTTGACAGAGCTACATGACCCCACCTGGATGGCATTGTCCAACATGTGGAATTGGGGTTGGGGGATGGGATGGGATGGGAGGGTGGCTAGGGTGCATGTGAGGGGGCAGAGAGGGTAAAAATGAGGGAAGGAGGGAGAGGGAACTGGGATCGACATGTAAAATAATAAATTAGATTAAAAAAAAAAAGAATGCTTATGATGGGCTCTCAGTTTTTTTGCAAATATGTTTGTCAGCAGAGAGTTTTGAAACCTGTAAATACTGTCAATAGTGTATTTCAAGCCTTACATTCACATGTTCAAAAATTCAAAATATGCTTAGAATCATGAGTCTTGAACAACTCACAATGTTTTTGTAATGAAGATCTTATAAAGAAGGCACTAATAATTACTCAAGAAAATACAAAAACATGAAACATTTGTTTGAGACCTATGAAATTACAGTAGATATAAGATCAGACTTGATAATACACAAGAATAAATAAAATGGTGGAATGGTAGTTATGTCCTTTAAATTGGTAATACAGTCTAGTGCTGAAGGAATATAATAAAAATATATTTCTCCTGTATTCTTTGAAACATTGTTTGAAATGAAGGATATCCTGAATAAAATTTTGAAATATTGGTCTTCAAAAAATCTATCTTTATTGTTTAGAAGATTTGCATGCAGGCCATTTTATTAAGAATAATACCGGTGTCTTTATTTAAATAGTGCTTTCTAACTGTTGAAGATTTTAAGATTTCATGTTATTCCTAAAGCAGTCATGTGTTATTCGAAACACCCATTTTTAAGTTCCTTTCCATACCCGAGGACAACATAGGAGATAGAGACTAAATTCTAGAAGTGAACCCACAAGGAATGTCCAGCTTATATTAAACTTTCTTCCAACTGGCTTATAGCTATAGAGAATAATTGCAAATACAGTCGCAGGATATCACATATGCATGTATGACCTTACACTTCATGTATAAGATTTTAGAATTACTATGGACAGCTTTCTTCTCCGCGTCACCTATGTGAGTATGGTATGGTAATCTCCATACACATTGTCTTCTGTAGTTGATTCTGTACTAAGGATGAGGGCAGAACAAGGCCTGTACATTTATGTGGTAAATTTAAGGAGTAACGATTCTCACGTGCCACTTCGCACAATCACCCTGTCTTCTTGTACTTCTGTGCCCACCCCCTTTTCTCCGTCCTAACTAGAACTATTAATCTCATAAGAGACACAGCAAACATTTCTCAACACTGAACATTCTATTCATTTTGCTGGTTTCATCAGAATAAAGGTTTAAGAAATGTTGTAGTTCTTTAATTTTTATTATTGTTTATTTAATGTGTGTGTGTGTGTGTGAGAGAGAGAGAGAGAGAGAGAGAGAGATAGTGCAAGCCATGTGTGTGTATGTAACTTTCTTGGGGGGGTCACATCATATTTTCTTTATATATTTATGTTACTCTTACAGTTGTGAATTTTTTGACTCACTTATGTATGTGTCTTTGCTTTGTAGAACCGAAGACACGGTCTTTGCACATCTTCAACAGCTGTGAAGTGCAAAGTTATTGAGCTTTACCCCACATAATCCAGGAAAATGAGTTTTACTTCCTGATTCCACTTGCCTCCTCTGATCCTTGTAGCTTCACCAGATCAGACAATGTAAAAAGAAAGCCTTGAGCCAGCAGATTTCACCACACCCTCTCTTCAAAACCGTTTTCCAGTTGAGAGTTTTCACTAGTAAAGCTGGCATCCTTCTTGTTGTATCGTCCTCATTAAACTTCTATGTAACTTCTCAAATCCTACATCAAACTAATGTTATATCTTAACCATCCACATTCTAATAGTATGTGCCAATTGAACCTATCCCACTATATTCAAAATGCGGCATAAGTAACTCATCCAAGATTATAATCAAAATCTTTTTTGTAAATCTGAGAATAAGAAAAGTAAAATCACTAAGTATTTTCCACTAGTGTAAAGAGTTAGAAAGTCAAAATATAGGCAACCAGTATGTATGCCATGAGG
Source organism: Phodopus roborovskii (assembly GCF_943737965.1). Lineage (NCBI taxonomy): Eukaryota > Metazoa > Chordata > Mammalia > Rodentia > Cricetidae > Phodopus > Phodopus roborovskii. The sequence goes on from NW_026125489.1 coordinate 12,498,823, forward strand.
GTTTTGACATTAAAATCATGAACGTGGCAGTCTTTGCTTTGATAGTTCTCCCAGAACCCATCTATTCTTACTTGTGACCACAAGTATGCAATTTCTCTTACTTTATTAATATTCACTTATCAAATAATTGAGCAATACATCATTTCTGGCTATTTAAATATTTACAAGCGAGACTACTGTCTATATGAAAATTAAGCCGTGTGTGTATGTGTGCTTCAAAACCTTCAAAACTCTCAAATCAAATTAATTTTAATCTTTGGTTAAGATTTTATTTAATTCTTAACGCATACTTTGTGTACATTATTAAACTGTGGCTGAAAGTATTATAACTTATTATGAAAGAATTATTTTAAAACATAAAAAGTGCATTAAAGAACAGATGTTGTATTGCTGGAAGCAATACACCAAGGCATGCATGTGATAGCATGAAACACAGAACTGACTAATTGCATAACACTCTAGCAGTAATTTCTTAAGTTCATGATAATTACTACAATTCAAAGAACGTTTAGGGTTTACTTAATACAGTAAACCTAAAGAGAAGCAATAATTAATGACATCTATAGTAAATCATGCAGTTTGTAAAAATTAAACTTCTCTAAGTGTAGTATTAGTATCATTAATAACAATTTAAAAGCTAAAGTGCTTTTAAATTGTTAGTTATTTAAATCTTATATATTAAGGTAATTTTAATTTACCAAATATATTGACATTTCAAGTATCTTAAAATTTATATTGTGGCATCTGGTAACCTTCTATGCCCCCATGGATGACTCCACATCCATGGACACATGGGAGATAGTAAATGAACTCAGTACACTATTAGAAATTACGACGCCATGATGTTGACAATTGTCTTTGGAGCAAAGGAGTATGGGTGGAAATGACATGGATATATTGTAAACATAAATGAAATTTCAAAAATGAATCTTTAAAAAATTGTCAAGAGACCAAACTGAAAAAAAAAATAGTTAATTCATTTTAAAGGTACATGTTTTGAAGCTCATATTAAAAAAGAACAGTGTTGACCTGTGATGAAACTGTTAACATCAATTCAGGTTTAGGTTCAGAAAAAAGAAAAAAGCTATAGAGAAAGTGTCTTTTCTATGAGCATCATTTGCCAGGTGGACACAACTAAGTGTTGGCAGAAATGCGTATAATAAATTTGACTCTGATAAATCTCAAGCAGAAATGAAGCAGAAGCTATTAGGAACTTGGAAAAAACTGCATTCTTCTCTATGGAGTAGAAGAAACTTGGTAGAATTGAATTTGAGTTTCAGCATTTTTGGAAGGAGGATTAAGGGAACAGTAGAATGTGATATTTAGCAAGAAATATCACAGTAAAATATGGTGAAAGGACTAAGAAAATATATTATTTAAAAGAAAAATTCAGGAAAGGGGTTGGGACAGGGTTTGGAGGGGGGAACAGGAAGAGGACAGGAGGGTGCAGGAACTGGGATTAACATGTAAAACAAGCTTGTTTCAAATTACATAAAAATATTTAGAAAGTTGAATTTAATAATTAAGAAAAAAATCTTAAAATAGTTAGCCCTTGAGTGCCAACTCCCTTGCTAGTGTACTCAGTAGGTGACTGCTTTCTAATTCTGTCTTTTGAGTGGCAGTGTCTGTCTTAATCCTATCTTTGGAAGTATATAACATGTTTCGTTTCATTAACTCATAGCATAGGATGACTCCCTCAGATTCAGTATTCTTGAGTCATTTAGATGAAATTTACTAGATTCTTCAGAGTTTATAATTTTGATTTAGCTATGGAATCAGTTAAGTCCCTGGAGAATATTGGGGAAGGGAAGAGTTTATGTTGTAGATGGATATAAATTTGGAAAGCCAAGGACAAGATATTGCAGTCAGAACTTTTAGGTTCACCAATCATTTGTACAGTGAAGCCTCCTACTCTCCACATATAAGTTAAAATGGTGCAAGATGATCATGAGGACAAGACATTTATGATAATAAGACATATAAATGAATTTGTTCATCATTTTTGCTAGGTAAGCACACAGCATTTAAGGGTCAACTTTGGAGCAGAAACTTCTCTTCCGGTTTCTCAATGTCATACTCTCCAGAAATGTGAGTTATGAATGCTGTTTGTTTATAATTTACACAAATTTAAATACTTTGTTTCATTAACTGGAATGGCCTAAGACAGTGCCATAATGAAAAATTAGTCATAGATTCAGGTAGTTCTATCAGTCTAACAATAAGTCAGCAATAAAGCATTTGAAAACATTTCTGTCTAATACATTGATGTTATACTAAATGTGAATAAATACCTCACGAAATGTTTAACAATATTAACTACAAAGTAAATTAAATCCCCTATAATTTGAAAGTGATGAATGATGTTAAATAGTGAAATAATATTATTTTCAGAGAGTTTGGTGTTACTTTAGATTTTGATAAAAAAAAATGACTGTATAGTTCCAAATGATGTGGAGAGGTCAATTTCTTTGAACTTTTTAGTTTTGTCTAAAGAAAAACCTTTTAAATAAATAGCATACATTTTTTTTGAAAATAGAAAATATCTTTGTCATTATTAACTTAATGACTACGTAAAAAAGATAAAAACAATGGAAGATAGTGTGTCACTACTTACTTGTAATAGGGAAAACTGTGGAATTACCTTGAGGGTAAACCCTGTCTTTCCTATATAACACATTTCTAATATACTAATAAATAAAAAACAAAGTAATATTTTATAAACAAATTGTCTTGTATTTTTGGTATTAAATGATGCCAATTTACCCATATGAATATAAATTATGAAAATAGCAATTTAATCATTGTTGCTTAAGAATTCATTTTCTAGCTGGGTAGTAGTGGCACGCTCTAATCCCAACACTCAGGAGACAAAGGCAGAGTCAGGTGGATCTCTGAGTTTAAAGCAGCGTGGTCTACAGAGAAAGCACCAGGACACCCAGGGCTACACTCTGAATCACTGTCTCAAAAGAGCAAGCCCCTGATCTAAAAGATTTGTAATACAGTATGCTAGATCTTCAGAAGTTTCCTCAGTTCTTACTTAGCAAAATGCTAAGTTTACCAATTTGAACTTTGTGCATTTCATGATACTATGAGGACACTTAGAAAAATAATGTATTGGAGCAATATAAAAATCTAAAATTTCTGTCGAATGGAATAAACAAGTCATCCAGATAAACCAATAACTGATAGTACATTCTTCCCAAATAAAAGATAGGGAGGAGAGGACAGTCTTCCTGTGTGATATTGGAAACCCAAGAAACACCTATGATCACAAATCATCTTGCTTGAGTCAAATGTGTTAATGAGGGTGTGAGGAGAATCTAGTGTGCCACTTTGAGCACATAACCTAATCAACATGACTATCACTTGTTCTGATCCATGTCCAGTCACTAACTCAAACCTGCCCATCACAGCAGTGAAGGTACGAGAACTAATAACTCAGTCATAACACCCCATAGCTGAGGAAGAAGAGAAAGGTTTCATTTGATAACATACACATGGTGAAGAGATACTTAAAGCAGTTTTCAGCACTTTGGAAATCTGACTATCAAAAAAACTACATATGGCATAACAATTCATATTATATTTTATATATTATATTATTTATATTATATTATTTTACATTATATATTATATTATATTTTATAATAAATAAATAAAACCCTTATGTGGAATGAGAAAAACATATTTGCTAAACTTTGATCCAACTTCAGTCTAAAACTGGAGTAAGCCTGAAACTTCAGGCATATATAGTACTCATATCAACCTTTGCTAACTTGAGTTTTTCTGTTTCTGGAAACTCAAGGCCATCTGTTGCCTGATCTAAAAAAAATACCTGTTCTTATTAAAAAGCTCATATTCTGTCATGCTTGCTAACTGCCATCACAGCCATGTCAATAAGATGTACCAAACTTGTGGCTTTTTACCTGTATGATTCCCCTAGTCAATCAGCTCAGGGCTGTATCTAGACTTGTAGTCACAGGAATGTGTGTTCCAAGCTGGGTCTGTGTGGTTCAATAAAGACTCCAGAGTTATAATCCTGGAATCTTTCTTTTGGGTGAGAACAGCAAATGACAACATAAGTACAGAGAAAAATAAAAATGAATAATTTGGAAGTGTTGAAATTGAAAAATGCAGATATTGAAATAATGTTTTCAACATGAACATTAAATAACACATTTATTTTTCTCTAAAAAGAAATTAGTGAATTGAAACCATAAGACTATGTAAGAGCTAGCACTATAGAGCTTGTGGCTAGATTGACTGACTTTGACTATTTAGCTTCCTGGTAGCATCAGAAAATACACCCCTACTGTAGAGTTATTTATTGCATGTTGTTACCGGCCTACAGACAAATGTGTAAACCTACAAAAATGTTAAATAGAATACCTGGTATCTCACATAGACTCAATCCCATTTCTATCTATTCATATGTCATTACAATCCCATAATGAGGCAAAATGATGAGGAAAAAATTGAAAAATAAAAGCAATTCGAGATTGAGGGATCAAATGAAGGAAGACCCAAAGAGATTTTGGAAGTGATTTGGGTTTTCAGAAAGAAAAATACCTGAGAATCTACAAGAGCAACTTATTTGTCCAGATTCAAGAACTGCATGGAATAAAATAAACATTTCAGCAGACATGTGACAGTCAAAAATATGCTAAGGAGACTTTGGAATGTGTTGGAGGAATATCACTCTTTCATTAACTGATTAGTCCTTCTGAATTTGAGTCAACAACTATGAGTATTTTGAATTTCTAATGTAAAGCTTTCATGCTTTCTTCATGAACAGTAAGTATGAAAAAGAGCCAAAGAGTCCATCACTATTTGTCCAAATCCTGCCTTTCACTGTGTTTTTGTGATTTATGTTACATATAACACAAGGGTCACTATGTCAGCTTCCTTGTACTACCAAGATTATTTTAATTCAATACCGATAGCTTGCACACCATTTTACATATAAAATACCAATAAGTTCTTCTTCATAAAGTGCTCAATAAATCTTTGAAATGTTCAAATGCATTCTATTTTCCTCGTGATTATCTAGTGAGACAAAAAAAATAACCTATTATGTTATACACACACAGCTTATGATGTGAACAATGTAATAGGAAGTCATTTTGGCCACTGAATTGAAAATCATTAAAGTATATAAGTAGAAAATATTTCTGCTTTTTTTTTTTTCCCCTTATCTTCCTATGGACTTTGAAATCTCTGTTCTCACTATGTAGTTGATTACTGCAGCTGCTTCTAATTTGAGCCCATGAATTTCAATCACTTTAATGTTTTTAATCATGTCTGATTCTAAAGGTTTCTCCTCAAATTCAGATCATTCTTGTCATTCCTTCACCAGCTTGGAGTGGGTGGAGACTGGAGACAAGTCTCCTCTTTACCTCCCCAGGCCCTTCGTTTTTTTCAGATGTAACTCTTTACTGATTCTTCGGAAAGTACACACCAGGTATCCAAATGTTGTTCACTTCTCAGCCCCTCCGTGTCTGCCCCTCACCCCACAACACCCCCCACAAAGAAAAACCCAAATTAATTAAAAACAAAACAAGCAAGAAAACCACCTGGCTCCCTGCCTCTCCTATCTCTCTAACAACTCTTCATTCCTTTGGCCTTTCTTTTAAATGCCCCTCTTTAATGGAGGAAGTAAGAACTTCACACTGGTGCTACAAAACTATGAGGTCTGTTCTTGTTGAATACCAATGCTGCCACTGTCACTGGTCTTAGTTCACTGTGCTGAAATACCACATCCCATTAGAGGAACATGTGTTGTAAGACCCTCAGAATGAGGAGTCTTCCAGGTTCGGTCGATACCCCAAGAACTCAATGTCCAGTCCAGTTGCTGCAAAACGCAAGAGGCTTTAATGAACAGGAAACGTTGGCACAAATGGGCTCCTCCAGCATGCAGGCTAGGAAGAAGTCCCCTCCCCTGGGCCCAGGTGTTTTTAAAGGCAAACCCACTAGCTTAGGGAGGGGGTGGGACCCTCTGTCCATTGAGTACATGACCCTTGGAGGCCGGATGGTCTGCTTTTAGGGTCAACAGACCTTAGGGCCTCAGTGTGCTAATTAATCTTGTCTGGGCAAACCAGAGTTACAGCTATCTCTTTGTTTCCTAAGGACCCTATTTACCAACTGCTGACTCACAGGAAAGGAGGGGCAGTGTGAATTCTTCTTATCTCAGGGCCTTGTGAGAGGAAGCTAGCAAATTCCAAGGAACAGATATTGGTTTCCAAGTTAGTCCATCATTAACATTACTTTTTAGGTCTTTCAGTGTGAATGTCCTAAAAGGACACTAGGATCATTTCCTTGCTCAGGAGATCTACCTCCAACTGGTCCCTCTTATCTTGATTCCACTTACTGTAAAGATTATAAGATTTATTTTGAAAGATCCCATGCCAAATGCAGATTAATCTAGTGAAGAGTTCACTGTTTTGTCTAATTATCCTTAACCCACTGCATAGATATCATGGTTACCTGCTCCTTTGACCAGGTGTTTGAATTGAGTTACAAGACATGCCAAGCTTCAGATATCAAACGTGGTGTTGTTTTAATGATGGAAAACTCCTGTGATCTTGTTGTATTAATCAGCGTAGGTCTTCCACTTCCCCAGCATTGGCCAGGCCCTCCATTGGAGTTGTTCTAAGCTATGATATCCTTGAGCTCCTTTTGTAGCTTGTCTACTATTAATGCTTCATTCCCCTAGTGCCTTCTGCATTTGCACCTGGAGGATTTTGTCTAATTGGGACTGGACAAATGACACAGAATTTATGGGCTTCTGTTCTATTATGTGTATTTCACATATCAGGGTAATCATTTCTGAAGTTTTAACGAAATTCAACTGAAACATTGAAAGTGATACATATCACCACAAATGTGAGAAATCATTAGCACAAGTCTTTGTCTCCTTCATAGGCCATCACAGAGACACAGGTTTGAAAAACACTACGGATGTGAAGGGCTTTGTTATTAAGCATACCTCCATCATATCAATGATGCTGAAAGTAGACATGAGGATAAGAAAATATTCTGAATGTATTGTTTTGTTGTCCTAACTAGCTACAGTTTCTCCCTTTTTCTCCCCTGGGGACAGGAAAGAAACTAATTGCACCAAGCAAATGCATAAAACTGCATTATTTTTCCTCTTGTTGGTATATGAGTTACCATGCATCAAGGAGCTTATCACAACACAATTTATTATCTTATATGATCTGTCAATCTTTATTGCATTCTTTATTGGAGAGTCATCATGTAATCTTCTATAACTAAAGTCAGAATTCAATTCTAACCGCTTATAGAGTTGAGGACTTCTTATGTTTGTTGGTTATTGTGAGAAATCTTTGGTCCTACACAGAAACATGACTCCTGAACTTTTCATCTAGTTGTCTCAGAATTCAAGCCTCATTGTCCTATGTTGTCACATCTTACTCATTTTTATGCCTTCCTCTTTCATATTAATGGGCTTCTGTATCTCAGTACAAACATATTGGTAATCCAGAATAATCTTTCTAGTTCAAAGGCAGCTGGCTAGCAAGCTAAATTCCCTTAGCAGATTTCATTCCTGTAGTTAACTGTCATATCAATAGACACAAAGATAGTCATGAAGGGGATAAGAAAACATTCTGATTCATTTGTTTTCTGGTGTATTTCTCTAGTTTTCTCTCTAATTGTCCTCCAGGGATAGGAAGGTAACTGATCATACCAAAGAAGAGGTAGACAGTATCTTCTTATGATTTGAAATGAGTTTTTGTAAGAGATGGGAGAATTTTCACTGTCATTTTCTCCTTAATGACACTCACCCTGAAAAGACAAAAAGATATGGTAAATTATCTGAATTGGAAATGTAAGTTCGGTTCTTCATGCTTCTATATTAGACAAACTTCTGATAACAATTCTAAGGGACAAAAACTCTCAGCGAGCATTCAAACCCTTCTGTTTATTCTGAAGCTTGAGATATAGTAAAGAAGATATTGACTTTATTGATGAAAATACTCAAGCAGTAGTAGTAACAATAAGGTGAACACACCTCGTAAAAGCAAGGCATCCAAACACCAACTGCTACACCTCCCATTTCCTTAGTAACAAAGGTGAAGTTATGCATAGTGTTGAATTTGTCAATTTGTTTCTACATTCATGGCACTGGATAAGTATGGAATAAGCTGATGTTATAGGAGGTGATTAATTTATTAATATTTACTTTATTTATGTATTGATAGAACCTTCATTGGCATAGGTGTTTCTTTAAGGACTGACAGCTTTCAAATGAGCTTGCTGAAAAGCTCTTACTAAGTCTGAAACCTAGATGGACAATTACCCTATTAGTTACTTATATAAACACCACACTCCTTTTATCTTTATCACCAAAGCAGCTAAGGCTAACGATGTGAGCCTGACCACACATCTATCAAAAGAGGGATGAAGGAAACTACCGTGCTGCTCCTGGCTTCAATAGAGGCTTTTCTTTAATTTATAACATTGATAAGCATATACAAAGTGAATTCCCTTCTTTTTTTTCACCAGAAGGTTTAATCAAAAGGGAAAATGAAAACTAAAACTATAATAAGTTTGTTGTCATCAAGACACAGGCAGTCCTGGTTTATCCTGAGACTTTAACACCTGGCACTGGATGTCACACTACCCAACAAAAGGAGTACCACCAGGCCCTACGTGGAAGCCATAAAGAACAGATATTCCACTTACTCTGTGGGAGATATCTATGCAGCCAAATAGATTAAAGGCAATGCCAAAGGCCTGTAATCTTATCTTCTATATTCTGAAGGACATTGAATACAAGACCCACAAATCCCTAGATCAATTCTGGACCCCTTTGATTTCTGGGGAACAAATATTAAAAACACCTTTTTTTTTTCCCCCTTGAAAAATAGAGAAAGTCTTCTTAGAATGTGTGGTCCGGTATGTAAATGAAATGAGGCCAGCTCCAAAGAAAATCTGTTCACTTTCCGCTTCTGCATGGAAGCTCCCAGCAGCCCACAGGAGACTTTGCAATGTCTCTGAAAGACTCAGCACTCAGGATGTGAGGCACATAGCAGTCAGCAGCTAGAAGAGGGGTCAATCTTCCTCCTGGGTAGATTGGCTTTGCACTGAAGAGGTAAGAGCTGGCTTTTATCCACAGAGGAAAAGCAAACAGAAAAGGAAAATTATAGAAAAATACTAACATTTGTGGCTTGAAATTAGGATGCTTCTAAACTTGACTTCATCTTCTATCTCTTTCTCAAAGCCATGTTTTAAATTATTTTTTTGTAATCGGAAACTTAATGTACAAGACGATGTGTTACATGGATAAGTAAATTAAAGAAATGTGCTGCAATTTTCATCAAAGCCTTTGAAGTGAAAACAATTGAATATTGTAAATTTCCCATGAGGTCACGTAAATCTTAGACTCAGTAATGTGACTTTTAGCATGGAAAATATAAATAGTAACATATGCTTGAAGGAAATATGTCCCTGTGTATGAGCCTAAAATATTTAGCTAACGAATTTTTAATTTAGATAAACATTCCACTCACACACTTTCCATTTAACTTTTATCATTAACTGATTTTATAAGAAATAATAATTTATTTTTATTCTTACAGATCATATTTATCTCTAAATCTATTATTTATTTGAAAAAACTAATTTGATCATGGTCCCCCTTTCCCAACTCCACTCAGATCCTTCCACTTCCATGCATACCCAACAACATGTCTCTTCTCTCTTTCTTTAGAAAAGCAAATGGACAGACATCTAAAACTATAAACAAACCATAATTAAAAAATGAAAAGCCACAAGAAATGCACACACACACACACACACACACACACACACACACACACACACAGCCATAAAAACACAAAGTCAGCAACTCTACAAATTAAAAGACAGTAAAATTCCCCCATTCCTCTCCCCCCCAAAAAAAAGCTCAAACAAACAAAACAAATAGAAAAAAAATGTTTACAAAAATACCATTTACTATACTTTACTTTGGCCATCTACTTATCTGTTGCTGGGCATGGGATCTACTCTTAAAATGAGATGCCCAACAAAACTGCATTCAAGAAAACATGTTTTATTTCCTTGCAAGAGGATGCCAACTGTAGATAGCTTCTTTGTTAGGCATGGGAGCCTGGGACAACTTCCCTATTTTTGACTTGAACCTTTACAAAAGAAATGTCTTATGCTGTATACTAAGAATATTGGACACATTAGCAATATTTCTTTTACTAGTAGAATTCTTAGAGATATGACCAATCTTTCTGTATCAGAAATGGAACACACCTTCCTTCTTCCTAACCACTGTATCATTATTTCCTTCATTCATGGTACTTGGGTGAATTATAATCCATTGTAATTATTACAAAGATCTTGTAATGTAAATGAACATTATTTAGATCATATCATTTGTTGGTTAAATACACAGATAGATTTGTGTGTGATCCTTGGGAATAAGAATATATTAATGCTTTAATTTGGTATATTTTCACAATTTTGTTCTAAAACCACTATTCTCCCATCATTTTGACCATGCATGGTTAATGAAAGAATTATTAAAAACAAAGAAGAAGAAGAAAAGAAAAAGGGAAACAAAAATTGAACAAAAGTGAAATTGATGAGTTGTTTTCAGGAGAAAAGACAAAGGCACAAAAAGCTAATGTTCTATAGGATTTTTTTTTGATGTAGATTCACACTCCCCCTCTTAACCGTCTTTCCTTTCCACTTCTCTCCCTCCCACCTTTTCTCCCTTCTTCATTCCTGTCTTCTTTCTCACTTAATTTCCTTTCTTTCTGCATTCCATTTACATGTGCTTGTCTTAGGGTTTCTATTGCTGTGAATGGACATCATGACCACAGCAACTCTTATAAAGGAAAATATTTAATTGAAGTGATGGCTTACATGCTCAAAGGTATCTCCCATTATCATCATAGTGGGGTATGGTAGCATGTGGGCAAAACATGCTGCTGGAGAAGCAGCTGGGACTCCTACTTCATGCAGGCAATAGGAATTGGTTTGTGCATGGCTTGGACATGTATGAGACCTCAAAGCCTGCCTCCACAGCGACACACTTTCTCTTACAAGGCAATGCCTACTCCAACAAGGCCGTGCCTCCTGATAGTACCATTCCCTTTGGGAGCTATTTTCTTTCAAGCCACCACAGGACAGGAAATGAAGAATTGGTTTTATTATATAGAAATGTAACCATGAGTCTAAAATCCATATAAATCTCTATACTAGAATTATTTGTAAATGATTGATTTTAAGTTTATTTTTGTACACACACACACACATTATGAAACTGAAACCACCTACTACTATAAAGTATAGCCTTTTATTTATGATGTTAATGGGCAGAAATATAATTCACCACTTCAAATGACTTATGTGCTTCTTCCAAAAATATTCCTATATATTTAGGTTACAGAATAGGTATTAGGATTTAAGTATGAGGTATTAACTCTGATTGGAAGACAGGTGAGACGCTAAATCAAGTCATAGAACTTAGTTAATTAGGTCAAGGAGAAACACAAAAGTAGAGTATGAGCAGGCTCCTTGGAATGGTGAGATGTCTCAGAGGATAACGAAGCTTATCACCGAGCCTGAGGAACCAAATTTTGTGTAACTACATCCACAAGGTAGAAGGAAATAACCAACTTTGTTGTCCTCTAACCTGACAGTCTAATCCTCACACACTTACTGTGGTTCATGCAAACACACACACACACACACACACACACACACACACACACGGATGCACATGCACACACACACAGGGAGAGTGAAGACAGAGAGAGAGAGAGAGAGAGAGAGACAGGGAAGGAAGTGAAGAGACATAAATAAATGTAATAAAATATTCTATAATCTGAGTTTCCAAAGATATGCATACTCAGATAATATTGAGAGAGAAAGAGAGACTTTCAAGAGATCAACCTAAGATCTGCGGGTTAGGAAACAATAAACCAGCGTATGTAGCATGATCTGAGTATTCAGTTTCAACAAAGCCTATGTCGCCTGCCATGAAACTTGATGAAGGGAAAGTAGATACAGGAGAAAAATGAGGTGGATGCAGAGAAATAAAAGAGTGTGTTGTGAAGAGTGAAGACTCTGCAGGCAGAGGGTGAGCCTGCCATTTCAGTTAGGAGCATCTATAAATGGGGAGAGTTCAGCAAATTAGGGAAGTTAGTTAGGAGGGGCAAGTGAGAAAAATGTGTTGGCTTCAACAACTGAAGTCAGCGACTGTCTGTCATGTGGCTCAATTTTTTTTTTTTTTTTTTTTTTTTTTTTATCCACACTAATCCTTCCTCCTGCTGTGATCTTTTCAGTGCTCTTGTTCACACACAAAAAGATACATCCTGTCATTTTAAAACCTGGAGCTGCTTAGATTTGTATAGCTACTTTTCTTTGTCATTTTCTTTCTTTCTTCCTTTCTTTCTCCCTTTCTTTCTTTCCCTTTTTTTTTTTTTTTTGCCCCCAAACAAATCTAATTCACTTAGTTACCTTAAAAATGGTTTTATTACAGTGAGAAGTATCACAAATCTAAATAAGGTATGTTAGGGTATGGGTACATTTATTTTCAATTAACTGGGTCTTCGGTCTTTGATTACTCGTTTCAATTCAATAACGATTTTCAATTCAATAACAATTCAGTTATTCAATTCAAAAGATAATATTTTTTTTTTGATTAAGTGCCATGGAAATTTCCTAAGCCAGACAAATCACTACGTACTTGTCCTCTGGAGCTCGTCTTCTAAGGTTGGGAACAAAAATAGTTTGATATAACTAAACATCGGGCAATGGGAAGCTCTCTAAATAAATGATTTATAGTTTCAAGAGAATTTCAGTATTGTATACTATTTTCCAGGTAGGATTCAGTGATAGCATGAGATTTATCTGAGACAAGAAGCTTGTGAGTCAGCGAGTCATGTATCATTGACAAAGCATTTCAGTCAGAGGGAAAAACAAAGGCTACATAGGCTACTCCCTCAGGATATTTAGATTTCTCTGGAACAGTCACAGATAGAAGTGATCTCAGCAAAATGAGCAGAAACTATGCCAGCTTGACCTGGGAGAGTGACAGGATCCTCTTCCTTCAGGGCCCTGGAGGAGAAGACTGCCATTTCTTCAGACTCAGATATGAAATGATAGAAGTGGGCAGGGAAGCAACGAGCACCTTCTCACATGAGAAGCGTGACTCTACTACTGAAAATACATTGAATGTATGGAAATAAAAAGTGCAAGAAAGATTGCACACATTACTAGAAAACTCAAGACAAGCTAGACTCAGATGGAGCTGTAAGGGCGGTGAGGGAGGTTGAAAAGGACAAAGAGATTCCGGGTGGATACTGATGGTGAGACTTAATATGAGTAGGTCCAAACCAGTGGAAGCTACAAATTGTATGACCTACACAACAGGAAGAAACGATTTAGCTTAAATTAATGAGTGTCCAACGCCATCATCAGACGAGGTTCGGAGGGAGTATTAGAACTTCATCCTTAGTGTGATTTGCTTCCTATTAAGTCTAAAGTGGAGATGTCTTGTTCATAGATTGCTTCATCAGTCTGTAGTTTATGGGGAAAACATAGACTGGAGACAATGTAGATTGTGTCAACTATTACTTATGTGTCTGTAGTGATTTCAGTGAGAATGATCCACAGGCTCATATATTTGCATATAGTCTATCTGATACTAATCAGAAGGATTAGATAGCAGTTAAACTTTGGAGTAGATGTGTCCTTATTGGAGGAGGTATATCACCTCCTTTGAGGTTTTAAAAGTTTACTATAGGCCCAGCTTCCCCCACCCCCATCATTCTCCCTCCCTCCCTCCCTCCCTCCCTCCCTCCCTCCCTCCCTCCCTCTCTCTCTCTCTCTCTCTCTCTCTCTCTCTCTCTCTCTCTCTCTCTCTCCTGCAGACCAGAATGTAGCTCTCAGTTACTTCTCCAACACCAACACCAAGCCCACCTGGATGTACACTGCCACACTAGCAGCCATGATAGCATACACTCTGAAAGTGAATGTAAGCCTCCATGTCAATACTTTCTTTTATTAAGAGTTGCCTTGGTCATGGTGTCTCCACAGCAACAGATACCCTAACTAAGACAGTACCTTAAAATATGTCTTTGAATGTGACAGGCATTTTTGACATTATAAAAATGGCCTCTCCTCCAATGAGGAGTCAATTTGTAAAAAAATATATTGAGTTGGGAATTACATAGTTACAATTAGACAATAATAGACTGAATACACAAAAGGAACTAATGGGCTTATTTCACCTAGTAACATCAAGTCAGCCTTACATCACGCTAAGTCCACTCAGACAATCACGTTATCTAACAGTGATTTTCTGCAATGTATGTCCTATATTGCAACATAACTACATGATTATTCTAGTAATTTTAATATGTTAGCAAACTATCAAGCATTTTCGTGGGTGGTCAATATTGAAATTATTTCTGTCTCTGGGAGGGAGATGTTGATAGCTAGCATGACTGTTAATTTCCATTGCCAACTTGGTAGGATCTGGATTCAACTCTGAGACAATGGTAAGATCATCTCCAGGAAGCAATGATGGGAGAAAACAATCTCCCAGAGTGAGTATCACCTTCTATATTATACCTCGGATATAAACAGTCTCTACCTAAATAATCAGTCTTTCTGGCCTTGCTGCCTTATCTTCTTACTAGTAAGCCCAGCTATCACGTTTCAGCTGTGGCTATGGCCATCCTTCACTGACACTGGCATCTAGCCTTTTTAGCATTTTAAGATGAAGACCAGGGACTCCAACAATCTTCCAGACCTAGTAGCACATTTGCACAGCCAAGGCATCCTCCTTTTTGGACTGAGAAGCCATCTGTCTATGACTCTCTCCTGCACAGAGATGGCCATTGCTAGACTACCCAGGCCCTATTATTTGTAATTCTTCCCATTAAGCTCCCATTTATAATATTTGGATTCATCTATGTCTTTTCCCATAAAAAACTAATATATGTGTTGAGAGTAAAATATGTCAGATAAATCTTACATCCAGAACCATATAATCAGAAAAAAATGATGAAATAAATAGAGGTTTTCAGAAACAGAGAGAAACTTGTGAGGGATTTGAAAATTAAAGGGGATTGTGTGGTTGTAAGAAGGCTTAGCAGCTAAAAGCACTTGCTTCCAAACCTGATAATATGAGTTTGATCCCAGGAACCACCATAATGAAAAGAGTAAATGGACTCATACACGTTATCCCTTGACCTCTACACTTAAAATGTGCTCTTTTCCATTATGTTCTGTGCCTCCACATGCAAATGATCCTATTCTAAGCACAACCATTTATTTTACCTTTCTCGTGGCATAAGAAATAAACTGACACCAAATAGAGCACTTTAACTTAGTGAACTTTCTGTCAGCTCTGCCCATGTTCTTTATAGTCCAATGTCTGTCTCCTCCATTGTACCCAGTTGAACTGCCCTGAATGCCATGATTCAATGGTTTCAAGCCTTGGGATCATTCTACCTAAGTCTTCCTTTCCCCATCACTGCCTTCCCTGACATGAATGAGTGAAAATTCTACACAGTGCAATGGTTTGTTTCAGGGTCATTAATTACATGTTACTCAAGTCTTTTAAACCTGCCAGTGCCACCACAGGCTGGAGATAGGAAAATTCCCTTCCTTTCCCCCAGGAGTTTGTTCCTGTGTTTGTTCTGATATATGGCCATTTTCAGTGGTTATTTATTCATTAGCTTTTCTCTACCACCCAGAGCATGACTTTTTGGGACGTTTGTCATGTCTCACATGCCTCATCATTTGAGACTACTAAAGTTATTAGACTTTAGACTTTGGCATGCAAATGCTCAAATTTGATATAAATTTAAATTAACATATAAAATTAATTATCAAGTGCTAAGATAATTCACTATTTTTTCTGTGTCTCTAACTGCTATTTACAGCATTGATGGATCAGTCTTTCTCTCTCCACCTTGACTCTCTCTTCTATCACTCTCATTGCTTTCATCTGTACATACTCAATGCTTAACTAACAGTTGGAGTCAGGACACAAGATAGACACAAATTCTTTGCCAACTAATACCAGAGTACTCAATGGGTACCAACTCTATAGCCATGCAGTACCCCTTCTTCAATATAGTAGAAGTGTTTATTGCAGTAGATAATCATATCAAGTATCAACTTGTTATATCTTACATGTGGGAAAATTGAGCCTCATATAATTATTCAACTCACAATCATTTGGGGGGGGAGCAAATGAAATCTGAACCCTAATCTATTGGATACAACACTAAGTACATCCTATATCTACTTCAGGATTACCATGATCAACAGCAAAGGTGGTGTATTTTCTATTCTTTCATTGTTTCTGCATCTTTTTTAGTTTCTAGTATGTAGTATTTTGCAGATCTACCCACTGGAGGACTACTCAATATTTTTTAACCATCAATACAAAGGCATTGCCAAGCTTTATGTTACTTTGATGGTAGACAACATGGGACATGTATAGAACTTTTGTGAAGCTTTCTGATACTCTGCTGTAAAACTTGATGGACTATGTAAAATTAGCTATTGCAAGATTATTAGCATGTTCAGTTTTTCAAAAAAAAAACTTTTAAAGTCTTTAACCACCTTTCTCCTATATTCTTGATGTATAAAGGTGAAATTTGATTCTCCTGAAACTTATATTTTCATGGCAACTAAAACCATTTCCAAATTAATTTTAAACTCCTAATATTTTATAATGTGTCATGGTAGATGATAACCCCAAAGTAAATATATTCTAGCACAACTGAATTACTTTGTATCGCATTGTGTTTGTCCAAATGACATCATAATCTGTTATATGAACAATAATTTTCCAATTTTTAAATAAAGAATAATATAAGAAACCTCAGCCATAATACGGCATATGTTGCACTGGCAATATTAATATTTAAACCTGCAGTAGAATTCAGAGAGAATAATGTTAAACTCAACTGTATCAACTCAAAGTAATGTATCTTCAAGCCTAAATTTTGAGACAACAATTATCTTTGTTATCTTTGGGAATAATCTGATGTATTATGAATATGGTATGTGTTATAATGCTACACTAGTGACTATCAAGGCTAAAATTAACAAGTCAGAGCAACTTATTAAAGTTTATAGTTGTGGCTGTGCCTGGTTATGAGAGTGATTTGATCATTCTGATCACATTCTTATTACACAGACCTATCAACCATATCAGTCTATAGACCATTCTCATTCAACATGCATATTATTCATCGTTAGCACTGAAGATACCAGATCATATGAATACAACTTAATCAGTGATAGAGGAAATAATACTATCGATCTCTATTCTTGCTTGTCTAGTTTTAGGACTTAAAAATAATGTCCATCCTCTTATACACAACAGATATGGAATTAAAACTTGACATGCTGTTTAAGAAAATGGCATCCTGTGTTTTACAGCCTTTTGAAAGTCGGCTCTTACTTAGCACACAAGATAATGGGATCCATCGTGACATTTTAATACACATTATTTTACCTTGTTTGGACCTGCCCACTCCACCCTGTCCTGCATGTGCTGTGTGCATCCCCTCCCTTATTTTGTATCCCTTCACATCACCCTTCCTTGCCACTTATGCTGCTTACAATTTATATTGAAAAAGCAATATTAAACAATTTATATTAAAGCAATAATTGCCAAGTAAAATAATTGACAAGTAAATCTTTCATGTGATTTGCTGAAAGACTGACAGATAAACTGCATTACGGAATTCATTGAAAGAATGAGGAATGACAGGGCTTGAGGACATGACTCTGCCATGAAGTGACTGCCACAGGAGGGGCTGTATTGAGCCATCAGATTCACTTGCCACTGAGGTAATCCCAGCACTGGAAAAGTAGAGACGGGGATGCCTAGAGCTTATTGGCCCTTAGGTGTAGCCATGTTTCTAAGAGACCTGGTTTCAAAAATAAAACCAAAGAAAAAATGCTTCGCATTGACCTCTGACCTCCATACGCATACGATCCCACAAAAAAACACAAAAAGTCAAGGGCTGAGGAACCAACTCAGTAGATAACGCGCTTGCTGGCAAGGTAGGAGGCATGGGTTTAGTCATCCAGCACTCATGTAACACGGCTTGTGTGGTGGTGTGTGTCCTTACCGGAAGAAAGAGATCAGAAGACTCCAGGGACTCACTTGTCAGCCCTCTTAGTCTGGGGTGAACTCCAGTTTCAATGAGAGAAGTTGTCTTAGAAGACTAGCAGAAAGGTAATGAAACAGACGCTTGATATTGAACTCTGATCACCACATGTACATAAACATGTGAATGTAAGTGACCCCATGATACATGCACAAATACACAAACATCAACACATATTATAGATGAAGCAATATGATCTTATTATTTTTGTCTATTATTTCACTGCAATAATTTCATGCATTACTTATCTTTTCCTTTGGACTTAAAAATATTTCAAAAAGAATGCATCTGACTAGCAAGAGGGTTTTCGGGCAGTGTCCTCTGCCTTCTTAATTCTAGCTCTGGAAGAATGTGTCCTTTTCAACAACATACAATGAGCAAAAGTCCTTCAAGTTCATAGAAAAATAACACATTTAAGTACATGTTCACAAGACCGACAATTATGTGTTTGTTAATGCTGGTACTTTTGCAAGCTTGTGTTTCAAAGAATGTCTACATTCACATTCATGTCAGTGCACAGTGAAAAACATCTCAGGTTTGATATGACAGATGTTTAGAAATTTGTCTTTTTCTGGCCTGGAGAGATGGCCTGGTGGTTATGAGCACTTATTGCTCTTGCACAGGGTGTGGGTTTGGCTCCCAGAGCCCATAGCAATTAGCGCAAAACAGTTGCCAGTACAGTTCCAGGGAACTGATGTCCTCTGACCTCTGTGCAGAGTTGTGTGCAAGTGCTCCACATAAATCTTACAGGCATGCTCATACACATAGAGAAAAATAAACCTTAAAGTGTACCTTCTCTACTTGAAATGTTCATATGCATATTAAGTAGTTTATTCTCAAATGACTTGCTTTAATCTTTTAGTGTGTCATTCTGATGTGCACATTTTAAATATAGGAGTTTATTTGGTAAATGCAATGATCTTTATAAAGGAATAGTTGTTTTATGCTAAGATTACAAATGTGTGTCGAGAGGGAAATAATCTAACCACATCAAAGATATCTGGCCATTGAAGATTTCCTAAAATAGATTTTTAAAACAAAGTGATGGACTACTCAGGATTACACTACCAAAATCGCCATCAGGGGTAGTGTGGTATTGTTATTGTCAAATACTGGTGAGCACCAGGATGGAGACTATCATACTTAGAAGAGATAACCAAAGAACGTGTTTGTGGAACTTAATACTATGAAAGGAAACTTTAACTAGCTCTTTTACTCTGCTTTATACTTTCTAACTTTTATATGCCAATCACTCTGAATAATCTTGATCCTCTCTTTCATAAAAAAGAGGGAACTATAGCAAAAGCCAAGAAACACCTTGTTACAATACAAAACATAATGATGTCAAATCAAGTTTCACCTTCTATTAAATTTAATAAGTAATAGTACATGAAGCATTTTCTTTTTCATTTCTTTCCAAGTAGAGAGTTTTTGTAGGGGAAAGTGCCTGTAGCCAATGACACTAAGCTTTCTAGGCTCTCACCCTTCTCCCCATGCTATACTAGTAGTCTTGAACACCTAAGATAGTTCTCTAGAGTCCTTACAATGGAAAGAGAAAACAGACATTCTATATGGTAAGAATGTGTGTGTAGTGCACACATATGTGTGTGTGTGAGTGTGTGTATGAGTGTGTGTGTGTATTACTCTGATGATCACAACTAGCTCTCCCCTTTCTTTTATAAAAAAAAAAATCTATCACTGGCTAGATTTTATTTATCCTCAATTTTCTTTCACTTCTTTTTTTTTTTTTCCTGGCATTTTGTTTTGTTTTGTTTTTAGTACCATACCTCAGTAACAACAACAAAAATTACATTTTTTTCTGGTTTAAGAAGGCTGGTATTTGTTTATTGATATACAAGGGCAAACATTCTGATGGCTAAGGAGCCCCTGGAAGAAGAAACTATGAAAAGTACCCTGTGTGCTGAAATTGCAGATGAGGCCAAGAATCTTGGCAATGTAGCTGTGTGAAGGAGACTGATTGTTCCAGGTAGTGTTACAAAACACTGCTGTCATATGAGGTAGCAATGTGATTTAGATTCCCTGAGATTACAGGGAAATTTCTTCATGTACTAGTGATGTGTGAAAAAGAACATTTAAAGACGTTCCAAAAGAATGTTTCCGAAGAACACAGTAGAGGAAGCTTGTGTCGATGGCAACACTCCAGGGAGGAATTAATTTAGCAAAGGAACACTAAATGGATAGTACAATGTAAGGAATTTAAATGAGCAGCAGTTCTTTGTAGTTATCAGATTAAATTGATGTTAAAAATCATTTCACAAGCTACTGATGAAAAGGAAGACTGGTAATATGTCCAACAATTAGCTGAAATTTGCATGCACTTCACCATTCTCTAAATGGCATAAAGTATTTTATCACCACAGTAGATGTGATGAAATACAAAAGGGTTCATGATCCTCAATAATAAGTAATGCATTCTGTGTTAGAAATAATGTTACCAGTCATGACTAATACTTGGCTTCCAGGCCTCACCCCACATGAACCAGGTGTATGATCAGGGGTAGCTTACTCTTTTATACATCACAGTGTAGAATAAAGCTGGAGTAGACAGTTTATGTCCTTGGAACATACATATAACATGCTTTTCTATTTGTATCTCTAGGATAAGAATGTTTTCAATGTTGCTACAGCTAAAGAAGAGGAGAAGTATTAATGAGAGAAAAATTAAGAAAAATGACATTTTGCACATTCTAAAATATTGATTACTTAGCTTTTAATAGAAATAAAAAGCTTTCTAATATTGGCCCACATCGACACCAAGCCAAACTCAATGTATAATAAACAGAAACCATCAGCATACTTACTATTTTTTCCTAGACGATACATTTAAAAATTGATATCAATTTCAATAATATGGTCTATTTAAATTAATAAATCCATTATTAATAAACAAAGATAGTTGTTTTTCGTTTTAAGATATGGATCTCATTATGTAGTGGAGACTGGTATGGATCTTGTGATTTTCCCTGATCTGTCTTCTCAGAGCTAGGATTGCAAATATGCACTAATACATCTATCACATCTAAGTACAGGTAACAATTTTAGGTTATTTTATTTGTTTAATTTTTAGTACAGAGAGAGAGGGGGGAGAGAGATGGGGTGTTCAAAATCTATCTAGAAATGAGTATTTATTACTGTGGGAATGAAACTTAGAGCTGGAGTTGCAGGTAGTTGTTTGCCACTGATATGAACGCTGGAAACCGAACTCAGGTTCTCTGCAGGAGGAATATGGACTTTGGTTATTGAGCCATTGCTCCATGCCTGCGGGTTAAGGGAACTCAGGTCCTCTGCAGAAGGAATATGGACTTTGGTTAGTGAGCCATTGCTCCACGCCTGCGGGTTAATGGAACTCAGGTCCTCTGCAGGGCGAATATGGACTTTGGTTTTTGAGCCACTGCTCCATGCCTGCGGGTTAAGGGAACTCAGGTCCTCTGCAGGATGAATATGAACTTTGGTTATTGAGCCATTGCTCCACGCCTGCGGGTGAACTATTTCAGCATTGTGCTAGCCTGTATATTATTCTCATTCTTTTGTTTTGAGCCTAATTAATATTCTGTATTGTATACATTTATAACCTTCGATTTTGATTGGCTATATTTCAAATGCTCGACAGCCACTGTGTCTCACAGCTCTAGGAGATTACAGGGAACTCCTAATGATATCGGAGTTTTCCTTCATATCTCTCCATGCACAAGGCAATGGAAATAGATACGGATAGGAACAAAGGACATGATTGCGCATAACCATTTCTCCTATTGTCGAACATTGCCTATTGTTGAACACTGACTCCCTTTTCAATCCCTTTTCAGACAAAGGGAACAAGTAAAGAATTATGTATTGTCACTTCCAGGTCACAGTATGTTCCTCAAACTGCCAGACCTGTGAACTTTGTCCACAAGTAAAAAGCTCAGCGACCAACCCCGGGAACTCTCCAGACAGTCTTTTACTTCTCAGAGATATTTCAAGGACCTTTTTCCTCTCTCCCACTAAGCCATGACTTGAGTGAGAGCATTCGACTGCCTTGACTCTCTGCGTATATGTCAGATGCAACATAACTCATTTCTAATTTATGGCCTTAGCCTTGTTTTCATGTTCTCACAGAAGTTGATGCCCTCCTTTTGTTAAACTAACTGCATCAATTGGTGCATGACAGATGTCAGATGGGCCTTTCCAATCTGCAAACTTGCAGGGTGGCCGGTGGTAGGCATTACATCATTTCACCTAAATCACAAGTAGAGGACCACAGTGATTGTAGTCAAAGCTTCACAACTTAGGGTTTAGATTCTCTGTGGACCAAGCCTGTGTGCTCACAGCTGCTTGGTGCCTGCTTGCAGAATAATTGCTGAATCTGAGTGATTCTATAAAGACAGTAGAGACTATACACAGGAACCTTTGCACTGTATTTTGCTGCAGGTACAAATTGTTACACACTTGATGGCTTATAATAACACCTCTGTTATGAGTAGTTTTTCCCTGCCAGCCTGGTCCCTCCACCTTGCCAGCACCAAATAATACACAGAGACTCTGTTTTAGATATAATTCTGTTGGCCTACTACTAGCATTTCTTATTGGCTAACTCGGTCTTAAATATTAACCCATTTCTATTAATCTAAGTATTTCCACGTGGTCTCATCTTACTGGAGAGGGACCAGCATCCTACCCTGTAGGTCCTCCATCTTGGATCTCCTCCCTACTACTTCCTCTCTCCTCCTCATCTCCTAGTCCCACCTATCTTCCTTCCCTATTGGCCAACAGTGCTTTATTCATTAACCAATAAGAGAAACATATTTACAGAATGACATCTCCCATCACACCTCTTATTACCATCTATTTTTGTGAGTCAGAGGAACTGTGGAAGTCTCACTGGACTAAAATCCCAGTGATGGCAAGATTATGGTTCTTTCTGAAAACCTAAAGGGAAATTCTCCACTTTGTGAGTTTGGAATCCTTCTCCACATACTTTCAATTACTAGTTCTCTTCCTACCACCTTCAAAGCAAGCAAGAATGCATCAGTCCTTTGACCTTTTCCCAGTAGTGAAATCAGGAAAGGGTTTTAAAGTCATATGATTATGTGTTACCTATGTATATGTTGCACAATAACCTTCATGTGTCATGATACTTACTTTCATATTTACCAAGTCCCCTTTTCCAAGTATTGTAGCATATTAAAAATTAAAAGCATACTATGATAAACAGAGAGGCTATTATCTAAATGCCAAAGTATTTTTTAATAGTGTGAGCTTTATGATCCTATAGCAAAAACAAGAGGTAGTTTATTCACCAGAATCAGATGAAATTCCCAGAGGCAAAATCCTTAAAAGTATAGACTTCTGTCCCCCTGACCTTATACTATGCCACTCTCCACTACCAGCAATTTGCAAACATTATCAAGAGTTGCACAAGTGTATACATCCTGTAGCTTTGGCTGCTTTGCAGCAGATCTCAGCTGTAGCTCTAATTCAGACTCTCCAGATGGACATTTCCTCCACACTTTCTGATTCTTTGTTCTGTGACTACTCATTTCTCAAGTTTTCTGTTTCATTTTCAATTATACTTTCCCAATTAGGTTTAGCATATTGTTTTATTCCTAATCAAATCTTAAAATTAGTGTGTATGTTGAAGCATGAACTATTTATATATTTTTTAATGATTTTGCTCCTCTAGTTAAGCCATTCATTCTAGACATTGCTAATCGTTGCTTTCTGTATAGTCTTAAAGAATATTAACATAGCTTTTGTCTGGAAAAAATGTTTGATTTTGAAGAGGCCATGAGTTTGAAAGAGAGCAAGCAGGGTATATACATGGAATTGGAGAGAGAGAAGGGATGAAGGAAATGATATAAATAGATTATAATATCAAAAAATGACTAAAAGGGGAAAATAATAAAGCTTAACAGGTTTAAAATATTTGATTTTATTAACTATAATTTTTAAGATATTTTTGAGCTACTTTTCACCTCTGCTAATTCTGAATTTCCTTTTGTTTTATTAGTTTCATTTGGGGGTCTTTCCTCTCTGCTTTTACACCATCTTTACATGAAAAGGACACTATTTCTTTTATCTCTCTTGCTATGAGACATTTGACTCTCAGTCTATAAGTCCTCTTCTGCCTGCTTTTGTTGACATTTTAAAATATAAAGAATCTATTGTCATTGAATAAAAAATTATATGCAACTTTTTGATTCATTTTATTAACCAGGAAAAGTTTTATAATTATTAAACAGGAAACACAATCTTTAAACACTGATGGTATTTAAACGTATTACATGTATAGATATTTTTAGTTCATCTTTTTGTTTTGTGTTTGAAAAATCTATGTACCTTTTTGGACTCGTAGAGATGGTTTTTCTCACAATCTCAGCATTTTAAAAAAAAAAAAAGCTAGAAAATGACGAGTTCTGGTAAAAAATAATGTTTCTTGGAAAGGGGCCTCATCACATTGATCAAGTTGAACATATTTTGATCAGCGAAATAGAGCTAACTATCTTCCCATGGAGGTTCATATTTTTCCATACTGGGCATATTGGCTATCTTTGCCATCTGAATAGAGTTCTTACATTTAATTTTTGGTACTTTCCATGTGTTTCAGGGTAAAAGTTCCCCCAGAAACTTGTAACATTTTTGAAACAGAACGTAATTTCCCTACAAACATAGGGGTTGATAAAATTGTATCTACTCAGGAAATGAGGGTTCTTGGCTTTTATTAGTTTTCAGAAGCTAGCCTAATACTTCTATGCAAGCCAACTAAGTATCATAGGTAAGGTAAATGCAATGTTTCTGCTTTTGTTTCAATCTGAGTGCAGATTATTGAGCTTCTTTGTTTTCTTTTAATTTAAATCATTTTTCTTATTTTAAAACAATCTTTTCTCATTTTACTTACACACACACACACAATTCCCACTCCCTCTCCTCCTCTAGCTTTCCCCCACCCCACCCTTATCCACTCCTCAGAGAAGGTAAGGCTTCCCATGGGGAGTCAAAGAAGTCTAGCATATCACTTTGAGGCAGGACCAAGGCCCTTCCCCCTGTATCTGGGCTGAGCAAGGCATCTTTCCAAAGAGAATGGGTTCCTAAAAGCCAGTTCAAGCACTAGGATAACCCTGATCCTACTGCCCAAGCCACACTACTGTCACCTGCATCCAGAGGACGTAGTTTGGTCCTATGCAGGTTCCTCAGTTATCAGTTCAGGGTTATTGTATTTCTTATAGAACAAACACAGTAGTAAAGACGTCTCTTCATATATGTGGATTTAAGAATGCAGCAATTTCTCCCTCAGTTTTGAAGAAGAGTTTCCCCATACACAAAATTCTTGGTTGGTGGTGTTACTTTTATTGCTTAGCCCTTCAAACTGTTTATCTTACTTTCTGTCCATAAAAACTTCTGGGGAGAAATCACCCCTTAGTTTCACTGGGGAGACTCATGTACATTAGTATTTATGAGGTTGTGGTTTGAAGATTCCTTGTCTTCGGGGATTTGGTAATTGGCAAATAGCACTGTCTCTGAATTTTCACTGTTCAGAGTTGACTGAGAGCATCTTGTATTCTTAGTTCCTTGTTGCACGTGCATTTGTGTGGGAGGACTCAGCTAGAATTTCACCCAATATTTTTTTCTACTCTTTTTCTTTTTTAAAAATAAATAGAATTGCATTACCTTCCTCCCTCAATTTCCTCCCTCTAGCCCCCTGGCAGGAACCCTCAGTCCAAACCTTCCAATATCCACCCTGCCACTACACTCTCAAAAGCCTCTTTTGCCTGGGTTATTATTGACCAGCATGGCAACTATCCATAAAACTGAAATAAGGGGCACTCAAACGTTGATAGCCAACAGCTGTCTACTTGAATTTGAAGCCTACTCAACAGGAGGGAAATCACGCCTATTACTGGAAATCTAGCCAGTTTCCTGTGATTATAGAGATCATGGACCTTAGAAAATAGTCTGCTGTGTCCTCTTTACTAGGCTAGCGTAATTCCTAACTACATGTTAAACATTACTCTTTCTTCTTCCCTCAGCGTTCATACCGGGGAATTTCTAACCACAGCTCAGAACCTTCAGGATATAGCTTAGATTCTACTGTGTTTTGTTTGC
The DNA here is from genome assembly GCF_943737965.1 of Phodopus roborovskii. Taxonomy (NCBI): domain Eukaryota; kingdom Metazoa; phylum Chordata; class Mammalia; order Rodentia; family Cricetidae; genus Phodopus; species Phodopus roborovskii. The sequence goes on from NW_026125489.1 coordinate 12,525,111, forward strand.
TTTTGTTTACTTTTCTCTCCTTAACCCAGCCATTCAATTTTCATATTAATGTATTATTTTAAAGCTTTGTTTATTTTGTGGTTGTATGCATGTTTGCACGCATATAAATGATGTTGCCACAAGAGTATCAGGAGGAGTATATGTGAAGGATGGAGGCAACCTGGGAGATTTGGTCCTCTGCTTCACCTCATCAGTTCTGGATAGTTAGTTCAGGTTATATGGCCTGAGTAAGTTGTACCCTTACACACTGAGCCATTGGGCCAGCTCTGAGTTTTGTACTGTGAAAAATCTGATGTTGAAACCCCATTGCCAAAGTTTCATTTCATTATTATGGCTCTTCAACGCTCTACAGATGAGGTAATTCCATTTTTATTTTTTGTAATCTGTCCATTTGGTTTACTATTATTTGTACATTTTTATTCTGACTTCTCCTTGGTTCTTACTTCTGATTTTCATTATGAACTTGACCACACATGACATGTTATTTCAAAGTCCTCATTGAGTTCATGTTGGTTTTTTCCAACATTTTTCATTCCTTTACATAAACCACTCGTGATTTTATGTATGTGTTAAAATTTTGTTGTTATTGAAAACAACATATTGTATTAACATAATATAAAAACATCTTATGGTAACTATGCCCATATCCTGAATCTCCTGAACTATGAATTTGAGAGCTTTACCTGGAGTAAAGTGATTGATAAAATGATAACATTTTAGTTGTACCTTTTTATTATGGATTTAGCTCACACGTGGAAATACCTGGTGTTTCTGATTTTATTATTGTTATTATTGTTATTATTATTATTATTATTGTGGCCCATTTTTCTTCTGCTTATAGGTCAATTTCTATTATTGTTGTCTTCCCCTTTTTATGATAGCAGACATTTTGCAGGAACACAGTTCTGGTTCACAACCATAAATGAAACATTTGATGTTGGCTTTCTTTCTCTTGGCACTTTTGCCAGGGTATGAGTAGCACTATTGCACTTTGAGGATAACTTGCTATGTGGCTCATTGTTATAGCTCATGGGTGTCAAAGCTAGGAGGACTATTGATTGCTTCCCTCCCTTGGCTGCCTTCACAGTATTTTCTGATACTCTGAAAGCTAGAACATAGGAAGGACATTTTCAAGTTACATCCAGCTTAAATCTTGTGAGTCCTGCGAATGAAGTGTGCCATGTCTCCAGCAATAGGAACTTAACTAGGGACATCAAGCACTGAGCAGCAGTTGAGAACAATACAAATTGACTCTCCTTTTGGGAGTGACTTGGACTACCCTGACTAGCAACACACTCAAAAGAAGTTACTCATACATGGTAATTTTGTTATTGTTATATTGCTCTGGGGAGAATAATCATCCCAACGGGCGTAACCTCATTTAAGATATAGACACATGTACATTGAGTGTGTTTACATATATACGTGTGTGTTTATATGTATAGTATGTGTAAACATATGTGTTTGCAAACAAGTTCATATATATATATATATATATGCAGGCATACACATATGAACATATATGGTTTTATCATATTAAAGTAACTTTGGTATTATTTGTACTTCCCTCCTCTGTCTTTCACCTTCTGCATTGGCCTCCCCGCTCCCTCTCCACAAATGGCACCACCTGAGGAATCATTTCAGTTTGACACACTAAAAACATATGCATGATCTAACCAGTGCATCATGTGCACACAGCACATATTCTCCCACTAAGCTTTTATGCCTACTCCTGTATCTATACTCTGATAGGTTTTATTAACTGTCCAATAAATGGTAGAAAAAATATACTTTTAATTCAGTATTTTTTGAGAATTGAATACATGATTGCTGTATTTGCATGATTTCTACCCCTCTCCCCAGTCAAACTCTCCCTGCTTTCTCTCTCAATTCCATGGCTTCTTTCCCTTTTATTAATTATCACTGCTACATATAATTTGCTCCCTAGAAATGTGTGAACAATTTTTGCTGGCATAATTAAAAGCAAAATAATAGAAACAAAAGGAATAATTGATATCTTCTCCTATTAGTGGCTTTCGTTAGGATAGTTATACCCAACTTGTTATTTCATCTACTGAAGTTAAAGGTACAAGAGTGACATTTGTGGTAGTTCTTGTGTATACTTAAATGGTACCTCAACACATATCTCCAACTAAAATAGTTACAAACATGTACCATCATATTTATAAAAGTTACAGTATGAAATCTTAGAACCCAGACCAAAATTGCCAGTATGAAATGATACATAAAGACACACACACACACACACACACACACAAACACACACACATACACAGGCATGGCATAATAGTTAAAACTGGAGAAGATGTTAAAATTGATCACTAGTTTGATCAAACCACATTAGTCTGGAAGGAATCCACATCTACTGCCTGATAGTACAAGGTGATCCTACATTCAAAACAGCTGGACAAAGCAGCCTTACAGACTACAGCCAGGATTTCTGAATCTTCTTCGAATCCCCCATGACAGTGCCCCTTACCAGCAGGAAGTAGTTTGGAAAGAACAACGCCCAAATTCCCAAATATTGTCTATAAATGTTTGTTTTCATTTAAATGGACTTTGTTATATAAAATAAATTTAAAAAAATTTAAAAACAAAATTGATCACTAGTGTCAAATGACTACTTACTGACACATTACTGAATCTCATAAGACAGGTTTGTGTTTCTTATTAATCATGTTTCAAGCAAATATTTATTGTAGAGTCAGTATGTTAAGTAACACGTTAGCAGTTTATCCATACAATAAATAAAGCTTAAAACAATTCTGGAGTATCAGGCATATTATCTTTTTTGTAACGCTTATAAATAGTGTAGCCATGGTATCATATCTAGTAAGTAACTGAGTTGATTTCCAGGGAAGGCAATAGGACCATAAAGACCCTGGGACGAACACGTTTCCATACTGAAAGTCCACAGATGTAGTCACTAGAGAAGCAATTGAGCATGATCACTGCTGTTTAAAACCATTTAAATTTCCCATCACTGACTGAGAACATATATATATATCACAAGGGAAATAAATCTATAAGCCTCATTTTCCTTCTTAAGTGATTCCCATGAAGGTGGGAAGTCTGTTTAGACTGGCCTAATTTCAATGTCCCTCATTGAGACATATGTCTTAGTTGGTATTCTTTGCTTTGCTGAGATACCATGACCATGTTTCTTATTGTTTCTGAGGTTGAATCCTTTACTGAAATGGTGGGAAGCATGATGGCATTCGGGAGAAATAGCTGAGAGTTCTAATCCAGATGCACAGACGGCTGGAAGAGAGACACGCTGGGCCCTATGGACTTTGAGAACACATTGAACTCCACACCCCAGTAACACCTCCATCAAGCGAGTACCTACTCCCCAAAAACCACACACACTAAACACTCTCAAGAAGGGCCACTCCTGGATGACCATGCATTCAAATACATGAGCCTATTAGGGCCATTCTTATTCAAACTACCACAACAAGTTTATAGCAAACTCTTTTGTATTAGCAGTCACTCTACTGTTAAGCTGATTTCCTTTTCCCAAAAGGAAAAAAGAATGACACAATACATTTTATACAGTGTCTAATACTGACACTGTGCCAATGGGGAAAGACGAATTATTCTCTGTTTCTTAAATGTTTGGACAGCCAGTGAGTAATTGAGTACCAGGATGTGAATGTCTGAGAATAAAATAATATGTGTAAGCCTTGCCACTTAGATTCTAAGACTATAGGCCATCAGGAGACCACCAAGCTTAAATTTCCCCACCTTCCTTGAAATACAGATGAAGAAATTTAGCCTCAAGAGAATTAAGTACCTTATTCAGAATGGAACAACATGGACAGAGGTATCCACCAGAGGGTTCTTGTTTTACCAAGTTTATTTTATTGCTATACTTATGAAGGTTGCCTTGTGACATTGTGTTAAAAATGAAATCTTTATGAGCTTCTTTTCCCAGTCTTATCACACTTAACTTGACTCCACCCTTACCCCTTTGCTGTCAAAACATATAGCCGAGAACTTCACAACTGATATCATAGGGATATTATTTTTATAACTTTTGTTAATTTCAAATGCATTAAGTGCCAAGTAATATAAGGTAGGACATTCATTTGTCTGCCTACCTACAATTTCATTTATGGGTACCAGCTATCCCGGATCAGTTGGGATTGGGTTTACCTGGTTTTGAATGTTACAGTGGAAAAATAAGGAATGTCTTGGAAAACTTGGAAAACTGATGAGGAAATACTCCTTCCAGGAAACCAGAATATACATACAGATAGTTATATAAATAGCCTATAAAATTCGTACACATACATATTCCCATATATGAAAAAATGTCAGAGACTGATTTTTATAGTTATAATAGATGTATATTTTAATAAAATGCTATTGTGCATCTGGATATCTACAGCTTGTCAAATAATAGAGTTAGAAGAAAACAAAAAGAGAAAAACAAAACAAAACAAAAAATAGTTCTTGGTTCCAGGAAATAAATGGCAAGCCCTTTACTATAAGAAGAGAATCCCTTAAAAGATGGTGTTTAGATTAATCTCAAGAGAGTGGCCATCACTATAATGAGTGAGGCTTGGCAGAGCTATCTTAAACTCCATTCCCCTGCTGTGACAAACAACAAACCCTATACTTAGAACCTGCTTGCATTGTTGAGATAAAATTTGTCATGTCACTTCCTGTAAAGCTTTTGATTGTGTTTACTGTGTGCGGGCCGCTACACAAAGTCTACATGGAATTGCAGTCATCAGCTATTAACTGCCATCGCAAACCACAAATTACTACTTCTTTTTAACCACAATCATCCACTCTCAATAGTCTTTTCAGACCCTTCAATGAGTAGTTTGGATATTTGGTAATTTTCTTTGGACCCCAACATTCACTTTGTCTACGGCCAGACTTATTTATTCTTTGTGAGAGGGGATGTCTTTACAAAGGCCTGTTTAATGCCGTTTTCATAAAGGGTTCTTCATGGCTTTGTTAGCTCTTCCTCTTGATCTATTGATCAAAGATAGTGCACAAAAGTTAGGATGCCATGCTTATCTTCAGTTTCTCCTAGCATGCATTTTTATCTCCTGACATGTGTACTCAACTGTTTAGTTACCACAAAGTTCTTAGTCAACTTTAGCTGCATATAGCTAAAATAGCTCTACATTCCTTTTCGATTAGCTCATGGAAAGCTGAAGAATGTACAAAGTTTTATGCATCACTAATTGTATTATTTCAGATTTTTCAATAGTCTCAATTCTTAACATATGTCGCTAGCATATGGTTAGCTTTATAGAACAATGATGCTTCCTGTATGAATATTACAAATACCTGAATTTAACTTTGTTATTTCTGGTTTTCTACTTTATACACAGTTTTTGGTACTTTCTACTGAGATTAGCTGTGCCTGGTGGGAATAAACAATCTTCTAGAAACAAGAGCATCACCTCTCAGAGCAAAGAGAGTCAAAACATTGGCACTATTGCTATTGTTCACATACATGATGCAAAGTATTTAATTATTCAAGTAAACACAAAATTTAAATGTGTCCTTAGAAAAGTACACATTGAAATTAATAAAGAAAGCTTTGCATTAATTTTGATAACTATTCTGAAGGAAAGAAAAGCAGATGTACTCCCTCCTAGGGAAAACAACTATAATGCCAAGGTCCTTGTCATGATAATTGATTTATACTTATTCTACCATGCTTGTTAGATTTTACTGTTAACACAACATAGTGTCATCTGGGACAAGGGAAATACAACTGAAGGATTATGTAGGTCGTATTGGCCTGTGGGCATGTCGATGGCTATGCCTATTCTTGATTGATGTGGAAATGAATAGTCCATTGTGGTATCATCATAAGGCAGGCGGTATAATAGAAGGCCAGGAGGGAGAGGAGGAGGAGGAAGAGGAGTAGGAGAGAGAGAGAGAGAGAGAGAGAGAGAGAGAGAGAGAGAGAGAGAGAGAGAGAGAGAGAGAGGTAAGTTAGTAAGATGTTTCCTCATGGTGTCTGCTCCAAGATCCCGCCTAAGTTCTGGCATTGAGTTCCCATTCTGACTCCATTCAGTGATGGATTATGACAAGGAAATGTTAGATGAAGTAAACCTTTCTCCCAAGTTGCTTTTGATCATTGTGTAATTTATCTCTTTCCTTCCCTTTCTACTTCCTGCCTCACTCCTTCCCTCTGTCCTTTTCTCTCTCAATTCTTTTCTTTCCTTTGACTTTTCCTCTTAATAAGACACTTCTTTTCTCAAATGTCAGATCAGTAGGAGTAGCTCTGTAGCTTTCGAGTTTATTTTAGTGCAGTGCTTTGAAGAAGAATGACTCCATGGATCTATCATAGATCCTTTGAACATTTTTTTTTTTAATTCATGCTTTGTTTTCTTGTTAGGAAAAAACAAAACCAGGAGAAATGTTTTCAAATTGTTCTTGTATCAAGATTTGAGGATGAGTTGTATTAGACCAAGGGTTTGCAGGTTTTCTCATTTTATTTTTCTCAGCCCACAGTGACAGAAAACAGGGTAACCGACTACCCTTGGAAATGCAAGTACTTGAAGTTAAAGTGAGGCTACTTCAGAGTGTTCTGACAATAATAAGGCTTGTGATGTACAAACTTTATTGGAGCAATAAGAGAAGCTACAGTACTCTGTTCAAAGCAGTGACGGAGCTTACAGCCTACAGCACACAGACACCATGACTGATTTTTACAAAGCACATGTAGTAAAATGTATGTTTGAGACTGAATCCTGGGGCTGTGTATGCCTTCATATAAAGAATTCCTGTGCCCCATCCTCCACCAACATCCCTGTTTATCATTCCTGCTTTCTTCCCATGTATTTTGTCCTGCATGGGAAATAAGAAATCTCTAACCCTGAAAACTAAGCTTTAGATGTTAATATAGCTCCAAATCAATGTGTTACTCAAACAAAGCTGGCCCAACAGTACTTAATTTAAAGAGTATACCTAAGTATTAAATACTTATTTAATGAGCCCTAAATTAATATTAGAAATGTTTTTTTATTTTATGCCAAGAAAATACTTCATTATATATGTTTTTATAAAAACAAAGCTACAGAAAACTCATTCAAAATATTTAGAAATGATAAAGAGATATAATAAAAAAGTTAATAAAGCACCAATTATTGTAAGTTTTATTACATTCCATTAAAGTATTCCATTCATCATTTTCACAGGTATACCAAAAGTTTAATAACTATAGCTTTATATAATGCTTTGATTTCTGGTAATACACTTTAATTTTTAGTTGTTTCACTATTTTTCTTCTGTTTCTTCTTTCATATTAATTTCAGGATAATTTCTACTCTTGAAATATCTATTTTTAAATTTGATTACGATATAAGTAAAAATATTTAGAGGAATAATAAGGAAAGAGGCTTTTACATTATTAATTGCTTTTCCCCTTACTTATTACTATACTGCCTCAGCGTTTTCTGCTTATATTAAAGTACCCCAGCATTTCTGGTTACAGTTATTTTAAGTTTTGGGCTATATTTCAATTTAAGATTTCAAGTTCTATTTACTTACAAAACTTGACTAGAAATAAATGATGTTTTATGGCTAGTATACATTCAGCTTTTATAACATTATTTTCAATAGTCCAGCAGGTGATTATACTATCTTACATAATGCTATAATTCTCTTTACATACACAAAGGTCCAATTTCATTTTCCTGTAATTTTATTTAAATTTGTTTTTCTACTCATCCTACCTAGAATTATATGTGTTGCTTACTCTTGGTTCTATATAATGTCAGCTTGACTGATATTATATTCCATTCTCTCATCTATAGCTAAAGGACAGTGGCTCCCTGGGGAAACTCTTATTTTTGTCACAGGTTCCAGAAGTGAGAATGTTTGTGTCCCCGTGAGTAGAGCTTTATATTTCAATACTAAATTTTTGTATGATTTTGTATGATTTTAATTCCTATTAAGAATATGGAACCTTACTACCCTCAGTTTGGCTTAAGGGGTGAAGTAATTTCTGAGCCAACCTACTTTCAATTACTTATTATAAGTTTACTCCAGCTGGCACCATGTTCCTTGCACCTTACCTGTTTTCGATCTTATTTTATTTATGAGTGAGAAAACATGCTAGAATTGCATTGGAGACATTTATAATTTATCCAAAAATAAATTCCCAGATATAAACCTAAACAGTTTAGGCATGGGTACATAAGGTAAAGATAGATGATTCATTTTTCAACACTTGGTTTATATTTAAAGAAATTAGGGAGAATTGTGAAAGAGTACATTGTAAAGATGAAAATCCAGAGAGCCAGTGGAATAAGTTTCAGCCTTGGACACACGGCTTTGGTTACCAGGAGGAAGAGAACTAATCCTTGCTGCTTCTGGAGGCAGCAGGCTGGCATAGATCCTCTGAAAAACCCAGCCTCAGCAAATGAATTAGGAGATACACCAGGTAGAAGGATCAATGTGACCCGAAGCTGCATCCGGCTCAGTGGGAGCTCTAAGGCAGACAGTGAAAGGGAAGCCTGTGGGAAAGTCTCTAATCACACACCCTCAGTGCATGCCACCTAACTGAAAATCATGCTGAAGAAGGAATTTAAAGTGTTATGAAATTGATATTGGGGCAAGCACTCTAATGGTGTTAAGAAAATCCTCTCAAAGATCACAGTACCTTCCCTTAGACACACTGGAAAGAATGTAGCTATCGTTGCAGACTTTGTAATTTGAATGTAGGAACTTAAATAGTGATGCATTTTGTTTTGGATTTCTTAGGCCTTTAAAACTCATCCATTAAGGGGCAAATATACTGTGTCTACGATATAACGATACACATATACATGGCAGAATGGTTAACCACGCTCATAAATTTATTCATTATCTTAACTATTTACTTTCTTAGAGGGGCACAAAATACAATCTTGGCAATTTTTTTTATATATACGCTATTATTATTACTAATAGGTTTATTGGTTTAGTAACCTTAAGAATTTTTTATGCAATATAATGTTCGATTAATTTTTCTTAATTTTTTTTTTCTAATGATCACTGAACATTCTAAGAGCTCCTTCCCTGGACAATAGCTCTCCTCATGCTGTACTCATTTTGGATGGCATTCACCACTTTAAGATGCATGTACTTTTTACAGTGATGCACCAAATGCTGTACATCTGCCAATAAACACAGACGGCTATGCGAGGGGTGAAATACATGATCCCCAACACCTGTTACTGGCTCACATTGTACGTAAATTATGCAAACATATTTGGAACCATAAAAATATCAGTATAAGTTTAGGGTAATTTTTAATCTCCTGTGTTCAGATAAAGCTATTTGATTAGAGACATCATTGTGAGTAGAAATACATTGTTTATATATATTTGTTTAGATTTTTTTTCATTTAAAAAGTATTGGTGTTGGGTGTAGATTACTTTGAAGAGTTCTTGCCTAGCACACAGGAAAACTTTAGTTTTGCCTCTGCTATAGGATCAACCAGGTTCAGTGATGCTCATCTGTATTTCTATAATTCACTAACAGGGCAGAAGCAGGAGGAACCATGTTCTAAAGTATTTTTGTTTCATTGGACTCATATATGCTGTGAGTCCACATACAAAACTGGTCCCATGTGTTCAGAAAACACTTTCTTAGTAGTCATCTAACACTTCTGGCTTGTAGAAAATTTCTGTCTTCTATACAGCAATTATCACTGAGCCATATGTTTGTCTACATATTTTAGAGAGCTTCTACCCTTTTAATAATTTTAATATCCATTCTTTTTTTAACATTTTCATAGGTTGTGGTTTTTCTTGTCTTATTTGCACTCTTCTCTGTCTTCTTTCTGCCTCATTTTCCTTAAAACTATTGCTTTGACTTTTCTGTTTACTTATTGCAGTGAGGCTATCAGTTACAGATGAAAGGAATGATTTCAGTCAAGTTCGTTTGGTGAATTACTTTACTTGGGCTGAGTATGGGTGCATGGATGATGGGTTATACAGGAATGCCGATGCTTCATTGAAAAGGCCCACCTCATGAGAATGATGATTCCCCCTTAAAGATTATACAATGTTTTAACATTGCCACATCAAGTTGTCATCATTGTCAACTACCAAGTCCATACTAGAGATTCTTGCAATCCAATCGTGTAATGTTTTAGGCTAATCAGGTTTGAGAATTTGTGTTTCCACATCTTAATTGTTATTCCAGGACAAATGCAGGCTGCAGATGCCAAGTCAGAGATTCCTGCATTTCCTATGTGCCTTATGCGTGTCCAAATCACATGTAGATGGGACAAAACTGCATGCAACTTTGAAGAAAGCACAGGGAAGAGAGTAGATGAAGTATCTGTGTGCTCTCAATATGCCCCTCAACCTTCTATCAACAGGCACATTCTGCCAGCAGTTTGCCTCCTGGTACTCACAGCTGACATGATTAAGATGATAAGGTCTGTCAGTGCTCAGGTGTCAGTCATATACAACAAAGGTCCAGATAATTCCTTTCCTGTAATTATTTCAATTTAGCTTATTGTGATGGGTAGTTTTATTCAACTTGATGTGAGCTAAAATCATCTGAGAGGAGGAAGCATCAATTAATAAAAATGCCTTCATAGGAACTGTCTGTAGGGAAGGCTGAAGAGCATTGTTTTAATTAGTGACAGACGGGGGACAGCACAGATCATTCTGGATGGTGCCATCCCTGGGCTGGTGGTACTGGCTTCTACAAGAAAGGAGGCTGAGCAAGAAAAGTGGAACAAGGCAGTAAGCAACATTCCTCTGTGGCCTTTCCCTTAATTCCATTTCCAGTTTTCGGTCTTGCTTGAGGTTCTATCCTGTTTTCTCCGAATATAACCAGTAACATGGATGTGTAACCAAATAACCCTTTCCTCCATAATTTTATTTTGGTAGTGATTTTTTTTTATCATAGCAACAGTAAACTTAACTAGGTCAGAAACTGGTATAAGTAACAGGGTATTAATGTGACAGACCTGACCATGTTTTTTGGGGGGAGAGGGTTGTGAAAGGACTCTGGAACTTTGACTGAAAAAAAAATAATTGGTTGTTCAGTTCCAAGCTTGGTGATCTGTTTTATGGTTATTTGGAAGATAAGAATGTTGATAGAATGCAGATAATGGAAGTTTAGGCTTGTGATATATCAGAGGGAAGTTTGAATCCCTTAAGGGGCATCTAAACTTGGTCATGTATATGCTTTTCCCTGGTGGTATGATAGGGTCATGGATAGGATATCAAGCTTGCCACTGTGAGAGGCCAGGAGAAACAATTTGTGCAGGTACAACCAGAGTAATAGAGGAAGCCCCAGAACAGAAGGAGTCATGGAGAAAAGTTGAGGTTTACACCAGGGAGTCTATTTGTAAAAGTGTAGCTCAGTTGCAGTGAAGGCCTCATATTTTGGGAATGCCAGAACCACAGGGACAACTGCCAAGAACAGTAACAGAATTGAAATGAAGCCAGCCTGAGTCTAGAAGACAACTTGATGGGAGATGTCATTCTGTAAATATGTTTCTCATATTGGTTAATGAATAAAGCACTGTTGGCCAATGGGAAAGCAAGATAGGCGAAACTAGGAGACTAGGCAGAGAGAGGAAGTAGTAGGGAGAAGATCCAAGATAGAAGACTGAGAGAGCAGAACGCCAGCCCTTCTCTCCCGTAAGATGAGACCACGTGGAAATACTTAGATTAATAGAAACTGGTTAATATTTAAGACAGATCTAGCCGATAAGAAACTAGGAACAGGAGCTTTATATCAAATACAGCGACTCTGTGTGTTATTTGGGGCTGGCACAGCGGTGCGACCAGACCTACAGGGAAAAACCTACACATAACAACAAGCTGTGTTTTGCTGAAGGTAGAACTTGAGAAATGACCCAACTCTTAGAGGAGGAGCCTGTAAGATCATATGGATCCCAGACCTTGATCTTTGGATTTTTTACACTGTTGTAGTTTTGTTTTGCTTTGATCTGACAGTGAGGTGACTATACCCTGGTTCTTCCTTCTTGAAGTAATAAAGTATTTAACATTTTAAAGTAGGAGCTTACTGTTGAGAGAATTTTGATTATAAAAGAGGATTGATTTTTTTTAAGGGATTACGTTTTTTAAAGTATTTGAATTTGTAAGACTGTGGGACATTTTAAGTTTGTGAAATGTTTTAAATTGTGATTTTATATGAATGTGTGGTCTTGGAGAAAATCAAGAAAGGAAAGGATTTACTTGTTCCTGTGTCCAGCTTACAAGGGATAAATTGTGTTGGATGGTTTTATGTCAGCACAGGCTAATGTCATTTGAGAAGGGAGAGGTCAATTAAGAATAATGCATCCACAAAATCAGGCTGTAGACAAGTCTGTAGGTCATTTTCTTAATTAGTGATTGATGGGGGTAGAGTCTACTCCACTGTGGGGAAAGTCACCCTTGGGCTGCATCCCTAGGCTGTTCTATAAGAAAGCAGGCAGACCAAGCCATGTATAACAAACCATTATCCAGCACCCCTCCATAGCCTCTGCATCAGTCCCTGCCTCCAGGTTCTTATCCTGGAGGTCTTATCCTGACTTGCTTGAGTTCTTATCCTGACTTCCTCCAAGGATATGGAAGTGTAAGCTAAATAATCTCCTTCCCCCCCAAATTTGCTTTGGTCGCATTGTTTTATCACAGCAATAGTAACCCTAAGTCAGATACTCATCCTTGTATTTATTTGATTCATGCATTTGTTTTGCCAGTTTAATATTTCCCTAATTTTGGAGGAAGGAAGAGTGTAAAAGCCAGAGGGCATGGAGGACAAACAGAGGACAAGACTGGGTAAATCAACATGGGCAAAACTTTTATGACTTAACTGAGACGGAAGCAGCACGCAGAGGGTGTGCCCTGGTCTGGGCCATATCTTCTGCATCTTTCTTTGTCAAGGCCCAGAATTAAATGTCTTATGGGATTTCAGAGAGTGCATATGAGTGGGTTCCCGAAAACTGTGCCCTCTTTGGAGCGTTTTCCTTCTGTTAGTTTGTCTCATTCAACTTCAATGTAAGATTTTTTTGTTTTGCCTTATTATATTTTATTTTGTTTTCTTACCTTTTAGAAGCCTGTTTTTTTCTAAGGAAAGACAGAAAAGCAGTGGATGTAGATGTGATGGGAGCTAAGAGGAATGCAAAGGAGTAGAGGGAGGGGAAACTAAGTAAAATTCGGTACAAACTATGTGAGAGTAAAAATGTATTGTTCAGAAGAAAAAAAGAAACACCAATAATTTCGTCTACTTTATTCTCCATAATGGCTAATTATTTACTTTACAGGGTTTAGACATCATTTTAACAATATATTTAATTTCAGGTTTCAACATACATAAGGAACAAAGTTCTAACACTGTACGATAGGAGGAATAAGAGAGACAATGTCTGAGCACTGAATAAAAAGTGGAATCCAGCATGTTTGTGCTTTCTTCCTACCCAGTTCTTCTGCTTGGTGACACTACAGCGCCTTCATTTCATGCTGCACACAAGAGGAAATAAAACCATCTGCTTACTCACCCTTCTTCATATGCGCTCCATTACATGTCCATATATTTATTAATAATCAATTTGTTTGGATGTCTCCAATATGCAAACTATCTGGAAATTTGCTTGATAGAACTTAGGATTCATAACTAATCAAACCAATAACAATGTTATTGTTAAAGGGATGTTATTGTAAATAGGTGTGTAGGGTGGGTGTCTTCTAAGACATTTACATAGATATTATGTTATTAACTCCTTCCATGCACTTTGTTAGACTGATAGCTGGGAATCCAGCATGGGACTGACTCAGACCACCTTAATATGGGTCTCAGCTAGAAGGACTGAGCAGTCTAAGGGACCTCAGACAGTGGAACCAGGATGTATCCCTGGTACACAAAGGGACCTTGCAGACACATCCCCCATGGAGGGATACTCTCTTAACCTAGAGACAGGAGAGAAGTCTTAGTCCCTACTTCAAATGACTTGGCAGATTTACATGACCCCACCTGGATGGCATTGACCTACATGTGGAATTGGGGTGGAGGGATGGGAGGGGAGGGGAGGGTGGTCAGGAAAAAAAGTAAAATAAAATAAAGATTTTTCTCATGAGCCTCCTTAAAGGAGCTTTGTAAATATAATTTAAATTGGTTGTGCGCAGATGACTCTTACATAACTATATATACTTAGATGAGTTGGAGCACTTAATCAGCACTGTCCTCACTAACTATAAAACAGTCTCAGACTCACAGACTCAAAGTAAAATACCAATGTAAAAACTGTAGTAATTATGATTTAATAACACAATTTTATTCATGATTCTGGATTATATGTGGATCAGAAATGCATGTGACCTTATGTTTTCACACATAAATGCATTTTAATTTAGATAGTATCATTCTATTAAAAAAGAATCTTTCCATAACCATTCATTTGAGTAAAATTGTTTTAAGAATTTGATAGGACTAACAGAAGGTCAGTAGTTCTCCATAGATATAAATATGAAACCCATTTTGTTCTTTATCCTCCAGCGATGGCTGTGAGGCAAATAAGTCCTATATCTTTTAATGTGCAATTTGTTTTTTTTAATAAGTCAGATATAATTCTTAATATAAAAGTATACCCAAGATTTACTAAATTTTAGAAAAGGGGAGAAGAGAAAAGCATGCGGAACCAGGAAGATTGAGTCAGGGGAGAGAGAGACCATAAAAGAGGGGGGCATTATAGGTTTGAAGAGAAAACTGACTCTAGAGAAATGTCCAGAGACCTACAAGACTGACCCCAACTAACAATTTGAGCAATAGTGGAAAGGCTACCATAAATGCCCTTCCCTGATAATGAGATTGACGACTAACTTATCCACCATCATGGAGCCCTCATCTAGTAGCTGATGGAGACAGAAACAGACACCCACAACTAAACACTGAGCTTAACTCCTGGAATCCAGATGCAGAGAGGGAAGACAAGACCAGGTTGCAGAAACATATAGAGACAGCTGACCTGAACTAGGAGGAGCTAACAGGCCCACAGACTGATGGCTGGGAATCCAGCATTGGACCAACTCAGACCCCCTGAACATGGGTCTCAGTTAGAAGGCCTAGGCATACTAAGGGACCTCTGACAGTGGAACCAGGATGTATCCCTGGTGCACAAAATGACTTTGGGAGCACATTCCTGATGAAGGGACACTCCCTTAACCTAGAGGCAGAAGGGAGGTCCTAGTCGCTACTCCAAATGACAGATTTTGATGACCCCTCCTGGAAGGCATCACCCTTCCTGTGGAGTGGGGCGGGGAATGGGATGAGAAGGTAGTCGGGGGCATGGGAGAATGGGAGATAGGGAGGGAGGGAGAGGAAACTGGTATCGATATGTAAAATAAGAATATATATATATATATATATATATATATATATATATATATATAATGTTCTACCAAAGTAAAAAGATGCCTGCCTTGTTTCTCTCTTAGCATTACCAGTTTAAGATCCATTTAAGTACATTTGTCAAAAATAAAGAATAAATGCATGTAGGTTGCTTCCAGGATCTAACTATTACATATAAGGTCTGAATCACTGCTTTCCTCTGAAGATTTGTACCTTACAAAATTTTACTTTTTTTTTAGACTTACTAATTTTATTTTATTTTATGATGTGTATGAGTGTTTTGCTTATATATATATATATATATATATATATATATATATATATATATATAATGTCCACCTCCTTCATGCCTGTTGCCTGTGGAGTTCAGAAGATGGTTTCACCTGGAGTAACAGAAAATTGTGAGTTATCTCGTGGCTTCTTGGAACTGAAACCAAGTCCTTAAAAGAAGAGCGCTTCACTTCTGATCTGTCTCTGTACACCCTGTGCTATATACACTCTGTGTTCTTTGTCTCTCCTCATACCCACTGTCTTGGAATAGAAGGGTTCAGAGGAATGGAGTGATAACTGCTGTACAATTACAAATGTAAACCACTTCCTTAAGACATGAAGTGTGGTCAGAAAGTAACTGCTCTCTGGGGTATGAGTTTTGTGGGTTTCTCTCAAGTTCAGCTGCAATGATGCTGACTCCTTATATTGTTTACACACATCTACAGTATCACATTTTAAGTAAGAAGCCTAGGATCCTCTTAGTGAACACTTAGGATACTTATGATTAGCTCTTTGTCAAGGGCCAAATCAAGTTTCCTGTAAATGTACTTAGGTGTTGCTTTCCACCAACTGTCTGAAAGCTTCCGTCACAGAGCTCTGAAATCACTTTCCCACTTGCTGAGATCAGCTTTAGGGGAATCTGCCTGCGAAGCTGTTGGACTGTCAGTGTGTACTTTAAGAACCTCCTCTCTGAGTATAAGGTGATGGTGGAGAAAAAATAAGCCAAGAAATATGGATTGGAAAGAGGAAGGGCAGAGCTCACCAGGAAATTCTTCAAAAAGTACTGTTTTTAAATCATTCCTCCTCATCATCATGCTGGCTCATTCCCTAGAGTGCTATCCAATAAGGCTTTCTGCTCTGGATGAAAGTTATTCTCTATACTTCCAGTATGGTCCATTCAAGATGCAGGGAGTGTAAATGAAGAACACATTTGGCATCTTCTTTCCATTTGAATAATTAACAGACAAATTAAAATGATCACATGTTTATGATGGCAGTTTTAATAAACACCCCAGGGTTCTTTTGCAGAGAAGGGGACTCAAGCTTCACTTTTATGACACGTATAACATAATTTATACATTCAGAGGGAGATTGCTGAATATTGCTTTGAGCTTTGTAGCTCGGGGTGAAACTGTAAGTGCTAAAAGTTCTAATAGGTCTCTGCTTTCTAAATCTTAGCACGTAATTTCTTCATCTACTGAAGTAATACATTTTTTTTCTGATTTATGTAAATTGCTGATGTATGCAATTCAATTTCCATCATTTTATTAATTATTTAATATTATATATATATATATATATATATATATATATATATATATATACTCTTAAAATTTTTTATAAGAGTTAGTATATATATCCAGGAGAAGAAACTAGGTATTATCCTATTTCCTTTAACTATTCTTGACAAATTTAGAAGTCAAAAGATTTGGATTTTAGGAAACAATTTATATGTAGCTTTGTTGCTATCAAGGGGTTTATGGATGGCCCATCAATTCCCTTTAATATTTGATAATAAGTCATATGAATCTGAGTTTTATATTCCGGTATGAGGTTTAAAATCTATGTGCTTTTAAGTTTAGAACAATACTTTCTAACTTTTAAAATTCATCTTTTACTTACACATTTTTGTAGTTCAGAATGTTAGTGTGATAGAAATATTGAGTTGGTGTTTCTCGTTCACTTGTTAGTTTGTTTAAGAATACATCTCACTGTGTAGCTCTAGCTAAACTTGAACCTCACACAGCTCCTGGGTTCAATGATTTTAGGTGTAACCCACAACATTTGGCTTACAGTCTAATTTTAAAGAAAATAATCCATTGATACTTACAAGTGTATCCTCCTCTTTTATTCCTTTTTACAGATATGTCCAACCTTTAGACATTGTAATACAACACTGTCATAGACAAGCTTGTGCTTGTGAACCATGCATTCAGTTACAAGGCAAAACTGCAAAATAAAAAAACACAAGGTATCAGATACATCTCATAGCTGCCCTAAGCTGCATATAGCTGTATGTATCTGATAGTTGAAAAATCAGAGCCCTACATAGCGATGCATCACTGTTAGCACAGACCATGGTCTGTAATTCCAGTGACTAGTGGACGAACTTCCATGATGTCTAAGTCCTGCTTTATAAAATGCACCCCTATTTATTAGAGCTCATCCCCCTATGTAATATTTATTCAAATTTACGTAATAACATTAACACTTGAGCAAAATAGTATGTAGGGCAAGAGGGGACTTTTCGAAGAGGCATATTGAAATCATGCAGGAGAATCTGAATTTGGGGAATGCATTCCAAAAACAAGTTTAAATAAGAACTGAGGAAAAGACACATTTCTCTTGACTCTGATCCTAATATTTCGTTCTTCAAATTAAGAACATATCAATATCCCTAAAACAGACATATGTTTTCACTGCAATCTAGAGCTCATCATGTGTTTGACTCTAACTGTAGTTTTCTGCCATTACTTCTCTTCTTTCCCTCTTTGCTCTGTTAATCATTTTATTGTTCCTATTGTTGGTTTTTAATCAGAAATTAATGCATATTAGATAATTTTTGGAAGGAACTTTGACCTCTTGCCTTAGCTTCCTAAGTGTTGACTTTCCAAATGTGCCACAACTTACAAAGCTACTTTTTAGACTTAATATAATTAAAACTAAGCTTTTGAAAGCCTGGTGGTAGTGGTAGCACACGCCTTTAATTCCAGCTCTCCAGAGGCAGGGACAGGTGGATCTCTGTGAGTTTGAGTACAGCCTGGTCTACAGAGTGAGTTCCAGGACAGTCAGGCCTGTTACACAGAGAAATCTGTCTTGAAAAACAAAAACCAACCAACCAACCTAACTAAAAAATTTGGTGTTTAAAACCGGTCAGCAAATAATGTATTCTTGGTTACTTTGTGTCATATGTGACAGAGGACAGATAAATTACCCATTAGAAAGATACATTTTTTCCTTTTACAATTTATTTTTAAGTCATTTCTCTTGTGGATTGTAGAAGAAAGACAGTCAGTTCAAAAGCATTGTGTGTAGCACGATAAATAAAAGCTGAAGGTCAGAAAAATCAAAGCAGCTACTCACTAGCTCCAAACTTCTCCTGACTTCACTGCTAATCAGACTCACTCTGACTGCTATACTCTCTTCAAGATGTCTCTAGACTACTCTAAGAATGCTGCCCTATCTTCAGTGTGGCTGGAGAATGAAAGCCAGCTCTCAGACCCTTCCCTATTTTAAATTCTTCCCTAATGCTGGCACTGAAGGCCTATGATCCCAGGTGTTGAGATCACCTTTTTGTGAGCTCTTTGTTTTAGGACTGGATCAATTTCATGTAGTCAGTGTGGCCTTGAACAAACAGACATCCATCTACCTCTTAATCCTGAGTCCTGGGATTAAAAATGTGTATTACCACTGGCTGATCTCTATAGCTTAAGGCTGGCTTTGCTTTGTGAATCCTCAGGCATGTTTTAATAAATCATAAATAATGTATCACCACTATAGAGCATATATCTAAAAAGTAAAAATTACATTTCTATCTCTATTAGTGATGTATTCTGTTACAGTAACAAAATATCTGAAAAACTAAAAAGCAATTAGGAATTTATTTTGGTTTATAGTTTGAAGGAGTAGAAGGTCTTTCATAGCAGGAAAGGAATAATGACCAAGAACAAGATAGTCGGACTCATTAAAGCCACAGTATCAAAGAAGAGAAATAACATGTTGGTGTTTAGCAACTTTTCTCCTCTTTACATTTTCTTTCAGTCTAGGATCCTACTTAATGGGATATTGTTATCTAAATTCAGGGTGGGTCTTTTCTCCTTAATTAAACTTCTCTAGAAATGTCTTCGAAGACATACCTAGAGGTATGTTTCCTGAATAATTTTAAATCTAAGCATGTTGACAGTGAAGATAAACTATGGTAAGCCTGCTCCTTGTCAAGTTGACACATAAGAATGTTGTAATTAAACCAAAATACTCCATCTCTAACCCTCAAAGACATATTCCCTTCCTATATTACAAAATAATCAGTACATATATCTATATCTATATCTATATATATATATAGATATAGTCAAATTAACAATGAAAGGTTAGCATCACACCTGCTTCCTGTAAATGATTTTAGTAAATTCTGCCACATGGTTGTATTTCTTTGTAGAATACTAGAATGCTGTGGCTATCTTTTTAATATGTTTCCTTGTACTAAGACAAATATCAGCTGATTTCCTTATCATACAACCCAGTTTCCCAAGTGAAAATTTCAGCCCCAAGAAAAATGAAGAATTAATACAAATACTTCAACCAGTTTAAACTGTTGGTTAATATAAGCGAATGCCGCCGCCACTCCGTTTCTAACTACCCACCTCTCTGAGAGGAACAGTGAAAATAGGTAATGTGACAAGATTCCATTGTATGTGACAAAGCTGGTACTAGCATCATGTGTAAAGTTGAAGCAGAAAGACTGAAGTATGGCTCCATGGGACCAGTACAATAATGATTTCGTGATTCAGGCTCTTTAAGGTTTATGCATATAGCAGGCCGTATCTAAGAATAAAAATGAGTAAGGCCGTGGTAGATAGAATAGGAATGGCTCCCACAGACTTATTTATTTGAATACTTGGTTTCCACTTAGTGGAACTGTTTTGAAAGGTTTAGGAGGTGTGGCCTTATGGAGGAGGTGTGTCACTGGGGGTGGGCTCTGAGGTTTCAATAGCTTATACCCTGCACACCTCTACACAGGCACACACACTTATATACACACATACAGGCAGACAGGCAAATAGGCCCATAAAGTATACATACACACACACACACACACACACACACACACAAAGACTCACACATATACTACACACACTCACAGACACAGGCAGATACACACTTTCAATCCGTGTGTGTGTGTGTGTGTGTGTGTGTACCTGTGTGTGTGTGTGTGTGTGTGTGTGTGTGTGTGTGTGTTCTTCACTGCCACCCAAACCATGCCTACCTGATACCACACTCCCTGCCATGGTGATAATGGACTGACCCTCTGAAACTGTAAGTCATCCCTTAACTAAATGTTTTCTTTTAAAATTTTCCTTGGTTTTGGTGTCTCTTCACATCAATAAAACAAGTATAGTGAAGTCTGTTCAACGGTTAGAAGAACCCCTGGAGCTCAACTTAAGAAGTGCCAGGTGTTTTCTTGGCAGATTTACATGCTTTAAAAGAAAACACGTGCGACTAGGAAGATTGAGCCCTGTTAGGAATAGAAGACAGAAGAGAGAGAGAGAGAGAGAGACAGAGAGAGACAGAGACAGAGAGACAGAGAGACAGAGAACACAAAAGAAGGAGCCAATATTGGTTTGAAGATAAAATTGAACACAAAGAAAAGACTAGAGAACTACAAGACTGCCGCCAATAAACAATTTGAGCTTCCATGGAAAGGCTACCATAAATGCCCTTCCCAGATAGTGAGATCAACAACTAATTTATCCATGGAGCCCTCATCTAATACCGGTTGAAAACAGGAGCAAACACTCATACATAAAACTGAGTGGAACTAGAATCCAGATGCAGAGGGAGAGGACAAGACCAGGCTGCAGAAACACATAGAGACAGCTGACCTGAACAAGGAGGAGCTAATGGGCCACCAGACTGATAGCTGGGAAGCCAGCATGGAACTGACTCAGGCCCCCCTGAATATGGGTCTCAGCCAGAAGGACCGAACAGTCTAAGAGACCTCAGACAGTGGAGCCAGGATGTATCTCTTGTGCACAAAAGGACCTTGAGAACATATCCCCCATGGAGGGATAAGTGCCTTAATCTAGAGACAGGAGAGAAGCCCTAGTCCCTTCTTCACATGACCTGTCTGATCTACATGACCCCAACTGGATGGCATTCCCCTACATATGGAATTGGGGTGGGGGATGGGAGGGGAGGGTGGTTTGGGTGCATGTGAGAGGGCAGAGAGGGTAAAAGAGAGGGAAGTAGGGAGCGAGGCCTGGGGGGAGTGAGGGAGGGAGGGAGAAAAGGAAGGGGGGAGGGAGGGAGGAAGGGAGGGAGGGAACTAGGATCTACATGCAAAATAATAAATTAAATAAAAAAAGTGAATCCTCAGCAATCTATTCCTTCCTATGATATAGGCATCATTCAGAGTTTCTTGGACGATGCATACTCTGAGCATAAAAGACTCTAAACAGCAAAAGACAGATAAAAAATTATGATTGTAAATGGTTTCTGTAATTACTCATAATATTTATTAAACTCTTTTTTATTATCTTTTCTTATTTTACATATCTATCCCACTTCCCTCTTCCTCCCATCTTCCCATGACCCCCAAACCCTCTCCTGTCCCATTCCCCCCACACTTCACAGGGAAGGTGATACCTACCAGGAGGGGACATCAAAATCTGTCAAGTCATTTGGGGTAGGGCCTAAGCCCTCCCCTGTGTCTCTAGGTTAAGGGAGTATCCCTCCATGGGGAATGTGCTCCCAAAGTCCTTTTGTGCACCATGGATACATCCTGGTTCCACTGTCAGAGGTCCCTTAGTCTGCCCAGGCCTTCTAACTGAGACCCATTTTCACAAGGTCTGAGTCGGTACAATGCTGGTTTCCCAGCTACCAGTCTGGGGGTACATGAGCTCCCCACCACATAGAGGGAGGAATGATGTGCAGAGCAGTCAAGACCAGGCTACAGAAACAGAGACAAATTACCTTTTAAACCATTCTAAATTTTGACAGAGCCACAATTTGTGAGAAGAGTGTGAGGTGGCCAAAGAAATCACCAGTCATGAAATTCTCCCAGTCATTTATCTCTGTCCTCTGCCACCTGTGTGGATCTGAGATTAGAACAATTTTAAATGGTCATTCAGCTTACACATTAGTAGTATTATATCTACTTCCATTTATCTACAGTCATCTGTATTATTGAAATCTTTATTTCTCTACAAAGTATAATAGTGATAATAATGAAATATGCTGGTGGTTTTTGCCTAAAATGAACATAATTTTCTAGTTCTAAGGTCAAGGCCATTGAATTTGGTTCCTTTCATCATCTTATTTCTTTTCTCAACTCTTCCTTGTTTTACATTGTCTTAGGTAGACTTGGATCCTTTTCCATCTTTAATGGAGAAGGAGCTTTGATGCTTGGCACTTGGATTAAAATTTCATATTAATTATATTGATGGTTTAATGGAAATAAAAACATTTCTTATGTTTTGAAGCAAATCCACTGTAGCAGATGTAAGAATGAATTTTACAGATCATGCTAAAATATCATGGATATAGTCAGAATGAAATTTGAATTGGTGAGGAATATCTCTGTGTTCCTTCTATAAGGTTGTTGGATGTACAAATACGCATCAAGGTCATACTTCTAGCAACATAAATCAGGTACATTTTGTATTTTCAAGAATGGATAATGTAGAAATGGCATAGTTCCTAAACCTCTTTCCTTATGATTACGTTAAAGAGAAAAATGGATTAATTCTCTATGCAGGTTGTTGTGTACTTGAGTGAAGCATATTTGGAAGAGTAGATACAAATTATTACTGGATACTTCATTATAAAATACAAGAAAATTTGAAGGATTTGAGAGCTACTAAAAAAAGAAATATATATATATATTCCCCCGAATAGTTGAAGATGCATTCTTCTTATTTTAATTTTAAGGTGTAGATTTAAATGTAATAAAGGCTTTATTGGAGCTCAGGTACCTGATTCTTACTCTCGTGAGTGACAACATTATAGGCATGTGTCACAGCACCTAGTCGAAGTTTCAGTAATTTTAACTTACTACAGAATCATATCTTCTTATAGCATTTTAAGTATAGCTTTTTCTAAATAAAGGATCTCTATGGAAACATTCCCTAGAAATACTTTTATACACATGCATGAACTATCATATCATATTTGTCTTTTGAAAGGATCCATGCTTACTCTGTCTTTCTGTTGTTTTCTCATTAAGATTTCACTCATAAAAACTTTCCAGAAATTTAGTCATTACAAATGGAATGTTTCTCAGTCAACCTGACCCACAACTAGAGTCATTTGGGCAGAAAGAACCCAAACTGAGAAATTGTTCAGGTTGGATTGCCCTGTGGCCAAGGCTCTGAAGCTTTTTCTTAACCACTAATTGATGCATGAAGGTAAAGCCTACTGCAGGCCCCTGCTTACAGGAGGCATGCAGGCCTGGGCTGTGTGAGAAAGACAGATATTGAAGTCAGAACAAGCAGCCAATAAGCAACATCCCTCCATGGTCTCTGCTTAAGTCCTTGCCTCCAGGTTACTGCCATTGGCTTATTTCCTGTATGTCCCTTTCCAGAATTTGCTTAGTGATGGATTATGACCTAGGGTGTGTAAGAATAGACAAAACCTTTCCTCCACAAGTTGTGTTTGTTCAGAGTGTTTTATCATAGCAACGGACACACAAGTAAGCCAGGAGGCATTTCTGTGTCAATACTAAGCAAAATTACTGTTTTAATGCACTTAATCATACCCAACAGGCATGAAAGTATTGAAAATATTTTCACAAAAAGCTAATATATTCTAAAGAGACTACTTTATTCGCTATGACTTTCAGATTCATTTTGTGCAATTATCCCATTGAAATTTGACAGGGTGGTTGAGGATATGTTCATATCTGAGTGTCTTTCTCTTTTATTCATTATGAGCCTTTTGAAGATGAAAAGTGTACTTCCTTTATGTCACAAAAAGAAGACTGGTCTCCAAGGTAATATTTAATTGTTGATAATAATGTTCAAACCATCCACCTACACACTTCCAAGTAAGCATTAGTGATTAATGGGTATATTTAAGTCACTTGAGATTCAGAAATGAAAGAAGGTATAAAATATAAGACAT
This sequence comes from Phodopus roborovskii, assembly GCF_943737965.1. Classification (NCBI taxonomy): domain Eukaryota; kingdom Metazoa; phylum Chordata; class Mammalia; order Rodentia; family Cricetidae; genus Phodopus; species Phodopus roborovskii. Next base: position 12,549,579 of record NW_026125489.1, read on the forward strand.
CACGTCCTTATTAATGTCTAGGCATTTCCAACACAACCTCATTACCATTTTGTACCAAGGAAATTAAATGGATAATATATAATGATAACGTAAATATTTCAAATATTTACCGTATTGGGAAATTTTGTCACTGGGGATATGTGAAGGAAATAAACATTATAATTTACTTTTTTCATTCTGTACTAAAACCTGGACAAAAGCAACATAGGGGACAAAGGGTTTGTTTTGACTCTTAGTTCTAGAAGGATAGAATACATCATGATAAGAAAGACATTGCAACAGAAGCAGGAAATTGGCTGTTCATATTATATCCATACTTTTAATAAAGAATGAACAGGAAGCTGGCAATGGCTCTACAACTTCTGTATACCCCCCCCAAGTCTTTGACAATCTAATACTGTTCAAATATCAAAGGTCTATTCTGAGGCTAAAGGAAATCATTTAACTGTAACAGTTGCAAAATCAAAGATCAAATTCTGTAGTCCAAAATACAATGAATAGGGAATATCTTCCTATTTCACGGTAAGAAGTAAAGTTTTGCAATAAATTATCAAACCAATCCAAAATCCAGTACAGCAAACGCCCAATCCTATAATTCTAAACCCAAGAATTCATCACCCAAGAATTAGGACCACACAGCTAAGTCCCTAGTGACTTAGGTCATCCTTCCTCTCAATCTGATGCTACCTGCAGTACATATGATGTAAGCAGATTTCTTCAGTAGGCATCCTGCAGTTCTGGCCTCTCTCTGACACTACATTAGCCATTGCAACTTGGACTTCATCCTTACAGCTTCACTCTGTGGCTTATCGGTACCTTCTCGGTGGCATTCCAAACTTGCCACATACTGCTTGACCTTAGCAGCACTCTTGGTACATGGCACATGACTCCCTTAGTCTAGCATCTTTCATATGCACATACCCAGTGCTAAGCATCTCTGCCACCACTGGATGGAGCCTGCCTCCTGGGCCACAGTCACATCAGTTCCTGTTTGCAAATGTAGAGGAAATGCTTCCTCAGGCTGTTACTCTCCAGGAGCAGGAAAATTCTTCAGCCTTCTGAGCTTAGGCTCTCTGTTTGAAAGGAATTTTCCTTTTCAAACGTTGAAGAGCTTCTTGGGTAAATTATTGCCTTCAATTGCTGTCTTAGTACAATCTTTCCCTCTGTGGCGCTGATCTACTCTGCAGTGCTGATCTGATTAACTGTACTTAGAGCTCAGAATTCACAGCCAAACTTACATTAGTTTCTTTCTTACTCTTTGAATCTCACAACCAGACCTGGAGAGTCCACATTTGTCTCTAATTTCTAGCTTTCCAAAATCCAACCAGAATGGCCTATTGTACTCTTCTTACATCATTGGAAGGTCTTACTAGCCTTAAGTTACAAATCCTTCCACAGTTCTCAAAGAAACCAGTTACAAAGGTATAGGAACAACAAGATAGGGTTCATTGCACAATGTCCTCACTGTTCCATACCAATTTCTGCCTTAATTTCTTTTCCTTTACTGCAACAAAATAGTTTGACAAAGGCAATTTAAGAGGGGGGAGAGTAGAGGGTGCATTTCCCTCACAGGTAAAGTATATAGTCTATCATGATAAAAATACATAGTAGTAGAAGCAGGAAGCAGGTTGGTCACATTGCTTCTGCATCCAGGAATCAGAGACACAACAAGAAATGGAGTCAGGCTACAGTACCTCAAGCCCCATCCATATTTACTCTAGTGAGGTGCCACATTCTAAAAGTCACACAACTTTCTGGAACATGGTCAGCAGCTGAGGATCACACATGATCAAACACATAGGGGATATTAAAAGATGATTACGCTGGGTATATGCTTGAGTCTAAATGGGAAGTAATTTGGGTCAGAATCATACAAGGCATTAAAGAAAAAATCCACAACGTCACTTATATGGTAGTAGTTATTTGATTCTGTCTTAGTTAGTATACCTAATCAGGGACACTCTCCTTCCACATTTTCTTAAATTGGCATGGATGACTCACTACTGAATAGATTGCCTTTTGTCTCTTCTGTTGAAACAGTTCTGGCAATTCTCTTTTATTTGTCACTAAATTGATTGCCTTTAATTAACCTGCTGACTTATCAGAAAGAGGTGTGACAATTGCTCCCTGCTGCTTGTCTCTGCTGCTGTCAGTCTATTGAGCTGAGTTCTCTACTTTGCTCGGCAAAGCAAACTAAAAATGCCCATCACTGGAACTTACTGACTGACTAACCCAGCAGAATATTTGGCAGCCTTGCCCCTCCCAATGACTGTCCTTTCATCTTCTTTTTAATTTAACTCTGCTTTTCCTTTATCGACCTGTTCTTCACATAAGGTCTATCCTGAAATGGAGCATGCCACAAGATTCACTGGAGTGTTGGAGGAAAATGTAAAATTCTATATGTAATTATTAAAATTTAAAAATAAAGGGCTGCATGAATATTTAATAAATTAATTCAACTTTGCATAGTCCTCTTTGTTCGCTGTCGAGTTTGTTAGTTTTCATTTCAGAACAGAAAATGTAGAGAGGTACAAAGTAGTATTTGTATAGATGCATGGGAAATGAGAAACAATACTGGATCAAGTGTTGTTTTCATCCTGTGAGCTATTGTATTATTTTTGTTTGCAACTTTGAGTGTATATTTTGCTTTTCTGAAATCTTTGACAATTTTTAGATAAAAAAGAAAACTGTACATTTTGTATATATTTTTTTTAATTTTTCTGCCACTAAGAGTATTACCATTTCCATATAAAGGTACTTAAGAATCAATCTACTGAACTTGAAATATGACGAACATGACTTCCATCCAACTTCTGATTTCAAGGAGTACAGACACTCTCTCCTATTCCTCGTTCTAAGCACAATTTAAAACTCTAACTATTCCATTGAAAATAAATTTACAGGAGGAATCTGAAAAAGTCAAAGAAGGCACACTGGCTAAGTTCTTGGAAGACCCAAGGAAGAAAACAGAGGAGTCTTCTTTTATATAAACATGTTACAGACTTGGACCACAATAACTTAGAGACACAGAAACAACCATGAGTGAAAGCATACAGTAAGACAAAACACAAAGGAATGCTCAGAGCCTTTGTGTATACTTCACTGGAAAACAAACACAGACAAAACAATAGCCAACTCCTCATTCACACCAAGTAATTTCAAGTAGAGAGGAAAGACAGAACAATGAAATCAGTTATTCAGTTATTTAACTAGATATGTGATAGCTTAAGGGTTAATGTTTTCTCATAACATACACCTTTCCTGATTTTAATCTTCAAGTGAAATTATTAGCAAATCTTTTATATGATGTATGAATTAATAAATAAAGCAGATACCATTATATACAAAGGTATTATTCAACAATAAATGAGGCAAGACTTGCCCATAAGAGCAATAAAAAGCAGTGAAACATTTCTAAAACAATAAGACAACATATAAATCATAAACCATGAAAAAAATCAGGCTGATACCATTACCCCTATTAGCTAGTTTCATAGACCCTGAAGATCAAAAGCATCCCACTAGTGCACAATACCATTGCCATTCATATTCAGTTGTTCACCTTGCAAGTTACAAAGATAACTGTCCTGACAAGATACGGCTCCAGTGCAATAGTGGCACTAAATATTATGGGAGTTAAAAATCATTTTGTGATTGGATTTAAGATCTTCTACACAAGGTAAAACTCATACTAAGTACAATTATCCAACTGAGAACTGTGTTAGAAAGGTTATAGGCACTACAGGAGAACCAACTACTATGACTTGCTAAACAGACATAATATTGAGTAGCCCCAAATGGTTATACACATAGATCAACATATTTCCCAGTTCTTGTCTAAAATGTTTCTATCTGAAGGAGAATATTAACAAAGAGACCCATAAATAGTCAAGGTCTAGAAAATAAGAGACTGAAGGATGCTCAAGCATAAATGGAACATGTATACCACACTTCCTCCACCAAGGCTCAGAAATTATTGCAGAAGATGGATTGCAAAGAGTGAAAGGGTCAGAACTTATGGTTGAACATATGAAAATATGTCTTTGGAGCACAGAAGGGTAGCTCCACATATGAACTACACATATGAACTCAGAGAAGTTGTCTCACCATGTACTAGATCCTTGAAAGCACATGTTGACCAAATCCTAGTATGGAGATTGTAGTTGGGTTGGTAAACCTACTCTATCTGTCACGTTATTTGCAATTATTAGCTTCTGGAGAGAGTAATTTGGTTTTTTCTAAGAGTGTAGCCCCTGGTAATTATGACCTACTCCATTAGATGATCACACATCCAGTAATATTTAAGCAGCAAAAAAATGGTTTTGATGGATTAAAAAATATAACACAAGTTTGGTTTTGTAGGTGTTCTACAATAGTTTCTTCTGAGATTAAAACATTACATACTAGTTTGAAAGTTCTTAAGACACAGGTTGTAAATGGGGAAGTGAAGCAATGGTATATTTGAAAGTATGATTTTTATAAGGAGGTGAAACATTCCACACTGTAGGAAGTTTCCTTTAATACAGGAAGTAAACAACTCAAAATAGCTTCAGGAAGTCCCTTAATCTGATTAGATACACGTTCCTGCCTCAAGAGTGTATAAGCAATTGGGGCCTTGGTGGTGCATGCTTTTTATCCCAGCACTTGGGAGAATGCGTTGGGTGAGTTTGAGGTCAGCCTGGTCTACAAAGTGAGTTCCAGGACAGCCAGGACTGTTATACAGAGAAACTCTGTTTTAAAAACAAAACACACATACACACACACACACACACACACCAAGACAAGACAAAACAGAGTGTATAAGCAGCCTCTGAAATTCACTGTAAGCTAAAGCAAGCTGCAAAGAATCTTAGAATGGCCATGCTTTTGGAAGCAGTAGAGATCAGCCAATCACCTAAAAGAAACAAGGACCAGCTGGACACCTAGACAAAATAAAGACCACTTAAGGTCTCTGGAGAAGACTCTGACCAACTGAGCACCCGGGAAAAAACACTCACTATCCTGTTAATCAGTCTAAGGTTGTGCTGTGTGCAACCGGTTGAGACATTTTGTGAAATGTAACCCATGCTGAAATGAACTTTGGTGATGCTGCTGTCTTTGAGTCACTTCACCCAGTTTAGAAGAGAACAGAAAAGTGAGAATATATGATACACACACACACACACACACACACACACACACACACACACACACACGCGCGCAAATATACCTCCTTGGCATATGCAAAGGAACATGAGACATTGAGATGGAATGTGTTTTCTGTTATAATTGTAATATTTGGTTTTTGTTGTATTAATATTTGTTTCTTTGTTTTTTTTATTAGGTTTAACCTCCCATATCCCCTCTACTCTAAATTTATAGCCTTCTTTGATTGGAGTATTAATTTTACATATTTTTACATATATAGATGCACAAATACATAAATATAACCCACTGACTTCATTTTTGTTGTTTATGCAAGAAAGGCCAAGAGAAATCATCCACTCCTAATTACTAGTTTACTCAAAACTGTATGGTTTTCTATTAAAAAAAAAAAAAAAAGACTCTAAATTTACAGATGTTCTCCACAGTAACTCTGTCTCAATATCTGGGTGCTAAGAAATAGACATCAATAATTACAGAACAACATTTTGAAAACATAAACAACAACAAAATCCCATAAAGATAAAAGATTTCTCCACAACATAAATTCTGAGCAAAACAAGTAAGTTTCCTCTTAAAAGTTCCCTGTGCTGATAACAAATTAGAGCAAATCACAATTCTTTCTTAGGCACAAACTCCATAGTCATACAGGAAATTAGCCAATCCATTAGTAATTAGGGAAATGCAAATTAAAATAATAATTAACTGCAATTTCACATCTGTCAAGTTAAAATAATTTAATTTCTAAAGTACTAACTGCTACTGCCGAGATATAGGGCAACCAGAACTTGTTTCCACGCTTGCATGTTTATAATTTGGCACAGCCCCTTTGGAAAGAAACTTCATAATCTCTAGTGAATGGAAAGAGGCTCATGTATTAAACTCAGACAGCTAAAGAAACCCCACATGGTCAATAATCCATGTACAGAGATGTTTGCAATAGTACTGAAAATATTATTGGAAGATGGGAAGGACAAATTTTAAGTTACCCAATTGTATCATGTACATGGTAGATGAATATACACTTTCTCAAGTAAAGGCTAAAGAGAAATTGATACTACTATGAAAATTATATTAAAATTGACAAGGATATTCCAGAACTACCACAAAATAAATTATCTTTAGTATAATTATTTTGACACAACCAAATATATCACATGGTATTTGGAGGTATCATGTAAAATATCATGAAAATGTTCATGATAATGTCAGCAGTTGTAGTAAAGGTTTTTTTTTCTGAATATAGACAATAGAGATGAGATACAGAAAGTATTGCATGAGATACACAGGCTTCAATTGTGTTTTATTTTTAAAACTTTGCAGTTGATACAAATTACAATGTTAAATATTTTCATATGCCAGAGATAATTTGGCATGTAAGAAATTGCTTATTATCACTTTAACCCCTTGAAATTAAAATTTCTATTACCATTTTTTTTTAAACATCTGAGCTCCTTAGCATAGGTCAATTTTTTTCTGTTTCATTTTTTCCTTCAAAAACTACCCCACAATTATCAAAACAATAGTTACAATTGCTTATATTGGAAATTCTTAATGCAAAAAATTTGTATCATGATTGTTAACAGTTAAATTCTTAATCCTAAAGTTATTTCTCAAAGTGTCTAAGTAAAGATTAATTAGTTTCAGACTATTGTTACTTTATCAGTCTGTGTATCACATCTAAAACTTTATGGATACTGTTTCTCTGACAATTTCAGATATAAAGGACTGGGAATTGACATTTTTTTTCTGGACTTTACTCAGTCATACTAAATCTAATGGTAGAGATACAGTATCTTTCAAGTTTATGTGAAGCATTGATCTAATTAAACTTTATTAATTAAAAAAATCAGGAGTCAGATATTGAGGTAAGAACCTGAAATATCAGAGAATCAGGGAGCCTCCACCCACCACTACCTTTTCCATGACTGAGTCCAAAATGGCCAAGATCCTCTCTCAGCCCAACCTCACTTCTTCTGTCTCCTCTCTGTCTACAGTCCTCCAAACCTCAATGGTTAATTTAGGTCAGGTAGTGGCTAGCTCTGCTCTCTGACTCCAAGCAAATTTTGTATGTCAGAACACAATCAAAGAATCACACAACATTTTAGAGCACTCAAGCATATCTTAAGGGTTTCACTTTAAAAATATTATAGCTTTAGATAATAGCACATTTCATCTCCTCTCCACTGTCCCTGCTCAGAGGAAATCTTTTCCACAACAGTTATTCATACTGTCATGAATGCTTTCATACATTATTTTAAATGTTACCTCCAAGTAGCGTGTAATATATTTGGATGTATTAAAAATGGTATATTTTATGGTCATTCTGAGTATACTTGTCAATTCTCAATATAATTTCCACAGTAATACAAACTGATCTTTAGCCTTTATTTGAGAGGCCAGAAGAGGCAAAATGATAAATGTACAGACTCAGTTGAAGTAGAAGGTCTAAGATTGAATAAGTCATGGAAAGAAGTTGCAGATTTGAACTATGGTTATAGCTTCAGCTAAAGAGAAGCCAGGAAAGGGTATTGGAGAAGATACAACACAATTTCAGTAGAGGTCCCAAAATAATGCAAGTGCCAGTACCTGCAGCTAGAGAAGAAAGCTTGCCTGAGCTTAGAACAAAAACTATGTGCACTACGGAGAGTAGTAGAGTTGGAGTTGACCAGGCCTTTGTATCTGTTCCTGCTAACAAGTATGTACTTCACATTCTTGTCTTGACATCCGTGGATGATAGACTACAAGTTAAAAATGAAATAAGCTTTACTAATCCAAAGTCTTTCTGGTCATGATGTTTTATTACAGGAATAGAAACACTAACTATGTCAAATATTATTATGTCATCATAACCATCTAAACTCTAAGGTGAGTTTAGTGTTTTGACTAAGTGACACATTGAAAAAAAAACCCTATGATATCCTTTAATGCAGCTGTATAAAAAGAAGCTACAAACAGAGTCAACTCTGACAGTAGAGGAAAAGAAGCAAATTTCATTCATATTCCTCACCTGTAACACACTAATAATGGCATCAGTCATGCCTCACTGTTTGATAGAGGCAAGACATTGTAGTGTCATTTTTTGCAATTTTGTCATAGTGGAAACAGACTGTACTTAGACAAATCTGGACAATGTAGTCAAATATCCACTTAGGCTATATTGTGTGTTTATAGGTTATTGTTCTTGGGGCCATGACAAACAAGACAATACCAGATTAGATGAAGCACTAGGGGAAATGATGAGGTCAAGGAGACAATCAACTCCAGATCTTATTGTCTGCTGTTGGCAAAGCATGACTTACTGTTTTATAGTATTCTGCATAAACAGCAGGAACACACTCTAAAATATTGTTTTAAAACCCCACATAGTAAGTAAGTAAACAGACATGGTAGTTCATTTCCTGCTGTTGTCATGTATTATGTGTTGTTCATAATTCTCTTAAATATGCTTTTATATGTGTTACTCAGATCAGCAGGACATGGCAAGCCTGAATGTTTTAAGATAAAACACTTTGATGGCCAAGGCACCTGCAGATAGCCTCCTAGATCATAATAATTTTATGAAATATGTGGTGGACACTGGGTGAAATATCATCAATAACACATGATAATGTCTAATTGGAAAAGATGATAACCTTGAGTCCTTCAAGGAACTATAACGTCCCCAGGACTTTGAGCTTCCTACAATGTCTTAGCTACTCTAAAACTTTATTTGCCATTTTCGGTGCATTCTTTCCATTTACTTGGTTGATGTTCAAGATATGATCTCCCTGTTTCAGCTCCTGTGGCCACACCTTCCCCCTGCTGCCTTTGCATAGCCATCACTAACTTAACCCCCAGGTAAATTCTTCAGTCTGTAAGTTGTTTTGTTCAGGGTGTTTTATCACAACAATAAAAATTAACAATGACAACTACTGCAATTATGTCGGAAACAATAAGTATTTGATTTTAACCTTATTGGTCACACAATTTCTTCACATTCATCATTCCCATCATTCATTTCCTTCTGTAGGGTCAACGTATGTCTCAGTTTAGAGCTTTCTCTATTACAAAAATAAACTAATTGCAGTATAAAGTGTACCTAACAGCATGCAAAAGTGGCATATATTTAGAGTTTTTCTTACAAAATGTCACTTACGTTTAATATAAAGCTCTTCCTATGTGTAGTAATTGATCATGAAGAAGACAAATATCAAGAAATTATTAGCTCACATTAATCAATACTGAAACACAAGGAGACCATAGCTTGAATTTATTTTGACTGGCAGCTAGGATAATTCATCCATGTTTGTCAAGTAAGTAAAACTTTTGCTAAACACTTTCTCATATAAATAGAAAGATTAATTGCAGTGTTGGTCAGGACTACTTCATATGCAGGAAGACTCATTTTTTTTTCTTTTGCTGAGAGCACATTAATCATCTCAGATGAGTGTGGTGTTAGAGTGTAATTAGTAACTAGATAATGCTTATAATGTGTTTTCTTCAATGCTGTGCTGCTTAAGTTTCTACCTAGGTCCTGCCGTGTGTGCATCTAATTATAAAAAGCAAAATGGTATACACCACAAAGTACATGAAAAATAGGTGTCAACAACTTACTTATTAAGGAGAAACTTTAATGGATGGACGCACACATAAACCATACTATTTCTTCTGTATCATCTCCCGTACAAGTTACAGAAAGGCCACAATAATACTTGGCATTCTAAAGGAAAATTTCAGTAGTGTAACTATAATCCTTTTTATTGGAGATGTAAAGATATCATTATCTTTGCCAATAAATATGACTGCCTCAAGGATTCCAGGTCTTAATTAGACTTGTAAAAATAAAATCTAAGCATGATTTCCATAGTGGGATTTTGTATTTATTTTTGCAGAAGCCAGATTTTGTTTTGCATTAGTTATGTGCTTTATGAATAGGATTTGTGGTTCATTCTTAGTTATTGCTGTTTGATTCTTGCAATATGCTTATAAACAAAAGCAATACAAGTCAATCATAATGTCAGGAATACTCTGGGACTAACATGTGATACTTACTAAAATCTTGAAAGAAAAACAGGACTCACAGTTGCTTTCTCTTCCCAAGATTAGTTTATAAACATCACAAACTTAACTAGCAATGATAACAGGTATCAGTAATTTCATGTAGATTTTCACTTAATGTCAGGATTGAAGGATATTCTAGTTCAAAACACTTGGATCCCTCACCATATTTCAGATGCATTTACCTGTGATTTCTAGAGAGTCGTGAAATAGACTGTAATTTCATCAAGAATAAAGAGCTGGTCATTCCTAATTTTGCAGTTGGAAAATGAATGTAGAAGTGATACATTTAATGTCTTCCTCCCTTAAATGTATGAAAGACTTGGAAAGAACCAGAATACCGTGAAATGATTACATTGTCTTTTAAATTTATGGTAATTCTAATGACCCATATCTGTAATGCATTTTCTATTATACAACATAGTTCTACAATCATTGTCTCAATTTTTTCTCACAGCTCTTTTTTAATGACAAGTAATATGAATTCAGTTTTAATAGAATTTGGGGCTCATGAAAAAATAATGAGTTATAATTTCAATCTAGTTCTGTGGGTCTTCATTGTAGTTCCATTCCTTTATGTATTTGGTTTACTTTTATGGTAGTCATGAAATATGGTTATCATATTGTCACTATTGTTCAAGGTAGTACTTAATTAACCAGTGTTTCTAACTAGTTTAGCTAACGGTTTGTTTAGTACCTATATAGTCATATATTCAGTGATATATGTGTACCACTCAAGACAATATACACAACCTAATGGTGGCTGAGTATGACTCATAACTATTGAAATCAAATAAGCAAATGTTTGAACTTGCTCCATTCAAACCCTAGCTGGTATACAAAGGACAAAGCTAGAAGGAAAGAAAGAAAGGCAGAAAAGAAGGAAGGAAGGAAGGAAGGAAGGAGAAAAGAAAGAAAGAAAGGAATCAAATTGCCTAGGTACATTTAAATTCCAACAGTATTAACTTATATAACCAATAAAAGATTCTTAACTTTTTTTAAAATAGAGGGTCCAAGTTTATTTTGTTATTTGACATTTTTTTTTAACAATTAAACAATCAATACTGAATTGTGATTAAAAGAAATGGTATATAAAATGGAGGAGAGATTGGGCTAGAGTCTACAAATCCACTTCATCTATCAATTATTATCTCAGTAGTGGTGTCATCTGAATAGGGAGCCCATGGAAAATCTTAGTACTGATATCATCAGCAACACGTCTACTTATTGTTCATTTGATGCCTAAAGCTCTGTAAAGTGCTGCCGAGTCTTAACTGTCTGCTCACAGCACATTTCCAGGATTCTCGTGGGAAATGACCAAATTTCAGTCGATAATTTTTAAAATAAATGTAGAAGTGTGCAGATTAAAAAAAAAAAAAAAAAACTAAAAGAAAGATTATTTCAAAAATTTAACAAAAACTCCTAAGAGAGTGTAAGGCCTCCCTGGGGGTGCTGAGCTCCAGGGATCCAGCCAAAGAGAGGGAAGAGGGATTGCATAAGCAAGGGGGAGGAGGTCAAGACCAAGATGGAGAAATGCATAGAGTTTAACCACTTAACTGTTCTTATGGGATTCTCAATGTCTGAATGAGTGGCTTTCTGATTCCTGTGCCTTTTCTTGGGCTCTTTCTGTTTGTCTGTTTGTTTTTTGTTTTGTTTTGTTTTGTGTTTTGTTTCCAATACCAATGTGTCAGTTGTTTTATATTATTATAACTTATTATATTCTATATTATAATGTTGTCCCTTAGAAGCCTGTTTGTTTTTTAATGAGATACAAAAAGGCAGAGGATCTAAATGAGAGGGAGATGGGGGAGGAACTGGGGAAAATAGAAGAATCAGGCTAGATATATTATGTTAGAAAATTTTCTCAATAAAAAGAAAGAAAATAATACACATAAAATACTCTGTTTTAGATTAAACTAGTCTAAATCCCTCCCCAACACATACACCAAATCAGTGCACTGCACATAATGTAATGAAATAAAAACTTTCTTGAGTCATAGAACTATAAAAGAAACTATTCCGTGACATTCTACATCATTTATAAAAATAAATGCATTTCTAGCAGAAAATTAAATGATTAGATCTAGAATAAGAAGTTCCAAAATAGGTTAAGTGTTTATGTTATAGCATATTATTATTTTCACAACTTCTTTTCTTACTTCGTACTGTCAACATTTTTCTCCTTTCAAGGCATAGGTGTACAGTGCAATACTCTCAATTTTCCTTTCTTACCAAAGGCTCAGTTTGTACTTAATCCCTTTACTTGCTTTGGTTCTAATATATTTTAATAGTATGGCCTATTATTTTGCCTGTCTCTTTTAGATCCTCACATGAATATGAGTTATTGTTCATCATTTGTGGGCGATTTAGAAAATAAACCTTGCAGATATAACATCATGCTTATAAATTAAAGTTGAAATGTACATGGAGAACTCTAATATATTTGCCTTATAAACATACACAGAAGAAACTTATATATTAGAGTCTATTCAACAGGTAAACAAATGCTGAATTTGAAATTGCTTTTCAGAAGTGCTTTCTTACTGAAGGGTGTCATGTGACTGAGTCATGAATACCAGCACTCTTACAACTCATTTAGAGAAGAAAATTAATTTCTCAGGTTACTGTATTCACACAGTAAATATAAAATGATTCGATTCTTGTAAGTGTTGGTTAGTTTAAATATTTCCAGTAAAGCAATTTTAATTGTACTCCAAAGTGGTAATAGATTTAAAGAGACTGGTGATCTCTGTAAGTGTTGGAAAAGGAAAAATACTGGTGATCTGAGATGGCAGGATTACAGACTTTTTCTGTTACACTGGAACAAAGGAAGGGAGGGATAAAGAAAAGGAGGAAGGGAGGGAGGGAGGGAGGGAGGAAGCAAGTAAGGAAGGAATGCTCAAACTTATCATAAAGAGGCAAAGAACCTACAATAGACTATTGAGTTTGATTGGTGCCAGCCATCTAGAGTGTGGACCCTCATGCTCCAACTCAGGAAAGGCAACACCCCAAATCACTCATGAGAAATAGTCTTCATGTAAAAGCATGAGGCCTTTTATATTCCAAGTGCACTGGGGTCCACAGTCATACATCACGCAGGGGTAGAGGATTGAGGATCTGAGTGCAGAATTGAGACAGCTTTTACAGGGTTTACGACAAAGCCCATGTATTGCAAACCAATCATCAAGAGCCTGCGCAGTGTGGGCCAATCAATTTAAACCATCCAAGCCCATGCTTTATGGAACAATCAGTTTTCTATAGCCCTGGAGGTCTGCATTTGAGCGGGCTTCTAGATGGGGTGACATATGGCAGTTAGGTTAGGTCACTGGGGCGGGGTTTCACAGGCAGTTTATGAAGTCAGATAAGTAGCAAGGAATGTGACCTTGAGCTTATTGACTGGCTGAAGACAGGGTCTGGAATTTAAGGTATTTAGTATTTTTAAACTTATAGCTTCCTGGGGTCACTGGAGAGTTAGGCCATCTTTTTCCATCCTTACATTGGATGTGGGGCAAGCTTAAAATCTGTTTGTTTCCCCACAGAGACACCCTTGGAGAAAACTACTCTTCATTTACAAGTGAAGTTTAATTACAGACACCTTCTGTGTTAGGGATGGGAGATTTAGTCCTTTCAGCTCTGGGACCTCATCTGGTGAAGTACCATGCAGGCCTTGTGCCCCATGTCTCAGTCACTGTGGGTTCATATGAGCACCTGTGTTTAGACGGTCTTGATTCCTTCGTGTCCTCTGACCACTCTGGTTCTTAAAATTTTCCCACCTCCAATGCTACACAGTTTGCTGAACCCCAAGGGAAGGGATTTGACAAGGGCATTCTTTTAGGGAGGAGTGTTCCAAGGGCTCTCACTTTTTGCATATTGTCTGGGTGTAGGTCCCTGTGTTTTTTTTTTTTTTTTTTTTTTTTTCCCATGTACTGCAGGAGGAAGCTTCTCTGATGGTGTCTATTCAGGGCACTGGTCTAGGAGTAGAGTAGAAGCTGTGTTGACCATAACAAAGTGTTACCAGCTCTATGTGTTGGTGTGTTTTACCATTGCTCTTAGGGCTAGCACTGCTTAATTTCAATGTGAAGTTCTTTTGGAGAACAAAGGTGAAAGGAATATTTCTGAGTAAAACTATTCCTAACTAATATTTCCATGCCTGTTAATAGTTACCGTAAGAACTCCAAGTCAAGTCTGCCTCTATGCAGAATTTATAAAAGGAGAATGCTGTTGTGGTAGTTGTCCCATTCTTTTATATACCCGAGAAGATGAGTCCTCTCTTGCCCCAATCACATCCTTGAGAGCTAAATTTCAGTGTGAGAAGTGCATTTTATTTCCTGATGCAGAGTCAAAGAATTTCTTTCTGATGATTTAAGTCCATACCTCAAGTACTCCAGAAACGTTCATTCCCAGCTTCAAATTTTCCCAATTTCCAACTCTAACAGAGGTGATTTACTTGCAAGGAAATGTTACATCAAAAGCAAAATATGTAAAAATCCCAATACAGCTTAAGAAATTCCAAAGTTTTTATTCCACTGGTTTGAATTAGATGTTCATGTACTATTTCATAATGTGATAACAGAAGATTATTTGACAAAATTTGAAAGCATTAACACACAAACTAATAGTATACACTTATATTCATAATACATATTTATAATTAGTTTCTATAAAGAAGAAAATAATTTTTACTTATTGAAAGTAACTGAAGTAGTCTCATCAGTAGCCCTGCAGTGAAAAAACAAAACAAAACAAAACAAAACAAAAAAAAAAACATTATTCTGCAATGTTTTCATTCTGTATTGGAAAACCACACTCCTTTGTACTTCCACAAACATTTGCAGACTTTCCTTGCCCTGCCATAGATGTTCACTGGGACTTTTCTGCTTGACAAAAAACACAAATTATTGATTTTTCTTTCTCCCTTTTGAGATGTTGCTCAAAGTTCATCATAATTCTGCTGTTTTGTTTTTCATGTCTTTGAAGGTCATGACAATAGGAGATATAAAGATCACAGATCTAATTCCTTTCTTGTCCTCTCTCTTATTCTGGCCCTTAGCATCCTATTTATCTCAGTTGCCTTCAATTCCCAAGTTAATACAGCATTGGTACCTCTTCTCAAAAGGCATGTAATGTGTTTCAAAATTTATTACATATTTCTTCTGATTGTAATACATAACACCATGTTTTAGACCAAGCCTTTCTCGCCATGCATGTAAACAATTAAAACAACCTGATCTGATACTTATGTTTTTGTGTCTATTTTGCAGTTATTCATTTCACTATTTATAATTTTCATCCTTCTCTCCTGCAAAATAGCATGATAGTGGAAGGCATATTCAATAATACAGTTACATGTGTATTGTCTTTTAGTGATAAGTAAATAGCATTCGTTTACATTTAACACTCTCCTTTCTGTAAATGAAGCACACTTAAATTTAGTGACAATATGTTAAAAAAAAAAAAATGGAACGGCCAAAGGGACAGCCATATGGTAGCCAAATCCACCACAGCTCCCAGCGATCCTGGTTGCTAGGTTCCTCTTCGGTATAGTCCTTTACTCTTACATTTGAAATGCACTTTGCTTCTAGCTTCAGCATTGTTTGTAATAGCCAGAACCTGGAAGCACCTAAATAACCCTCAACTGAAAAACTGAATGGAGAAAATGTGATACATTTAAACAATGTAGTATTACTCAGCAGAAAAACAAATGAAATATTGAAGTTCAAGGCAAAAGGGTAGAATTGGAAGAAATCAACCTGAGTGAGGTGACCATATGAATATTAGACACAGAGCAAAGGATTACCAGCCTACAATCCATACCACCAAATATGCTAGGAAAAAAGGAAGACCCTAAGAGACACATACATTGTACCCCCAGAAAAGGGAGAAGGGATAATATCTCCTGAGCTAATTGGGAGCAGGGGAGAGTAGAGGGAGTCAGGAGAAAGAGAAAGGGAGAAGAAGAGAGGAGAGGAGAACATGAGGAATCAGGAAGATTGAGTCAGGGAAAGAATAGAGGAGAGCAAAAAAAAGATACTTTAATAGAGGGAGCCATTATAGGTTTAAAGAGAAATCTGGCACTAGGAAAAGTCCAGAGATCTACAAGAATGACCTCAAATAACAATCTAAGCAATAGAGGAAGGCTACCTTAAATGCCCTTCTCCTATAATGAGATTGATGACTACCTTGCATGCCATCCTAGAGCCTTCATCCAGTAGCTGATGTAAGCAGAAGCAGAGACCCAGAGCTAAGCACTGACCCAAACTCCTGGAATCTAGTTGTAGATAGGGAGGAAGGATAAGCAAAGGGGTCAAGCCCATGCTGGAGAAACCCACAGAAACAGTTGACCTCACCAAGTGAGGGCACAAGGACCCCAGTAGTAACGCTGGGAAACCAAGACCTCTGAATGTGAGTGCCAGTTGGGAGGCCTGGGCAGTCTATGGACCCATGACAGTTGAGCCAGCATTTATCCCTAGTGCACTAATGGACTCTGGGAGCCTATTTGACAAGGAGGGACACTCTCTCAACCTAGATACATGAGGAGGGCCTAAACACAACATACAAAGGTCTCATATATATAAACTACCTTAATTATACAATAACATCAGAGATCTATCATGCCTTCTTCTGAGAAAGAACTTAAAACTTTCAGAAGAGGTTAGAAGATGCCCAGCCTAGAATGCTTTTACCCACTCTATTGACTTGCTGTGTCTCCTAGAGGAGAATAATTCTGGATGTTAGAGGACAGAAGACAGTTAAGGCATCTTTAAGTCATGTTGGTAGACCAATTGTCTTAGTCGCTGTTACTGTTGCTTTGAAGAAACACAATGACCAAAAGCAACTCTTATAAAAGAAAACCTATAATTGAGGGCTTTCATTTAGTATTAGAGAACACTGGAGTTAGAGCTGAGATTTTTGAATTCTAATTTATTGGGAGCATGCAAACCAAGAGAGACTTTGGGCGTGGCCTGAAGTTTTGAAGCCTCAAACACTTCCTCCAAGAAGAAAAAAACTACTCCAACAAGGTAATGCTTTCTAATCGTTCCCAAACAGTTCCACTAGCTGGAATCAAGAATATGAGCTTATGGGGGCCATTCTTATCCATACCGCCACATTAATAAAAAAAATGTGCTAACAGAGGTCTAATCTAGCAGTTGTGAGAACTCAGAGATCCAAATCATAGTATTGATCATTTCTTGCAGAAGGACTCATGAAAAGCTTTTCAATATCCAGGATTGTACACAGGAACAAGATTTGGTAGAATATGCATATTCAAAAATTACACTAGGAGAGAACATTCTGATTTATCGCAGAATTAAATGTAGATATAATAAGTTGTATTTGCATACAAAATACAGCTTATTTTCATAAATGTGTGAACACAAAGAATCGTATTTGACCATATCTTTAAATTATGAATTTTAAACACTCATATAAATGTGAGCTAGTGCAAATCAATCAAATCTACTTTGGTATGGCCATCCACTTGTAAAATGAAAGACCAGCCATGTAAGTATACATAAAGAGTTGTAAATCAGAGTGAAGCAGAACTTGTATGAATATGCAAACTGACAAAGAGACTTGAAACTCACACTATTCTACTAATCCAATTACCAGCAAGCTGATTGCCAATCTGATTCAAGCATGTGAGGATGGCTGCTTCATTAAGGCTAATGGCTCCCGCTGGCTAGAAATGAGTGGGATTGCCAACTGTTAAATTTTGGTAGCCCAATCAAAAGCTTGCTAGCAGCAGCCTAAACACAAAACCCATTAAGAACACCAAGGATGATGAATAGATTTTTTCCCATAAATAAAGTTCTGGAATGAAACTTAGAAAGATTAGGAAACAAGACTCTCTGAAGGGCAGTAAATAGTATCCAAAGATCTTCAGGAGAAAAGAATTAGAGGTGGAGACATCTTTTTCAATTTGACCTACATGAAGCTGTCAAAGCTAAACCTGAATGAAAGAGCAGGAAGGCTTTTTTCAATTATTTTTTCCTTTAAAAAAAAAAAAAAAACTAATCTCTGATTTTTAGTGGCTATAATGGTAAACAGAATATAAAAATACAAATAAAAGAATAAGTATTCAATAAAACTGGTCAATCCTACAACATGCTTATTATTTTAAAATTGGTAACACATCTGCCTAAGCTCTTGAAAACATTTACAAAATACAAACAAATATTTCATTAAATATCATTTAAGAGCACAGCCATTCTTATATAAATATCTGTGAATTTTAATAAAGTCTGATTTCTTTTTCGCTTAGCCAACATTGTCATCTAAAATCTACAGGATCTGAACTATAAATAATGGTAGGAGAAAATCAGATCCAAGTACCTCACAGGTTAAAACTACCCCTTACTAACCCAGTTACTATGTTACTATTTTTATTCCATGTATACAAATTGCTAAGAGTTTTTGGCCTCTTATGGAATATATGCAGCAAAGCTATCTACGGACTTTTGTTTCCCAGTGACTCTGAAGCACAGAGTCCAGTGTCTGAGTTACAAAACTTGTATAAGAATTATTAAGGCAGAAAAATCTGTTTTAATTCTATGGAGTGCAAGGTATTCCCATGAGACATCTCTCTCTCTCTCTTTTTCTCTCTCTCTCTCTGGCTCTTTAAATTAACATTTGTTGACTCAAGAAATCAAGATGAAGTAAGCAATAATTTTATACTCTGGTCAACAAAGCAGTTAAGAAGTCCACTGGTTTCTGTGACAGAAAAATTGCTATGGTTCTGACAAACATATTACTACCAAAAAAAAAAGTACAACTAAATTTTACATCAAGGCTCAAATCAACAAACACATTTTTATGTTAGCCTTTGATTGAGAGATGAAACCATAAAAAAATCAATAACCTGTTTGAAAGAGTAAAAGGTATGTTTCTAAAGTTATACTTGGTATAGAAATGAATTGTTGAGAATTTCATCTGGCAAAAAAAGAAAAAGTTGGTCTGTAATTTTTTTATTGTTATGCTTTTCAATTTTCCATGTCATCATTGAAAACAGAATCTGTGAATAAGACAGAAGTATGAAACTTTCTAATTTGAATGTTTTATACTAAAAGTTAATAGATATGAAGCAGAACATTGCACGCCTGCTTAGGTTCCAAGTGCCTGATGGAGAAATGGAGAAATAGAGACACCATTAAACTACGTGTTAATCTTGAAACAGCTACTGTATTTCTTCTGTGACTTTCTCTATCCATGTAAAACTTAGAGGGAAAAGAATTCATGTTAGTATTTTATAAGAAAAGACCCAGAAAACAAACAGCATTCATAGCATAATCCATTCTGGAAATAAACAAATAGGGAACTGAACATTTTAGTTTATTTCTGTATGGCCACATCAATGGTTTTTCAATTATAATTTAAAAGGAAGGCTTGTAACCCAAACACTTGTGCAAAATAGGTGCTCTAGATCCTTAATTTGCTGTGTGGAACAGATATAGGGGGAACAGAAAACAGTAAAATCATTGTTCTGATGGCTGATAAAGGGCTAATATAGTCAAGGAGCCAAGAATCACGAGCTTGGTTGAGAGCTACTCACTGCAGCAGCCCTCCAGCAGCAGTTAGGAAGCTCTGCACACAGTTCAACTACTTTATCAGTCTTAGCATCCTCATGTCTCTTCCAAATGCAATTCCGGTTGCACTATATTCTCATGTTCTACATAAGGAACAACAACAATTAAAATCGCTATGTTATATAAATAGAATTTGCTTTATGAGATAACATTCAGTGATAATCCATCTATATACCAATACCAGCCTACTGTAATTATCTTGTAATTTACTTCCATTATCAGTTTGATATGCTATTCCAAAGTTAAGGCACAGTGTGGAGAATTTAGTTTTTAGAATCAGAGAGTTAAAAAAATAGAGTACATAGTCAATGCTTTCAAAGTCAGAGATTCAAAACAGAGTCCTAACAATATTAATGTACACGTCTTTATAAAACTCCCATTAGACACACACGCAAGTGCGCACGCGTGCGCGCGCGCGCGCGCGCACACACACACACACACACACACACGCTTATATTATAAATTATTAATGACAGATCACCTGCACTAATAATAAACAGAAGCAATTATAGCAGTGTGTTTCTAATAACATATACAAATGTGCGTCATCACTTTATGGCACGCTGATACCTGGGTCTTATTAGTAGACTGATGACTCTTCATTGCAAGTGGCAGTAGCTCCTTCATTTGCTTGATGCATTTTCTCCAGTACTCGGGACTTTCCAATCAGAATCTGTATATTCATCTGCTTGCCTTCTCGGTTTTCTACCCACAAATTAAATATATTTTCATTGTAACTAAGGACTTATCTTGCCCTGAGTCTACATTTTTTTGCACTATGGGTACAAAAAAATACTGGCTTACTTTTTCGCCCTTCATTATGATTTCATAGAGGGAAGAATGTGTAATCATCAAAATCTTAGGACCCTCAACATGTAAGTTATAGTTCAATTATAAGCCTACAAGCTTTTAAAGTTTTCATTTGAAGGAAAGATCTTTCTGAATTTTCTTCTACGGTTCTAAATTGCAGATCTCCTGTCTCATGTATGACATTTCCATGTAATGTTTTGGGGTTGTACTTGACCACTATTAGCTGAAATTTGAGAATGAAATTTGTGATAAGGTGGAAATAACATAAATATTGCATTTGCAATGGATTTTTCTGAAAATATTAAATGTGGTATGATAGTCCAACCTTTACTGAACAACTAGAAACTTTTGCTTGATATAATTTAATGTAGCCTGCATGCAATTTGTCCAACCACTGAAGAAGAGGCAAGAGAACAGCACTTCAATCCACAGTGACTTTGCATGCCATCACAGAGCCCTCATCCAGTAGCTGGTGGAAACAGAAGCAGACACCCACATCTAAACACTGAGTCGAACTCCTGGAATCCATTGCAGAGAAGGAGGAGTGATAAGAAAAAGGGTCGAGACCTCACTACAGAAATCCAGAGACAGCTGACCCCAACAAGAAGGAGCTCATGGACCCCCGGACTGATAGCGGGAAACCAGCATTGGACCGACATAGACCCCCTGAAATGGGTCTCAGTTAGAAGGCCTGGGAAGTCTAAGGGACCTCTGACAGAGGAACCAGGATGTATCCCTGGTGCATGAAAGGACTTTAGGAGTACATTCCCCATGGAGGGATACTCCCTTAACCTAGAGGCAGGAGGGAGGCCTAGTCCCTACTCCAAATAACTTGACAGATTTAGATGATGGCTCCTGGAAGGCATCACTCTCCCTGTGGAGTCGGGGAGGGGAATGGGATGGGAGGGTTGGGGGGTATAGGAGGATGGAGGGAGAGGGAACTGGGATCGATATGTAAAATAAGAAAAAAATATTAAATATAAAAAAGAAAAAAAATTAAAAATACTTTGTAAATAGAGATAAAAAAGAGAAAAAAAATGAAAACAAAAGATGCCATATAAGTCCCCCATGTTTTTAACCCATCTTTCATTTAACTAAATTATGCTAACAAAAAGCACATTTTATGATATGAAAAATTGACAGTTTCCCTTCAAAAGTATTCACATTCCATTAAGCTGATTAGTGCATTTTATTCTCATTTACTTAAAAAAATGCTTTGGTGATTAACACATAAAAATAATACCATGTGCATAAACCTAAAAATGTTCTCTTTTGATCTGGCAGTTCAAAAGTTTAAATGGTATAGAAGTTATAGGTGCAAGGCAACCGTTATTTAGATATCACAGATAAAGATATCAATTGTACTTTTTACTGAGAAATAAAAAATTTACACCAGAGCACACAGTTGTCAGAGAACACACTTGTCTCTCCTTAGAACTGTTCAGAAAATGTAGTTAAGGAGAAGTCTTTAAGCCAATATTTATGTTATAGAAGTAGCCTCTGGTGATGGGGGAGGTTATTGGTAGCTGTGATTTCTTATCTTACCCTGGTGAGAACTGATTCTGCAATGTTTCCAATAAAGAGCCATCACCAGTCAACCCTTTGGTTTGCATTCACTCTTTCTTTGGAATGTTTGTTTCTTTTTTTCTACTATTTTCAAGAACACAAGAGATTGGCCTCCTCTCATCTGAATGCTGCATGGTAATTGGAGCATAATTGTGATTGAAAAAAGTATATATGTATTAATTTTGAGTGGCCTGTTATCAGTAAGATTTATACATTTAAATATCAAAGAAATAACAATAAATGCAATAAATAACAATAATTGTCTTTTAAATGCAATTAAAATAAATACTTGAAGCATGTATCACCCTTCATATATCTGTTATATTTTTATATGCTTTGCAATCCAGAGAAGTTTATAACTATAATCAATATATAATCATGTATATACTTTATGAGTAAAAGTAGCATATGATCATGTGTGCTCACACATATATACATACATGATCATAGTCTTGACTGATACATAGTTACAATGAAATATTTATATCTGTCATATATATGACAGGTCTGTGAAAGTATAGGTGGTTTCCTTGGACTTTACCAACGAGACTGTACTTACCCTTCTAACGTTAGCCCTACCTTTGCTTCAAAATCATAACCATGTCAGTCCTTCCTGTATGCCGCCTACTATTTGCACAGTTTAGCCTCTGTGATGATGGAGAACACTGTAATGAATCAGAATGAATTTTCCTCTACTTCACTGAAACTGCTCTATAGCTTTAAAAGTTTGATTTATATGAATTGAAAATTTATGGAAAATATTAGCATATTGAAAGAATGGTTTGTTGTTCTGTTGTCAAAAACAATAATGTATGTATGTATGCATATATAAATATACACGAGCATATACACGTGCACAGAATTTCCGAGAATTGAAAAACATTCAAAGTCCAGCGACATAAATTTAACATACTACATAATAAAAACTAATAAGCATGAGCAAGAATGTCATGAATGTTTTATGAATAAATGAGACAAAATAAAAAGTCAGATTATGTTTAGAATTATTAAAAAGAGTACTTCTGATAAGGGTGGTTATTTGTCTGGATATCTTACTTTCACCATCTTACTACTAGACTATCTTGTGATTATCCATGGTGCTTGGTACAGGTACAGCTACATGCTCCAGGCTCCTTTGCAACATATGATTGTATTCAATGAGATCATAATTGTGAAATTTAAAAGTGACATTCTTAAGATACCAGCACCCATGGGGAATGAAACTTAACAAACACTCTCTACTCTCTATAACTTTAAGGTTCTACTGTGCAATGGGAACCAAGAGAGCAGAAATTACCAGGAAAACCCAAAATACAAAGGATAGTTGATGTTACAATTTCTATGTCCTAAATTATTTGCCACCTCTAATTCAGAAAGAAATGTGTTGTGCCTTTTAAATGATCAGTATGGTTTAATGCGTAATTGATATGTACTAGTAATACAAAGGGCATTTTAATTGGAACAAAACCTTCTTGTGAATGATGTTTTGAATTCTGTTCAAATAATTTATCCTCTGATAATGGGTGATTTATGCTTTAGAAATATGGTAAACTTTTGTTTTAGCTTATTTTTTCTTTTGTAAAATCAGAAAGAATTGACAGGTATTTACAGTATATCATATAATGATATGAAGTAAAATGAACCAAATTTTATGTCTTGGGGCTTGGAATATGTTGTTCTATTATTTCTTGAACTTATATCATTAATATAAAATTATTTCCTATACTCATAATATAAATTAAAGCCATTACCATAAGATATATAATACATTAGATAGATTAAATCAGAGATGTTCTGAAAATTTGAATAACTGGTTGTTGAACTGTAGTATAGCTCAACCTACTGTTTATGCTCAATGGTACTATCTCAATGACTTTATAATTAATAAAGAAGATTTAGAAGCCATGCCATATGAACAGAACATTATGAGTTTCTAGAATATTATAAAAATAGCCATGCTGTTTCTAAATAAGGAAATAAAAAGCCACCTATTGTTTGCTTGTATGATCTGGAAACACCAAGACATCTCTTTATCCTACTGTTTGAAATGAAATGATGACAATTTTCTAAAGACTCTTTGGTACTCATTATTTTGTTTTGCTTTGCTTTTTTTTTTAAAAAAACACAAACCATAAACAGTATGTTTTTTACAGTTTTGATAAATAATTCCAGTAAACATACTAAAGCTATTTCAAAGTTTGAAAACCAGATTGTTATGGCTAAAGAAATGGCTAAAGAGTAAAAGTAACTATTGCTCTTGTAGAAAGCCTAGGGTTGGTTCTTAGCATCCAGATGGTAGTTCATTACCTCTTGGAACTACAGTTCCAGAGGATCTGACACACAATTTTGACAAGCATTGGAACTGCATGCATCTGTTGCATTAGATACACACCACACACACATGTACACACTCACACACACACACACACACACACACGTTATATATTACACAAATTATTCAAAAGTAAAGTAAATTAATAGGATGCAAAACACTCTATAACACTCTATAATTAGAACAGAGTCAATTGATAGCCCTTGTTCAAATACTATAAAATTTATATAAAGGATAAAATAAAACATTCTAATTACCCAATCAGCAATTGTAGAAATATGTGCTATAGTTTTAGGAGATTTTAAATGACATTGTAATTATATTATGACATATTCATCCCAAGAAATATTTACCTATTTATATACTAAAAAGGTGATTGCGACCTCTTTGTAACATGTTTCTTTTCAAGGAAGTGATTATTTTGAGACTATCCTAGGACTCTTGACATAACTCTACAGTACAGCACTTAGCTTGCATGTACAAAGCCCTGGGTCATAGTACAGAACTGGAAAAAAAATAGAGTGCATGTACTGTATTTCAAGTGTCTGGAAATTCTTTATGATCATTCACTAATTGAAATTAAAAGAAAGGGTAGATATCTTTAAGTTTTATTATCTAGCGAGAGTCCCTAACTTAAATTTTTCTTGCCCCCAATCTATCAATAAGTGCCAAATTAGCTCATTGTTTGATCTGAATTGGAGTAGCTTAATGTCTAGATCTGGTTGGAGATATTATTCATAATTACTGAATTGTCAAATGTTTTATATCAAATTTACAGTGGCTTGTGAGGAGAACAAATCCTAATCTAGAAACATCTATGGTTTCTTGTTTGTTTCGTATCATAGCTTGATTGTTTTACATGCACCTATGCTGGTTTACATTATCTCTAGCTTCTCTTCATTTTCAACAGTTGTCACAGTCCAGAGGTGTGCGATGTTGGGTTGTGGGTATGCGTGTTTCAGTTTGTAGGTGACGTCAGTGATAAAGGGTGGAGAAGAGAGTTTTACATATTATGAAAGAAAGCTTCCTCTTTGCTGTAAGGTACTTACATGGACTGAACATGTTAATAAGGAAACTAAGAAAAGTTTTATTTATCACAGCAACTGAAAAAAGCCAGAAAAAGCTTAAGTTGCCATGGATGGGATAGATATATACAATGATGTATTAGAGTATTGGCAGACAAAAGTCAAGTTGGAACTTGAAATATTTCATCATTGTTTGTTTGTGTTAGCATCCGGCACTATGAAAGAAAAATGTCAGCTCCACAGATGTTTGACAATAGTTTCTCCATAATGCTATTGCTACAAAGTGCACTTTAAAATATCCATAGATTTCTGCGGTCCATTTCTTTATATTTTTTGTAACATTTGAAAAATTGCATTTCCTTTACCTTCCCCCTTTTTTGTCTTCTTTTTCAACTTCAAGTGAAATAGACAACACGGTAGTATATACTTAAGATATGCATCATGATGTTTTCATTATAAACTGTATAAGAATTA
Source organism: Phodopus roborovskii (assembly GCF_943737965.1). Taxonomy (NCBI): domain Eukaryota; kingdom Metazoa; phylum Chordata; class Mammalia; order Rodentia; family Cricetidae; genus Phodopus; species Phodopus roborovskii. The sequence continues at coordinate 12,575,552 of NW_026125489.1, forward strand.
TAGCTTTGTTAAAGCCTTTTCTGAGTTCAACATTTTTGTTTGGTTGAGAATATTTAAGATTTACTCTCTATTTGTGAGTCATTTGATTGATGTATATAAGTATGAACATAAGAGTCCTCTCTCTCTCTCTCTCTCTCTCTCTCTCTCTCTCTCTCTCTCTGTGTGTGTGTGTGTGTGTGTGTGTGTGTGTGCCACAGGAGTACAGATGCCATTAGACTAGAAGTCACTAGATCTCCTGTAACTGGAGTAAGGGGCAGTCAAGAGCCTCCAGATGTGTTCTAGGAACTGAACTCATCCCCGCAGAAAGAGTAGCGAATACTCATAAGCCGGGACACATCTCTTTATCCACTTTTCACAGTCTTTTGTCTCGATTTACTATAACATACAGCCTTTCTGCTCTAGACAGTTTATATATATATTCCCTAAGAAAATGTGTGGTTTCCACTCAGTTCCTGCACCCTTCCACCTGGTGCCTTCTGGCTATCACCCTTAATACTGTTTCTCAGAACTCATATTTTTATATTCAGTTTTGGTTTTCATCACTGTGTGGATTTTATTTATCACACTGTGAAGACTCAGCCTTATTCTAGGAAATCATATGGTCGCCTTAACTTTTAATGCATGTATATGACATATAATTTTACATATCATATATAATGTTTGTCTATAAATATACATGTGTGTATGTAACATTTTCAGTATGCTTTCATTCTTATGAGCAATTTTTATAAATATTCCAGTTATTAAGTGTAATGCTGCAATGAAAATAGGGGTGCAGGTAGATCTTCTAGGTAATGGTTATATTTCTGAGATTCACAGCCATTAGGTTCACATGCTAATTTTATTTTAACTATTTGAGGTAGCCAGCACATTGTTTCCTATAGTGGGTGTACTAACTTTTATTTCAGAATGCAGTTTTTCCCTATTCTTCACCATTGTTTGTTATCTCTTAATTCTAGAAGTAATTGTGTTCATACGTGTGAGTTGGTTAGTCTCTGTGGTTATAACTTTAAATTCCCTGATGTCTTCTATACAGAGTTGTATTTTCTTCAGTTTCTCTCCTTGAGGATCCTTCTTTCTCTGTGTAAAATCTTTTCTAACTTTGGCAAGACTCATTACTAAATATTGTTTTGGGAACTAACAAAAATGTTGTCCTTTTGTTGATTTAATTTTGGAGAAACCAGTAGACAGATAAAATTAGGTTCCTTTAGTTTGTTTGGGATTTTATTTATTTATTTACTTATTTATTTATTTGCTTAGTCCAAAATAAACACACAGAGGCATCTATTACTGATATACTGCTTGGCTGATGACTTAGGCTTCTTATGGGCTAGCTCTCTCTTAATTATTAACCCATTTCTATTAATCTAAGTACTTTCACATGGTCTGGCTTACTGCCTGGACCTGTTACTCCCTCAGCAGCTACATGGCATCTCCCTGGCAACCCTATGTCTGTTCCTCTTCCCAGCATTCCTAGTCAGGTAACCCTGCCTATACTTACTGCCTGGCAACTGGCCAATCAGCATTTTTTCACAAACCAATAGAGAAATATAGTCACAACATTCAGGATAACCCCCATTATTTGTTTTACACAGTAAACTTAATAAATTCATGTATAAGTTCTGGTAGTATTTTTGATGGAATCATTTGAAGTATCATCATATAAAAATCACTTTACAGGAGTTGGAACGATGGCTCAGCAGTTAAAAGCTCTGTCTGCTCTTCCAAAAGACCCAGGTTCAATACGCAGAATCCAAATAATAACTAACAGTCACCTGTAACTACAGTATGAGGGGATCTGAGGCCCTCCTGTCAATTCTGAGGGCACGGAAGATGCATATGTTGTATAGGAATGCATGTAATAGCCATAAGCATAATTAATAATATAAATAAAAACTTACTTCATTATATTTAGGGATCTTTCCTAGCTAAGTGATTTGGGTAGAATTTCAAACACTATATTTAACAGAATACCCAGAGTGGACATCGTTGATCTTTCTTAATACACAAGCTAGACCTAGAAGTTCTCACTATTATTGAGATGTTAGCCTTGTGCTTTATATAATTCTAAAAGCAATTTGTTCAGAGTTATTTTTGTCCTGAAGGGATGTTGGAATTTACAAAATCATTTTCATGCCTCTATTGATATTATCATATTTTTCTCATTTCTTTTATAACGATATTATACATTGATTAATTGTGTAGGTAAACCATCTTGAATGCCAAAAGAGAGCCTGTTTGAAAGTGATGTATGATAACCTTTACATAGTAATGTTCACAAATTCTGTGCTACAACATTGTTGTGGATATTTGAATCAATGGTCAAAGGATATTGGTCTAATTTATTCATCTAACTTTGGTAGTATATTTCTCTGATTTTTGTATCATGTTAGTATTGAATGCACAAGGTGATGTAAGAGGAATGTGTTACTCTGCTTTTTACATTTTTTTGGAATAATTTATAAAGTACTGATGATGATTTTTCTAAAATACTTGGTAGAATTTACCTTAATGCCATCATATACTGAGTTTGTTGAGTGAAGTATGGACAAATACTGATTCCTGATTCCAGTCTTACTATCCATTTAGACATATCCACATTTCTTATATCTTCATAGCTTTGTACGTTGTTTCTAATAACTTATTTGATTTGGTAATATGTTTCTGTTTACAGTATTCTTTTATAATTCTTCATGTTTCTGTGATATTATTTGCAAATCTACACCATTTCTAATTTTATTTTTCAATTACTTTATTATACTTGAACTAATTAAAAGCTGAGACATTTAAATCTAAAAAAATTCATTTTTATGGTTGGTTTTTCATTTTCTTTTTTGTTTCACTTATTTCTCCTAGAAATGCTGTAATTTTTCTATCACTTACTAAGTTTGAACTTAATTTACTGTTTTTCTCTCACCTGCAGGTAAATGGGATAATTACTTAATATTATTCTTTTATAAGATTTTATTGTATTTTTAATCATGGTGTGTGTGTGTGTGTGTGTGTGTGTGTGTGTGTGTGTGTTGAAATATGTACTTTAGTAAATGTTCCTTCAGCTCCCTAAAGATGACACACAATTCTCTGGATCTGGTGTTATAGGTGGTTGTTAGCTTTTCAACATTAGTGTAAGGAACTCAATATGTCAATTTCAAAGTCAGTATATACACTTCACCATTGGTCATTGCTCCATCCTAGTAATCTCTTTTCCTTTAATAGCATCCCACTTACAACTGTTTTTGTTAGGTCCATGCATTTTTATGCAATATTTTCATTTTTGTTTTCTCAAGATTTTTATGGTTCATCAGTTGTTAGGACATATATTGATGTACATGTGTGAATACATACATACATACACACACACACACACACACACACACACACACATATATATATATATATATATATATTGTTTTTTTAAATTTTTGATGAATGGTTTACTATTCAGAAGTCAAATTTGTCTGTTCCTCTCTCACATTTGTATGTGGATATATCTATGAAATATTCATTATATATTTGTCTCTTTTAAATATATCTATCTATGCCAGTTTCAGCTTATGCACACTATGTGCGCGCACACACACACTTTATTTTTGTCTATAATCTAATACCTTATGATAAGGCCCTTAATATCTATGTTACTTTGACTGGGTGTAGACTTTACTTAAAATTTGACATAGCTGCAGGTGCTATATCTTTGTAACTTTTATGTGTCTCTTATCTTAGATTTGTAGTTTTCCTAAGTGTTATGCCTTAAACAGACTCTCTATCTTGAAGTTTCTTCAGCACAATCTGTGATGTTTCCCATGTGTTTCTCTCTCTCTCTCTCTCTCTCTCTCTCTCTCTTATTCTTCTTCTTCTTCTTCTTCTTCTTCTTCTTCTTCTTCTTCTTCTTCTTCTTCTTCTTCTTCTTCTTCTTCTTCTTCAAAACAAATGTGGGTTAGAGAGGCCTAGAGTCTTTGGATTAAATACTATTATGTTAAGGAGACTCTCTCAAAATGAGGAAATGAAGGCATTTCGTTAAACCCATAAAAATTTACATTTGACATAGTCTATGGAATTTCCTCCTTTGAGGCCTAAATTCCAGAAACAATCTGAAATGTTTCTTACATACACTGTCCTATTTTTGTCTCTAGTTTCTTGTGACATCAGCATCATTTCTACCACGTCTCTGGCTGAAGATACAGTACAGATTTTGGTCTCTTCTTGATCTAGACAGGCATAATAATTATAAGCTTTCCATCTTTAATGTCTTATTTTAAACTTGATTTTATGGGAAGTGTGTTTGGCCTGCAATGTGTCTGTACAACCTGTGAATGTTTGATGCTCACGGGGAAGAAGAAGATGGCATTGGATGGCCCAGAACTGGAATTACAGATGGTTTTCAGCATCCATGTGGGCACTGAAAATCATACCCTGGACACCTAGAATAGCTGCCAGTGCTGTGAACTACTGAGCTATTTCTTCCTTAGTCCACATTGTTTTTTCTTGTAATGATAAAGATGCAAATTAACACCTTCATTCCATGTAATTTTCAAATCTGGAAAGATTTCTTAGAAAACTTAAAATGTTTCCCTCTTAGCAAAAGAAGGTGTACTTCAGATTACAGTGAACAATCCCATTTTACCAATGGCCAAATTTAATTCATTAAGACATTTTTACGTATACATTTTTAGATATCACATTGAACTATATTTAATAAAATATGCTCAGCTCAGCAGCTGCCAATGGATTTCCAATCCTGGCTATCTTATTTTGGACCTCAACTGAATGAACATGAATCGTGTGTCTGCTCCAGAGTAGCTGAAGACATTGGAGAACACAGACCAATGCTATGTACCTTTTTCCTTCAGATCTATAGCCCTAACTCTGACAAACCAACAGACAGACAGACAACAACACAAAATGGATACAATTCAGTGTTTTGTGAGTTTTCTAGATACTTCAACTTTTTATAAGCCAGTGTATAGTTGCTCACCTTCATAACTCAAAAGACTGGAGGATGAGAGAAAGGATGACATAGAAAATGGGTCTGTTGTGCATGTTAAATTTGAGGCCAGCAGAAGCTATGCTCCGAGGCTCTACCTTAAAATTTTAAGACACATATGATGAAACCACTGGACTATACATCCCATTTCTGCTCCAGAAAAATCCTTATAAACTCCTAGATATTTTTCATCCTATTGTGGGGCTAGAGAAAACAAGAGAGATGTTATAGTTGCTTTTCCTTCCAAATGCTAATGATGACATTTGCTTCTTTCCTACAGACATATTTACTGATAGATAAAGGAACAAGAGCATTGACAGATTTTAAGATGGTAAGGAGTAATAATGCAGGAAAGGGCGCTGACATACATGTGATAAAACTGGAAAGATTATACTGGACTATACATCCCATGCTACATATTGTTGCTATATAGCAAGGAAGCCTTTGAACTTGTGGTCTTCCTATGTTCACCTCCGAGTGCTAAGACGAGATGGGTGTAGTACTGTTCACAGATTGTGTGGTGATAAGGATAAATCCTATGGCTTCGTGCATACTAGACCGGCACTCTATATGCCTAGCCATACCCTCATCCGGGAAACAAATTTAAAACAAACAACAAAAGCAAATGTGTGATCTCATGTGTTAGTCTATTGAAAATAAATCATGTATCCTTTGGAACAGTAGGATGCATTTGGGAACGACAACACTTTTATAAAACTAGACGCATGTGTGCTTTTAAAGTAACTTAATATGTGAAAAGGAAATAATTTCTGGTTGTAAAGAGACAGGACATAATGTCCCTTGAACATAATCTTTCCTGTTTCCCGTGCTCTGTGTTTCTTCTCCCCCATCTAGTCAAGACTCAGGTAAATGGCTGCAGCTGCTCTGGATGGGCCACAGCAGCATGGGCACCGGCACTTCTTACCCATCGTGAGTGAAATTGACTGGAATCACACAATCTTCATCAATTTCCCACTTGGTGGAAATCGGTTCTCCTAGGCAAGGGGCCTGCACTACATTTGCTTTGCAGCTGGCTGTCCCTTGGAGATGGGATGCAGGGATAGGAGGAGGTGACCTGCTGCTGCTGAATGAATGTGCAAGGTGTGGGTGTACTCCCCTGATTCTCTGATTGGAGACTGAAATCTGCCTCCTGCTTACAGATAGCTGTGGAGGATCTGGCTAAACGGAAGAAAATGAAGAGTTTCTTGTTTGAAGCCTCAAGCTCCGGTGTCTCTCCTAACTAACGAACTAGCATCACGCACAGCGGTACCCTCTTCCACAGGCAGCAATTATATAAGAATAGCATTCAAACGTGGTCGTTCTGTGACTAGCTGGCATACAGGCTGCTAGTGTGGGAAGAAGATTTTTCACGCAGATGTTAACTAGAAAATAGATGGAAGAAGGGACTGTGATTTACTGGGATCACAATAGCAGAGGACAAAGTTTTAAAGGAAAAAAAAACTTTAAATGGATCCACAAGATGGTTCATACTTAAGATTTTACTTTTTGCTTCTTTCGGGACTGCTAAATAAGTGGATTCAGCTAAATGTGCAATTTGGAGTAATCTTATTAGCCAGGCAGTGTGTGGTTTTCCCAGTAACCTGAATAAGAATTCCCCGTGAAACTTAACGCAAAGCAGAGCCCTCTACTTCTGTGATCGCTGACAGTAATTATGGGTGAGGAACCAGAGGCAGGCATTTGTAACAGTTCCCAGGAGATGCTCATGCACAATAAAGTTTAAGAACTCCCAGCATGCACTGACCTTGGTAAGTGGCAGTTAGGTAACACAACTATGAATGTGGAATTTAAAGGCATTTTCTTTCCAATTTTATCTCTCTCTTTAGATATAGAACCAGTTAGAATTTAATGTGAGAAGAGAAAGAGAAAAAGTGTATGAATAAAGAACAGCTACCTAATTTAGCTATTGGTTAATACAGGATTTGAGTTTCTTTTCCTCTAGACATTCAAGGAAGAACTAATACCACTACTCCTCAAACTGTTCCACAAAATAGAAAGAGACACACATTCTTGGTCATAATTAGACATCACTGGCTTGCTCCTGAGCTTCTCACACTATAGATCTGTCAGCAAAAGAATAAATAATAAATTTCCATTAAAAAAGTTCAACTATTCCATATTCTATTACAGCAGCATTAAATGAGTATGACAACATATAATCAGAGCCCAATAAACATTCTTCAGGAAATGTTTTCTTTTTAAGCTATGACTATGTATTAAATAAAATAATAGCTAATGTTCCAAGACAGAATTTGATACAATAGAAATACAATAACCTTTACTAACATAATTTGAATAAGTTAGATGTAGCTTAATATCTTACCTTAAATAACAGCGATACCTATGATTTTTTTTCTTGTCATTACATTGTAAGTAAAAACTCATGATTGTAATATGTAATTTATTTTTAAATATTTATTCATGGAAACAAGGACAGTGTCAAAATATGTCCATTGTTTCAATTACTTTCTGTAAAATTTATTCATAAAAGTTATTCAGCAATACTAAGATTTATGTTCTAATCAATTTAAGAAAGTTGTTGGAATTTAATTGACTGTGTTAGAAAAATAATACGTGATGAGACTCTCTCTTAACAATGTTCATAGAAGTGTTGGTTTATTAATCCAGTTTTATTGGCGATTGTATTCCCATGCCTATTCTAAGTACAGCACACTTTAGTTAACTTTGTTATAGTCTTCTAACTTTCTGTATCACTGAACAAGAAAACAAAGTGTAAATAATTAATTAGTCATCACTTTTTCTTTGTAAGGAACATTTTATTGATATCAGATATTGCAAATATTGGCATGCCATATAGAGACTAGATTCACTGTAAGCATAGAGAGATAGAGAAGTTTTTCATGTACTGTGTTTATGTCTTGTGGAACTGATAACCGAATATACATATCCCTGATGTCCCAGAGAGCAGAAAATATGAAAGCAAATGGAAAAGAAGTAACAAAGATAGTATCTTAATTCTTTTTTTACCCTTAAATTAAAATTTTTCAGCCCTCAAGTAAGTACAAGTTTTCTAAACCAAGAAGGCATACTCCATGATAACATTGTATATTGCAGGCTCTATAAAGATTCAGACTTAACCAAGGTTGAGGCGTCCTCCAACTTCCATTCTGATTTCTTATTATTTTTCAAAATTTGTAAAACAAAATGTGCATACTTATACCTTCTTACAAAGAATCAAAATTTGTTTCTTTGCTGTTCTCCTTTGTTAAAGCATAGTGGAATTTTGTTTTTGATTTGTCTCGTTCTTTTTTATATAAATCTGACAGGTCATAAAATTTTCTTGAATTGATAACAAGGATTTTAAAAGATATTGAATATCAACATGGCTTATACATCTGAACAATAGGTTTTAAGCCCTAAGCAAGTTTCTTCAGAACTGAACTGATAGACTGTGTATGGGTATGATTTATTGGATTCACAATAGTTATTAAACAGGTCATCAGTGTATGTCTGTACACCAGCCAGACTCTCTACAATCCAGGAGAGAACGGGCCTACACTGGCAAATGCCTTGGGGTTCAACTATTTAGCTGAAGTCATAGTAGATGTCCTCATAAGTAGCTAGAGTACAATTCAAGAGTGGAAGCTGAAGGAGCCAGAGTCACAGATCAGGGAGAAGCACAACAGCAGGCCAGGATCCACAGTCTTACTTAAGAAAACTGGAAAATGGGGAGGTGAAATGGCTTTTCTGTAGATATACTGATACCAGGTGCCAACTGTTCAGAGGACCGGTTTTCTCATTCAGTCAACCCACTCAAGAAATATCCTCCAGAAACATGCCCAAACCACCTCCTGGGTGAATTTTGATTATGCCAGGTAGATAGTCAAGGTCAACCATAACAATCTCTCCACACATCTTTTTCATTTCCAGCCTGTGAGAATTGGAAAACTCTTCAGGAATTAGGACTTGGCCATAGCTAAATCCATATCACTTAGGTTTCGATCATGAGACAACTAATCTATCCTCTAACTGTGCTCTGTGCGGACTGTGATAAATTCTCATCTGCTTCATTTACCATGAGCCTTTCCGTAGGTAGTCATTAACATCTGAGTGGAAAGGCACTAAATGGTGAATAATTTAATAAAAATAAATACTATAAAGAAACCATAACTTATTAAGACTTTAGGAATATTTTGAAGTTTAGCAATTTGCTTGGTGGTTATTAAAAAGAGAAGACAGGAAGTCCACTAAAGTGAGAGCATTGAGAGAGAACTGTTCACGGTTCCTATCTATGTCTCAAAAAAACACTTTCACAAAATTTGTTAAGGTCTTTGAACAAGAGGCACACAAGGCAGTACACAAAAGTGGACATAATTTAACTTGACCATACAGTCTTTTCTGTGTTAGTTTGCAAATGCAATTGCCTCCCAATTTAGCATGGAGTCATGTCACTCCCATTAACTCTACCATTGCCAGACCTGAAAGAGTGCTGTGCCAAGTGTTATCCTATGCATTTTTTTTTTTAAATTCCAACTCATCTCTGTATCACCTACATTTTCATAATGGGGATGAGATTTTGGATATCGGTTCATCCCTGGGCTGGTCTTCTTCATCTCTGTGGTCTTACCTGTCTCACATTAAAATTACAGTAATGATGAAAGAAAGCAGCCTAGCATTTCCTGGTGACCTAAAATAGAAAGAAAGAAAAAAAAAAAAAAAAGAAAAGAAAAGAAAAGAAAGAAAGAAAAGATTCTGTGTTCAGTCTAAGGGGAGAATATCCTAATTTTATTAAAAAAAGATTTTACTTGCAATGTAACATCAAGTTCATGTTTTGCTTCTTTCACAGATTATGATCAAAGGCTGAGAAGCAGGAATAATTAAGTCTATATACATTTATTCTACTGAGAGAATAATTCATAAAGAGACAGTTTACCTTCAAAAAGAAAAATGCATCAAGGGCCGAGGTGACCATTTTCTCTTGGAAGAGTGAAAGTAAGAGATGCAGTAAAGTTGCTGGGTGGGTGTGACAGTGAAGTCCCTTGCTTCTAGTCATTGCTTGAGAATGCATATGTATTAAGTGGGTCTTATGAAACGGAAACTTTCACGAACTCATGTTGAACCACTCTATGAGGAAACGGTAGCAACTGAGGGGTTAATGGCGGCGAATGAGGGCAGAAAATGAAGCCATATCTTAACATTTTCCTCAGGAGGGGGTGGGCGAGCAGGGGAGAGAACTGAGTGCAGAAGGAGGAGGACTGAAGTTTGGGTCCTCGGCACTCCACAAATGTCATAAATGCTGAGAATATATTATATACCTGTCTATCAATACTTCCGGAAATCTGGAGCCTGACATCCGAGAGGAAAGTAACTAGGCTACTCACAGAGAGGCATTCAGATTTTTAGAACAGATGCTGAATGGCATTTTAGTAAAATAGTCTGGCCAATCAAGATGTTAATTAATTGCAGGCTTTTAACATACCAAACAGGATGGACCTGGTATTCTCAACAATAGCAATCGGGAAGTCAGAAGGGAAGGGCTCAATAGAAAGTGATCACAGTGTACTAAGCCCTCCTTATTTTGTCTGAGAGACAGATAAGGTGATGAGACAAACATAATATTTTTCTAAATTTGCTTTATCTCTGTCACCTACCACCTCAACACTATGGCTTAAAACAGTATATATCTTCTATGTCTTGTGACTCTAGTGATATACTAAAGATGTCATCTTGGTGGGCTTGACAGGGATGTAAGAAGGGAGACTTTCTCATTCATAGGACTATCTCCTCAGCAGGGTGAAAGCTTGACTCGTATCTGGAACATAAGTATATTTAATGTTTTTCTGGTAATTCCCTTGATATAATAAAAAAAGCCCCTCAAACTTATTCTTTATCTAGCTTGTGTCACTATCCAAAAGATTCTATAGAAATAATAATAAAATGAGACCCATCAATATTAAAATTAGGAGAATAGTAGGTGATTTATACTTGTTAACAAGTTTATGATAAGATAATAAACAAAATAAGATCTCAAATGTATCTTTCTCATACAAGTTGGAAGAGAAACATTGAACAAAATAACAATACTGCTTTAAATAAGACAAGAATATAAAAGAAAAAGGAATAAAAATGCATAAATATCATACATTTTAGTTCAAATGCATTACTATAAAGTGTAAATAGTTTGTCTATTTGGATTTAATATTATTGGATTAAAAGGATACCTTTTCCTTCCAGAGAATCATGCAATATATCATGACATGCTTGCAATTTACCAGTAGAAATTTTTCAGTAATCATTGCCATAAAAGACACAGTGTGTTAGTACTACTTTAAGATTTGGGGTAAGTCCTGTAATAATGCACAGAGATTTCATATACATGGTGGTAAAAGAAAAGATGTGAGCCACGCAGTGGTAGTACATGCCTTAAAGCCCAACACTCGGGAGACAGAGGCAGGTAGATCTCTGTGAATTTGAAGCCAGCCTGGTCTACAGAGGAGTTCCAAAAAAAAAAAAAAAAATGAAAGAAAGAACAAAGGAAGGAGGATATGCTCCAAAGGTAGTAATAACACAATACCTAAAGGCACAAAAGCAAACAAAACAATGATTACAGGAGGCTACTTTAGGATTCTAATATCTGATAAGAAAAAACAAAACAAACAAAATACTCCAAAAAAAAAAAACCTTGTAAGTCAAATAGAAACAAAAATAAAGCAATGTTATAAATATTTTAAGAAAAATAAATCAATAAACTAATCAAGATCAGGTAACTGTATCCCATGATGGCAGAGAGTGTTAATACACCAACTGCTACATCCTCTATGGAATAAACTGGGAAAGCTGGAGAGTAGATATCCCGTGAGATGGGTGATATCGATGCCAGGAAAATACTAGCTTCATCAACAAAAAAAGGGAATGGAAGTTTGCACAGAAAAACAGAAGAGAAAATAGTCCAAATTCTATCTCAGAGATCCCAAGCCTATTCTCAGGGTCACAGTGAGTGCACACAGGGTTGATGCCAGTGCCTAGGACAAGACAAGAGCATCTGAAAACTTAAACTATATCCTCAGTATATATAGAATAGACTGGTAAGGAGAGAGTAGAGGGGGAAAGGAGGAAAGAAATGTCCTTTGGAAAGTGCCCTGGCATTTAAGGGGGCATCAGCTTATGCACTAATAGACCGTCAGAGTCCTGATATAGAGTGTCTACCAGAATTTCCTGATGTTTTACATTGTATCACAATGCTGAAGCAGCACAAACAAGTTACTAAATAGCTTGGAGACAGGGCTAGACAGACACTTTCCTTTACAGTGTTACTGTATTTTTATAACAAGCCCATCTATCAGCTGAGGTCACATGGAAATGGTTATTTAACCTCAGAGTGGTCTTTGAGATAATACACAATAATCCAAGCATATATATTGAGGTTTTATCTACTCATAACTTGACCAGTGAAGAAGGTAGTGATAACATCTTAATCAGTCTACAATATAGTCCTTCTTAAATGCTACAAATATTTCTGTTCAAAGATATATATTATAAAAAGTTCAAAACATATATTATAAAAAATATCTAAATGTCCCATCCAAATATGAAAGACCAAGTATAGAATAATAAGAAACATGGAAAGCCAAGCAAGGAAAACTCTTCCAAAAATTACCAATTCCACAGTATGAAGTCTAACAAGAGTGAAATAAATAGAAACCCAAAAAATTCAACTGCATGATTATAAAGTATTCCATGAAATCAATGTGAACATGAATAATATCATGAATGAATGCAACAAAAAAAGATTGAATTTTTCTTTGCAGCTCATTGACATATATCAATGTATGTATGTACCATAATTTTCTTTCCATTGATTAGCTCAATTTCCTAACGATTGTAAATTAAGCAATAAGGAACATGGGTATGCAAGTGTCTCTACAGTAAGGTACAGAATCCTTTGTATATATGTCAACACTTGATAAAGCTTGAATATGACAGTATTATTTTTAGGTTTTGAGAAATCTCCTGATTGATATCCATAACCTTTCTACTAGTTTTCATTCTCATCAGCTGTATAGAAGTGTTCTGCTTTCCACAAATCCATGTCAGCTACACAACATCATAAATGTACCACCCAAAATTGTGTTTTAAGAACATTATTAAAACAGAACACAGAAAGAATATTGAAATCTGAAAGAGAAATACCAAGTCACATATGGAGACAAAACTGAAAGAAACAGCAGCAGTGTTACCAACAGAAATTCAATACTCAGGAGGTCATAGGATGGTGGATTACAAGTTCTGAATTGCAACCAATCCAGATTATCTATCCAAAAAAGCTGTGTCTCATAACAGAAGGATAAAGCGAAAACTTCCCATATATAAAACTATTGGTTACTAATGCAGCACATAGAAGATATTTGGAATTCTACATATTAAAAGGAAGTTAAACACATCCACGAAGGCACAGAAACTGTTCTACAAGAGCAAATAAGCAAATGAAGAACAGGGAAGTGGTAAACAGTATATAAGGAAGAAACTGACAGCAATGAACTCACACTCTCAATTATATCTGTGAATGTTAGTGATCTCAATTCAGCAACCAAAAGGCTGGATTAAGAAAGAAACATTAGTTCTATCTGTTCGTCTTCAAATTTCCTGCTGTATGTATGGAACTATACAAAGCTCATCCTGAGTGAGATAACTCAGACCCAAAGAAAAACGTGGTATGTACTTACTCATAAGTGTATATTAACTGTAAAGTTAAGGATAACCATGCTACAATCTATAGACACAGAGAGGTTAGGTAACAAGGAGGGCCCAAGGAAGGGATGCATAGATCTCCCTGGGAAGAGGAAATAGAAGACATCTCATGGGTGGACTGGGGGAGTTTGGGGCATGGGAACTTGAGGGATCTGGTTGAGGGATGGGCCAAGGGTAGCTGTGCTGAGAGAGATGGCTGGAAAGGAGGGCTATATGGAGTCAGGTAAAACTCGATGCAAGGGAAACTTCCAGGGGTCTACAAAGATGGCCCCAGCTAAGACTCCTGGCAGCATTACATGCACAGCTGCCTGATCTGGCCATCCCCTGTGATCAATTGGTGACTACCCTGGTTGTCATTGGAGAGCTTTCATCCAGTGACTGATGGACACAGATTCAGAGACCCACAAACATTAGGTTGCACTAGGGGAATCCTGCTGAGGAGAGGTAGAAGGGAGTGTCAGAAACATAGCATCAGGGACAGAACAGACCAGAAACCTTGAACCTGGCCCACGGGAACTCAAAGAGTCTGAACCAACAACCAAGGAGCCTGCACGGGAATGACCTAGGACCTTTGCATATATGTGACAGTTGTGTAGCTTGGTCTTTATGTGGGACTCCAGGTAATGGGATCAGGGGCTGTCCCTGGTGCTTTGACTGTCTGAGGAATATATTCCTCATGCTGGATTGCCTTGCCCAACCTGAAAACAGGACTTGGCCTTAAGACAGTTTGGTATGGCATGCTTTCCTGAAGCCTGTGGGTAGCCTTCCCCTTCCTACGCCATTATGGAGGATGTATGGATTGGAGGAGGTGTGTATGGGAAGAAGAGGGAGGAGTGGGGAGAAAAGAATGATGGCAGACTGTGGTTGATATGTAAAGTTAATCAATTAATTAATTTAAAAAGAAATAAGAATTAAATGTCTACTATAATAAATACATCTCCTTAGCAAACACAACACAACCTTAGTGTTAAAGGATAGGAAAGAACATCGGGACCAAATGCAACTAGAAAACAATTGCAAACTTCTTGTACTTACAACCGAGAAAAACAGATTTCTATCTTGAATTGGCCAGAAGAATGAAGATGAAGATAGTCACTTGATATAAGCTTATGAAAGAGCGCTAAAGGAGATGTTAGAATTCTACACCTGTATGTAATTCATTACAGTGGACAATTATTTCATTAAACAATCAATGTATGAAAAGTTACAGATTGACTTTAACACAAGAGCTGGTGTCTTATGTATCCCACTCAGACCAAATGACAAGCCAGTCAGAAAAAAAAAAAATCAACACAAGACCAACAGAATTAAATGACAATATGTGTCAGATTTACATAAGAGATATTCAAAGTATAGTCCACCCAAACACTTAAGATAATATTAAAAATACCAACAAGTCTGAATAATACATTGTGTTGTGTCTGACCTCAATGGAATAACCTAGAAATAAAAGTTAATTTAAATTACAGAAAAAATACAAATTCATGTGATTGAACTACCTACTCATGATTGAATGATGAATGTTTGTGATAAAAAACAAGGAGGAACACCTTAGAAATTCCTAGAATTGAATGAAAATAAAAGAGAAACAGGCAAGATTAAAGTTGTTTGTTTTGAGAGAATTTTACAGCTATGAATATCTAAGTTTAAAAAATCAGAGAGGGCTGGAAATATGGTTCAGTGGTTATGAACACTGGCAGCTCTTGAAAAGGATGAGAGTTGCATACACATGTAAGAAAATTCATTTCCACCTGCAACTCCAGTTTGAGGAGAGCTGTGTCTTTCGACATCTGCAGACTCCTACATATAGTGCACATACAGACAAGCAGGGTCTCTCTCTCTCTCTCTCTCTCTCTCTCTCTATATATATATATATATATGTATGTATGTATGTATGTATGTATGTATGTATGTGGGAATTAATAAATGCAATGAAATATAATTGATGACTGTGGCATAAATTACATGATATTTTTGCAAATTCCAACATTCCTTCATGCTAAAAAATCTCTGAGCAAACTGTAAGTAGAATAAACACACATTTCTGCAATCAAGGCTGTAAATGACAAACTCATAGTAAGCATATTAAATGGGGAAAACAAATAGTATTACCTCTAAAAATAAATAATCCTATAGATTCAACTCGATCTCAGCAGTTGTAATCTTGATGTCTTTAATACTCATTTTGGGATCATGCATATGAAACTTTATCCTGATAAAATATGTCAGTAATTAATGAACTAATTATATTTCTATGAATAATTATACTATCTGGGGAGGCTGTGGTAAAAACAATCAACCTTGAGTTGGAACCACATATCAAATTGTAGGAGGCTGTCAGATTTCATAGAGCATTTTTTCTTTCTTCTGAAAATTGAGCTGATAATTGCAATGTTGTTTGCAGGCTCATAGGATTCCCAGTAACACATGAATTACAGTAATTATCTCTAATAGGAATGGTAGGAGAAGAAGCATGCATGCAGTAGTTCAGAAATAATTTTTAGTGCATGAATAAACTTGTTCCTTTGGTTCACACCAACAGGTCTCCTATTATACAACCATTTACAAAATGAACTGAAAACATGAATTGTCACTTCCAAAAAGTTCCTATCATGAGAAACCTTCAAATTTCCACTATATTAACTTGACTTTTGTCTGAAACAAATCCTCATTAGTTGAAGTTTGAACATGTACAAAAATAGTTTTAGATAAAAGTTGTTATATAAGCTAATATTTAACTTTATGGTTAAATAGTCACTATTTACTGAGTATTTATTGAGTGGGCTAATTAATCTTTTTTCATGAATTAAATATCTTAACTTCATTCAAATAAGGAGATTCCTTGCTTAATAATAGTTTCTGTTATGGTAAGTGATCATCTCTTTTAATAACATATTTTCCCTCTCTTAGTCTCTTAAAATAAAGTGACCTGTACTTAAATACAGCATTTCATCTCATTTGTACCTAGGTGATTTCAAAACTTTGGGACTGTTGGGGTATTTAAATTGTATGTCTTATGACTTACAATGTCAAATAGTAAAGCCGCATTGGAAAGTAGCATGGTAGATTTGAAGTTAAACACAGAGTTTTCATATGACCTGCTGATTTTGATTCTATGTATTATCTAAGAGAAAAAAAAAACAGGTGTATTCTCACAAAATAGGGTGCATGGATCTTCACAGCAGTGATTTTCATAATAGCTCAGGAGTCTCAGGAGTAAAAGTACCACAGTAACCGTTATCTTCTGAATGGAGTTAAACCAAGCAATGCAGTATCATGTATCAGTGAAAACTAATGAAATATTAAGCATTCTTCAATGTCTGTGAGTGTTAAATGTGGTTGGTATTAGAGATATTTACAAATCAAACCACCTTTTGTGGTATTCTACTTTATGAAATGTACAGAATAAGTGAATATCCACAGAATATAGGCTGTTAGTTCCTAGGGGTCTCTTAAGAACTTTTGGAGAGAATGAGAGGATGCATACTATTGGGTACAGGACTTTTTTGAAGTGAAGACAATTTTCCAAAAATTACATTGTTAGGTTGTTTGACAACTGTAATTATAGGAAGAATAGAATTATATGCTTTCTATGCTATACTTTATTATACGTAGGTTATGTCTTCATAGAACAGCCATAAAGAAAGTATCTCTCTGAGTGCATATAATAATGTGTATGGAACTGGTAGTTGTTGGTTTCAGATCTAACCAACCCTAAATACATGGATGGGGCTCTACATTCAGAAAATCCTCTTTAGTTTTCTCAGGTTCTACTTGTTTATGGTACATAGTATGTTTAAACTGTTATGTGTCTACCTGGCTATTATCCCTATTTTCTTACTATTTAAAAATGAATATTTCTTCTAATGTTTGCCTCATTTTGCTATGAATACACAGTCATACAGCATGTTCTGTCATTCAACCATACTAATTTACCTACAAACTGCAGGAGATTTTATATTTATCTTGTATGTTATTTTGCTTATTCTCCACTTTTCACAAAACAGTAATGCTTGAAGATTATGGACAATTTTACAACTGCTTTTATAGTCATTAAACTCTTTTACAGTGCATTAGCATAACCCAGGGCAATGCTGAGGAAGCGGTATTTACCTTGGTGCCAAGTGCTGGGGAAAACATTTGACTTTCCACCCTAACTGTGCCAAATTTATTCTTCATAAGTGCTCTTTATTAGTCCATTATATTCATTAATTTTAAATGATAATTTACAGAAAAAATTCCTAAACTTGTTAAATTTTTTTTGTGCCTTTTCTTCTTAAGTACCTCCTCCTTTTCCTTCTTCTCTATCTCTCTCTGTTTTTGTTTGTTTTATGACACAGTATCATTAGGCAAGGATAGCCTCAAACTCTATTTTAAAAAAAGGCTGACATTGTCCTCTTGACCAACCCATCTTCACTCACTAAGCTCTTGGACTACAAAGCTCAACATTGTGTGTGTGTGTGTGTGTGTGTGTAATGTGTGTAACTGTTTTGTTGTTGTTTTCGGTGGTTATCTTTGTCTCATTTTTATAAATTAGAAATAAACGGAAAGGCATTTTTGGCAACAGATTTCAGATACTTAAAGTTTGCATAAATGATAAGTAAGATCAGAAGAAAATAATAGATGACTGCTAGAGGAAGGATGATAGACAAAGGATGGGACGGATAGATATATATGATAGATAATAATAAATCTATTATCTATGTATGTTACTTTTATGGAGGAAAGTTAATTATTTTTCTCAAATTCTCTAATAGTATAACAAATGTTTTTTTCATGTTAATTGAATCTTGACTTATATTTTCATGTAATATATGATAAAATGAACCTAATAGAATCCAAAGAGGTTGAATATTATACTTCTTTTTTATTCTCTTATTTCTACAACTTAACCTGATATAATATGATTTGGAAACAGTTAGATATAGTAGTATTTAATAACAATTAAAATGATCTTCCACTTTAACTCTGGAGTGGAGGTTTAACAAGCTACATATATTCTATGTGGTGGCTCATGCTTGTCTTAGCATTACGGAGCCTGGGGAAGAGAATGAAAAGTCCCGAGTCAGTTTCAGCAAATAGCAAGTTTGATGCCAGATTGACAGACATAATGTGTGAAGGTGAGTCAGAGTAAGAAACCGAGACCGTTATAAGGAATCAATAACTAAAGAGAGTCTACCTAATGGCTTACACCCTGTAAAAGATCACGGACCACCTGCCTTTACACTGTCATTTTGCAAATTGCTTTCTGTTCAAAATCTTACAGATTTTTTATTTGTGAAGATACTGTCATAACTATACTACAGTAGTTTAAAAATTCAGAAAATGGATTGTCAAATACTTTTAGTATTTTTAAAGACAAAAAATTTAGGCATGACATCAGCTCAGCCCAATGTTTTGATGGTACCATATTTAATAGATTACAAAATTAATAAGATGAACTTGTTATTAACACGTATGTTTTGACTCATAAATCTTCCTAAAGTGAGATAAAAATATTAAAATTTATCTAAAATTATTTCAAGTAACTACAGATCTTGAATGTTTTCATACTGAATTTATCAATCTGTTTTGACATTGGGTTGACACAGCCTTAGGCTGTTTCCTCATTTGTCTTATAAGCTGGATACAATGCTGCAAAAAGAAGGCTATAACTGAGTTTTTTAGTTCCATGTATAAAGATATATTACTTTGCACAGCTGAATGCATTTTGTTCCTCCAGAACACACAGAGTCCTACAATCTACCCCACAATAATTTTATTACTAGCTGGAAAGATAAAATGTAATTGAGAGCTAGGCCTTTATATGGCATGCCTGCAGCAACCTTCATGAAAATTTCATTTGTTAAGAATGACTTACATAAACATGTAGTCTCATGAGATAAAGACACATTGCATCAGTGTCCTGAAATATCAAGATTCCCCCCATCGATTCTTCACTACTAGAAAAAGACTGTAGCTACTGATAAATCATGGGAAGGTGCTTAATCTTAGAAGTCAGCTCCAGTTTTGCTTTCTTGTCCTCATCCTGAACCTGTAAGTTCATCCTTAGATCTTTTGTTTCTTGAGAACAGCTTCCACATTCATATCTCTAGTCCTGACAACAAATGTGCAACTGGCACAGGCAAAAGTTGTCACCACTTGTAATCTTTGCTTGTCATCGCAGACTCATAATATGCAAAATTTAAATTCTCCACATCATTGCTCAAAGTGCACTCACTCTCCAGCTAACCCAATTCTGTCACTAAGGTTTTTCTAGATAGCTTCCTAGAGTCCCTATTTGAAATACTGTGACTTCTACTAAATACTTCCATTTATGTAATGTTGTTTATGTCTCTGCGTCATTTTATTTTATTTTTTTTTAAATAGCTGAAATTTGATTCATCTCCATGTCTGCCAGAGGAATGAATGCCAGTTCCTTCTACTTCATCATAACAAGCTAAACTTTACATTTTCTCTTTTATTTTAATTGTGTTAACAATACATTCAGTACATTAGTATCAATAACAACTCACCAGAGCAAAGATACGACTTTCAGAAGAGATAGAATTCTTGGTAATTAAAATAATCATTGAAGAAATACCAACTTTTATATAGTAGGGGTAGTTTGGTGAGTTAAGTTCTTGTTGTGCAAGCATGAGGATCAGAATTCAGCTCTCCACCTGAAATTCTAGCACTCCTTGGGTGTGATGGAAAGAAGAGACAGGATCACCTTCAGAGGCTTGCAAGCAATATACTTTATCACACTCAAGAGTGCAAAATAAGCTGCCAAAACAAGGTGAGAGATGGGAACAGGAACTCAAGATTGTCCTCTGACCTTCAATGTATAATGCATGAAGGGTGTGTGCCCTCATTCATACATTTACATGTACACACAACCTATATCATATTTTGTGCCATCATGCACAAAATCTATGTAAGCCCAAATCAGACTAAATTGAACATGGGAATGAGAGCTAGACACTCCTACCTTGAAGCTATTGCCAATTTTTAGCCACAGAAAGAGGAAGAAACAGTTTTATCTAAGTGTAGACCCTGGTAATTAATAATAGTCAAGTGAAATACTACACTTCCAAGAATATATGAGCACCACAAATTGGTCTGAAAGGTAAACCACAAAAAAGCAAAAGCAAATTAGCAAAAAGGCATAAAGCTAGGAAGGCAGAGATGGGAAGTGGATCTGGGAAGAGTTGAGGGAGGGATTAATATGATAAAAACAGATTTTTGGTGACTTAATAAACTAATGCTAACTTCTAAAAAATTTAAATATTGAAGTACTGCAACATTTAAGTCATTCCGATAATTCTTAAAACTATAAGATGTACAGAGGGACAATGTTACATGATAAAAATCAATATCTATTTAAATATATGCACAACTTCACTATTTAAAATTGAAAATGTTGCTCTTACTACAGTGTTAAAGAAACACCAATGGGAAATATTGGCTTCATTTTCTTTGTCTAGGCAATTTAAGTAGATATTTCCATTTCATATACCATTAAGGAAAATAACTCTTTGGTAATTATTCCTATGAAATTCAACCTCAGCCATTTGTAATTGTTATTACTATTTCTGTTATGATTATTAGATAATTGTTGGCCAATTGTGGCGATTTGAAGATAGGTACATGTGATTTGGTCCCTAGGTGGTATAACTGTTTTAGGAAGGATTAGGAGATGTGGCTTTGCTGGAGAAGGTGTATAAAGTTTTGAGGCTTCAAAAACCAATTCCTAGCCAAGTCTCTCTGTGCGCTCTCTCTCTCTCTCTCTCTCTCTCTCTCTCTCTCTCTCTCTCTCTCTCTCTCTCTCCTTCTTGTGGACAATATGTGAATTCTCATCTCCAGAACCTGCCATTGTCTATCTAATGACATGAATCCTACCATGGTGATCATGGACTTAACTCTTAACTTCTGAAACTGCAAGCAAGTCACCAGTTAAATGGTTTATTTTTGTTTCCATTTAGTTTTTTATTCTTTTAGCATATATTACATCCTAGCAGGTTTCCCCTCACTCCCCTCCCCCAGTCTCTCTCTTCCCAGAACCACTCCCTCTCCATCTCTTCTGAGAAAAGAGCAGGCCTCCCAGGGCATCACCCAAACATGACATAACATACTATAATAATACCAAGCACATACCACCATATCAAGGCTGGATCAGAGGAACCAGATGGGAAAGGACACAATGAGAACACAGCCCACAGAATCAAATGCTTACTTTTATAAACTGCCTGGGTCATGGTAGGTATTTCTTCATATCAGTAGGACAGTAACCCAATCGACCTGAATGATGCAATCTATATCCACATGCCTTGTAAGATTCCTCTCTTCTGAGCTTCTTATTCTCTGCCTGTCTATCTCTTCTCTGATCACTTCTATGATGTTTTTTGTAGTTCCTGTGATCTGCAGAATGGCATTCTATATATAATATTTAGATTTTCTTGTTTAAGAATTCTTGAAGCCCAGAGCTATTCCTCTTCACTCTAACAGTCGTCTGGTCATTGCTCATTCATTGCTGTTGGACACCACGTCTCAGTTTCAGGTTATTCAGCAGGAACTGTGATACCTGAAAGATATTCTGGCATTTGGAATTTGCTGATTCCAGAGCTCAAGTTTCTGCTTGCTTTTCCCATAAATTTCTTCCTGTTAATGATGCCATTTTTTTTTTTCAAGAGATGGAATCTCCTGAATTATTTACAAGTATTTATCTTCAGTTTGTGTACTTTAAACTACAACTTACATGTTCTTATTCATTAGATGTTTATAATGAATACTGACTACTTAGTAAGAGACAATAATGCAAGGAATTTCCATTTCTGTGCATTTATATTAAGTATAATGCCATTTCTTGCAGCTCAGATCCTGAGTTTTACTGTAAATAACTTTATCCTTATCTTGTATAATCCATTTACAAAAAAATAAATAATTACCTTATTTTGAGAAGATCCTCTCAATATATATTCACATAAACTCTTTTGATTAGAACATAAAATGTCTGCAGAGATCCATGTATTCAAACCTTTGTTTCCAGTTTGTTCAGGAAACAACTGTGGCCTTTAGCAGGTAGGACCTCATGTAGGTCACTATAGGCAAGCCTTTGAGTGCTAAGTCCTGAGTAAACTCTGTTTTGTTCTGCTCCAAGGTGAGGACCCCTGACTGCATGATTACTTTGCTGTGAATGCTAGAATGGCTTCCTCTCCATGGAGGATTACATTTTTCTCTGAATTTGAGCCCAAATAAGTCTTTGTTCAGTGAACTTGTTTCTGGCAAGTGTTGGTCACAGAGGCAAACAAATAGCTAACACATGACTGCATACATATTCACGCTTAACCATGTAAGCTAAAATGATTTAATTCATGGAAAAATACTATAGTTTAAAATAAAGTGGTTATCCAATTCAAAGAACTACTGGTGATTAATGCTTTCATTTCTCCTTCTACTCTTGCCAATGTTCTCAAAAAAGCATCAGCTAAAGCATTCCACTTTTTTGTTCAAAGTCATTCAGTAAATGCTCATTTCCCTCAGAGAAGAAATCCTCTTTACTGTCAAATTAAAGCACAAGATTCAGCCACTTCACACCTCTCTAGTTTTCACTCCTTTCTCCTACTCATTTACTCTGGCACCAAAGACAGTTTTGCAGGACTGCCACAATTCACTGGTACGTGTTTAATTTTCTGTTGTTCTCATCTTTCAACGCAACATGTTTATTTATATATATTATAAAACCTCTGCTGGCGCATTTATTTATATAACAACTTATATAATATATTCCTAGAACATGACCATATCAGCCCTTCCTGATCTTAAAGAACTCTTGTTGTTGTTTTAGTTGTATTGTTTGTTTGGTTTTTGAATAAAATTTCCATGCAGTTAGTCTGGTCTAGACTTCACTATAAAATCAGGCTAGCCTTGAACTCCTAATCTTCTTGCCTTAACATCCCAAGAAAGAGCTAGGATGATAGGAGTGAGCCACTGCAATAAGATCTGAGCTCATTATTGATTTCCCTGTGCTATTTATTTATTTGTTTCTTTATTTATAATATTTGACTCCTGCCAATTTCTTACTTTTTATTTCCTTCAAATAGCAACATAAACAATTGATTAAGACATCACTTCCAGACATTTAGGATTTCAAATTCTCTCTTACTATACCTCAGTTATATTTTCTACAAGTACCATTACTTTATAACTTAGTTTATCATGGTTTTGTTTTGCTTTTCCATATACATGTATGCCTTTCAAATTGCTAATCTGTAAACTCCACAAAGGCAGAGAACTTGCCTTGTGCATTGGTGCATATTTACCACTAGACAAATACAAGATATCAGTAGAAACTCAGTAAATCTTTGCGGTACATTAATCATTTCAGTTCACTTATTAGGATTTAGCATTTGTGTGCTCACTCATATATATCATGTATCCATTAGTGCATAATTTTTCACTTCAAAAAATTGCTAGTGTTCGGTGATGATTTCCTGCTTGGAACTTTCTTAATCAAATGAATTACATCCTTCTAGAAATTAAAGCATCTCACTGGATTTGAGAAAAACACTGACCTAATTGTTATTCAAAACATTGCAATGTATCATTAAGTTTTGTAATCACACATAAATTAAAATCAAATGACAAAATATTCAAAACATACTCATATTTATTAGTGTTTGTGTAACAGTGTGAAAAGTCACATTTTAATGAGTCCCTAACTTGTCTATCCTTGATGTGACTAACAATAAGATGCACAAGTTAAGATGGAAATCTGTAGAACTAAGCTGACAAGATTGCATTCTACATTGTATACCCAAAAGTTACTTCCTAATATTTGGTTTCTTCATTAATGTGAGTTGGAGATGATAACATTGCTCCTGTATAGTGTTTCACAAAGACCAAAGGATACGTCAATTTAGCAACCATTGAATATACATGCTACACAAATATTATATGAGAAAATACTGAACACTTGAGAGAAATATGCTAGCAGTATATGAAAACTGGTAATATTGTGTATTATGTAATTGTTTGGTTCTTGTCACATCTAATAGGAGAACTCAAACTAAAATTATACAAACACACATAGAAATAATTCTATGTGCATGCACTGCTCTGGGTGAAATGGGCACTAACATATTTTGAACAAAAGGGTAGAATGCTTTCTTTAGCTGATGCTCTTTTGATAACATTGGCAAGAATTGGAGGAGAAGAAAAACAATCACCAATGATACTCGATTTGGATAACATTTTTTTAAACTATAGTATTTTCCTATGAATTAAATCATTTTATCTTACATGGTTAAGCATGGATATGTATGCAGTCCATGATAGCTATTTGTTTTGCCTCTCTGTCCATAAACAACTTCACTGAAAAGTATCATTATGCAATACTATTTCTTATGGAAACATAATATTGGACTTATGAAAGATGCCTTTACTATATTTTCTTTCTTCTTTTTCTGTGTCAACCATGCTTATCTCTAAGCTGTTTGGTGCATCTTGCATATTGATATCTGAGACTAGATGGATAATAATTTATTAAACTGTTGTTCCTATCATGCAGATTAATAAATATATTAAACAACTTGCTTCTTGGAGATTGTTTTATAGTAGAAATTTTAATTTATGATAAAAGCTGAATTTTAGAAATGTCACTTATTCAGTTTATGACAATAAATTAGGCATATAGACTATCAGGCTGAATATTTAAACAATTCCATCCCAGGTTGGTATCAATTTAAGACTAACTGCTGAACTTTTCATTGAATGAGAGAATATTAGCTGACAATATAACCATTGAATTAATAATCCAACATAGTGTCTCAGAAGAGGTTAGAAAGATATTGATGAGACAGAATCCATTTATGGAAACCTATATTGAAGAGTCATGGAGCTCAGAAATTCTTTTGTGCTTTTTTGAAATGTTTTAAATTTTACTAAAAGTCAAGTATCTGAGGGCTAGTATGTGGAATATGACAGTTCATTGGCATATGAAATCCCCAAGTAGCTGGTAATCTATGCAGCAGGGAAATGGGGGCCAAGATGTACTTTCAGTTGACATTCTTGAAGTAATTTATATTATAATGAAATAGGTCTATAAAATATCAAGATGACCAGAGGAAAAAAAATTAGTTTTTTAAAGAATAACTTCCATTTATCTCTTCGTATAATATACTTCTCTTAGTTTATATTTATATACTTTGCCACTTCAATAATTAGCTTCAGTCTCCTGCTATGCCAGGCTCAGGGGGTGTTTATTAAGATCAGAGAACTAAACATGAACAATATGTACAAAGAAAGCAGCAGAGCTGGGGAGCTGACTCAGTGGCTAACAATACCTCTGATCTTCTTGAGGACCCAGCCCACACACAGCAGCTCAGGATTATCTGGAACTCCAGTGCTAGGAGTTCCTACACTTTACCCAGGCCTCAATGGGCATAGGTACACATGTGTACCAACATACTTACAGGTGAAACACCCATACACATAAAACAAAATGGGGAAAATGCATTCTTAGCAAGAGGGAAAATATTAGAATGACTTATAAATATAGTTATCTTTAGTCTGTGATAGTATTTTTCAAAATCTTTGTTTTACAAAATATTTTATCAAGGCATAACTCATTAAAAGCATATATATAAGCAAGTGTGGGAAGTTTCTACATATCATCAGATTCTAAAATATAATTACACACTCTGCTTTGACTCATAAGATACATAGTTATTTCTAAAATGTGTTTTATCACTGAAATTCTTTCTATAATTCCCATTAAATATCTGCTCAAGTGATTGTTTTGCAAATAAAATTCAGGGAAGACATGACTAGTCTTTTTAATACTCATGTGTAGATAATTCTCTTTCAAAGTGAAAATATTTTGATAATCTTTAAAAATAAAAATGCCACTGAATCATCTTCCACTCTATTTACTTCACCCAATACCTTCCATGTCCCCATCCCATACACACACACACACACACACACACACACACACACACACACACACACACAAATGCATGGCCCCACTTTCTTCAATTACTATTATTACATTGTTCTACTTATTTATAAGAAATTCTGAATCCATTTAGTGCTGTTCATAAGTATGTGTGATCCCACTGCTGACCACATGATATTGAATAGCCAACTAAAATCCATATATGTGTGTGTGTGTATGTGCATATATTTATGTATGACCCAGTAACCATGTGTCCCTTTTGTTCCTTTGTACATGTTTATATACACCTTGATTAGGCCTGGATCTCCTCACACTGTCAAAGTTTATGACTTGAAGGTCCATGCCATTCACAGGTTTTGCCATAACTAAATCAGTGGCTAAATGCTAATTCACCTTTTTCTGAAGACCAAAAAATGGAATTTATCCATATCTTCATCAACATAAAACATAGCAGAGGGGCTTGGCTGTCTCCTGGTTCCATGACATTCACCTGTGCAGTCTGGGGAAGAGTTGGCAGCTGTGAGAATGTCACACTTGGTGCCATATTGTTAGAGGAACTGGGTCTCTTAAAAACAGGCAGCCACAGTTAACATGGAATGGACTGACAGATGGCTTCCCAATGATCAAGACAGTTTCTGCGAATTCAACTAGTTAACCTCACCAAACAGCATGAGAAAGTATCCAAATAGCCTTATTATTTTTCAGAGCAGAAATCAGGGGAATTTTGTCACCTCTCGTCATAAATGTCTAATTTGATTTAAAATTGGAAGAAGGTATTTTTCTCAGTTTCTTTCATAGAAATGAGAAAAGAAAACTTGCCTGATTTTGAAGCAGAAAAGTATCTTTTTAAGTATTTGTTTTTCATATAACTTTTCTATCATTTACCTTTTAATTTAGAGAGAGAGAGAGAGAGAGAGAGAGAGAGAGAGAGAGAGAGAGAGAGAGTATGTGTGTGTGTAGGTCAGAGGACAAGCCTTAAAAGTCACTTCTGACTTTCTACCTTGTGGAATTCAGCTCCAGACACAGAGCTCCAATATTCATGCACAGAGACAGGTGATTTTACCCTGCGCCATCTCACTGGCCAAGATATGTGTTGTAATTCCATTGTCTGTTTTCAGAAACGTATGATTAATCTAGTTGTTCATGTCATAGAAGCAAACCTTTATGTATACTATCCTGTCCCCATGACAAGTCATCAGTCTGATAGTCATGATGAGCAGAGACTTGACACAGGTACCATATAGCAGAAAAAAAATGGGGAAATTAATCACTCAATCATGAGCCAATAGGATGAATGGGAAGTGTGTGTGTGTGTGTGTGTGTGTGTGTGTGTGTGCGCGCGCGCGCTCGTGCTTGCATGTGTGTGTCCATAGTATAGACAAAGGGGTATGGATTGCAGACATGTGAGCTGTTTTCAGAATATACTGAAAGCATAGGAAGAGAGACAAGACACTGCTACCTGGTATATGAAGAGATCTGTTTATGTTTGTATCCAAGGATACAGAGTGACTAGGAGTGAATTATGAAATTGAAGATGTCAAGGATATCACAGTGTTCTCAGGGCAGTGACTTAAATCTGCCACCGTGGCATGATGCTGAACACATATGCATAATTTGGGCAGATAGGCTGCTGAGCTTGTTTTGTTCAGGAGCATCCAATCAACCTCGAGACAGTGAAAGAGTAGGACAGTAGAAGATATGTCTGGCCTAAGGACACCAAATTTCTCTTATTCATATAGAAAAATATTAAAAATATGAGTTAGATGTAGATAGTAACATAAACAATGAACAAGATTCAGTGCTAAGGCCTTGTCAAAATTTATATTGTCTTAATATTTTCTTCCCTAATTGTAATATTTACAATTTTAAAATATGTTTGGTAAACAAAGGTACAGTCTTTTCTTAGCATTTTACAATATAATTATTCTTAATTTCGAGTGTTTCAATTACAGTGTAATGATTCATTTATTAATTGAATAAATATTTGGCAAGTATCTCCTGTGTGCCAGTGATATTATGTAAAACATCTGGGCTTCTGAGTTAGTTATCTACATACACGATGAGCGAAATGGGTAAAAATTTATAAGGTTAACAATGAAGTCAACAGTGGCTTGCACGTGATAATAAACCAGAAATATAATATGCATGAAACTAAGGCATGGAAATAGAGTAGTGAGTGACCACTTCACGAGAAAGTAATCAAGCAAACACCAAAACCGTGAAAACCCCATAAACCTTCTGAGAGGCGTTTCCAGAACTTTTAAATTAAGAGCTGAACATTCTGGCATTGCCACAGCTGGAATATTACAGTCTTATACGTGTTCTGTTAGAGAAGAAAGGGAGAATGTGAAAAGGAAGAGGAGGAACCCAGAAGCTATGCTGACTATGGCCCTGCAAGTCAAGGCTTTATTCCAAGTGTTATGAGGAAGCCTCACAAAGACTGAAATTAGGAGCAAAAGATTTGGTGGTTGCTACTTTATGTATTTATTTTGTTGGTTGATTGGTTGGTTGGTTTTTAGTTTTTTTTTTAGGTTTTTTTGTTTGTTTGTTTGTTTTTGTTTTTTGTTTCTTTTTGTTAAAGACAGAATTTCTCTTTGTAACAGTCCTGGCTGTCCTGGGACTGACTCTGTAAACCAGGTTAGCCTCAAACTCACAGAGATCCTCCTGCCTCTGCCTCCCAAGTGCTGGGCTTAAAGGTGTGCACCACCATTGCCCAGCATTCTTGAGGTGGGGGTGCTGCTACATTTTAAAGGCTGTCTTTATGTTACTTTTTTCTTTAAAAAAAAAAAAAAAACATTTCTCCAGGCAGTGGTGATGTACACACACACACACACACACACACACACACACACACACACACCACAGGTATACTCATGAATACCACCTCTTTCCCACCAACTGGTATGTAGAAATACAGGGTTCACAGTTGGCTTAAATAAAGAGACTCACATATAGAAAGTATTCATCACAGCTGTGAATGAGTGGCTGTCAGATAACTTCCGTGCTCTTCTGCTGACTTGCATCTTCCTACTTGGAATGATCATCACTTTTTTGTTTCTGCTTTGCATGTAGTCTACACATTCACCAAAGGGTGCATGACTAGTGATGAAAGATTGCATCTGTAATGCTCTCCTTTAATACTTCTTGAATGGGAGGAGGGAGAAATATAACCTCATGACAAGTCTAGATTTGGTCAGGGTTTTTGATTATTATCTACACTTCTATCTATGTATCTATCTATGTATCTATCATCCATCTATCTGCCTATCAACCATCTCTATCATCTATCTATCATCTATCTATACATCCATTTCTATTTATCTAGCATCTCTCTATAAACTATTTAACATCTATCACAGTTATCTAGTTACCATCGATCAGTCATCTATCAACCACCTACCAAATATCTGTCTATCTTGCTTTCATCTATCATCTATTATGCTAGATATCATATGTCTATAATCTATCTTTAAATGGATGAGTGTTTGTGTGTGCATTGTGTGTGTGTGTGTGTGTGTGTGTGTTCCTATGAAGGAATAAAACTATGAAATGGGCATTATTCAATTGGTTTCCATGGAAAGGCATGTGTAATCCAACAATTCCCTTCTTCAGGCAAGAGAAGAAGAGAATAAAGATCCTAATCCGGGAAGTGAGAAACCACAGCATCTCAGTTTAGTATTGAAAACCTGAGGTCTAGTGAAGAACTTCAGGAAACTAAAAAATGCTGAGATGGAGGAATAGTTCTCACCATGGAAGATTATACCACTTAGCTATCCAGCCCTGAAAGTATGCATACTAATAGTATTATACCAATGGAGCAGTTTATACTTAGTAATATATATGTGTACATATATACATACATTCTTATGTATGTAGGAATATGTATGTATTTATGAAAAAGTTTATGCAAGGATTTGCATAGAGGAAAGGGAAGGGACAATTAAGAAAAATAGATTTAAAATAAAGAAGAGAGAGAGAGAGAGAGAGAGGTAGAGAGAGAGAGAGACTGAACCTGAGCACAAGCATGCATTACTGGCATGACCGTCATCTTCCTGACTGTGATCACAACCTGATCAGCAACCTCCTGCTTGAAATGCTGTGTCTTACCATTATGAAAGACAACATCCCCATGAAATATGAGACAAAATTAACTACTTTGTCAGTATGTTTGATTGCAGCAATAGAAACATAGCTACAACACCAACCATGACAAATTGATTCAGTCCATAACAATGAAATAAATTGGGGTTTATCTTTCATTCTGAGGTAAAATGTCCTTTATTCTTAATAACTCAGCTTGTGGTGGCAGATTCTTTTTCTACTGTTTAAAGCTGAATATTGAGAGTGAAAGGACACACCAATTATTTTTTCTCTGATGAATATTGATATTCCTTGAGAGATCTCATGCAATAGAATGGTACCAGAGTGGCAAAAATCAGGCTACACATGGCTGTTGCTGGTGTCTGCTGCCAGTGCCCTATTTGGACGAGTGGTGAGCACAGTCTACTATCATGGGTTCTTGATGGGTTCACCCCATCCCCTTCTTATTAGTCTGACATCGAAATATGCATATAATTTCTGTGACTACGAATGCTTCTCACACGTTTTCTTTCCCAGGTCCCAGTGTAGAAGTGACTGGTTTACAGGCTGAGAATTTGGTCCATGTAGCTCTGCCAACACCGTTAATTTGATCTAAAGTCAATGAGATTTTTGACTTTTACTTCTGCAAGTGAAAATGGTCTTGGAAGATTTTCCTTTCTCCTTTCCTTCTCACATAGAATCAATGTTTAAGATGTGTCTATATTTAAGGAATATAATTGATGTTTGGAACACATTAAGCAGAGCAGAGCTGTAATGTTTAGACAAAGGAAAATGGTCATGCTAAGCTATTCTTGGCATGTAGTGAATAAGTGTCATAATGCAGGTGCTCTGATTGGAAAAATAGCAACTACACCCTGCAATGTTTACATTGATGGGACTCTGTGGGCTGCCATGCTAGTTCTTCCTCCATTTGAAATGTCTGCTGGAGGAACAGGGATAGATCCCTCTACAACCTGTGTGCTGAATCTCACTGATACGTGGCCAGCCTTGCTACTTTTTCTCTACGCTTTTTATAACTGTTCTCCCCCAAAAATTGCATTTTTACAGTTGTTTAGTTGAAACCTTAAATGGAAAAAGAGCTGCAGACAGCATTTAGGGGTTCTGTAAGGGAATAAGAAAGAGATGTCAGTCCCTTGAGATTACTCTGCGGTGACACGTGATCTCAATTGTAACCTTAGACTGGCCACTGAGAATCCACAAACCAAAGGGTTGGCTGTAAAAAGATTTGGTGCTCTTTTCCTTAGAGAGCTTCTGCTCTTCTCCTAAATTCATGGACAGTACACACAGAACAAAGAAAGACAAGTATTCACAGTGAATGTGTAGCCAGTTCAGGGGAAGAAAGTTTAATGAATAGCAGAGATGGGACAGTTCCATGGAATTCCAAGAAAAAAGTGTCCCCAATACAGGCAGCATTGGTAGTGCAGCATGCAAGGACCTGGAAGGGCATAACACCCCCATGCAGACAAAGATTTCATTGGGTGATACAGTCTAAATGGTCAACCTACTAAGAAATAACCACAAAAAGGGCACAGATCATTTGAGCCCCAGAGTTTGAACCTTCCTTTTGGGACAATATTAGTGAACTTGAAATTAAAAAAAAAAGTGCTGGTATAACTTGATTTTAATCTATGGATTTTGGCTAATACTTGTAATCCTCACACTCATGAAGATGAGGAAGGAGTATCAAGAAGAGTTAAAGTGCAATTTGGGCTACGTAGTAAATTATAGGCCAGCCTTGCCTATAAGAGACCTTTCTTTAAAAGTTATAAGTTAAAAGAACATTCTAGGTTTGAAGAGAAAACTGACTCTAGAGAAACTTCCAGAGACCTACAAGGATGACCCAAACAAACAATCTGAGCAACAATGGAAAGGCTACCTTAAACACCCTTCCCAGATAATGAGATTGATGAGTAACTTATATGCCATCTTAGAGGCCTCATCTAATAGCTGATAGAAACAGAGGCAGACACCCACAGCTAAACACTGAACCAAACTCCTGAAGTCCAGTTGTAGAGAGGGAGGAGTGATGAAAAAAGGGGATAAGACCAGGCTAGAGAAACCCACAGAGACAGCTGACCTGTACAAAGGGGAGCTCATGGACATCCAGACTGATAACTGGGAAACCAGCATTGGACCAACCCAGACCCCCTGGATATGGCCTGGGTAGTCCAAGGGAGCACATTCCCCATGGAAGGATACTCCCTTAACCTAGAGACAGGAGGGAGGGCTTAGTCCCTACTCCAAGTAACTTGACAGATTTTGATGATTGCTCCTGGAGGGCAGCACCCTCCCTGTGGAGTGTGGGGGGGCAGTGGGACTGGGTGGGCAGGAGGGGAGGTTGGGGAGGGCATGGTAGGGAGGGAGAGGGAACTGGGATCGATATGTAAAATAAGAAAAAATTATATATATATATATATATATATATGTACACACACACACACACATATATATATATATATATAAAGAACTAAAAAATATTACCTGCAATTAGGAAATAATGGGCATGCTATATTTTTTAACTTTGTTACAGTTTAAAAGCAAACAGAGTAGGAAGAAATAAACCATGTTCAATTCCCCTCCCCCCAAAAACTGCTCATTTTATTTATTGTCTCATATTCAAATAATTTCAAATATTTAATCCAGTATTATAATTATTATTCCCCTCTTCTTTGGTCCAAAGAGTAGTTTTGTTTATTATCATGTTATTTTCTTTGCCACACTTCTGTTAAATGATATAAACAATGCAATTTGATGTTTTCGTTACAGTGAATGGTTTCATGCACAGTTTTGTTGCATGCAAAATATGTAATATTTGAAGCTGAAAATTTATTGACTTACTAATTTGGAATGTCTCTCCTGTGCTTTCAATTCAGTCAGTGGTTTTGTTGTAAATCTTTTATTCCTCATTCCCTTTATCAACACATTTCTATAACACAGCTATAGCCCTTTGTTATCATTAAAGAATCATCTTCAACATGCATATTTGTATTTTTACTAATTTGAAATTAATATATTTATATGAATTTCACAGAAAATTTAATTACCCCAATAGATATTATTATCTGGTAAGAGCAAAGAGATCAAGGAAAATTGTAGGGACAAATTTATTGACTGTTTTAGTGAAGATGTACAAGAAATAACTTGAATATTATGCTACTATTGTAGTAGAATTGTAGAAGCTAAATTCTTCAAAGCTATTTCCTGTGTTCTCTCCCTTGAAATTTCAAACATGAATAAAAGGAAAAAGTGGTGTCCTGAGCACTAAGTAGCATCCTGCCAAAAACTGTCACAATGGCTTTTTTCTTCCCCACAGAACATGTTTAAAAAACCAGCAGGTACACATACTACTAAAGAAACTTAAAAAGGCTTTTTATTTAATCATTGTTACACACTTAGCAATGGGTAGTACAAATAGCAACTGCATTTTGTGGTTCCATATATATACAAATGTATATAACTGTACACTATATATGTGTGTGTGTGGGTGTGTATGTGTGTGTGTGCGTGTGTGTGTGTGTGTGTGTGTGTGTGTGTGTGTGTGTGTAGCTAAATCTTTTGAACACTCTGAGTTATACATGATAAATACATTCTTTGGAAACAGTTTGATGAAAAAGAAGTAGCTTCATTTCAAGTCCTTCACAAAGGTAAGAAAACAGGAATTCAGGCCAAATAAAATCATTGAAACTGTAGGAACATCATAAGAAGTTCAGCTTAACCAAGTATGTCTTTATATACATGCTGAATTGGACTCAGGGCCAGTTCAAAATGAGAGAATCCATGCTGATTACTATAAATCTAGATAGCTATCACTAACTAGTGAGGCCATGACCTCAGAGAAGAGCCTATCACTGTCAGTTTCCTCAACCGGTGTACCTTATAACTACATTCATCTTTTCTTCTTGCAGCCATCGCTGGATCGCAGCCGCCAAAATGAAGTTCAATCCTTTGGTGACTTCTGACTGAAACAAGAACCGCAAACGGCATTTCAATGCACCTTCTCACATTCAGAGGAAGATCATGTCTTGCCCTCTTTCCAAAGAGCTGAGACAGAAGTACAATGTTTGATCTATGCCCATTTGAAAGGATGATGAAGTTCAGGCTGGCCGAGAATACAACAAAGGTCAACAGATTGGCAAAGTGGTCCAAGTGTACAGGAAGAAATATGTCATCTACATTGAACGAGTACAGCGAGAAAAGGCTAATGGCACAACTCTCTCCGTGTGGGCATCCACCCCAGCAAGGTGGTTATCACCAGGCTAAAGGTGGACAAAGACCGCAAGAAGATCCTGGAAAGGAAAGCCAAGTCTCAACAAGTAGGGAAGAAGGGCAAATACAAGGAAGAAACGATTGAGAAGATGCAAGAGTAGGGCCGTCTCGTACACAGATTTCATTAAAGACGATTTAAGTAAATATATATATATATATATATATACATATATATATATATATATATAATATATTTCATTTTACATACCAACCTCAGTTATCCTTCTCTCCCCTTCTCCCATCCGCAGAGGGGGTAAGGCCTTCTTTGAGGAGGCGACGAAATCTGACATATGAAGTTGAGGTAGGAACAAGCCTACTCCTGTGTCTAGGCTGAGCACGGTATCCCCATAGGGAATGGGCTCCAAAAAGTTAGTTCATGCACCTGTGATAGGTTCCAATACCACTGCCAAGGGCCCCCAATCTAACTACATACTAATTGTCTTCCCTTATACTCACAGATAAGTGTATCCAGCTCTCAACCCTCATCAACCAAGCTTTTCTTTATAGCAGACAGAGTCATCACAGTAATCCATAACCAAAATCCAAATGTAGAGAACAATTCATAATGGGCTGCCAGCCCCAACTGAGATACATCTACACCAGAATTCTTACAGTTAAAGTTCGAGGAATGTTGAAAAGGAACAGAAAGTTTTCCAGAAAGCCAGGATGTCTGATATGAGACGCTGTCTTCTAACTATATCAAGAAAGCTTTATCCACAAAATAATAAAAATAAATAATATTCCCCAAAACAAGACCTGAATAGGGGAAATACCAAGAAATTCTAGTTCTGGATGAAGAGCTACAGCGAGTTAATGACTATTAAGAGACAGAGAACAAGATTTATCTAGAGAATAAACCCTGACCCAATACTAAGATGCCAGCACTAAATAAATACATATAGGAGAAACCATAAAAGGACACATCAGGATATGTGTACACACACAGACACCAAAATGAACAAGCAAATGCACAAAAACAATAATAATTAAAGAAGCAAAATTTGAGAGTGGATGAGGACACATTGCAGGCTCTGCATGGGGGAGAAGGATGGGTGTAATTAATAAAAGTAGAATAGGCATACATGAAGTTCTCAAATTGTTTAGATTAAAAGGAAACAAATAGTTTCAGCTCCTAGAAGAGTAGCTACATATGAGGAGAAAGGTGTGCAGGAATGACTGGATAACAAGGACAATATATTATCAATATTTTGGCTGAAATTTCATTATTGTCTCTTGTATTCTTATTGCTGAAATGATTTTATATATATATATATATATATATATATATATATATATACTTAAAGGCATTTTGAAGGTTTTATTAATCACTGTATTAATTTACAATTTAGAATTCTTTAAAGAAAACCAGGAACTTATGTAAACTGACCAAGATAATTATTTATTTGACTACTAAAGAGAATAAAACCAAAATGTTGCTCTTGTCAGGCTTATTTATGATCTCCTTGAGATGAACTGTTCCATGGAGAAGATCAGTATGCACCTTTCCATATGACACAGAATTTAGTTTTTGATCTGTGTACAATGCTTAAATCACATTACCTGTAATATCTTTTCTCCCTTTATTCATGAATGTTTAGTTTTGAAAGCTTAAATTGTATTGGTCGAATTACAAAGTAAACCAGTATCCATTTCCTATACTGGCACCCCAAGTTAAATGGTTGTCTTGAAAACCCACACAAAAATGGAACCATTATATAGGCCTAATAGAGAAAAGGATACTAAGTTATAGGGGCAAATTAATTAACAGACAGTATTCAAGTGAATTCACTAAATAACTCTTGGCAATTATTTTGAGGTAAATAAGGCATGCAGTACATTAACCTAGCACTGAATAGGCCTTTTCCAAATGATAGAATTAAGTAAACATTAAAGCCTGGAAAAATATTTAGCATATAATTATATCTTTTAGTAAACTTCCAAAGCTCATGACTTAAACTTTATTAACTTACATTTAGTGTAAATATAGAACAGTAAGTAGAAGAATAATTCATGAGGATAATATTTATGACCATAATTCTAAATATAACACTGGTAGGATTCTTGGTAAATCCTAAACCTGTTTTGTTTTACTAATTATTTGAATATTAAATAAAACTAAATATCAATATAACTTCATCTTAAAATATTTAATTTTCTGTAAAGCACATAGAAGTTATGAAATTCCATTTCAATTTAACTTTTTATAATGTCCCCAAGGAAGCAGAATAAGCTACAGGCTAATTTAGGTTTCATTACTCACATAAATACTTTATTAAGTTTGTGATGTTGAAGAGCAACACAATTACATTCTCCAAAATAGTGAATTCAAAATATTAGCCTTAATTCAATGTGTTAATTGAGAAACGCCATTTTATTTTCCTATACTTTTATTTTCTACTGAATTTGCACAGCAAGGATTTTATAGAAAACTAGAGGTGAGAGTGTATTACTTTCCACTTCTTACGCAATTCAAACTATCATATTTCACAGATCCGCATTCTTTGAATGTCCAGGTCTAAGGATATAGACTACTTTCAGTATCTTATAACATTTGTTCACATATTGATGTTCTTGAACCACCCAGCATCCACATGTTATAAGGTCTACAGACTTCATTCACTCTCTTAGCTTCAGGAAATTCTGCAGGCTAGTGTGTTTGCATTTCTAAAAATAAAGCAATGTTTTCTTTTAGCTCTTCGCGTTGAGCCTTGCCACTGCTATCGTCTGCCTTTCGTTTGTTCCTATAGTCTTATAAATCAAAACAAAGGTTTCTGTCTCTATTTAATTGCCTTGAAAATGTGTACTCGTTTCTTTCTATATGTTTTTATAACAGTAGCAGTTTTTCTATAAAACTGTTGTCTTTAGTTAAATTACAAATATAAGTGTAAGGGAAATTATATGGAATTTTAAACTTACTTGTGCCAGGCACATAACAACATTTGGCTAGACAGAAATATCCCAGTGATTACATTGAAACTAAAATACAACCATGCATGCTGTCCTTCTGACCCTTTCTAAGGTACTAGTATAAGGGTAATATCTCTAGAAAAATCCAGGCTGTAGCAATAAGAATACAATAGTGTGAAGGTCTAGAAATGTTGCACTCCTCAGAATCAGCCAGTTGTGGGATGTTTTAAGAATCTCATAAGTTTCTGTTTGTTTTTTGTGGAAGGGGTTTTGGAGTGAGTTGCCTTTTTATTTATTTATTTTTAGTTTTTTTTTTTATTAAATTCAATTTATTAATTCATTTTACAACCTGACTGGTTTCTCTCCCTCCTCTCCTCTTATTTCCTCTCCCAACCTCTCCCCAACCAATCCAGTCCTCCTCTATCTCTGTTCAGGAATGGGCAGGCCTGCCATGGGTATCAACAAAGCACGGTATATCAAGTTAAGGTAGGACTAAGCTCCTCCGCCACTTGTATTAAAGTTGAGCAAGGCAACCCAGTATAAAGAATTGGTTCCTAGAAGCCTGATGAAGCATTAGGGACAGGCCCTTGCTCCCACTGTTATGAGTCCCACAAATAGGCCATGCTATACAACCATCACATATATGTGGAGGGACTAGGTCGGCCCCATGTAGTCTCCCTAGTAGTTGGTCCAGAGTCTCTTAGCACTTATGAGCCCAGGTTAGTTGTCTTTGTTGGTTCCCTTGAGATGACGTTGACATCCCAGGCTCTTAAAATCTTCCCTCCCTATCTTCAACAGGATTATCTGAGCACAGCCCAGTGGTTGGCTGTGGAACTCTGTATGTTTCCATCAGTCACTGGATGAAGGCTCTCTGATGGCAAATGGTGGTCACCAATCTAATTATAGGAGGTGGCCATGTCAGACTAACTAGTTTTAAAGAACCACAATCCTGAGTCCCAAAGAAAGATGTTCCAGATGCTCTTTGCCTTAGAGAATTAAGACTATTCACAATGGTAGAAAGGGTAAAGAGATACATAAGCAACTTTATTTTTAAATATTGGTTGCATTCCTATAACTATTGCCAGTAGCTATATTGGTTGAAACACTTCCAAAAGTATCTCCTCTGCCTTCTTTCCCAATAAATAAAGGAAGCCAAGTATGCTAGGAGAAAGAAAAAATCATAAACAACAGTAACAGTAATCATACATTTTCTATGATAATAGAAATACAGAGTTAATTTTTTCAACAGGTTATTCTGCTACTTTAAATTCAAATAATTCACCTTGCCATGAAATGTAATAGTTCTTGTTTAAAGTCTCTATTGACAGAAAAAAGGTTTGCACTGAATGAAATAACAGAGAAATGAAGGCAAAGTGCCATGTTCACTAGAATATATGGTAACCGATAACCCCATATGCACCATAGGAAAAGTGAAGTGAGGTGTTCATAAATGTAATTTTTAATGCCCCAAGAGTAGAGAGCTTGCATTCTCAACTAATATAATGAACATTAAAATCAAATGTTTATCTGTCTACACAAAACTGATCTTCAATTTTACATTTACAGTAACAACCAATCTGGGATTACGCTTTCATAGAAGGAAAATGCTTATAAATGCAATAAAGACTGTTTTGCATTTTAAAATTAATGTAAAGTTTAAGCTCCACAACCCACATTCCATGACTAACGTATTATATTAAATATCAGAATTATGAATGGAGTTTCAATTTGATAGCCCTGTGGAGAATGGGTTTCCTGTTTTCAAAGATAATAGAGGGAAGGCAGTGTACTTTATAAAATAGAGTCATCACTCAACTATTATTCTATGTCCCGATTTCATTTTTAAGAAAGTGAATAATCATATTAATGTTTAACCCTCACACTTAACAACAGGTCATTTTATCCAAATCTGGTGAGATTTAGAGTAAGAAGGTAGTGTGCTCTCTTACCTGCCTTGCTGGGGATCTAGAGAAACCTCACCAGAGACAGGACATACTTGCAAAGGAACAACTTATGGCTATTGTTTCAGCTTAAATACTTCAAAACCGTTGGAAACTATTGGTGCCAACCTCAGTCCTCAAGAGGAGGGAATATGGTAGGTATGTTTTGAGAAACTGATATTTTCCCACTTAGTCATTAGATAGATAGATATATGGTAGAATAAGTAGATGATAGATGGCTGAATAGATAGCTGACAGATGATAGATGGATAGATTGATAGATGGTAGATAGATATAGAGATAGGAAGATAGATCAATAAATATATAAATAAACTAAGAAGTAAATGTGCTAATAAATAAATAATCTTAATGCTCAAGCTTCCAGAAATAGCAGGAAAACTAATGACAGAAGGCCAGCACTCACTATTCCCATCAAAATAATCTTACCAGAGGTGGGTGGTGCTTTCTATGAATTGTTATAATATGAATTCCAATACACACATATAAAAGCAAGACTATGAAAGGTTACAAAGTGAAAAAATCTGTTTCCAGTAAGTTTGATATAATATAAATTAAATAATTTATAATATAAAACAAATTGACAGATAATTGATAGTATTTTTGTAAAACCCTCTAAATCTCTAATTCAGTTATTGAACATGTTTATTAAATTATGCAAGAAACGTTCCAACTTAACATTCAAAATGACTAAAGGTATAGAAGTGAGAATTAGAGTTTCTATCTCTCTCTCTCTTATATATTTCCAAAATTTTATTTTTAGTGTTTAAAGCATAACACTAATTTTTCTATTAAATTACATTGAATTTCATCTTTTTCCTGATTAGGTGTTCTAAGAAATGTGTATGTTCTATCTGTTGCTTAGAATTGACATTTTTATAGTATTATATTTGCACACTTTTCTCATCAAACTGAACACCTTGTTTTACATTAATCTTTGAAAAAAAGCCACAGATTGATGTATACTTTAAATATCTAAGAAAATGGAAGTATTTTTTTCTCAGCTGTTCAATAGCAACAGAATTTAGTGTTCTGTTAGTTAAAGCTCATTATCTGCTTCAATTAAACACAATTTAGGTGGCTATTTAAGAGTATTATAAAAAATGGAACATTCATAAAAGTCTGGAAGAAGTTCTTTGTCATAGCCCTTGAGGCTATCATCCTCTTCCTGGCTTGATGGAACTGGAGTCTGCGTCATTTACAGCAGTGGGTCTCAGTCTTCCTTATGCTGTGCCCCTTAATGCAGTTCCATCACAACTGTAATTTTGTTATGAATCACATTGTAAAATATCTGTTTTCTGATGGTGACAATAATATAGGGAGCTTTTGCCATGCCTGGGCAGGTCTACAGCATTATTTAGGAATGAACGTCCCATTACATATTCAAAGTTACTTGGAATTTTTCATTTAGAATTTATTGATCTCACTTGCAATTGGATTGATAATGCTTCTTAACAGACAATCATAAATTTGATACCAATGCTAGCCAAGCTATTTAATGATGTTCTAGCTATATATCATTATTCTTGGAGCCAATATATTGATTATAGCATTAGGTTAGCACAGAGAAAAGTATTTTCCTAACCTGGGTTTATTCATGTTTTTGTAATAAATCATTAGTGATTAAACCTAAAACCTCAGGGTGTAAAATGTCAGATCTGGTACTTGAGGATATATATTCAGAAAGGACAAAAAGAACTTAATAATATGGATTATTATTGTCAAAGGTTCATGAAAGCTTTACGTATCGATATTGCTTTTGGACAGGATGTATGTTACCCAACTGGTATGTTCAACTTGGGTTATTTTTTTATAATGTCATCAAATAGAATTAGAGGGGATATCTATATTTTTGAAGCTTTGATGTAAAAAAATTGACCAAAATAAGAATGACTTTATACTTTTGTGATAATTTTCTATTTGGTTTGCATAGTTTTAGATCATTAATAAAGCTAGTCTAACGAATTAAAAATAATAATACATGTGCCTATTTTATTGAATAATTTTGTTTCCAGAAATAAAGATACTTTCATAGGAATTTGCTCCTAGAATCGAACATAATCTACGTTTAACAATTTAAAATATTTTATTTCATATATTAATGAATACATTTTAGAAAATTAATTTTAGAATAAACACATTGCTAATGATAAACATATTGGTAATTATTCAGGTATTACTGGAGGACTATGTTGAGCCTGAAAGGCAGAGAACATTCTTTTTGTTTGTTTGTTTTAATTTAATTTTATTTACCGTTTTTGTTTATGTTCTCCCTCCGGTGATTCCCACCTTCCAGCCTTCACATACACTCCTCCTCCATCTCCATTCAGTAAGGGGCAGGCCTGCCATGGACTTGAGCAAAGCCTGACACATCAAGTTGAGGGGTACTGAGCTCCTACCCCTGCATAAATGCTGGGCAAGGTTATCCAGTGTGGGGAAGTTTCCCAAAAGCCAGCTAAGCACCATGGACAGGTCCTGATCTCATTGCTGGGAGTCTTACAAAGAGACCAAGCTACACAGCTGTCACACACATGCACAGAGCCTAGGGAGGTCCCATGCAGGCTCCCTAACTGCTGTTCCAGAGTCCATATGCTCCCACAAGCTCAGGTCAACTATCTACGTGGGTTCTTCTGTCATGACTTTGATCACCCCTGGCTCATACAACCCCTCATCCCTTTCTTCAGGTGGCTTAGTGCAGCATTTGGTTGTAGATCTCTGCATCTGCTTCCATCAGTTACTGGTAAACGCTCTCTGATGACCATTAGGGTGATCAACAATCAGATTACAGTAGATGGCCATTTCAGCCTCCCTCTCCACTATAGCTAGGAGTCTTACCTTGGATTATCCTTATGAATTCCTGGGAGTGTCCCTGGCACCAGATTTCCCCCTAACCCTGAAACTCTCCCTTCCCCCATCCCCATCAAGCTGGCTCCTTTGTTACTCTCCCCTTCAGTCCCACCCACAACCCACCTCTTGCACCCAGCCCACCCAACCTGCTCCTTCAAAGTTACCATCTCCTTTTCCCTACCCTCCACTGCCCCCAGTTTACCCAGGAAATCTCTTCTATTTCTTCTTCCCAGGGAAATCCTTGCATCCTTCTTCAGACACTCTCTGTCATCTAGCCATGGGAGAACATTCTTAATCTAAGCATTTCACTCACGAATAAGTTTGTATAGGTTGCAATCAGTTCCCGCTGCTTTAAAGAAGGCTATCCCAGCATGTTTTTATTTTATTACTTATTTCCCAAGCAAACAATTTTTTTCTTAAGTGTAGAATTTTTTTCCCAAAGTTTTTATTTTCTTATTTTATTGTATATATGCCTGTTTTGTCTGCAGGCATCTATATCCACCACATATATTCCTTGTGCATGCAGAAGACAGCAGAAGGCATCAGATGCTCTGAGACTGGAGTTCAAATAGTTGTGAACCACCATGTGGGTTCTGGGAATTGAACTTGAGCCTTCTGTAAGAGCAACAAGTGCTCATAACCACTGAGAAAACCAGTGTGAGTGTTTGATAGGTAAAAAACCAAAAAAGACTGGCTAGAGCCTCAGAGGTTTAGAGAGAAAAAGAGTCAAATGTACTTTGCAAAAAAAAAAAAAAGAGAGAGAGAGAGAAATTCATTTTGGGAAAATTAAGAAGTATTTATTTTGTATAGTTGAAATAAAGAAACGTGGTTAAATTATGGGAACAACTTTTCAACATCAAAGGAAATATTACTCCTGTAATTATATTCATTACATCCTATCAGCATCAGTGCACAGAAGCCCACATTATTATCATAATTATAAAGCAGACTTTCAACATACAGATTTTAAAAACATTTCCCAAGTAATTATATATAATAATAAAGAATGGCAGCTATTCGCTTTTAAAAGAAACTTTGCTCAATAATTTAAATATTTTCTCTATATTAGTGATAGCAATTTTTACAGCCTTAAGTAGATGCTTTCAAATTTGATAAAATATATTTTACTGTTTATGAAAAATAATTGGTATTTGTACATTTTGATTATTCTAAATGCAAACATAGATAACAACATACTCTACATCTACAAACTCTCATCCTAGAATAGAGCTGTTATGGACTGCCTGTTCTTCTAAATTGATTAATTTGCTCCCTTCTCTGCAGTGTGCTTTTGTGTGGAGATGACTCTTCTGTATAGTTAAGCTTCAGTGAAGACCTAAGGTTAGCAATGATTGATGTCTTATTAGAGGGATTTTTTATAAGAGG
This sequence comes from Phodopus roborovskii, assembly GCF_943737965.1. NCBI lineage: Eukaryota > Metazoa > Chordata > Mammalia > Rodentia > Cricetidae > Phodopus > Phodopus roborovskii. The sequence goes on from NW_026125489.1 coordinate 12,619,665, forward strand.
GGAGTTCAAATGTTTTAGGCCAACCTCCCACATCCTACACCCAACATACATTCATCAATGACAGACTGAAGGAAGGTAAAACCAGAAAGCATCCACGGCAGCCAAAAAGAGATACCTCATGTAAACATGATTGGCTAGAAGCTTTATCTTGGACTGTGAGAAAGTCATTTTCATTTGTTGATTCCTTTGGTATCATAAAATGGCATTTCTAGAAGATTGATAGAACATCAAAGGTACAAAACCCAACTCAACTCATTTAGTCAACTATCTGTGACATTAGACTAGTTTGGTGACAATGGAGATAGACAAAAAGACTATTTCAGTTATAGTTATAGGGTAATGAAAATTATCTTTATATGCATTGGTTTTCTATAAAATATTTAATTTTTATTAAATTTCCTATAGATTATGAACTTACAGAGTCTATAGTATCAACATAAAAGTCATAAAATGGTAGAAAATATGAGAACAGAATGATCTAACTACATTGAAATGTAGAGGACTCATGGAAATCTAGCTACAAGGAAGGGACAAAAGTTATAGATCATCTTAGGTTCAAGGCAGGAAAGACGATAATAAATAGAAGATAGATAGATTGATAGATAGATGTTTAATAGAAAGAATATAGGTGAGAGATAACATCAATTTAAAATCCAATTGTAAATCCTGTTTATTGTGCCTGTTTTATGATTATAAAATGTAATATTAGTGTTAATTTAAGCATGGGCTAACATCATATGTGCGTGTGTACATATATATATATATATTTGTATGTTGTATGCATGTATATGCTTACCTATATGTGAGTACACACATGAGGATGCATGCATGTGTCCAGTATGAGTGTGTGTGTGTGTGTGTGTGTGTGTGTGTACATTTGGAGACCTAAATTTGACATGAGGAGTCCTTCTTGATTGTTCTCCATATTTTTAACCATGGCACACTTTCGCAATTGAAACTGAAGCTTGCTGCTTCTGCTAGTCTATCTAACCAGCTTGCTTTAGAATCACTGTCTCCACCCTGTGAGGCTTGCTATTTCAGATAGACTGCAGTACCTGTCTGATATTTACACAGGTCTGAGGAATCCAATTTCCCTTCCTTGGGCTGGCTCAGCAAACATGCTATCTGCTGAGCCATGAATACAGCCCCTGAAATTACATTCAAGTACCCAGATACTTTACTCTAAATCTGGGAGAGTTTTTTCTCTAACTTCCAAGAAAACTTTATTTTGCAAAGTATTTGTTTTTAAAATCTAAACCTCTCATTAAAACTTAATTTCTTGGTCAAATTGAACCACATCTGAAATGTTTTCATATCTTCTGAATCCACGAGCTGTTTATAATTCCCCTCATTTATTTATTTTCTTCAGTTGTATTTCATGTATTATAGCTATGTTAATGACCATTTATCATTATATCAAGAAATTATCTTCATGCATTTTCAGAGCATTATATAATTAATTTGTTAATTATTCTGTATTTCTTATAGGATATAGTGTAATCACCATTTCTTGTGATTAAATAATCCTACTTTAAAATTAACAGTGTGCAGTTATCTGTCAGGTAATTGATTTATTAAAGACAGGTGTTTAGTAAAATATCACTTACACCTAGTTTGATAATTTAAAATGTAGGTTACACTTGTAATTAACAGTTGTACAGTGGATGGAGGCTAGCGAGAGGATAAATGAGTTTCAAGGTTCCCCAAGCCTTTCCTGGCACCTCTGTCATCCTGAGTCTTTCAAGGCATTCCTTCATACCCACATTTCTCTTTTGAGTGACTGAAGAAAAATAAAAAGATTTCACGTCATTCAGCAGATATCCTTTGTTTGCTGTTTTCATACCAGTTTGAATCACTTAATATATTTCCTCCCATGTTTCCTTACTCTGCTCTGTTCTATCCTAAAGGGCTCAATTTTGATGGAAGGGATTCTCACTTCTCTAAAACAGCTTGACTCGTTTTGTAGATGGCCTTCTGGAGACCATTCATCACTCTCTACAACCTGTTTACTAAGTAATGTTAATGTCCTCTTCCATATTTTCCTGCTGAATTGATTTAAATTTTCCTTGTGGACTCCATTTTACATGGGCTCCTAAATTTCAAGTGAGTTGTTTTGAAAGTTTTTTTTTTTTCAAATTTCTTGAATACCCTAAAACACCTTCTCCGATTAAGATCATGATGAGTTTCAGTTTTTTGTTTTTAATTATAACAGATTTTAGTTTGCCCAATTAATTATAGTATTAAAGTAACTTGCTGCCACCAATACTATTTCTAAAATTGATCATTTTCTAAATAAAAGGTATAATTAATTTCACATCTTGGTATGAATTTATGAGCTAAAACCTGAATATAGTCATTTGACAGCTTGTTGTGTGGTAGCCATTCAAGAATGGTTCCTAGCTTTTTGAGTTCCTTTGTATATCTTTGGAGATAATCACTCTGTCAAGTAGAGTTGGGGGAAGAACAGAGGAGAGCAAGGAAAGAGATTCCTTGATAGAGGGAACTGTTATGGACTTAACAAGAAATCTAGTACTAGGAAAATTTCCAGGAATCCAGAAGGATGACCCCATCTCATAATCTAAGCAATAGTGGAGAGGTTACCTTAAATGTCCTTCCCCTATAATGAGATTGATGTCTACCTTAAATACCATAATAGAACCTTCATCCCATAGCTGATGGAAGCAGAAACAGAGATTCACAGTTAAGCACTGAGTCCAATTGCTAGAATCCAGTTATAGAGAGGGAGGATGATGAGCAAAGGGATAAAGACCATGATGGGGAAATCCACAGAAACAGCTGACCTGAATGAGTGGGAGCTCACTGACTCCAATTCTGGACTGAGGGCTGGGAAACCTGCTGGAGACCAAACTAGGCCTTCTGAATGTGCATGACAGTTGATGGCGTGGGCAGTCTATGGGCCTTCTGACAGTAGAACAAATATTTATCCCTAGTGCATAAATGGTCTTTTGGAGACCATTCCCTAAGGAGGGATATTCTCTCAGCCTAGATACAAGGAGAGAGCCTGGGTCCTGCCCAAAATGATAAAACGGACTTCAATGACCCCCCCCATGGGATGCCTCTTCCTCTGGGGGGGTGGCATGGAGAGATAGTGAGGGTAGTAAGAGGATGGGAGGGAAAGGAAACTGGGACTGGTATGTAAAATAATAGTGTTTAGTTTAAATGAAAAATAATAAAATACAGCAACAAGGACAAGAAATGTTTCGTAATACAAGTTTCCCATTGTCTTCCCACCTTTACTGATGTCATAATCTAGTCTTTATGATGGAAGTATTCTTGAAAACAAGGAGTAAAAATTTTAGTTGGGAAAAATCAGAAACTATTGCTAAAACAATATCTTCAAATATTAACAAAATTTTAATCTACATATTTGTACAAATTTGCATAAAAGAAATGCTAACACTAATGTAATTGTACTATAAAATAAAGCTCTGATTTCTAGATTAAATATAATAATTTTAAGGTGCCAGTCTTTAAATTTTAAACATACATAGTTATAAAGAGAAAGATAAAGCAACTTGATACACAAAAATACTATTATAAAACTAGTTTTCATGTTTTCAGCTGCCCACTTTTATTCCCTGGCACACATTTACATTTGTTTATACATTATGATTATGTTGAAAGAGTTATTATATTTTATTTGAAAATTTCACACTTAATAAGACATATTTTCAATTACCTTAGCAATGCAAGTAACAATAAGTAAGACTATATATTTGAAAATAACATTTAAAAATTCAAATCAGTACATTGATAAATATGTATTTAGTGTCTGACCTCCTTGACATACTTAATTAGTACTCTGTAGAGTATTGGTGAATGAATGCGTACTACAGTTGATCAATGAACTCAATTCTAAGAATTATCATTAGCTGCAAACAAAGAAAGGAAGGGAAAAGGGCAGTGATTCATATATGAGTCTGTGGGAAGTGTGGTCAAAGGAAATTAATTCTGTTTTGAACACATAGTCCCTGTGGTTGTTTTAACATGCTCTGAATGACATATCACTGGCAAAAATGGATATATGAAACAGGAAAATATGCAGTTGAAGTATTCTGCTTAAAAATGTAGTAAATGCATGACTTTTTAGATGTATTTGAGAAAGAAAGAAATAATACTGAGTTTTGATGAATTCCGAATGAAACTGGAGAAGATTTGAAAGCATTTAATAACAAATATCAGGAACTGTGACCCTCAATTTGCTTTTGTATCCTTTCCGTTATCTGCAAAGTAATGTATTAGGTCTTCCACCACTGCAAGTTTTGAGTTATTATGCTTCAATTTCCAGGTGAATTTGGACTATTTGTATAATTTTATGAAACTATCTTTTGTATTCTTTCAAAAATTCAAAAGAATGTTCTTCGAGTGAGTGAAAAATATCTGTAGTTAGTAAAATCACCAAAATAAGTAAGGAAATACCAAATTTCATTCTGTACAATAAGTACACATGATATTTAAAGAACTTAAATAAACAACCCCATTGAAGTAATACAGACACAGAATGTTTTATCCACTCTCATAGATGTTAGATTTAAATCTTTAGTGGTCCATGAGTCAAGCCTTTCAAAGGAGGAAAAATGAAACACACTTATATGATATGTATAGAAAAGGCAGTGTTAAATTTTAGTTGGTTGGAAGGCAGAGAGCAACACAGAATACAGGGAGGGAATAAATGCTTTAAATACCATTAGTAGAGTCATACATAGGAAGCCTACCACTGAAAAAGCTACACATTTCAGGTTATTAGATAATTAGATCATATCCCCCCTCTCTTTATACCCCCATACCCGCCCATATGCCCCTCCTTAGTCTTTCAAATACCTGCCTTGTGTTTTCCACCTCAGCATGAGTTGAATAATGACAATGACAGTAATTTTGTTACTACAAACTGGGAAAAGTCCAGCAGACCTCAACAGTACACAGAGCAACTAAGTGAAGCTGAGAGCCAGGAAGACAGCCATCCCCAGGTCAGAGCACACCCATTCTCCTGGGTTTTCAAGGGATGCTGGGACTGGATTTGGGTTCTTACAATGGCAGGGAAACTAATTTACAGAGTTAACCATCTCTGCACTCCCAATTTTCACATCTTTTGTGCTAGTCATTCATAATATATATTCTATCTTTATAAAACTATAAAGACAGTTTGCTCTGATTGTCTCTTTAAATTCTACATGTACATGTGTTCATATATGTTCTTATATTTATACATACATGTGCATATATGTGCATATGTATGCACACACATATATGGAGGCAAAGCACAGAAGCAAGAAAAACTGTAACAAGGGAAGACAATAGAAAGAATATTTTATCATATTAAATTAGAACAATTATGTATTCCACATTCAATGAGAAATAAGGACTTACATTTCATTTTTATGTCAAAAGATATTCAGAAATGTATCAGTTAACAAAGAGACATAATAACTATTATTAAATAATGACATAAAACCAAACTACCAAGTTAAATAATATAGTTGTTAACTCCAATTATTCTTTTTGTATTTTCTTACTATATTATTATGTATTTTTAAAAATTGTGCTTGAAGTTATTTCTCATTCTAGAGGAAGAACACTAAAGTTAATTCTGAAAAATAAGATCCTTGAAAATTATTACCTATAATATTAGCAAATAATTATCTGACACACCCTATTTTTCTTCAAACTAAATGTAGAATGCATTTGAATGTCCAAAGAGAAGTGTTAGCATGTTCTCCCACTTCTATCGTGTGTGTGTGTGTGTGTGTGTGTGTGTGCATTTATTGTTTGGGATTTTTGTTATTGCTTTTACATTTTGTGATATTAGATTGGTATTTTTAATTGAAAATAGATTCTTCTATCACAATATAATCAAACCACAGTTTTCCCTCCTCTCACTACTACTCCCTGCCCTCCTACCTTCTCTCTCCCTCAGATCTGCTCCACATCCGTTCCCCTTCAGGAAGGAACAGGCCTCGAACAGCCAACAACCAAACATGACAAAATAAGACACAAAGACACGAGGTAAAAGTCCCCATATCCAGGCTGGACAGGGCAGCTCAATAGGAGGAAAAGTGTCCAGAGCAGGCCAAAGAGTCAGAGACAAACATGCTCCCATTGTTAAGAGTCCCACAAAAACACCAAGCTAACAGTCGTAACATATATGCAGATACCTGACACAGACCCATGCAGGCCCTGTGCTTGCCTTTTCAGTCAAGGCGAGACCTTGCGAGCCCTACTTAGTTGATTTAGTGGGCACGTCGTCCAGGTGTCCTTCCTTCCCTCTGATTCCTATAGTGTTTCCTCTGCATCTTCAGCCGGGTTCTCGATCTCTGATGGACTGTGTGGAGACATCCACCTCAAATTAAACTAGCCATATATTATTATGATGAGGTTTTAATATTCAAAATATGTGAGAAACTAATCTCTAGGAAGACAGTAAGCAATCCAAATGAAAATCAGACATGACTCAAAGGAAAACAAACTACTGGCCAATGGGAAATGTTCAATGATACTAGTTACCAGAGACAGGATCAAGAAGACCAAAGGATATAGAAGCTTTTGTTTCTGTGACTACTTGATGCTGGAAATGCAACTAGAACAATGGCAGAAAACATAAAGAGACTTCTCCAAAAATTGAAACTATCAGCTTTAATTTTGACTTTCCATATTGCAACTATAATGAAATGTCATCACTAATGTCCAAGATATCTGTACCTTTCCATAAATATTCCAGTAAAGGCTATATAATATTAAAGAGAAAAGAATTGTCTAGTATCATTCAGCAATTATGCAAACAGGTTAAAAGACAATTGAGAGTATGTACATGGTGCACACTCATACATATATGCATATGTGCATACACATATATGTTCGTACAAAACTAACAAATCTAAAAGAAATTTTTAGAAACTTGATTGATTCTATGTTACTCAAAGATCAATATTTTAATTATTATTATTAGCCTACCATATAAATTATCTTATGTTTTCTGAAAATGTCAGGAAATAGAAATTGTAGAAAGCACTTGCTGATGGATAATCTGATTTACAGATTAATTTATATATTTTTTTTCAGTGCAATTCAATCCCACACTTTTTAACTTTTATTCCCAAAGACTCTGGTTGACAAGGGTAGAACTGGCAAAGGCAACTTTCCAAATGAACAGGTGTTTCTGGGGCTCCACATTTCTCATGGTTTTGCTTTAGTTTAGCTGTAAGCCAGAATGTGTGAGCTTTTCAGATTTGAGGAGAATTTCTTCGTGTAATTGAAGAGCAAGAAACCAAAAATGAAGTTGTAGATCTGAAATGTCTTCAAAAATCAATCATGCCATTCAAAAAAACAAATGACAATAAAGCAGCTATGTGGTGTTTATGAACAAATCAGTTAAATAGCTGGAAGTTCAGTATTTCAAAATTTCCATTCAAAAGCAAAAATAATGATTTCATACCATGGCATTGACCATTCTGGCACATCCTTTAAGATATATGGAAAATAAAGGATGTCAAATGGGAAACATGAAAAATGTCATCTGAAAAAGGAAAGGCTTCTGATAGTTACAAACCCATCACACGATTAAATTATTCTTCTACCTTTAACCAATTTCTAAATTTCTTTAAATTTTGGCATTCCTATTGATAATTCATTTAACGGAGGCTGTAAGTTATTTCTCACATCTCTCATTGCTGATGTGAGAGATGAGATTCGTTCATGATAAATAACCATTAGCTCACTGTGTTTTCCAGGTGATTTAATAATACAGGTCTTGCAAAATGCTGAGAGCAGTAGTCATATTCATGCATTTTAAATGTGAATCTTCTTTTGAAATTTTTATGTTACACAAATGTCACCTAGCAGAGAGATGTGGAATTTCCCTCAGCCTAGACACATGGGAGAGGACTTGGGCCCTGCTCCAAATGATATGACAGACTTTGAAGACTCCCCATGAAAGGCCTCACCCTCCCTGGGGAGCAGAAAGGGGATCAAATGGGGGTTGGTGGAGAGGTTGAGGGAGGAAGGGATGGGCAGGATGCTGGAACTGGGATTGATATGTAAAACAAGCTTGTTTCAAATTTAAATAAAAAAAATTATATTTAAAAAAAAGGAATTTCAAAAATCAAAAGAAATCCCATAATAATGTTGGCCAATATTTCTGTATAGATTGTTTCTTTGTTTGCAACAAACTTTTATTTTAATAGTTACAAACTGAATCATAATAACATACTTCCAAATTGAAAATTCAGCATCAACACCTTGACCTTGAATGAGACAATACCACTGTGAATCACAGCTTACATTTAAAAAATGCCAGCAATCAAACCAGGCAGCTCACAGCTGCCACTCAAAACAGTCTGAAGGGAAAGCTCCAGGGGATGTGACACCCTTTTTGGCTCCTTTGGTACCTGATCCCATGTGGTATATACACACACAAATAGAAACATAACAATGGGAGTCTTACTTGAACACTGAGTTGTGTGTTGTAGAGTGTTTACCCAGAAAGTGCAAGACTACAAGTTTTATCCCCAACACTACTGAAACAAGAAAACAAATAAATAATATTACATCTTGCTACTACTTAATTCTTACTTTGTGATATTTTCCTCTGATTGTTTGTTTGTTTGTTTAAATTAGAAACCATCTTATTTTATATATCAATCCCAGTTCCCTCTCCCTTCTGTCCTCCCATGCTCCCGACCAACCCCCATCCCCTCCCCAGGGAGAGTGAGTCCTCCGGAAGTGTTCATCAAAGTCTGTCGCATCATTTGGGGCAAGGCCTAGGCCCTCCCCCATGTATAAGGGCTAATATATTGCAGAGCAGTCATGTCAATAACTATATGGAAGCATTTACATTTCTCTATTATTAAGTAAACAGAAATTATAATATTAAAATAATACTATATTTCTAAAAGACCCAGTACTTTCTTAGAATAATTTACTAAACAGATTTTAGGGCAATGATCAACAATTTATTCAAATATTTTTTAAAATGAATTTTACTCTAAATTCCATAAAGACCAGATTTAAGGTAGGCCTGGATACTTCTATAAAGTGAATTAGAAATCTCAGAACTGTCCAAATAAATCTCAAATATCACTAGTGGGAAAGATTAGAGTTTTAGGAATGAAAGTGTTGTAGACATGTTCTTAACCGAGTGAACCATGATGTAGTTGGGCTGTCAATGTGAAACCTGTAGAATTCATGAAAGATACAATCTGTGTGGATCAAACCAGGATTAGTCTACTAACAATTTAGCCATTTATAGGTAAACATAAGTGAAAACCATAAAAACTATCTACTAGTTTTGTGTGAAATCTTCCAGCCAAGGAACACACAAGGAATCTAAACTAGAGAAAAATTCATCACCTCATGTTTATTTACTTATTGTAGGACAGGAAGTGCTCTGAAATAAGTATAACTCTTCTCAAGGCTATATATCCAGTTAAACTGAAAGTCTCTCCTGACTAGAAGATTTCTTAGATCAGAGATGCCATGGTAAATTATAAAAGATGGACTTCAAAGGGACCTGCAGGAGTCATCAGTGCACCTGGCCTGTTTTCATCTCTTGAAGGTACAAATAAAATCTACAGGGAAAAAAATCAAGCTTTGTAGAACCCAAAGTGGGGTTTTGTGTAACCACAGACCTATTCCATAGAGGAAAATACTATTTCATAAATGATCACTTACTTTACCATTTTGATATCAGGTGTATAAGGACATTAGACATTGATTACAGTACATTCATAGGCCTGAATCTGTCACTATACAGGGGTCTGATGTACCATCTTAGACTAAGCAGGAGCTTATTGCTGTTTTGAAATGCAATAGAAAACATGAGAGAAAGAGAAGAAATACACATTCTTACTTAAAAGCTCCGTGTCTTTGTCTCTCTTTTTCTCTCTCCCCTCTTTTCCCAATTTGTTTCTAGACAACTTCACAGTCATTTTGTTCCTATTTAACTATGTGATATTTTAATGTATGCATTTATATTCCTTTCCTCCTTACTTCATATACTCTACAGATGAACATTTGGCTATAATTTTTTCGTTTTTCACTACTACCAAAATTATTCACAACATGTACCATTGAAATCTAAATAATCTCATTTTGCATGCATGAAGTACTAGTAGTTGAGAGGTTAAGGTAGAAGGATCCTGAGGTCAACATCAGCCAGGAAACTAGGATTGAGCCTATCCCAAGAAAACCACACTAGTCATAATTTCATTAGGTCAATTTTACTTATTATCGCTTCTATTTCCAGGTTCTGATTTTCTATTTTACCAGTTAAACTATTGAGGATTTTGGTTGTGCAGGAATATGAATGATATGTATGTATGTATGTATGTATGTATGTATATACTACTTTTTTAATTTAATACCTTTTTCTTATTTTACATATTGATTCCAGTTCTCTCTCCCATTCCTCCTCCCATGCCTCCCACAGACCCTCAATCCCATCCTCCATCCACTCTCCAGGGAGGATGGGGCCTTCTTTGAGAGATTTTCAAAATTAGTCAAGTCATTTGGGGTAGGGCTTTGGTCCTTCCCCTTGTGTCTAGGCTAAAGGAGTATCTTTCCATGGGGAATGGGCTCCCAAAATCAGTTCTTGCACTAGGGGTACATCCAGGTTCCACTGTCAGAGGTCATATAGACTGCCCAGGTCTCCTAACTGAGACCCACATTCAGGAGGTCTGGGTCAGTCCTATGATGATTTCCCAGCTATCAGTCTGGGTTCTACAAGCTCCCCCTTGTTCAGGTCAGCTGTCTCTATGGGTTTCTGCAGCCTGGTCTTGACCCATTTGCTCATCACTTCTGATTCCAGGAGTTTGGCACAGTGTTTAGCTTTGGGTGTCTGCTTTTGCTTCCATCAGCTACCAGGTGAAGGCTCTAGGATGGCATATAAATTCTCATCAATCTCATTATCGCAGAAGGGCATTTAAGGTAGCCTCTCCACTATTGCTTAGATTGTTGGTCGGGCTCATCCTTGTAGATCTCTGGATATTTCCCTAGTGCCGGATTTCTCTTTAAACCTATAATGGCTCCCTTCCTTATGGTATCTCCTTTCTTGCTCTCTTCTATTCTTTGAATTGTTTCCCTAGTTTCTACTTTATTGATTTTAGCCCTCAATTTGGTTACTTCCTGGCATCTACTTCTCCAGGTTGAGTTTGCTTATTTTTGTCCTGGGGCTTTCAGTTGTGCTGTTAATTCTCTGATGTAACTATTCTCAAGTTTCTTCATGTGGGCACTTAGTAAAATGAACTTTCCTCATAATACTGCTTTCAAAGTGTCCCATAAGTCTGGGTATGTTGTATCTTCATTCTCATTGAATTCTAGGAAGTCTTTAATTTCTTTTTTTTTTTATTTCTTCATTGACTTAGGAATGGTGCAATTGCTCACTGTTCAGTTTCCATGAGTTTTTAGGGTTTCTGAAACTTGTGTTGTTGAATTCTAACTTTAAAGCATAATGGTTTGATAAGTACAGGGGGTTATTCCATTTTTTTTTAATCTGTTGAGGTTTGCTACATTGCCAAGCACGTGTTCGATTTTAGAGAAAGTACCATGTAGTTCTGAGAAGAAAGTATATTCTTTTGTGTTTGGATTGAATGTTCTATAGATGTCTGTTAAACCCAATTGGGTCATAACTTCTGTTAGTTCTTTTGTTTCTTTGTTAAGTTTCTGTCTGGTGGTCCTGTCCTGTGTTGAGAGTGGGCTGTTGAAGTCTCCCACTATGAATGTGTGAGGTTTTATGTGAGATTTCAGTTTTAATAATGTTTCTTTTACAAATGTGGGTGCCTTTGTATTTGGGGCATAGAGGTTCCAAATGGAGACTTCATCTTGATGGGTTTTTCCTATGAGGAATATGAAATGGCAGTCTTTCGTTTTTATTTTTGTTTTTTTTATTGTTTTTTTTTTTATTGATTTTAGTTTGAAGTCCAATTTGTTAGATATTAGGATAGCTACACCTGCTTGTTTCTTGGGTCCATTTGATTGAAAAATCTTTTCCCAACGCTTTACTCTGAGGTAGTGTCTGTCTTCAAAATTTAGTTATGTATCTTGTATGAAGCAGAAGGATGGATTCTGTCTTTGAATCCATTTTGTTAGCCTGTGCCTTTTTATAGGTGAGTTAAGACCATTAATAATGAGCCAAATTATGGACTATTGATTGTTTTGATTTGTTTGTGGTGGTGGTATTGTAAGTAGATTTACCCCACGTTTTCTTTTGGCGTCTGGTAAAGTGGGATTATCTATTGCCTATGTTTTTGTGAGTGTAGTTAACTTCCTTGGGTTGGAGTTTTCCTTCCAGAACTTTCTGTAGGGCTGGATTTGTGGATATATATTATGTAAAGTTGGTTTTGTCATGGAATATCTTATTTTTTCCATCTATAGTGATTGAGAGTTTTCTGGATATGGTAGTCTGGGCTGGCATCCATAGTCTCTTAGTATTTGTAGAACATCCATCCAGGGCCTTCTGGCTTTCAGAGTGTCATGGAGAAGTCAGGTGTAATTCTGGTATGTCTGCCTTTAAATGTTACTTGGCCCTTTCCCCTCACTCCTCTTAATATTCTTTCTTTATTCTGTATGTTTGTTGATTTCTTGCAATTTTTTGGTTCATCTTTTCCTCCATTTCTTCCAATATTCAGTTTGCTTATTCTTCCATTTCTTTAAGGGATTTTCTCATATCCTCTTTGAGGGCCTCTATTATTATCATAAAATTGTTTTCAAGGTCATTCTCTTCTGCTTCATCTTCCTTGGGATGCTCAGGTCTTGTTAGCATAGAATCCATAGACTCTGGTGGTGCCATATAAGTCTTTCTGTTCTTGGATGTGTTCTTAGACTATTGTCTGACTATCTCTTCTTCCAGTGGGTACAGGTGGAGTCTCTCACTCTCCTGATGGATATGGGTTCAAGGTTCTATCCTCTCCTCTCTCGCAGAGGGTGCAGGGGGAAGACAGAAATGGTTGTAGATATTGGATGCTTTGTTCTGCCTCCAGGTCCCTCTGGGGGACTCAGTGGTAGGAAGGGTCTGGCAGCCAGAGGTCAGGGAACTCAAAGAGGGGGAGTTGGAGGCCTGAGGATGCCCTTGGTACTCACCTCTCTACCAGAGAATGGTAGGGCAAGACAGGAATGCCGGCCTATTGCTACTTTTTCATTTACTGAATTTTCTTTTAAAATTATTTTGTTGATCCCTCTTAGAAGGCACTAACTTCCCTGGGGAGTATTAGGGGAGGGAATGAAATGGGAGGGTGGTCGGTGGTCAGGGGAGCATGGAAGGGAGGGAGAGAGGGAGGGAGAGGGAGCTGGGATCAATATGTATAATAAGAAAAATATAACATAAGATGTTCAAATTCTTCCAAGTGTTAAAGTCTGTCATAACTCATTATGTTTTAATGATTGTAAATGAGAACTCTGGGATTTCCAGAGCCTGTGTTATTTTCTCTTGCTGGAACTTTCCAAATGTTCAGTGTTCTTCCCTATTTCCCCATGTCAAACTCCTGGACTATTGAAAAATTTTCATGACTCTTAAAATCTGTGTTGTGACCTCCACCCCCATTGCATGATACACACACTAACACAGACATGAACACACACATATGTATGTGTGAGTGTGATATGTGTGTGTGTGATATGTGTGTGTGTATGTATGTATGTATGTATGTATGTATGTATGTGTGTACTCACTTTTTGCCTTAATTCTCTCTTGAATTTCTACAATCCTAATAAAATATTCCTTTCCATGAAAGTAAAACATAGCAATGTGGAAATAGTCTTCATTTTTATCAAATAAATTAGTAAAAGTCCAAGTTCTCAATCTGTTCCTCTATTTATGAAATGAAAATAATACAGTTGAACACCACCCTCTTTTATTTGAATTCATTGAAAGAAAGATATTTTTCATACATACAAGAAAGAAATTTGTCATAAATATTCTTCTTATTCTCTTTCTAGTTCTCCTATAACTTCAGTACTGGTGCGTCTTAGGGAGTAAGCTTTGTGTCTCTGAGGAACTGATCACCATATTCCTTGCTTATCCCATTTAGCCCCCTGACATTAAGAATCAATTACATTTATGCAATCTTAATCATTCTTATTAGAATGAGAGTTTTCTTAGCCCTTGCATTTTTCCTCATATAACCTGCATGCAATTATTGAATGATTGCATCAATAAATGAATAAGTAAATTACTCAAAAATTCTGTTTATTTGATTTTAATGTTCCATTCTAATTTAGAATTTTATAAATACAATAAAGGAAACGTTATTACTCGTGATTGAATGCAGATATAAGAAAACATAATCAACACCCTAGTTTCCTCTCTATGATTCATACCATGACCATGTATAAATACTTTCCACATTGTCTTTTCATCCTTACTTATTGACACATATTTTGATGACTCATGTAGGCTTTGGTAGAGAGACAGGTGAGGACAACACAATACCAGTAGCATGCCAAAATGAGTAATTGAACCCTACTATATCTTCATTCTCTTTGTTTTGTTCTAGTATTTTCTGAGAATTAAAAAAAAAAAAGAACCAATGAATATTTGAATCACAAGAATAGAATACAGAATAGGTGATTCAAAACACAATTTTCACAATGATCTACACATTTAGGAAATACAGAGAAATGGGAAGCATTATTTTTTTCCATAATGTGAAAGATAGCTACCAGTCTAGTGGCAATTGCCCAAACATCTTATCATCTTGGGTACAGTGTGTGCATGGTAGGAGTAGAAAGGAGACAGAGAACCCTCTGTACCATGGCCTTCACTTTTAGCTAAATTCTCAGTGTTTATGCAACATATTCAAATTGTTTTTTACACATCCATTTAATCATTTGTTTGGACACACAACTGTCCATCATCCACCCATTCATTCATCTAGGCCTTACCATTCCATTCACCTCTAGAACCCCATAGCTACACCCCTGCAGTGCAGCTGGACTATAGGGCTTGGTCAGAATGCTTTGAGATGATCACTTATAGGTTTAGTTCTTTGATACCCACTCTCAGAAATTCACTTTGATTCTCCATCAGATTTTTATTTTGTCTCTTTGACCTGTTTAAAACTCCTTACTCTTCATAGCATCTTTAACCCTCTGTAGGCAGGGGTAGGTGGAATGTGTAATCTGAAAGTCAATACTAGTAATTAAGATTGGAATAAAAGAACCTTGTTTCCCTTTATCAAACATCAAGGAAATCGGTACTTGTGGCAAGTGATTATATATAAAACAACCATACCTTATAAATTTGTTTTTGTTCAACGAATTCTAATAGTGTATATGGAATGGCATAAATGTGTTTATCTCTGTTTCTGACAATACAGTGATAAAGGGCACTAGATACATCTCCTTTCCATATTAAAACTAAGAAACCATTTTATACAAGCAAGGAGTGGAATTCTGGTCTCAAAAGGGTAGAACATGGGTGGGTAGCAGGCTAAATGGAAGTTGAATAGCATATATCAAAATACAATTACATAAAACTAACTAGCTCCAATGTGCTGCAAAATAAAAAGGTGACTAGTTGTGACACTCTTAAATATTTTGAAGAGTTCACTGTCTCTAAAATAAAGAAACTATAATGTTTAAAGTGAGAGGAATGCTAATTAACTTGCTGAGATTTGGTTACTAGGCTTTGTATGTACATATTTGATTATCAAAACATGTCTCAAAAATCTGCACAGTTGTGAAATGCTAATACTTTTTTATTTTGAAAACAAGAAGAAGCTGTATTTCTTGGGGCATCTGCAAAGGTTTCTCTGCAAGATTCAGACGTGGATCAGTGCACTGAGAAAGGGAGTTGGCCTTCACTAATGTGAGTGGACATCACCCAGTTCATTGAATATCTGAGTGGGGCAAAAAGGCAAAATTACCTTCTGGATTAATCCATCCTCTCTTGCCCTCAAGCAACACACATCATTGTTCTGCAAATTTAGACTACAGGACAGAGTGTTACATCAGTTTCTTCACCATTTCTCAAGACTTCAGCTTCAGTTACACTATCAGATCTCTTGCTTCTCAGTCCACTGGACTCAGCAAATTGCTAATCACTGATTTCTCTGGTTCTTTAGTTCACCGACAGATAGTCTATCATGGAGTTCCTCAACCTCTGTTACCACACGAGCAAGTTCCTGAAATAAGTTTTTGATCCTCCTCTTGTTTAGGTCTCAGAAGCATTTCTAGGATTTCTTGAATTGTCCTACTAGCAATATTTCTCAACTGAGCTAGACTCAAATTTGTGATTCTTTCCCTATATAAAGTAAGCAAGTATTGATAAGCCACTGTGTAAACAATTTATAAAAATATAAAGAATATATGCCTTAGGTTTTTCTATTAAATAAGCATCAAAAGATAAACAATCAAGCAACTCTGAATCAATCTGATACTCTAAAATATTTTCAGAGAAACTGGGGAATAGAATGACTTACACTGTTCATCTTGGTGGCTAAGCAATGTGGTAAAAAAGAAAGATAAGCGCAGTGATTTGAGAACTCGGGACCTGTGTTATATTCATCATGAACAGCTTCGGAACTATGTCCTGAAGGAAAACAATAACTGTTAAAAACTAAAACAAAAACTTAGGTTTAGTGCAAGTTGGACTCCCTACCCAGAAGAGTGTGGACTGTTGAACTAGTAAAGAATAGAGCCCTCCAGTTTGAAATGCAGGTGTGTGGAAAGTCCCTTCTGAAGCTAGGGTAACTGGGTTCTCCTCTAAACTCAGTTGTGATTCCAAGTACAAAAGTCTTCCCTATCCCAGGGGAATTTGTTTCACCAGTTGCAAGGGATGTGGACTCCTCTTCTCAGCAGAAGTGACCTTCTCAGTCCTCCTCCCCCACCAAACAAATATGGTCTCTGCCATTGTCACATTACACATGACTTTACAATGCTTTACCAAAGGATATATTCTTCGTTTCCTAGGCAAACTATAATGCCCCTGAACAATAGGTTTTACCCTGCTCAGAATGAACTTCTGTACCTATTGGATTCTAACCTTATAATAAGATTCAACTTCCTCTATTCCCCTGCAAATTAGAACAGGAATCCAGGAAATTCCTGGTGGAAACAGATGGCAGAATCAATGACATAAAGGATGAAGGCACCTCTCTACAATGCTATGTGCAGAGCCTTAGGAATCCCATATGCTTGAAGGATCTCTGATGAACAAGAATCAGGATTCACGTCTTCACTGCTGGGGAGTGAATATAAACAGAGGTTGGGCATAGCAAAAGAAATGGGCCTTTCCTTAAAATTGAAAATAGATTTTGTTTTCATATAATATATTCAGATTATAGGATTATGACCCCCCTGCAACTCCTCCTTGTTACTCCCAATTTTCACAACAATTCAAATCTACACCATTTCTATCTACCTATCTATCTAATTAAAATACAGTGTCTTCAAACCAAATATAAAATAAAATAAAAGAAAACTAAGAAAAAAAAAAGAATAGGATAACAATTATACTGAAGAGGGGAAAAAAACCCAAAGAAAACACACAGTAAACAGACACAGAGATAGTGACAGTCTCATGCACAGAAAGCCCATGAAAACACAAAATAGGAAACATAATATAAAAGCCAGGGATATTGAGCATGGCATGATGATTTCAGGAGACATAAGATGTATTAAGATCTGAGGATGGACTTCTAAAAGTAGACTCAAATCTCATCTTTTTAACAATGGCTGTGTACCATCCTAAGGTTTTCTAATTTAACACTATTAAACAGTAAAACCTACCACAAAGTTTGAAAGTTAAAGAATTTTCTTCTTGAAACAAAGTGGTGAGGTATATTTATGATAGACATTTCTACTATTTAAGAATGAAAGAGAGGTGCTAAGGAAACCCAGTTTACAGAGTCTGGGCTTTAAGCAAGCCTAGTTGCTTTCACTAAGTCTTTAGAATTCTTGTGTGAGATGTCTTAGTCAAACATGTATTGCGTCTGTGAAGAACTTTGCTTTATCATTTATTTCTGAAGTTCCCTGGCTCTTTTAGCCAGGAAGGTAAACCAGGTCCTTCCCATGACCCTTTGATTGTCTGTCTTTCTATCTTGCATCAGTAAAGTCACAGAGGAAAGGTTGAACAAGTTCTGAGATACTCCTAATAGTGTTTGTGTTAAAATGTTCATTGTAAGTAGTTACTTCAGATGGGATTACTGTAAGGTTATTTTTACATAAGTATGCATCCCTCCCCCTCCCTGTTTCCCTCCTCATTATCATCACCCTTGTGGCCCTATTAAGCAGAGGTGCTGCATTGATTTTTTTCAGCTTGCATAATTAGAGAAAGTTCTAAAAGTTTGATTGCATGATTAGCTAAAGCAGAGATTAAAAGATTGCTCATTCTGAGCAGCCTGAATATGTCCAGTGTTCCTCATGAAAGAAAAAATTAAAAGACTGAGAGAAATAGAAATGTTAAAGTATACTGGTCATTTCAAACCCTATTACCAGATACTTGAGAGTTGACTTAGTGGTTGAGAGCATTTGCTGTTCTTGCAGAGGACTTCATTGAGCTACCAGCACTCACATAGTACACACTCACATCCATAAGTACACTTCCAAGAAATCTAATGTTCTGTTTTAAAGTCCACAAGCACCAGGCACACAACATTCTGCACATGTTTACATAACATGCAGGCTAACATGTATGTATACATATGCACCAAATAAAACTATATAAAAAAATTAAACCTGCTTACCCACTCTCTGATGGTCTATAAAAGGCACCTGTTACCAATACTGCACGATAAAATTCTGGAGTAAGCATAAGCATGTTTGAAAAGTTCATTTTTTTTTTCTGTAGAGCAGTTCCAACACTGAAAACCTTTACCATTCAATTGGAAAATTACATACAATGGAAGAATTGGATTACAGAGCAGGAGCATCCAATTGGAAGCAGCCAACCAAGGGCAAGGTGAGAATAATTCATGATAATGGGCAACAAAATCGAAGGATCAATCTACATCACCTGTCCTACACAAAACTATGCCATTAACAAGTTAGTCATTGTGTTCATAGAAGTAAAGTCAATGCAAAGCCTACTAAATCCTTACTTGACCTATGGAAGAAAAGCCCTAGAACAAATGGACAGAATTCTAATGTTAATCATAAATCCAAATAGGACAGACACTTGTTCAACTTTTCAGTCTTAGGCAATTTACACTCATGGAACCAACTGAAGGATCTGTGGACACTGCTGAAAATTTATGCTGTTTGTCCTTAGATTAGATTTCTCAAAGGAGACCTATAACCTTTATCAAGTCAACTGTGCATTGAGAAGATGAAAAGCTAAGACATTAGTGGACACTGGTAATGAACTTGCATTGATCCTGAGAGACTCAAAATACTTCCAAAGCCCTCCCACGAGAGAAGGTACTTACGGTGAAGAATAGATCAATGGAATGTTAACACAGTCCCACTTGTGGTGGGTTGAGTTTTCTTTAACTTTATCCTGTGGATATTTTCCCAGTTTCAGAATGAATAATTGAAAGAAATATATCTGGCAGCTGACATAATTCTCATATTGATTCCATGACCTGCAGAATGAGGCCTATTAAGGCAGAAGAGGCAATGTGGAAGTAATTAGACTGCCTCGATCTAGGAAAACAGAAAATCAAAAGCAACACAAAAATCCTGGGGCTGGGGATTGTGGAGAGAATGTCATCAGAAATGTCTTGAAAGATATAATAGTGACAATTCCCAGCACAGTCTCTTTCAACACTATTCACCTATGCAGATGAACATTGGAGAATCAAAGTAGATTAGGAACTGAGTGGAAATCCCACCTGCAGCTGTTTCACCAGATGTGTTTCCTTAGTTGAGGGAATTTAACATGCCCCTGGTGTCTGTGAGGCAACTACTGATCTGGAAAAATACCTTTTACTCAATATTTCTCTAGAAGCCTACCAGAGGTATATTTCCTTTAGCTGGTCAGCCTACAGATATACTTCACTATCCCTCTGTATAGGAATATCAGCCTTCTACTACTGTGTCATGGTTTAGTTCATTGTAGGAGTAGCATGTTGTCAACTGGATCTGGCAAGTGATATATAGAAACTACTCCAGATATCTGAGAATGACATTATATTCAAACAAACGTACCCAACTAAATTCTAGATCTTCTACCTTACACAGGACTCTGGACCTGTTAGGGAGACTTGGTATTGTTCCAGACTGCTTCAAATCTAGTCTCTTTTCAAGTGATCCAGAGAAACCTAAAAGAGGAACTGCCTCCAGGACAAAAAGATTAGATGGTCCTATAGCATGTTATTGATTGTGTGTTTTGGGTTGGTGGGGGGGGAATGGACCTCTTTTTAGAGAGGATCCATCCCATTTATTGTTTCTGCCACTTAGCCATCTGATCCTGCACATCAAATAGTTTTGAGAACATTGATTATTGAAATGCTAATAGCATATACAGCTGTTGATGTCGTTTAAGTGAATCTATAGCCCCCATGTAAACAGCAGTCTAAGTCTCACCATTTTTAACTGAGGACCTGCCATCACTCACAAATAACTATCTTCATTTGGAAAGACAGATCTTGGTTTGCTATTAAACTTTGGTAAGAACCAAATTACTGTAGTTTTTTCAAAGCATGAGTTGGAGGAAGAGCAACAAACATCATTATCAAACATAACCAGTGTAAATGCAGTTCTGCTGAGCAGATGCTGAAGATGTAAGTGACATGAAGAGGTAGTACACATATTCATGGTTTTCACTTCTACTACACTAACCTTCACTGGTATAATGACTGCCTTTCTTAAAAGATGTCATGTGACATCTTGTATAGTCATGTGACAGAGGAAGATTACTGGACAGTTTTTGATGGTTATAACTTCAATGTGAGCAGCCAATTCCAGGAAGTAGATCAGTATGTTACTGTTGCCTCCTTTTGGTGATATTTTGAAGGTATATGACATCATGCTTAGAATCTGCTTTTATATTTTGCTTGAAAGACAAATGACAAAACATGTTGTTATACACGGATTGATAGGCTATACCTATAATTTACTGGGTGCATTGGGTCATGAAAGGACTGCTAAGGGGACACGGGTTTCAAAAGAGCTTTGGAAAGTGTGTTAGAAAGGGCATGCTATTAGAAGAACTCACCGAGGACAGGCTTTGAAAATGAAGTGGATAGGATGATTTACTCAGTTCCTATTAGTCAGCTATTTTAAGGATAGAGGACAAAATGGCTATGGCAGCCATGAGTGAGGATCTGCATGAATTTAGCAGCACAGACCTCTAGTCCTGATAGTGAATTTGGCTACACTTTTGATTGTCCAATCTGTCAGCAGTGGAGACCACACTGAGTCCTCAATATGTCACACTCCCTCGAGTGATTATCCAGCTTGCTTGTGGGCAGATTGATTGCACTGGACCATTTCCATCATAGAAGGGTAGCATTTTGTCTTTACTGGAGAAGATAACTGTGATGTGTATAGATTTGCTTTCTCTACACATAGTGCTTCTGTCCAGAGTAAAATGTGTGAACTTACAAAAGTCCTTTGTTAAACATAAGAGTATTCCCCATAGCATTGTTTCTGAAAAATTAACTCGTATCACAAATACATAGCATGGAATGGACCTTTATTTGTGTAATTCACTCTACCTAACCATTGAGTGTAACATGCTGAAGCAGTTATTGTTTCAAGCACTATGATGGCCATTGGAAAGCTCAGTCACTATGTGACAAAGGTAGCAATCTTTCTCGAGGTTTGATAATGTGTGCCAAAAGAGAGCATATGGCTATACCATAATCTCAAATGCATGTTGCTCTTTCTTTGATAGACAGGATCAGCTCCTTCTGGAATCAACAGGTATGTTGAGAATGTCACCATTGATCACTCCTCTTATTGATTCAACAACATTCTTGTTTCTTTCTATAAACTACCATGCTTTGCAGACCTTCAGTTTTTGCTCCGAAGAGACTTAACAGTAGCTTTGCTGAATGAAAAGGTAGGACTATCTCCTAGTCCTTTTGCTCCTCATGTCCCTGAGTCAACAACACCGAAAGGAACTTGTAAGCTGGGGTAATTGATCTGACGTTGTAAAGTAATTTTACTACTATTTCATAATCATAAACAAGAGGAACAGGCTTGGGATTCAAGGGTTCTGTCAGCACTTAGCTTAGTTTTGATATATTCTATTATAAAGGTCTATAGAAAGCAACAACCAGATTAAGGAAGACTATGAATGCCCTAGACCATTAAGCTATGAAAAGCAGATTCTCTTCAGCAATTCAAAATAACTCAGTGTGTGTGGGGGAAAAAAGAAGAAAAGTCAAAGTTGGAAGTGTAGAGAAGGTAGTAATAGAGGAATTAGTCAATGGGGATGAATATACTTCAAATACATTATATGAAATATACAAAGACAAAGTTAAAATTTTAGTATAAAATGGAAACACATGAGTTATTTTATGTTCTGGTATATATGGATGTTTTTCTCTGTCTTACCCCTTCCAAATAATCACTGAGACTTATATTAATTATACATGCTTGGCTGATAGCTTAGGCTTATTACTAACTAGTGGTCACATTTAGATTAACCCATATTTCTTATCGAGGCTTTGCCATGTAGTTGGTAGCTTGTTACCTCATTCTCTACATGCCTTGCTTCCTCAGAAGCTGGCTGGCATCTCCCAGACTTCATTCTTCTCCTGTGTCCTGCTTGGATTTACTGCCTCACTCTATCCTGCCTTGCCATGGGCCAAAGCAGCTTTATTTATCAGTCAATAAAAGCAACACGTATTCACATAATAATAAAAGACATCACACAGCATACTGGTTGATGGTAAAAAAAAAAAGGCATAGTGGATATTAGGAGAAGAAAGTTATAAAGAATAATTTTGACTACATGGCTAGTTAGAGATTATCACTTAGTTGTCATAAATACTTTCTCTCTTTGATTATCATTTATTTATGACTATGTTGACATGAATCCTGATTTGGCTATCTGAATCCTTGCATCATCCTATATCCATGAATAAAGGTATATATTTAATATTGAAATAAATATGACTATATAGAGCATATGAAAATATTTTCTTATAATAATTACTAAATAATACAACAATAAATATCATTATAGCATATATATAGCACATATAAGGAATCTGCAGGGAGCAGAGATTATGAAAAGTCACACACAGGCAGCATGCTACTATGCCACTTAGTGTAGTGGATTTATCATCCTTAGATCTTGGTGTCTGTAGAAATCTGAAGACAAAGCCACTAGCATATTGAACAATGCTGCATTAAGCAAATATCTCTCCTTTCTCTTTTCTTTTTTATATGTCATGATGCCTATTTCAGTACTTGCATTTGTTAATTTTGTGTCATAATATTTAAAGTTGGGCTATTATAGGATTGAAGAGAGAATGGAACCTAGAGAAATGTCCAGAGACCTACAAGACTGACCCCAACTAACAATTTGAGCAACAGTGGAAAGACTACCATAAATGCCCTTCCCTGATAATGTGATCAGTAACTAACTTATCCACCATCATGGAGCCCTCATCTACTAGCTGATGGAAACAGAAGCAGACACCCACACCTAAACACTGAGTCAAACTAGAATCAAGATGCAGAGGGAGAGGACAACACCAGGCTACAGAAACACACATAGACAGCTGACCTGAACAAGGAGGACAAATTGGTCCCCAGACTGATAGCTGGGAATCCAGCATTGGACTGACTGAACATGGGTCTCAGTTAGAAGGCCTGAACAGTCTAAGTATCCTCATACAGTGGAATCAGGATGTATTCCTGGTGCACAAAATTACTTTGCCAGCAGATCCCCCATGGAGGGTTACTCCCTTAACCTAGAGACAGGAGAAAAGTCCTAGTCCCTACTCCAAAAGACTTGACAGATTTAGATAACTACTCCTGGAAGGCATCACCCTACATGTGGAGTGGAGGGAGGGTGATGGGAGGGTAGGGTGATCAGGGTGCATGTGAGAGTGGGAGACAGGAAAAGGAGGAGGGAGGGAGGGAGGGAGGGAGGGAGGGCAGGGGAACTGGGATCGATATGCAAATAAAAATAAAAAATATATAAAAATGAAAACCAAAACAGTAATTTAAGAAAAAACAAAAACAAAAACCCAAAGAATTATGATGTGATCAAGCCAAAATACAATGATGTGAAACCTAGTCTTGTTAAGACTAAAAATTAAACCTGGCACAGTCAAACAGTTTGAGCGTGAAAATAAATAAATAAACAAACAAAATAAAGGTTGGGCTATATCAGGAAAATATATCATTATCTAAGGATTTAACTCTTTTATGAAAATATTAAAGAATTATTTATGTAGAATGGGCAAACCCTGTTAGGTAGACTTAATAGCATATTAAATTTGTATTTAAAAAACTAAGTTGATTTAAGAATATGCATATAAAGGCAAGTGAACAAGATGTGTGAGGGTAAACTTTTATGTAGTGGTCAAAATGGCTAAGGATTTCAAATAGCTGGTTGTCTTAGTTAAGGTCACTATCATTGTGATGAAACTCCCTGACCAAAGGCAAGTTTGAGAGGAAAGGGTTTATTTGGCTTATGCTTTTAAATCACTATTCATCACTGAAGAAGATTAGGAAAGAAGCAAACAGGGCACAAGCCAACACAGAGGCCATGGAAGAGTGTTGCTTACTGTTTTGCCCAGCCTGCTTTCTAATAGAACCCAGGACCACCAGCCCAGGTTTGGTACCACCCACAATGGGCTCCGCTTTCCAGAATCAATCACTAATTAAGAAAATTCCCTACAGGCTTGCCTGCAGCCCAATCTTATGGAGATTTTGCTCAACTGAAGCTCCTTTCTCTGATGACTCTAGCTTGTGTCAAGTTGACATTAACCTAGCCAGGACACTGAAAAAAACATTTCTATTATTTATGGGCTTAAAACATAAGGGGACTTTCAATGAGTTTTCAGAAACATCAGGATTTGAATTAACAGAGTAAAAGTGATCTCACCCTATGAATTAGCATGATCAATCCACTTTGAAGGAAGGGCACAGGAATGAGTCCCACCTCTTTCTCCTGTCTCTTACCCTCTTCTGTCTTTGACCCCATCCACTCTTTCCTGCCCTCCAATTCTGTTCCTTAGCTTCAACTTAATATTATCTTGTCCTGGACTTAAGAGGTCCTGATTTTGAGCCTTCAAACTGTGGGGTTTAGTCTCCCAAAGGCTGAAGGCTGTACACTCACACTTGTTTACACCATCACCTTTCCTGATTTCCACACACATATATGAAACATTTGATAACTTCCTGATCTCCACAACTGTATGATCCAGTTCTCTTAAGAATCGTCTCCCCCATGGAGGGATACTCCCTTAACCTAGAGGGAGGAGAGCAGGAAGGGCCTAGTCTCTACTCCAAAGACTTGACAGATTTTGTTGATCCCTCTTGGAAAGCATCACCCTCCCTATGGAGTGGGGGTGGGGGGGAGGGGATGGGAGGGTGATGGGAGGTAATGGGAGGGAGGGAGAGAGAAAGGGAGAGAGAGATAGAGAAATGGGATAGATATGTAAAATAAGAAAAATCAAAAAAGAAGAATCTCCTCATATATATACATCATTGATAGTTTTATAAATCTTACTATTTTTGTTTCTCCGGAATTATTTGTAACATAAATAACACTGAAGTCACTTGAGTTATGGGACTGAAATTCAAGGGAAAAGAAACAGATCAGATTGTTTGTGAATTTGGAGAGAGTGTGCAAAAAGTAGCTAGGAGGAAAAAAATAAAAGTTCACATTTATAGGTGTCAGAATGATGTGGTCCCTGTGAAGTAGCTGTGTTTTAGATTGAAAGTGAAAATTTTCTTAAGACGGCAGGATGCCTGTTGTTAGATCCTGCCTATTAGACAAGCACTTTTGAAATTCCAACAATGTGGTTGCCTGAGCAAGACAATCATGACAACATTATTTGACATGGCAAAGTGGAAAGGGAAAACTCCAGGTGGTCCAATCCTTGGGTGAAATATTACAGTTAGTTAATGCCTACTAAAGGGACAGGGAATTCGTGTACTCCAGGAGTAAGCTTAAGCATAGCATATCCAATTCTAAGTGGTTAGTCGTGTTTATGGTCATATGAGTAATATAAACGGATTCAGAAACCATGAATTTGAGAAGAGAACATGTGAGAAGTTTGAGGGTAGAAGAGAAAATGGGAATGGTATAGGTGTACTGCTCCTATATTAAGTTATCAGAAAACTAAATTGACATTGTTGCCATGAGTACTAGACAATCTAGAGCTTTTTATTCAGTATGAAAAGACAGACCTGGTCATATTTATGTAATTATTCCTGGTAAAAATAACATTAAGATTCTTTGACAACATCCTGGTGAAGGTATAAACAAGGCAGATAAAATACAGAATCTTTCTTTGAGTAGCAAATTCTAGGTCTCTAAAATATTGTGGAGACCTGGTTTTCAAAAGACCTGAAATCGTCAGGATGAAATGACTGGAATAGAATGTGAAAAGTGAGAAGTATAGATGGAAAAAATGGAAACTTCTATCCATCTTCTATTACTACTACGATGAGACCTAGCATCCATATATTACTATATTACTATAACAGAAATTGTATGTGTGAGAAGAAGTTGGTGACTAAAGGAAGAATATATAAAAATTAATAATAATTAAATTCATAAGTTAATGAGTGGAACATATTCCTGAACTTAAACTGAATCTTTACTCTTCATTAACATTAAGTAGGGATCAATTAGTTTTCTCTAACAAAATACTCTATAATATTATTCATAATATTAAAGGTTAAAATATGTATTTTGAGTACTCAGAACTTTGTGAAGTTATGAATGCCTGGTTAGCAGTAACCATAATGATATAAAGAGAATAAATAGAGATTACAGAGGTGTGTAAAAAGGTAACATCAAGGAAATCTCAAAAGTACCCTTTAAAGAAATGTGCTTTTCGTGATTCTTATGTATGTGAACACTTGATTATCCTTCATTTCATGAAATACCCATATTTACACTCTAAGTAAATGACTCAAAAAAAATGAGGCATCAGGTACTGACCATGATTATGGCTTTATTGGTGGACATCCACACATGATTATATTATTTTTGCCTTTTTCAGGAATTATACTCTTCAACTCTCTACATGATGCAAGTTTTTTCAACAACCATGAGGATATTTGCCACAAGAGAATATTTACCCATAAAATATCTAAGAACATTTACTATAACTGTACATTGTAAGAGTGTGATTGCATCTTAAGATAATAAAGGAGTTGTTAGAGTTGCTAACAAATGCAATAACAGTAAATGAAGCAGATCACCTTTAGGCAGAATAATACATACAGAGCCCTTACATCATTAGAGACAATTAGGTTTGCCAGTGTTTTCATGACAAAAATTCTATAGTTATATACATAGGAAAATCTCTAATTATCTACAAAAAGAAAATATTGAAAAAATATTGTAATTCTCTGATCTACATATGCACAGAAAGTCCTTTTCTTTATATATCTTACTGTTCACTTGAACAGAAAAGTAAGACATAAACAACGATCATTTATTAAGTAAAAGTATTAATTATGGGCTTCGAAAAACAATGGACATATCTTTAAATACTTAATTTTAATAATGCTTAAAAATCTCTCACCATTTAGCAATTCAATGAAATAATTTTATATTATCCCAAAGTGTTTTAAAATAGTTAAAAATTCATTTCAGACATTTCCTAGTTACTTAGAAGATAGAACAACTTGTGTGTGTATGAGTGTGACAGAGGCTAGGAAAAGGCTTCAAAAACAGGAAACCCTTTTAATTGAGAAGCAATTTTTCAACACTGTTGTTTTTTAAATGTTATGCTATGCTTTATTTTTTACTGAAGCTATATTTCTCATACAATATATTATAACATTTTTCTTTTGATGTTCTTGACCTCTCTGGCTCCTACTATCCTTCCTTCCTCTCTTCTGCAGGATTCCCCAAGTTCATCCTAATATTTGACTGTTGGTCTCTGCATCTGTTTCCATCGGTTGCTGTATGTAGCCTCTCCGATGACAATTAGGCTAGGCACCAATCTATGAGTATAGCAGACTTTTGTTAGACATTACATTAATTGTTTTAATGCCAGTTTTGTTTGGCTCTCTCCTGGGTCCTTGGGCCATCTAGCCTTTTGGATCTGGTGTTTTAGGCAGTCTCAGGGGTAGGCTCACTCTTGAGGAACAGGTGTCAGGTTGGCCCTTTCCTTGATTGGTCACTCCTACACCACCAATACATCCCATAGGCAGGACAGACCGAAGGTTGAAGATTATGTTACTGTGTTGATGTTCCAATCCCTCCACTGGAAGTCTTGTTGAGTTTCAGGAGATGTCCAGTTCATTCAATATGTAACCCCTATAGCTAGGAGTCTTAGCCGGGATCATCCTTAAAGATTCCTGGGAGTTTCCCTTGCTCCAGTTTACTGCCTGATCCCAAAATGCCTCCCTTTCCAGTTATCTCTTTCAATACTTTCTCCCTAAATACCTCCCACCCGATCCCTTAGAGAAAATTCAATTTTAAGGAATCTAATAATGTTAGTTTTGTCATTAGTAACTTAATTCTTGATCCTATAGTACAGGTTATTACTTTTATAAAGACAATATTGTTCCATGAAAACTATAAGAAATACATAACTGGTAGAATATTGAATTCTGACATTATCTTCTAAGGTGTCTAATTAAATAGTAAATTAAAATGATTATTCTAAGGGATACTAAGCATCTGTTTATATGCACAAATATTAACATATACATATGTAAACATAAATAAAACTAGAAACTTTAAGTGCATATAGACAAAATAAGACTCACCTGTATATCCAATGTACACTAATACCATTGTCCCATTGTAATAAACAATCAATATTACCATATTTCTTTTTGATAGTGGTATGGTTTACAGTAATACATTTCCCTCTTAAAATTTAATGTTCAAATATAGCTATAGTCAATATATCTTAAAGATAATATAAATATATTGCTCAACAGATTTATTGTTGTGATCATGTGTCTATTAAAAATAATGTTCTTATCTCCTCTCTATACTTAAAATTAAACTAAAATGTAGATGTGACTAAACCTTCCTCATAATGCAAACATTAACTGTTTCCTGTCTGGTACAAATGCACTGATGGTCACTGGACAGTGAGAACTGATTTAATTAATTTCATCCCTGGATGTTGTAGGCTACTCTGTGCCCTGCCCTCTAGATATATATGTCAAGGAGACATGGGGAATTAGAATGAAAACAGCACATTGTGAACCGGCTGCAAAGCGTTTCCAGAATTGAGCAGTCAAAGGCTCATGCGTGTCAGTGCATTTTATAGTCGGGAATCAAGACAAGCACATAATTAAGGGGAAGAGAAGAGGAGTAGCCGTGGGATCCTAGTGTCCTGACTAGGTGATGATTTACTAACTTAATTATTTCAAGCTCTTCCAAGGAAAACGAGGGTGTCTGTGCTTTAATAGATGTTGTTCTCGCATATGCCACTGGGTATTAGCAGACATACACAAATAATTATATCTTATTCAGTTTGAAAGTATGTCAAGACCCAGGATGGCAGGCTAGAGCCAATGTCTTTGATTTTCTTGGTTTAATTATAAATTTACATAAAATGCATTTTTGTGTGTTCTTCAGGTCTGACACTCAGAAAGCCAAGCCTCTTGTACTTAAAAAAAACTAGGGTGCCATAAGATATTTAGTATTAGAAACAAACAAGATATTTGAAATGGAAACCCTTTGTTTTTTTTCCCAGAGAATTCTATCTGTATTTTCTATTAGAAGCAAAGAGCATCACATACTATATAAAATGTTTAAATATCTTACTTTTGAAAGCAAAAGGGATACAATGGCAAGGGTTGCCAGGCATATTTGGAGAAATATCAGCATTTTCCATTTTCTAAGTTTTTGGACATTGCAGATCCTACTTTTACTTCAAACTTACAGTATTTCAGTGTATGAGGATTCACATGTTAGTAAGAAAATTAATGAAGAGTGCATGAGTCAAAGATTCCTTAGCAGCAATTGATTTCCACAAAAATACATAATTTTGTGTTATTTTCTTTTTATCAATTTGCTTCTTTAGAGAAAGGCTTCCTTCTCTCTATTCCTCTGCACACCATTCTCTTGAGACAGATGCCTTGTAAAGTTGGGAACATTTTATTTCAAATTAGTCATTAGGAAACAGACACAACAGTAGCAAAAAACGTTGGATGCATGTTTGGATAAAACACCTTGCAATTTAAGAGATTTTTTATGGCACTTCCACCCTACTTTAAATTCTAGTTGAGTTTATCATGGTCTTTCATGTTGTCTTAGTAATGGTAACAGAAGAGGTCTTTCTTAATGCTAGCCCTTTTAAGAAATTTCTTTCCTCTTTTCTTTTATTGTTGTTGTTTTCAATATATCTACCTATAGCTGTGTCCCAAAATAATTGGTTTGTACATGTTAAATATTTTAGAGATATTTTGGAACTTAGGAAAGAATACAATCTTAGTATTACGGTATTTGAGAAACACCAATGGGCAGAGTGAGTTTCTTGGGCTGTCTCATGATTCTGGTTTGGTCCCTTATTCCTTTTATATTCCTGAGCCTTCTTCACACTGTATTGCTCTTGGTAACCATAGGAACAGTATCCTCTGCAATTTCTTGAAGTAGAAGGATAGCTAATGCCTGAAGACATCTATAAGGAAATATATGAGCATAATTACACCCTAATTATTATATATGATACCTAACATTGTATATTCGATGTTAATGTCCTATGTGCCTGAATGAAGGATAGAATCCATGACCTTTCCTCCTGGGATGATGCTGACAGATGATATCGAAAGAAAGTTCGTGAGATTTGGGGAGAAGAAAACTAATGAAGGCAATAAAGCCTTTTAATTTTACTCATGATGGAACTTGTGAGGAAAAGCTTTTCATCAAGTCACACTTTCTGGTCTCTCAGATATATCAGCTGTTGAGTGGAATCTCACGTACTGAATTTTGCTTCTGTATTTTGGCATTTCATTTTATAATATGCTTTTGATGTGACATCAGTCACTTTACAAGTAACATGATAAGTTATTTGACATATATTTTATCTGTTTGTATATAATTTATTTACTAAAATTACAATTCATAATACTTATACAATAAGTATACTTATTCTGTGTATTATGTTATATTTTCTCCCAAACAAACACTATTAAGTGATAATAAATATTTTAGCCTAGAGAAATTTATATTTAATTAAATTATATAGCAATAAAATCTTTATTACTTTTGATTTATTCAAGATACATGAATTACATTGTTCGTTGATTTAATCTACCTGCGGGATCTAAATATATTTTATTAGCACTGTCTACCAGGTGTAATATGAATTCATTGTTCATAAATTAAAAATTGTGAAATGTGCAAGAGTATGATGAATATTATACGTAGTGATATATTGTTTATGATCTAATAAAGCTCACCTGGAGATCAGAATGTAAAGCTAGCAATAGCCATGGAGGTCAGGCAGTCGTGGCACACACCTTTAACCCCAGCACTATAGTGGTATATAACAGAGTAGCAGGGTCTTCTCGCAGGCACTCGGCCTTTGGCAATTAGTCTCCAGCCACATTGAGGACAGGATCTCCCCAGCCTTGGCAGAGGCAAAAGCTCTCAGGCTACTTTGCTTTTCTCATCTTCAACTTGAACCCCAATATGTTACTGGGTTTCTATTATCCATGCTACATAATCATGCCAAATTTCTTTACTATACCATAAGTCCAGTTTTCCCAATATTCACTTAAATAATAAATGAAGGTAAACATTTTCTCAAAAAATAAAATTATAAATTAAATGATCATATTTAATTGACAGGAATTCTATACTGGTTTTTTTTGTTTTGTTTTGTTTTTTGTTTTTTTTGTTTTTTGTTTTTTTTTTTTTTTGATCTGAGGATGTAACATAGGGTCTTGTGTTCACTAGGCAAGTGCTCTACCATTGAGCTAAATCCTCAAGCCCTCACTGGTTTTAATTGGGTCACTTCTCAATTATGGTTCATTTTAATTTCATGTATCTAATTTGTACACTTTCAAGCTATATTATAATTTATTTCAATAAGTAAATTGGTACCATTCTGTTAATTTGTAAGTATCCTCTCTGCTAGTTCAATGTTTAGACAATGTAAAGTGAAAATTATACCATGTTGCAATATAGTGTTTACAACGTATTAGTTTAAGAGTTGGAAATTGCTTCTAACTTTTAGTTTTCCCTTATGAATAAATGAGACAGTTTCATGGTATCAGCTACAATATTGTTAGCCAATCATTTCAGCTAAAACAAATTCTTCAGATTAAGTAAAACAAATGTATTTTACTTTAAATCACTCACATATTGTTGCTTTGATTATTTTGAGAAAGGTCTTGGGTTAGAGAGATGGCTCAGCTGTTAAAGGCTAGGCTCACAACCAAAAATGTACGAGAAAGAGTCTTACAATATCAGCCCTGTTAGGCTCGGTTCTTGTATAAAGCAAATTGGCCTTGAACTTGTGAAGTATTCTCTGGTATCACTTCAACCTCCTTTCTTCTTTTAAAGACACACACACACACACACACACCAAACCCACATAAAAATAAAACTATATAAAAACATATGCTATTCAGATTTCTGATTTGCACATCAAATATATTTTATACTTACTGAAGAGATATATCATCAAACAAATCTACTAATCCAAAACATATTTAAAAAAAAAGATCAGGAATTTGTGTTTGGAATCATGGGCTGAACAGACATTTATTTCCATGTTAACTAAGTGTTTATATTCTCTTTTCCAGATTGGAAAAAGTAATTATGTGCCTGAACCTTCTATAGGTAACTCCACACATGAGCCCATACCCACAAGTGCACACACACAAACACACGAACATACACATAGACACACACACTCAAACATGCACATACAATTGGAAATAGTAAAACTATGCATTACTCTGAAAACTCTTTTTTTTTTTATAATGTACCTCATATTTCCTACTTTCTCACACCTGTGCTATGCTTTCATTTCTTCTGTTCAGACAGAGACCTTAAGAGCTTAATCCTCTTTGTAGAAATGTAGGACAGCAGCATCCTTGACAGTATTGCAAACAAATTCACATCCTGTATCTCTTAGGAATAACAGTCATGAAGAGTGTTCTAGGGGAATAAACTTGAGGTCTTCCTGCTGTGTGTGTGTGTGTGTGTGTGTGTGTGTGTGTGTATGTGTGTTCGTGTGTGTGTGCTTCTGTGTGTGTTTATGTATCTTTCTCTCTCGTCTGTGTGTGTGTGTGTGTGTATGTGTAGGAAAGCATGAATGACACAATACATGTGCTCAGAGAAACCTAGGTTTCCAGTACCAGGCATAGTATACCTCTTGTGTTGAGCAGTTCTTAAATCAAAATGAAGAGCTATTTGTTATTGCAAGGTATGTGTGACTACTGCACACAGTGTTACCACGTCATCCTGGCCATCAATGAGGTTCATAAGCATCATAGCTAAATAGAACTGTGGGTTCCCTCTGCCTTACAAAGTTCATGATTTCATATTTCTTTGCAAATGAACACCCTTCATAGTGAACATGTACCACATGTTCATCATTCATCCTTTGCTTGTAGGTCAGTTAGATTATTCCCATTTACTTACTACTTTTTGTGAATAAGGCCTCTATGAGTGAGCAAGTTTCCCTAGAGTATAATATTGAGTACTTTGAGCATATGCCCAGGAGTGGTATACTAGAGTCATGCAGTAGACTTATTTTTTGCTCTGGGAGAATTCTCCATACAGATTTCCATAGTGCTACCCCAGTTTGCAATCCCACCAATAGTGCCTGTGGGGTTCCTTTTCCTCAGACCTATTTCTGAATTTCTAATGGGTTGTTCCATTGGTCTTTGTCATTCTTACTGTAACAAATGAAATCTGTTACTTTGATTTGCATTTTTCTTTTTTATTGAATTAGATTCTTCTCTCGTGCAATACATCCCAACCGCAAATTCCCCTTCCACCACTCCTTCCTGCTCCCTGCCACGACCATTGCCTCTTTATTCATAGCAGCCAGAAACTAGAAACAAACTAGTTGCCCCTCAAGTGAACAATGGAAAAAGAACATTTACATGACGGAGTATTACTCAGCTGTTTAAAAAACAAGATCATTAAATTTGCAGTTAAATAGACATAACTAGAAAAAGAATCATCTTGTGTGAGGTGACTCAGACTCAGAAAGACAAATATGGTATGTATTCCCTTGTAAGTGGATATTAGCTATTAAGTAAATAATAATAAAGCTTTAATACACAGACCTTGAGAAGTTAGGTAAAGATTAGAGCTCTAGAAGGGAATGCATGGGCTTCCTTGGGAAGGAGAAATAAAAACGATTTTGCAGGTAGATTGAGGGAATATGGGGCCTAAAGCAGGAGGTATTTATATGTTTCTAGTTGCTGGGGATGATGATCATTTTTTGAAATATTGTTTTAGGCATTGTTTACTTGTTCTTTTGAGAACTCTCTACTCAGGTCCCAGGACCACTTTTCAAATGGGCCATTTTATCTCACTCCCCGTTGTGTCTGAAAATCTTTGAGTCGTCTGGATAGTCAACCTCTGTCAACTTATATTTGACAAAGAGTCTCTGTCCTATAACATGGGTTTCCTCTTCAGTCAGTCGATCATTTCTCCAGCTGTGCAAAAGATTTTTATTTTCATCAAGTCCCCTACTTTGACAGAGGTGTAGGAATGGACTTCCTCAGTAAAGTTTATCTTCTAATTTTTGTGCCTAAAATTTTACAGGGGCTTATTCATTTGTGTATAATTGGATGAGCTGTGCCCCATGACTTCACGGTATAATAATTGCCCAGTGTGCTTTGTATCTTCCCTCGAAGGCATGGCTGTTCATGAGTATCATGTGAATAAAAATATGTATTTCCATTTATAACATATTTTATAATATCAAATAAAATCCCCTCTGGAATTACTTTCAGCTCATTCAATGTTCTGAAGAAGAAATTTTTAAAGGAATAAAATGTGTTTTCTTTTCATCTGGGGGAAATTGTGAGAGGCTAGACCACTGCTAGGAAGAAACAAATATTATCTTTTTCTGTGTCTTTATTGATTTCTGGCTACTGGTGAAGCATCAAATAACACATGGATATACAGTCAGCAAAACACTGGATATTATAAATAAATAACCCTTAAAAAGAGTAAAAATAAATGAAGACAAGCACAATTTTTGAAAATTTATTCTAAGAATATGTCATTATTATGATGTCACAGTTTTCACATATCCTGTGCATTCCTAAGAAAGGGGACACATGAAAGCCATTGAAGGTGGTTGGTGAAGTCGGGATGGATTAGCAGCAAGCCTTTAAACCCTCTCCCCCGTGTAATACTTTCCACAGATTTTCCTTTCTTTCAAAAGCTTGAAGAACAAAGCTTTGCCTGTATCGGCACCTCACTATCCCTTCTTTTCCTGACTATCTTTGTTCATAAAACTCAAATATTACTGGAATTGTTTTCTTTACTCTGCATTTGAATTACTTTTAACTAGGAACTTGGGATTTCTAATCCTCATAATCCAAATTATTTTTCTTCTCACCTCTACAATAACGCAGGATTTCCTGTTGATGTTATAACATGCTTTCTAATCAGCACTTTCACTGACACAGTAAAGCTTATGCACTTCTAGGCTTCTCCTGCCTGCTTGAAATTTCCTCCAGGTGTGACTGAAGATGGCCATCAGTGTGTGGCAGGTACAGAGGGAAAAATTAGGCCAGTGAGTTTGCATTTAAAATCCTGACATTTTTTTTTCTTCTGTGAAAGAAAAATCTATCTTTATATCTTTTACAGAATTAACCAATGGCACATTCTTATCTGATTAGAGACACTTACAGCATCACATCTATTTTAAAGTCCATTTGAAGTCTGCTTCATTCACCGGTTATATCAGACAGGAGCCTACGCTTTAGATTTATATAGAAAGAGGAGAGAAAGACTGTGATGGCAAAAAATCAGCACTCAAGAACATAAAGACCTTTTTCAAAAGCTTAAATTAACTATTGAGAAAAACCTCTGTTTCTTCTATACTTTACGTGAACCGTTTCCAGTCTTTTAGGGATTTTGTTTCACTGTATGATAGCATTTTGGCATTTTATCACCTATTGATTAGATTATAAATATAAATGATATTCTATACTACACATTGCACATTATGAATTCTAGAAAGTAAAGTAAGATGCTTTAATGTTTGCCACATATACACATGCATGTGCACTTAAATTTGGAATGGAAAAACTTAAAGCTAGGGAGTCCAAAAATTATAAGAAAATTAAATGAAAGAATACTTATATTGTTAGTTACTTTACATGAAGGAAACTAAAGCAAAGCCAGTAATATTGCAGCCTTCAATTGTAAATTTGTTGTTCCAGTTACAAGTTAAGGAGATTTAAAAATGCTTGTGTGTCACAATATGAAATATTAAACAATTTTAATTCCTCTAAAATTAATCATTGTAAATTATTTTATTTTCAACATTGTTACTATAGTTTGGTCACAAAGAAAATTATTTTCTCTGAGTTTTTTGATAAAATACTTTTGAATATTTCTTAATTTCCACAAACAGCTATAACACACTATTTTAAAATCAATGCTTCACAGTTTTTAATATATGGAATCACTTTAGAATAAAATGCTTTTAATATTCCTGAAATAAATTAAGGGATACATAATAAATGTTCTCATGTGTTAGTCAAAGTAACAATCCATTTAATCATAATTCAATGTTATTAATTACTATAACATTTCCCAGAAAAATTGACCTCCAATATTCCTCATTGAGTTCAAAATTAGTTCTTGGTTTCATAATATCTGTATTAGTTATGGAAAACTTTCAAATCTGTACAAAATACCTTTTCATTTGTTATGAGAATTGAAGAAAACACCAAGACTGCATTAACTTGCAATGAGATATATATATGTATATATATGATATATATGTACATATGATATACATATATATATATATATATATATATATATATATATATATATATAAAACAGCTTTACTGTTTTACAACCTTACTGGGTGTACTTCTTACAATTCTTTATACTGGGATCCCCAAGATGAAGTCATTGGCTGATCTAGTGTCTGAGGAGGGTCCCTCCTGTTTTGCAGATATTAACCACCCACCCCACACACTGCTGGTATAGCATGGTCAAGAATAGAGAAAATTATGTGATGTTCCCTGCACTTTTCTATAAAAAGTATTAATCCATTGAAGAGATTTCACTCTGCTCTCTTATTAACTCCCAAGGCTTCATCTCCAAATAGGTTCACCCCGGAGATTAATTCCAAGAAATTAATTTAGGGAGGTACAATAATTCAGTTCATAATGTTCTGCTTGGGGACTCCAAAGTGCATGCTTTAATTATTTCAACATTAACTCTCAAATCTAAAATCAAATGTCTGATATGGCAAGAAGGCTCAGCAAATATAGGTGTTTGATTCCTGTGGCCAAGTGATAGGAAAGATACACTCAGGTTGGTTGTCCTATGACCCCTGCTTGTGTTTATGGCTGCATTACACAAAAACACACACACACACACGCACACGCACACGCATGCATGCATGCACGCACATACGCGCGTACACACACGAATACATACACACTCAAAGTAAATAAATAAAATGTAAAAAAAAAATTAAATCCAAAGTCTAACCTAAATTCCATCTAACTCAGTTATAACTAATTGAGATTAGATTCACTGTGAATTCTCTTTCACTAATGAACCTGAAAACAAAACAAACTGTGTACCTCAAAAAAAAAAAATGACCAGTAAATAGAGATCAGTACTCTACCAGAAGAAATAGAGTAAAACAGGAAGAAATGAGTGGCATTCCTGAAATACAAGCAAAACCTATCAAGGGCATTATGTGTCCTAAGTTTCAAAGGAAATCCTTTTGGCCTATCCTTGTAATATCCAGACTCACTGGGAATGCATTACCAAACCCACAGGTTAGAAATAGTAATTTCAATGGTAGCTTCCCAGATCTCAGACATTCAGTTTATAGTCATATGGCTTTAAATGCCTTGTGTCAGTTGTAAATCAGTATGATTTAGAAATACCTTGTTAAAGCAAAGAATAGTTCATGTTAAAATCAGAAAGCTGGTCAGAAAAAATCCAAGTGCATACGTGTTTATAAAGTAGAAGATGACACAAAATTGAACACTGATAATTGATTTAAAATCTAGGAACATAAGATCGAGGCTGTTGAAATGTGGAATGTAACACTGTATTTTATTAAATTATCCCAATGAAGTTTCTATCAGTTATTTTTGTAACAAATTAAGACAGCATAAAATAGATTAGCTATTTCTGGCAATAAAACTCATATTACAATGAACATATTATATACATTATTGGCACTCTCTAGGGAGAATCCTCTATGTATCCACTCATAGGTAGTTACTAAATTTCACACATAATGATAAAGTCAAAATATGTTGAAGGAGAAATTAGAAGTATCATGGGGAGGTATAGGCCAGCCAGATCAGTGAGTTGCTATGAGAATTTCAGTGTAAAAAACAAAAATAGAAAAGAAGGAAGAAAGACAGAAAAGGAAATAAGAAAGAAAGGAAGGAAGGAAAGACTTATGACAGAAATTGAGGGGAGAAGTGATTGAGGAAGTTATGCAACATAAGAACTCTTGCTTTTCACACTCGTGCACACATTGTGTTTGCATGTACATGTAGGTGTACACATGGGGTCATTTATACATAAACACACACAAAATCCATAAACTTGAATGAATAATAGCAACATACAGTGATACCAAAATTCTTACGGTTATTCTTTTGCATCTGTTACTTACAGGATTTTTTTTTTAATGCTGATTTCCAAGTTACTTTGGAAGAAGATAGTTGGTAAGAAAATGTATTGTTCTTTTGTTTGAAAAGTAGCTGAGGAACCAAGAAAATAATATGTTTTAACTCCCAAGCTCCCTCACATGTAGTGGGTACTCCATCACAAGCATCTTTGTTCACAACTCTAGCTTCTTATCTAAATAACAAGAGATCTATAAATTATTTTAAGTGAGTGGGAATAAATTGAGTAATTTATCTTGAATTTAAAGGACTAAGTGGAAAAGAAATTATGTAAAGATAATTTTATTTGTTTTAGAAAAATCATGGAGAGGATATATTATTCAATGCATGTCTATAGTTGCCTCATTAAACACACAGTCATTACTAATTTAATCCTTTAAAGCATTATGTGCGTTATAAAAAATATTAGTACAACATGAGAAAACCATGAGTACGATTATAAATTTAAATTATTTGACTCAAGTCCAGTGTAGTATCTCATAAAAAGGCTTTCATTTTCTTTTCTTTAAAATAAATTAAAAATAAAACATCAATTTACCTTAGACATCATAAAATTGAGGCAAATATGTTATTGAAAGTTAATATTTGTTCCTTGACAAACCTCTGTAGAGTTAGAGTCTGTCACATTGAATAAAGTAAGCTTTTAAAACATTAGTTAAATGTCACTGATATCTCATCTATGATAGGAAAAGAGGGAAAAGGAAAACTAATGGAGAATGTGCTACTGATTAAAAAAAAAACTAGAATAACTGTGTATACAGAAAACGAATAAGATGTAGAAAAGGCAGGAGAAGTGAGAATATCAGAGAAACCAAGTTAAATTAATAAAAATAAAAAGAAGAATTGGGATGGACACATTTGAAGAAAATTTAAAAAGAGAAATTCCTAATTTTGGAAAAATAAAAATTAGATAAACTTGAGAATAAAAAATAAAACTTGATTACTTTAGTCTTTTATTAAATAACAAAAAGATAGACCCAAATACTAGTTCAATGAAGTTTAAAATGAGAAAAGAAGCATAAATAATCATAGAAAATAGTTATGGATGAACAGGGGTGGAGGGTTGAACATTAGGATCAAATTTGTGTGTAGAGAAAAAGGGTCATAAAAGAGGGAATATGGGAAGGGACAGCTAAAACAAAGGGTCATTTGAGGGGACATATGGGAACTTAATACAGTAGAAGCTTCATAAGATATATTTGTCTGAATGTGACCTAAAGAAAATCACCATATAACCAAATAATGGGAGACATGGACATCTAACTGGCTATGTCTTGTCACCAAATAAGGTGACAAGTACCAATCAAAAATGTGGGGCATGTGATAGAGCTGTTGGCCAACTGACCAACCAAGTGCCATAGGAATACCAAACAACTTCAACCTTCGCTATTGTCAAGGGCATTGGCTGCTCTCCACAAACTGATTTTGTTGCTGAAAACACCACTTACATAACTGATTGAATGCAGTGAATTTGAGTTTGTGTCTACCTAGTTCCTTCACCCCTACTGACTAGTGTTTGTGGTACTGGAGGCATACTGCTTACAACCAAAGGGAAAAGACAAATACCAACCTAGCTACAAAACCATCAGTCTACAATGATGACCTACTTGCAAGATGTGCT
The DNA here is from genome assembly GCF_943737965.1 of Phodopus roborovskii. Lineage (NCBI taxonomy): Eukaryota > Metazoa > Chordata > Mammalia > Rodentia > Cricetidae > Phodopus > Phodopus roborovskii. Next base: position 12,660,172 of record NW_026125489.1, read on the forward strand.
AGTAGAATAATGGCACAAAGGTTGTGGGAGTAATTAACCAACTTCTGATTGGATTTAAAGCTGACTCTGAGATGGAACCCATCCCTGAAATTGCTTAGATTGTCAAGAACCTGAGCCTAGTTATTCCAGGGACCTAGGGGAATAGTAAACACTACTGTTCTTCTAAAGGAACATAGCAATGAAATGACTCCTAGTGACATTCTTCTGTGTCTATAGACCAATGATTTTTTCATCAAAGGCATCAACAGAGAAGCTTCCTCTTCCACTAGACATAAGCAAATACAGAAAAGCATAGTCAGACAATGGGCACACAGTGGAATACCTTGGAATAGTCAGTCCTGGATGCCATGTCTCTATCAAATCCCTCTGTTTAAGGCTCAGGGAACCCTACAGAATGAAGGGGACATGTTTGATTCCTACCACCACGCAGAAAACTAATAGAAAAGAAAGATAGACCCCAGCCAGACTTTTTCTTTTACACTCTTGTGCATTTCTACAGCTGTTCCTTTCCCCCTTTTTTGGAATAGTTTTCTTTTCCCATTCTGACTCTTCTGCACAGCTGCAGGAAGATTGACAACTTCTACTATGCCACTTTATTGATAAAATCCCCACTTGGTAGCAAAATTACAGTTATGAAGTTGAAAAAAACAATTTAATGTTATAGCTGGGAGTCATCACAACATGAGGAGCTGTATTAACGGGTCACAGCACTTAGAAGGCTGACAACTATTGTGAACCTAGGGTCTAGAAAAAATGTTTTTTCTCTTCCCATACCTGGATGATCATGTCTTTTGCATTCTTCTGTTTATTTGGGCTAATGCATGACTGGAGTTGTCCAGCTCTATCGTGTCTCAATTTAAGACATTTTTAAAACACTGAGTCTATACCAAAAATATGTAGATATTTTTCTTAACATTATTTTCTACTAATCAGTATTAAGAATAACAACAAATGTTTAAAGAACTTTACACTGTCTTAGATATAACTAATCATAAATAGACTGTGCTTAAAATATATACTCAAAGTGGATGCAAATAGCACTCTGCTTTATCCAAGGGTTTTGGGCATCCACAGATTTGGACATGTACAATGAGTCTATGAGTTGATTTCCCCTTGGTTATTAATGGGTAACTGTACACAGCTTGAATTTCACCATAGCATCATAGGTGGTTTCCAAGACAACCATTTAAAAGATATCCAAGAGTAGAAGCTGTATAACTTTTTATAAGAGCCTTGGGAGTCATGCCTTGCTACTTTTGCCAGATTATTAAGTGTATTATTCAGGATTTAGTTTAAAAAAAAAACAGAATTAGAACTTGCATAGCATATATTGGTGCTACTTTCGGGACAAGTTAGTAAAATTTGAAAACCATAAATAATGGCAAAAGGAAGTTTAGATAAAAGTATGACTGTTTGTTCACTGGCAGTATTTTTTCAAAGATGCCTAAGCTTTACTTTTCCCAAATGATTGAATTTGTTCTTTTTTTGGTTGTTGTTGTTGTTGTTGTTGTTGTTTTCCCCTGAACATATCTAATAGGCAAAGTCAACTGTCTGTGGGGTTTCTATACATTTACAAAAATTTTTGCAGAATGCTTATATTCATGTAATATACTACATAACTTGAAGTTATGTCATAGCCAGTTCATGCAGCTGACCATGCATCACAAAGGTATTACAGGAATACCTGTTACACTATTGATTTACACATAGAAGGATGCAGTTATATAGTGTAAGACAACTACATGCATTAGGACTTAAAACTGTATTTAAATAGTTTTAAGTGTTTTTCATTGATGAATAAATTGTAGTTTGTAAATTTTCCAGAATGTGTATATTTATATGTTCATATGTATATGTGTTTGTATGTATATGTGTGTATGAGAGAGAGGGGGAGAGGAAGAGGGGATGGAAGGAGAGCAAATTGCATTTAATCAATTATTGATGTGTTATGGGACACAAATAGTTATCAATAGAAATACAAAATTACTTCTTATGTATTAGCCTATACACCTTGATTACTATAAAATCTATACTGAGGTCATTTTCTCAAACCAGAGAAGGTAGGGATTTTTCCATCATTACTTTCTTATTAGTTTTCAGTCTCTGCCTCCAGATCATGCTAATTCACTGCAGTATCCTTAGGCCAGATAGCTGATTCCGAACTGTTGCCAGAGTGCTCATGAAGAATGGAGAAGAGTCCCAGACTGGGCTACAGGATGAGCCATTTGTCTCAAAACCAACATATATTGTGGAGTGGTGGGGGACTGGAGGGGAAGGTGGTCGGGGGGCATGAGAGGGTGGGAGAGAGGGATGGAGGGAGTAAGAGGGAACTGGGATCGATATGTAAAATAAAAATAAAAAATAAATAAATTATATTAAAAAAAAAAAACATGTATCTTTAGGTGGAAGCCTTCCTGGCTTCTATGTCTATCCAAAGAGGTTGGGATGTCTGGGATCCCTGTTCTAAACCCTGCCCTAAGGATGCCAAGTGGCAGGTACCTCAGTCCAGGCTCCGCCCCTAAAAAAGCCAACCATTGGTGGCTCTACCCTGGAGGGCAGTAAAGCCCCCACTTTCTGATTCACCTTGTAGTTCCTGGTCTTTTCCTCTCTCCTGGGGCCACCCAGGAAGGTTTTGCTCAGATTAAACCTGGATTTGTTAATTCTGTCTGATTGGTTTATTGCATTGGCAGTGGCGGGTTTCCAGTAACTGGGCATTTTTATACTTAACATTTATATGTGTAAGTTGATGAATAAAATGTAATTAAAGGATATCCAGCTCCTTATTTTCATTGAATATGAAAATGACAACCACATTTTCTTCTTCTACATCCATTGGAGATCCAAGTTTACACTGAGAGCCTCTACCGGGCTCCTTCATTATATTCCTCAACGCAAGTTAATGAGCCACTCCAAATGTGAATAGAATAGTTGACACTTGCAAGGGAATTTAATCCGCTGTCCTGGGGCTAAGAGGTTTAATGCCACAGCTCCAGCCACTTAGCTGATTCAGAAGATTTAGGAAACTGCCTGTTTTCACTCTGCAACCTGAACAGTTAATTTTGCAGCCCCAATGAAACTACATGTGTTATTATGACTATTGACTTTTGTCTTTCTGTTTGGTTTGGCTTTGTCTGAACACATTTCAGCCAGACATACTCTCTTTTTTACTTCCTCCAACATTTGAAATTCATGTTTTTATAAATAGAATCTAGCTGAAGTAGAATTGACTCCAAAGTTTTATATTAAGCCCTCAATTCTTCATTTCAGATTAAATAAGTTTCATTGTGTTTTCCTTGATAAGTTACTTGTATGTTTAAACTCTTTTCTTACTTAAATGATGTATTTGAATATGTCAATATATTTGTACTCTCTTTACCAGTGATCATCAGATCTGGGAAGTCTGTTTATAAACATGATATCACAAATGTGAGATTGAATGGTTACGAGTAAAAAAAATCTGGAGCCCCTTCAACTCTTATATTCTGAGAATGCTTATCCTGTTAAAGCAAGTAAGATATTGATTGGAATGAATCATGCTTTGTCAATCCTGTGTCATTAAGCTTCAGGGAGAACATTTGTTTTCAAATTGTGTTTTTTAATGACACTACTAATCACAAAACAAACTTTTGTGTGATATAAAGTTGCCCAATGATTAAGGAATTGTAACAAGACCATCAATGAGGTAGCACAGCCAGTATTCGTGGAGAGCATTAAATCATATAACTTAGAATTCCATAATACTATACATTTCACACATCTGGTAAATCTCCCATTGGTGGAAAAAAATGAACAAAACTAAAAACAGAACAGCTATTTCTGTCTTTAATATAAGTCAGTCTATTTAAAGGGAATGCAAGCCATACATATAAATTACTAACAGATAAAGAAAGTGATCAGAGCCTTTCATTAGAGAAGTCAATATGTATTAAGAAAATTAAGACACCTGTCAGAATGGCTATGATCAAAAACACAGGTAAGAGCTCATGCTGGAGAGAATGCGTAGCAAAGGGAAAACTCCTCCATTGCTGGTGCAAGTGTATACCTGTTTGACCACTTTGGAAATCAATATAGTGGTTTCTCTGGAAATTGGTAATCAATATACCTCAATTCCCAGCTATACCATTCTTGAACATATACCCAAAGGATGCTCAATCATACTACTACAAGGACACTTGCTCAACTATGTTCATAAGTTGTTTCATTCATAATAGCAAGAACCTGGAACCAACCTAGATGCCCCTCAACTGAAGAATAGATAAAGAAAATGTGGTACAATTACACAGTGGAGTATTACTCAGTTGTTACAATGACATCATGAAATTTGAAGACAAATGGATAAAACTAGAAGAAAAAATTAATCCTTAACAAGGTACTCCAGACACAAAAAGACAAATCTGATATGTACTCACTTATAAGTGGGTATTAGCCAAAAAGTAAAGGATAAGCATGCTACAATCCATAGACCTTTAGAGACTAGGTAACAAGGACTGCCGAAGTGGGAAGCATGGATCTCCCCTGGAAAGAGAAATGGAAGAGATTTCATAGATTGACTGGAGACAGGTGGGAATGGGAACATGAGGAGATTGGTGGGGTGAGGTAGAAGGGGAAGGACTAAAAGAACTGACTGAAAAAGGAAGGTTTCTGAGGTCAGATAGCAACCCAGTAAAAGAGAAACTCCCAGGAATCGACAAAGATGACCCAGGGAAGACTCCTAGCAACTGCAGATATATATAGCCTGAAGTGGTCATCTCCTGTGACCAGGCAAGACTTTTAATGGAGGGATTGGGACAACATGCCAGCCACATAACCTTTGAGCTAAAGTCTGTCCTGACTATGGGAAATTATGGTATAAAGGTGACACAGAGATTGTGGGAGTGGCCAATCAGTGACTGGTCCAGCCCGAGTGCCATGCCGTGAGAGTAAGCCCTCCCCTGACAATTCCAATTCCTCCAATTCCTTATACAAGAGGACCTAAAGGCTAGATGGCTCAGTGGGAGCGGGGGCTGTCTCTTGACTCTTTTATTGGCTTTCAGGAGCCTATTCCTCATGCTGGGTTGCCTTTTGCAGTCTTAATACAAGTGGAGATGCACAGTCTTACTGAAACACATGCCATGCGTTTCTTTATATCCATGGGAGGCCTGCCCTTTTTTGAATAGAAATGAGGGAGGAGTGCATGGGGGGGGAGAGGTGGGAGGGGAAACCAAAGTCAGGATATAAAATTAATTAATTAGTTCCTTTAGGATAAAAAGAAATGAAAGATACAGAAGTTCTAGGGCACAGTGATACAGCTTAAAGTTGTCCTGCACACACGTTTGACTAGAGTTTAAATTGAAGGCCAGGAGTATTGGAAGTATACTTGGAGAAATTAATGTCAGTTCAGTCCCAGAATAGTCTGAAAGAATATCTAGAGAATTCATGATAATTTATCCTTCGGTAAGTGAACATTTGTCAAGTGAAGGAAAACTAAGTTTGTGAAAGCATATTTATAGTGCGAAAGTGAATACACATTTCACAGCTGGGGTTTGTTCAATAAAAGAAAGAAGAGTTAAACTTGCCCAGCAATGGTGATTTCTTACAGGTGACACCAAACTTCTCATTTTTTCTCTCCAGTCATGGAACAAAGAGGCTTATCAAAGACCACTCACCAACTCTTCATGTACTGGCAAGGAATTTCATAATCCCATTTTTGTTTAATAGGAATGGACAAGCAGTAGCAGCAGGTTCTTCCCTGACGCCCATGAGCATCCTGACCATGAATTCTTGGTCATATTTATCATATCATAAAAGAGCTTTCAACTGTGGAAACTGGCCTTAAATGGAATCAAATGTCCATTGCTCAACCCGTAACATTCCTGCCAATAATACACACATGATAAGATAGATATAAACAACCCTTTTAAAAACTAAGGTATTTGCAAGTGGAAAAAACATCAGGAGTTATTATATGCCAAATATAAATACAAACCTGAATATTAACTGTTGGTAAAATTATAGAAAAACTTCCTTGGTATGTTGAGCTATTTGCTCCCAGGAATTTTACTGTAATGTTCATATTTTTGTTGTTATTGTTTTGTTTGCTTGCTTCATTATTTGTTTGAGTCAAGATTACTCTGTGTAGCCCTGGCTGGCCTCAAACTCAGAGAGCAACCTGAGTGCTGTGATTAAAGCATGCACCATCATGACTGGCCAGACTTCTATAAATTGATAAAGAACATTTTCCAATTCATAAAGGCCATGCTCCTCTGTAGCTATTTTGATTAAGGAAAATAATTGAATCTCTCTAGTTATGATATTTCACAAATGATAGAAAAATGTTTTATAATATATTAATGTTCCTTTAATTTTTAAAACATAGGTGGTCTGAATATAAATGGGCCCAATAGGTTCAAATATTTAAATCCTGGGTTGTTAGGGAATGAAGCTACTTGGGAGAGATTAGGAGGTGTGGCCTTGCTGGAGTACGTGCAGTCTTGTGGAGGAAGTGTGTCACTGAGGGTGAGGCTTGGAGTTTCAGAAGCCCAAGCCAGAGCCATTAGCTCTCTCTCTCTTCCTGCTGCCTGTGGATATGAATTTAGAACTTTCAACTTTTTCAGCATCGTGTTTTTCTATATTTGTCTATACACAACCAAGCTCGCCACCACAATGACAGAGGACTAATCCTCTGAAACTGTTAGTAAGCACCAATTAATAAGTACTTTCCTTTGTAAAAGTTGCCACGCTCATGATGACTCTTCACAGCAATAGAACATTGACTAAGATAAATAAAATAGTTTTATTTTTTGGTCTTTCAAAACAGGGATTCTCTGTATTGCTTTGGAGTCTGCCCTGGAACTAGTTCTGTAGACCCGGCTGGCCTCGAAATCACAGAGATCCTCTTGCCTCTGTCTCCTGAGTGCTGGGATTAAAGACGTGTACCACTAACACTCGGTTAAAAAAATAATAATAATGAATAATACTATAAGACTGAAAGAGTCTTAAGGGGTAAAATTATCTGTGTTGTCCTATTATGCACAAAAGAATGCACCAGCTAGAGTTTGGCACTAAGGTGGATTTGAGATGGGAAAAATGATTCATGACTCCACACACTTGGCACTCATCAGGATGACACAAAATTGCCATGAGTTCAGAGCTATCCTTGAGGTCAGAGATGAGATCTGAAAAAGGACTAAGGGTTAAATTCTATGAGATTTTATGTTATAAGAAAGTAAAGGCAGAGGCAGATGATAAGGATCTCCAGCAACATACCTAAATGAGAACATACCTAAATGGGTATTCCAACAATGTAGGAGGTACAATGATGACAGCAGTCAGGACACCAGAGTCAGTTTGTCAGCTATTTCAATCTGTTTTTGTAAGTTCAATTTTGCTGGATCCTAGTTATGCCATTTGATTAATTTTGCCTATCCCAGCATTTCTGCTATAAGCAAAGTGCTTAATACTTGTGACAGGGCCACGCCTCCAACAAAATTCTACAGTACTCATTATCTAGGCCTTCAAAACATTTGCTGACTCCTGTTATAAGTAATTATTTTTTGAGACTTTAGGATGGAAAAATAGAACCATCTTTCCTATGAAAGACTTAGAAATGATTTTCTCCACATCATTGATTCCTTGTTCTTTATCAAGTGAGATGTTTAAGACAATAGTCCTTAGAATATTTTTGCCTTGTTTATTTTTTCACATTTTTTAAATTTTTTTTATTTCATTTTACATTCCAACCACCATTCTCCCCTACACCCCTCCTCCCACACCCTCACTTCCTCCAACCTTGCTTCCCCTCTAGCCCACCCCCAGTCCTTAGAATATTAAGGAAAATAATATCAAAGTGGAAGAATACTACTGGTCTTTGTGACTCACAAACCCAAAGTTTCTGCCGCTGGTGCAAGAAGAAGTTGATTCAAATTTTATTTAAATTATAGTAGTTATAATACCTCCAAGGTGTGACATTTTATACAACTTCAAGTGTTATTTCATCATCTTTACTATTGGACAATAAATCTTGATATGGCTTTTAGGAGTAGAAGAATGGTGAACTACTACTGTAAGTACCTACATTGCAGCTAGAAGATGGATGATGTATTAGTGAGTCTTCATTCTTCTTCAGTGCCTCATTTCTTTCTTATTCAGCTTCCCATTTATCTCTTCTTGGCCAAAAAGGAAATCCACTTAACAAATCTATATTGCCGAAAAGTATGGTAAAAAGGTATAACTCACCAAAATTAGACATAGATGAGGAGGTATCTACCTTATCTCCAATTTGACTTTGATTTGTGCCTTTTTCCTCTTTTATGTAGCAGAAGTCTAGACAAGTTTTGCAATACGTCAGGATAACTTAACATCTGACATATCCCACGTGATTGCTAAAATGTATTGCCATTCATAAAATACAGCTCATTTTAGAAACGATCGAAGTGCAAATATAATGGTTCCATTACTATATCAAAGTGATCCTAAAATTGCTTCTTAGGACTTTAGTTATTTGGTCCCGAAAAATGTCTTCAAGCCAGAAGGAATTTCACTGAAATACATTGGGGGTCAAAGTCAGTCTCCTATGGAAATACAAAGTACTAGTGGGGAAGTGCTAGCTTTGGTATACTTGGCTGTTTCTGCAGCTCTCTCTCTCCTCTGTTTTTCCTTTGTTCCTTCCTTCCCTCTGTCTCTCGCCTGCTCACTTCTTCTGTCTCTCCATCACTACAAATGTGTTGGACTGTAATAAGTTATCTGGGAGTTTTATTGATAGTTTTATGGACACTCACCTTACCATCCGTTTTTTTTTTTTTCTACTAAAGTTGATAATCACTTTCAACCAGCTGCTAAATGTGTGCAGTCTAAGACAAAGATGACTAAATGTGACACACACGCTTTCAGTGTTAATACTATAGAATCTAATCTCCTTGTACTATAATCTACATACAACCTATGCATTAACAGCCATGTAGTGACTAGAAGAAAATTACACTAAACGGTAATAATATACCGTTCTTGGAACAGTTCATCTAAACATCATTTTAGGATAAATTCCATACATCTATTTATTATTAATATTATCCTTTGTTGATAATATCTTATAGGAAGGAGAATTTATAAAGTCAGCTTGTCAAAATCCTGCTATCAATGAAAATTCACAAAAGTTTATGAACTTCTTATATTTTGCATCTCAGGAGAGTAGCACAAGTCTTCATTTTAGTCCCTTGTTTTCTAGAACTGATTTAGGTGTACTGACAATTGCCACTGTTTGAGTAACAGTTCAGAATAAAAAAATAAGCTGCCTCATTCTGGACAGCCAAATCTCAGCTCGACATGAACAGAGGAGACAAGCAGTATGCTGAAGAGAGACTATATTACCATTGATATCCTACTTCAAAATCTATATTAATTCTAAAGATAATATTTTCAGCTTAATTATCAAATGCATAAAAATGCAAGACGCTAAAATATTCTCATATATTAACAGAAACTTCAAAATCTTCTGCATTTTTTTTCTTAAAGATATATTTAAAAGGATGAAAAGACGATTCAGCAATTATTAGCAACAGCTGCTCTTCCAGAGAACCTGGGTTAGATTCCCAGTAGCTATAGTGTGGCTCACAACCATCTATATAACTCCAGTTCTAGGGGACGTGACATGCCCTGTTCTGGCACCAGACAAGACGCAGTAGACATACTTATACAGACAAACACTCCTACATATAAAATAAAAACAAACCCTTTAAAAAGATACATAAAATGAAACATCTGTAAAATTATCGTCCCTTCAATTCTGTTTTAAAGATGTATAGTCAGTGTCTGGTTTTAGGCAAAAAGGTCTCCTCCAAAACCTATATGGTGGTTCTTTGTGGTGTGCTTGGAGAAGTACACAAGTAAAATGCATAAAGAAGTAAACACCAAAAATGTCATTTCCCAAAAGGGTTTCACATATTCTAACAGTGGAATTCTGAGGATACATCCTGTCATTTTTCTTCTTTGGGTCATTTGCTTGAGAAGTTCCTTGGCTCTTTGTAGAAAATGCTTTAAGACAAGAGGGAAGAACGTGTAATTGAAAACAATGACTCCGAGAGATTCCAGTCTGGTCTGTAATCAACAGACTGAGCAGTCATTTGCTATAACTGACCCAAAAGCTAGCACTTCTGGGGACAGCTAAGAAGAACTCAATATGGAACGAAATTGAAAAGGCTATACCCTGCCTGATTACTTCTGAAAGTTCATGTGCTGTAAAGTTCAGGAGACCAAGAGAACACGAATAGGAAAGATATCTTTATTTATGGATGATATGATAGTATACATAAATGACTTTAAAAATTCACCAGGAAACTACTACAGTGAATAAACACTTTCAGCACAGTACCAGGATAAAAACTCACACACAAAAGTCAGTAGCTTCTCAATATATAAGTGACAAATGGACTGAAAATGAAATCAGGGAAGCGCACTCTTAAAAATAATCGCAAATATACCTTGGGGTTACTCTAACCAAGCAATAGAAATACTTGTATGAGGAAAACTTTAAGACATTGTAGAAGGAAATTGAAGAAGACATGAGAGGAAATAACAATCTCCCATACTCATAGAACGGTAGGTTTATCACAGAAGAAAACGGCCATCCTACCAAAGCTAATCTACAAATTCAATCCCCGTCTAAATTACAATACAATTATTTAGAGATTTTGAAAGTTCAGTTTTTCAGCTTCATATGCAAACACACACACAATTAAAAAAATAAAAACATATAGGAAATATAAAACAATCCTTATAATATAAAAACCTGCTATAGTTCTTACCATTCCAGATTTCAAATTATACTACAGAGCTAAAGTAATAAAAACATCACATGGTATAGGCATAAATACAGACAATATTGATGGATGGAATCAAGTTGAAAGACAGACGTAAGTCCATACACATATTGATACATGATTTTTCTTTCGATGAAGAATCTTTATTTTTAATTTAAATTAGAAACAATCTTATTTTATATATAAATCCCAGTTCCCTCTCCCTCCCGTCCTCCTATGCCCCCCACTGACCCCCATCCCATCCCTCTTCTGCTCCATAGAAAGGGTGAGTCTTCCCATGGGAGATCATCAAAGCCTGTCACATCATTTGGAGCAAGGCATAGGCCCTCCCCCCATGTGTCTTGGCTGAGGGAGTATCCCTCTATGGGGAATGGGCTCCCAAAGTCCATTTGTACACTAGGGATAAATTGTGATCCACTATTAGAGGCCCCATAGTTTGCCCAGGCCTCCTAACTGACACCCACATTCAGGAGGCCTGGTTCCATCCTATGCTGGTTTTTGAGCTGTCAATCTGGGGTTCATGAGCTCTCCTTGTTCAGGTCAGGAGTTTCTGTGGGTTTCTACAGCCTGGTCTTGACCCCTTTCCTCATCATTCTTCCCTCTCTACACCTAGATTCCAGGAATTCAGCTCAGTGCTTAGCTGTGGGTGTCTGCTTCTGCTTCCATTAGTTATTGGTTGAAGGCTCTAGGATGGCATATAAGGTAACCATTAATCTCATTATAGGGGAAGGGCATTTAAGATAGACTTTCCACTATTACTTAGATTGTTAGTTGGGGTCATCCTTGTAGATCTCTGGACATTTCCCTAATGCCACATTTCTCTTTAATCCTATAATGGCTCCCTCTATTAAGGTATCTCTTTTCTTGCTAACCTCTATTCTTACACTGACTCAATCTTCTTATAAAGAACCTAAAAGCCAGGCGTTGGTGGGGCACACTTTTAAATGTAGCACTCAAAAGACAGAGGCAGGCAGATCTCTGTGAGTTTGAGGCCAGCCTGGTCTACAGAGCTAGTTCCAGGATAGGCTCCAAAGCAATATAAAGAAACCTTGTCTTGAAAAACAAAACAAAACAAACAAACAAACAAACAAACAAAAAATACACACTGGAAAATGGTAGTATCTTTAACACATGATGCCAATCAAAGTGGATGGTTCTGTGTAAGAATCAAAATAGATCCACACTTACCACCCTATCCAAATCTCAAGTTCAAATGTATAAAAGATGTTAGTATAAATCAAGACACATGGGACCTGATCAAAAATAAAGTGGGGAATAGCCCTGAACTCATTTGCATACTGTCACCACCACTGTGATTTCCAGAACAGTCATGTTAGACAAAGGAAAATTATCTTGTACAATATGCTGCTAAGATTTGTGTACATATAGTGGCTTTCAAATAGTATTCAAATCATGACAAATTCAAGTAAACCCAAATTCTCCTGAAAATTTTAAAGTCCTGTTCCAACAAACTTAACTTCCCCTCAAATGTACAACTCTGTTAATTTCTGGCACTTGGGTGTTCATAAAAGTATATCTTTTCAGTCTTATATGTGCTTCACAAGTAAAAAAAAAATACGTATTTTTATCAAGTCTACTGATTTTATTTAGATTTTGTTACACAGCATAATCTTTCTTTGATATATTTGATTTTGTTAAGTTTATTTTAATGCTGCTTAGAATGATGTTAAATTACCTATCTTTAAAATTAAATTGTCAATCATCAGTCATTTGCAAACTCGTTTCTGGTGAGCAGTCCTTAATAAAATTTAGAAACCATGAAATTTTAAGATTTGAAAGTATTTACAGTATCTCTACTCATTATGCAGCCCACTTCTCTTACTAATTGGATTATTCAGGGTCCTGGCTGTACTGGTATTTTACTGAAAATGATTGGACACACACCTTGCCTATAATTCAATGTCAGTACCATTCATATTTCCCTTGATTTGTCCATTACCAGAGCCAATCAATGAATCTTGTAGGAATCAATAGTTTGGAAAGGAATCTAATTTCCAATGTGCTTTAGTTTCCCTGAAGGCCAATTTCCTCTGCAGTGATGTTATCTCTAACCACCCCTTTTCAAAGACACAATAAATTATTAGAAGAATGGTTTAGGAAAGCAGAGACAGGCATTCTTAAACCACCTTCTCCCTTGCCTTTGTCAAGCCAACTATAGAATGAGTGTCCTGGGATAATCTTAGCAGTAAAAGTACTGTTTTGTGTAGTTCTGAGGCTTCTTACGGCATGCATTTGTATACATTAAATGTACTTCTTTATATATTTTTCTGTGAGAGGACAGCTAGGGTGACCTTGAACCAATCACATGCTCCCCTCCAGGTAAGGTGATAATGGGCTTATGGGAGATGGTCCAGACAGCCTTTTGCTAATCCAACTATAAGAGGGTATAGACAGACTTCCTGGTTCCAGAATCATTTTCCAACTACATCACATTTACAATCTAGCCAGTATATATGAAATATGTATGTATACATAGTACTAGGCTTAAAAATTATGCATGTGTGATAGAGAGGTCTGCTGTTGCCATCCTGAAAATTGTATTATCTTTAATTGAGAGGTCTCATATTTTTATTTCTTTAGTAAGACTGAAGACCATGTGGCAAATAATGATCTAAGAAAAAGAAAGAAAGAAAAAAAAGAAATCTCTTGTTAGTTTTAACTAGGAAAAAGTTTCTTAACACCTGTAAATAATTCATACTCTGACAAGAATGGAAGAAAATATAACTTTATTGTGAATATGATTTAGTTACTGAGTTTATATGCTGAATTTTAAGAAGCAATGAAAGCAGAAAACTTTTATTCCCATACTGCAGAAAGATTTAATTTGAAATTCTAAAGAAGAATTCTTAAGTGCTACCAATATGCTTCTGCCCCCCCAACACCAATTATACAAGAAGGATCCAATAGATACTCATCCAACTTTTTAACACATATGCACAATGTGTAGTGGGGAAGAAAAGGGCAATGGGATATGTTTTCTAGTGTTGCTTGCCACAGAATCCACAGTCTGTGACTAAACATTATTGGAACAACCTTCCAAGTCTTCCATAGGAAACATTTCCTTTTGAAAATTTCTAAATTGTGAGCAATGAAGGACTGGAGAAATAGTGAGGAGGTTGAGAGCATGTGTTGCTCTTTTAGAGGACATGAATTTGGGTCCTGGCACAAGCTTCAGGGTATCTGATGCCCTGGTATCCATGGGCACCAAAGCCCATGTGCATTTATTTACACAGGGGCACAAACACGTATGCATAATTAAAAAAAAAAAGTAATAATTCAGTGTAGTGAAAAGTCACCTCCCAGCTACGTAGTTTTCAGAAGAAACACCACCTAAACAAATCTGAGATCATAAAAAGTGTGTGTGTGTGTGTGTGGGTGTGTGTGCGTGCAAGCATGTGTGTGTGTGCGTGCATGCGTGTGTGTGTGTGTAATGTGTTCAGGAGTTCACAGAGTCCAAAAGTGGGTATCAGATACAAAAGCGGGTATCCGATACCTTGGAGCTACAAAGGTGGTTGTGAGCTGCCTGAAGTGAGTACTGATGATGGAATTCTGACTAACAAACTAAAGTTTAATTAATAACTTAATTGGCATAAATTTGCAAACACATTTTGAACATAACCCACTCACTCAGGAACTCTACTGTATATAAATAAGTACTATACAATGTATGTAACCTGATGAAGACTCCAATACAATTGTTAAGACTTTAGTTGTCAACCATGCCCTCCATTTTAGAATAAACATATACTTTTGATTGCATATACATCTCCATCACTGTTCTATGTCTGTGAAGAGACAACATGAACAAAGCAACTCACGTAATGACATCATTTAATTGGGGGTTTGCTTACAAGTTTTAGAGAGTTAGTCCATGATCATTATGGCAGGAAGCAGACAGTCATGGCTATGGAATAGTAACTGGGGATTTTATATCATGATCCACAGACCGCGGGGGGGCGGGTGGAGAAAGAGAGGGCAGGAAAAAAGGGAGGGAGGTATAAGGAGTATGGTTTTTCCGCCCGCCGACTCTGGTCTTGTCCCGCTGCTGCGCCAGCCCCAAATAATGCACTGAGACTCTTTATTTGATATAATATGTTGGCCTGGTAGTAGTTTCTTATCGGCTAGCTCTGTCTTAAGTATTAACCCATTTCTGCTGATCTATGTATTTCTCTTACCGGGGAGCCTGCATTCTCCAGACTCTCCATCTTGACTCCTCCTCCATACTTCCTATTTCCTCCTTGTCTCCTAGTCCCTCTTATCTTCCTTTCCTATTGGCCGTCAGTGCTTTATTCATTAACCAGTATGAGAAACATATACAGAATGACATCTCCCATCAGGGAGGAAAGGAGACAGATTGAACCTTGTTTTGTTTGTTCCTCCTCTTCTAGCTCCTTTTTCTCTTATTTGCCACTATATCCACCCCCTTTAGCCTAAACTTCACCCTCTTCCTCCTCCATGAATACCTTTCCCAGATCTCTATACCCTTTCATGTCACATGGTGTTTCTCTTCTCCACGGTGCTCACCACGTTTATGTTGGTGTTGGTTTTCCTATGAGCAGTTACTAAATGTGAGTATGTTGATGGATTATGTGAAACAAGGGGTCACTTTTATGTTCACAGTCATAATTCCACCACAGAGAATATTAATTATGACACACGATTCTCTTGCATAGAATAAATCAATAACTCCTGAGTCCCTGCAGTATAAGGTATGCATATTTACCTCAGATTTATACAGATGAAATAAAGGAAAATACCTGTATTGACATTATCACCTACATACATATATATGTATGAGAATATATATAATAGGAGTATGAAAATGTATAATAGAAATATGAAAATATATAATAGAAATATGAAAATAAAAAAAGAAGTTGCAGAAAGAAAAGAGCTATCCATTGTGATCTACTTTATAATATTCCACTATAACTTCCATTGTAAGTTCCCATAGGTTTTACTGTTCTCATTTTATTGAGGCATGCGGTACAAAAAGATTAAGTAGCTGCTCCCTAGTCCTGGGGCTGCTTAACTAGATCAAATTAACTCCGAAGCTCACCATCTTTCCGTTATTCCACAATGGAGCTTCTGCGGCTACACAACCTTTAGTTCTGTCTCAAAGTTTCTTCAGTTTACCTTTGGGCTCTCGTGGATGAAGATTCCATGACATAGACACTGCAAGTTGAAACCTATCCCAGGCTCCTAACTTGTAAATTGTACTCTCCCTCTCTCCCCAAAAGTGCAGTCACAGTTTAAATGCTACTGCAATTGTTGATTACCATTCTTACAATGTGCCAGATGTTATCCCATTTAAATTATGCCCACACACTGCAGGTGCAGATTGGAGGCCAACATAGAACAAATTTGAACCTAAGTTTGTATGTATTTTCATTCCATCTATGTGCTTGGCCTAATGAAAATCATTTCATTCACTTTTATTCTGATTTCCTCTTGCCTAGCAGAATTTTGAAAATTTCTGAAAATTGAAAATAGAATTAAAAAAAATCTTCATCACTTAAGTACACACCATTTCCAAGAGAATAACAAAATCAAATAACCTTGTACATTTTGTTAAAATGAATATAGTGTGTCTAATCAGTCATGTGATTTTTCTGATAATATCATGTGAGATCTGGTCATAAAATATCAAAAGCCTACAAGCAAGTAGATCTCTAAAACTTTGTAGTGACTCTTGAGGGCTCGGCTCCCTGTGTACTTGCTCACAAACGGGTTTGGATTCCCTGTTGTGTGCTATTATGTCTAAAATGTGAAACTTACAATTTTGTGTGGTATTCCCAGTGGTGTGTACACTCACCTGGGGAAAGGAAGGGCCCAAAGAAAATAAAAATCCATGAAAATTCTCTATTAAAAAAGAAAATGCACACTTTAGAATACATTGAGTTTACCCTCTGCAGCTATCCTGTTTCATTTAATCTCACATATAGCCAGTTGTGTAAAATTGCAATTAGTACTAAGAAAGAACTAAAATCACTGAGTATTACAAAACAGTGCAGTATTTGCCAATTGGATGAGTAGATATTGCAGACCCAACTAAGATTTGCATTTATTATATATTAAATAGAAAATATCAGAAATAAGTTGACAAAGACACACATGAAAATAGTTTTCTTCACTCTGGCTCATCCAAAACACAAAATTTCCAATTATTGTATTTAACCAAGAATACTATCCCCTAACACATCAAAGGAATTGTTGATAAAATAATACTGAAATACTTGAGTCTCCAAATTGTCTTTTTAAGTAATTTATTTGAGTTCTGTGAACTTCATTTTGTTGTTGCCTTGAACTTCACAGAGGAATTTATGGAATATCTTTTGCAGCAATTTGAACCCTAAAAAAATAACCTTAAGAGGTTTTCAAGTGTCCTATTGCTCTTTAAGGGTCAGGGTTGTGTTTGCAGAAGGGTGGCAGAACTGGTCTGTCCCATTAGGGTACTTATTGCTTATGGATGAATTTGGACCAAAAGAAGTCCTTCCCCTTTTATTTCCTGCAGAGAGAAGGAACTGCCACAAGAAGTTATCCTCCCTGCTCCAATAAAAGTACCATGCCCTTATCAGGACAGAAAATGGAGACAGAGGGTTCTGCTCCAACAGACTTCATTAAAATGAATGCTTTCTTTTGTTTGGCAATTCTAAAATATCAGTACTTTAGAAAACTGAAAACACACACACACACACACACACACACACACACACACACAATCTGCTTTGTAAATAAAGAAAGCTCAGGTACAGGAATGACAATCTATGCAAACCTTGCCTCACACAATGATTGCATTCACTAGCAGATACCATGTTCCTCCTCTTCAAACACAAGCTTCACCCAAGCATGAATTCCACACTGCACATTTTCTCTTTTGAATCGGCAGCCTTAATGATGGCCCTCTCAGTTATTCAGAGCCTATACCTCAACTGCTATCAGAGATTTGTTTGTCTCTTCATCCTACCTTCCTCAAAATGTTTCATTTCTCAACATGAATAGTTGAAGACATATCTACTAAGTTCTCTCTCAAAAATAAGGAAGTTCATAGAAACACTTAATGGTCACTCATCGATTTTAATCAGTCATTGTGATGGATATTTTATATTGACTTCTTACAAATTTAAACCACCAAATCAATGTGTGATTATGTTATAAATGTGCAAAATTAATAGTGCATGATTTTTGGTTAAAAAAGTATTCCAAACTGTGAAGCATTAGAGTTTATAGACAACTGAAATTTAGATATACTGCTATGTTCCCCCCCAAATAAAACACATTTGATTCTTTGTTGATTAGGTCACATGTTACAGTTTTCCTCTTATTTCTTATGCTGCTATTTCCTTTTGAGAACAACTTCCTTTATTATCAAGCCCCACCTTATGTTTATGCTTATTTAAATGCAAATCGCCCACCTCTTCATTTCACATTTGATGTCTCTGGTCACATTAAATGATTATGTGCTCCTCAAAGATAAATAAATAAATAAATGCCCCAATTATGAAAATCCTTGGGGTCTGACAAGTCAAGTTTCTTGATCACCGTCAGAAGTTGAAGCTTCTTCAGGAGTAGACAAGAAAGATGAAAGTCAAAGATCAATTTGGTAACCATCTTAATGTTTTCTTAGTGAAGTACTGTGTTGTATAGGAAACACCAACCACTATAATGGAGGTAGATAATTTTGGTTCATAATCACCAGCACAATGCTATACTTGTCATGAAAACATAAATGACTTATTTTTTTATAATCAGATAATTTTATTTATATGATAAGTTCAATGTTACACAAACTTTTAACGACCTGTATAAGCATGAGTAGTCAATGTTGGCATAGGTAAACCCCAGTATATCATTGGAGATATGTTCACACAGCCACACAGAAAGCTCCATGTTGGCTTTCCATGCTGGAAAGCATCACCATTGGTAACTATGACTCCAGAATGCTGTCTTTCCCACATGGAAACTTTTTACACATGTGTATTGAAAGTATTTCTTTTTTTTTAATGACTTACTTTTAACAGCTCACCTTACCTTTGAAAGAAACAATGTCTCCAGAGTATGTGTGCCTGCATTATTTTAGTAGCTGACTGACATGGAACCTATCTTAAATTTAAAGAGGGTGGGGTTATGTACAATGATACTTTACACATATGTAAAAATGCACAGAAAAGCCTGTATTAAAAAAGATCTGTCATGGTACACATATATAATTTCACTATTTAGGAGGTTTAAGGGGAAATATTATATGCTAGATCCTGGTATGTCTCAAAACAGATAAACACATAAATATTCACAATATTAGGCCCAAATATTGTATGAGCTACATGTGTTATGGAAAGCAGTCAAGCTAACTTAATCAGACAATATGAAAAGGAAATCAAGATCTCCATGTTAGTTTTCTTTTTCTAAAATATCTACTGATCTTCTTGCAGTCTCTCTCCTCTGTCTTTATGTACCTGTAAATTTCCATATACATAGGCAAACATGATTATATTTGTATGCTCACACGTGGTTGAAGGTATTGAATCCTACCTGAGCAGGATCCTTCCTTTAACACTAGCACTCCACTTCTCTCCTTTACTGGCAGAATTACTGATATCTTTTGCTGATACGATAACTAAGTATATTATTGTACAGATCATTAATACTTAAAAGATTGTGATTGCAGCTATAAAACACACAGAAGACTGAGAAAAAGAAAACCTGAGTTAAGATTATGGGATTAGTAATGTCTAAACTCAGTGCATGTTATCAACTGTGTTTTGTTCTTCTTTTCCTAGAAGTTGAGTTTTTAGAAGATGTAGCTAATTAAGGGTTTCATTACTTAGGGTTTTATTTCTCATAAATAATGGTAGCATAAGAATACACAAATTATTCAGCAAATAGAAAGTATAATTATTTTATGCCTCATTGGAAGATAGAAGTATCAAGGAGGGTCCCCAGGGATTCTAATGTGCTTTAATGTGCTTATTCAGCATATTCATTAAACAGTGAGTGGAAATGTAAATGAGTGCACAAACAATTCTATAATAGAAGATGTTGGAAGTGAAAGATAATAAATCAGCTTGATCAAAATTGCAGATAGATATGGACAGCTGGAGAAATTATTCAGATGAGGAAGAGATGAGTGTTAATAGAAAGAACAGTGAAACAATGAATTTGAAAGAAAATTATACATGGCGTAAGAAGTTAAGATGCATCAGAAGTAATGATCAGGAACCTCACTGTAGAGTAAATGTTGATGAACTGTAAAAACTGGTACGACAATAGAGCTAACTGCATTACAATTTCCCTAAATTGAACAAATGCTAAAGAAAGGAAAATTATAATACCATTTAACAAGATCATAAAATTTTGTCTATGATCTTAATGATGGAGGTTTTATGAAGTTTTATAATTTAAGGATAAAGTAGCATTTGCAGCAAAAGCTAACTAGATGACTGGAAAGTTTGTATTGAGACACCAGGAACCCTGATATATAGCCAATCTTTTAGGTTAGCTTCCAAGTCTGCGAGTCTTCTACCTGGTATTCTTCTTGGGCATTTCTTCCAAAGCTCTAAGCATCCAAGCACCATTGCAAACCCCTTCCTTGGATTTAGGTTAGACTAGCACTTACCAAATTCAAACTCTATAGGTGATTGTTTTTACTAAATAAATCACTTTTATCATCTCTGGATACATTACACTCGCTAGCCATAAATTAAGTCAAGATGATTCCAAGTTCATGAAATCTTAAATAGCTTGGAACATTCTGTCAGTTGATTGCAGAACTGGGAAAATCCTCTTTGAAATAGCAAAGTAAGATAGCAGAGTTGTTTGCGAACATGTGGAAAGTATAGCATATCATCCCAGTTATAACCCATTTGTTTTCTCTTCTTGAAAAGCCTCATTTTCTCTGAAACTAAAACCTTAATGATAAGAGTATGTCACAAAATTACAACTATTTCATGAAATTAATTTGTTAGTGTTATCAATATTATTTCTTTTCATTCACATCAGTCTTAGAACT
Organism: Phodopus roborovskii; assembly: GCF_943737965.1. Classification (NCBI taxonomy): domain Eukaryota; kingdom Metazoa; phylum Chordata; class Mammalia; order Rodentia; family Cricetidae; genus Phodopus; species Phodopus roborovskii. The sequence goes on from NW_026125489.1 coordinate 12,680,995, forward strand.
ACATATAATTTCTTTCCAATTCAAATGTTATTGAAAAGACCTTCCTTTATAAAATTATTTTAGTTTGCCAATCAAATTTTCACATAATAAAACACACACATTTAATCTACCTCAAGATATCAGTGTGTTTCAAGAACTGCAACAAAATAGCATAGACAGGGTGTGGTAAGTTAAACATAGATTTACTCCTAATAAGCTTCAAGGCTAGACAAGGAGAGGGGACCTTAACTTGGGGAATTTCTGTTAGGGAAACAATCTTGGTTCATATATAGCTGCCTTGCTAATGTTTCCTCACACTACAAAAGACAAGGACATACAATGAGACAGAGAGAGAGATAGAGAAAGAGAGAGAGCTGGAGAGGCGAGTGGGTGGGGTTGCTTATGGTTCTTCTTGGACTCATGGTAAACTTAATTGCTTCCCAAGGGTTCCATCATCATATTCAGAGGTAGGGCTTCTGTCCTTCTAGAGGAACTCTAACTCTCACTCAGTCCATAACATCAGAAGTTCTTTCATTTTCTATCCCTTCCTTAACTGTGTTTCAAGACAAACGTGTTTTCCTGAGTTTCCTCCTTTGTTGTTGTTCTTTCAGAGTGTTTGGTTTTGTTTATTCTCTTTCCCATCCTGCATAATAACTTATCATCATAACCAACGTTAATGAATTTAAATACCTCTAATACATCATAATTGCTGTCACTTTGTATCTCCTATGCTTTTAGTTAGGAACTTTGATGCTTGCTTACCTGTCATTTCCCCAGGAAGGACAAAATTTTAGCATTCACTGTGCTTTTCCCCACTTTTATAAATGACGTTTCTTCCCACATTGTATTCTACTGCAGTCCCAGAAGCACTTAACTAATTCTGAGTCCTCTCTCGGGTGACTCTCTGAATTGAAAATTCTGACCTTGAGGCTGGACTGACAGATCACTCCTTGTGGGCTGTGATTCTATGACTATGTTAAATTCCAAAGGGCAGCATCATCCCTTTGCTCTGGAAGATTCACTCATCTCAGGGGCTTTGCTTCTCTCTTCCTCATGGGAGCCATTTCACGTGTGTGCACACTCCGGGCACTGAATCCAAGTGGAAACATATGGCTGATATATGCATACAGTGTTTCATGTAAGAAAACGCAAGACAGGCCAGATGAAACAAATGGATTGAGAAGCGATCCAAGCCAAGGTGTTTCATGATTTGTTGTGTGTAGGTTTGAGAATGTTTTTATAAATGAAATGAATATCACAGAAATGAAGGTTTATACTGAGATATTCACACAAATTACATGATTGCTTTAATACTATGCTATTGTTAGTATTCAGGCATCTGTACCACCCTGTCCTTGAGGCTCTGACAGGATACGTCCTCAGCTGCAGCCACTAAGAGCATCACCTGTGCACATTCAATATGTTCCTTTTTAAAAGGCCCTGCCCACCTTCCATATCTCTCTCTCTCTCATTCTCTGCTTCTCTGCCTATCTCTCTTTCTCTCCTCTCTCCCTCCTTTCTTTTCACATTCTCTCCTATCTCCAGAAGCCAGTCTCCTCCCATCATCTCCTGTTTTTGCCATGCCCGTTCTCCTAATAAAAATCCCCTCCATGTGAGCTCTGTTCCATGGCATCTTTCTCTCTTAAGCCACTTTTTAAAATTGCGACAACTCTAATACTCTAATTCCATTAGATATCATCTTGAGAACTTATTAAGATCATCTAATTAGATAAAAAAAATTACCACAATACAAAATAGTCCCTTAAATTTATTTCAGCTTAGAGGACTGGAATCTAAGCTATAGATTGCAACCATTCTAAGCATGATAGAGAGGGCTAGGATATATCCATCATAATTCAAAAAGGTACAATCATTTACCAAGTATTTACATAACAGGAAAATATTTCAATTACCAAAAATACTGACCCTGAATGGTTTGTTCTGGTAAAGGTGCAGAAGTAAAATGAAGTATTCCAACCCTCTTAGCTAATGCTGATAAGTTATGAAGCTAAAAGACCGCATGAGGAGTTTGAACAGCGTGGGGAACTCTTCTATTCCTAGGGCTCACAGAACACATTGAAGACCTTGATAAAGTTATTTTGGAAAGTCTGCACATTGCTGACTCTGCTCTGGAAGTACACATTTGAGAAGACGTGCAATAAATTATGGATTGTTTAAAGGCTCAGCGCAATACAATGCAATGACAATCATTCCAAAAGCCAAGGTCTTGCTAGGCCAATCTTATCCTCACTGATGCTCTCTCCTGACCTGCAGTGCTCAGATCTGTCAGTGTACTGTTTTACCACAATCACTCATTCCCAGTCTCTAAGATGCTGTGCTAGATTTATGAACAGGCTCCATATTAAAAAGGATTCCCTAAATAAAGGAGTAAATTCCATTATTTAACACAAAACCCGGTGAGCTAAACAATACTGGGAAAATCTCAAGAGGAAAGCAAAATCAAAAGAATGATGAGGAAGAATAAATAACTCACATCTGGGAAGTGAGTCACTTCAAATGTGCCTTCCTATACTTAAAATGGATGACTTTAGCATCAAAAAAGGAGCACTTACTAATTTGCCATAACCATAGAGTTTATGGGTCAATCATCCACTTTTAAAAGTTATTATTGATTCCACTGTTAAGATGTAGATATGCTATATAAATTAATGCAGTCTGTGGTGTTGTATGGAGGACGCAAAGAAGCAAATTCAAAGTGATTTAGAAAAAAAAATCACAGTGCTTGATTGATATAACAGGTAAGTCTGAGAAGAAACAGTTGAGTTTGTGTCATGATATGTAAGTTTGAGTGAGAGACCTGGAATGGATCACAGATTGGAACTCATCATCCTTAATTTATTCTGGTCTTCATGAACTATTTTAAGGCAATCACTTTGAACCTCGAGTAGTGGCAGATGCCAACAGGTGACATTAATAAAATGTTTCATAAAGGATGTCAGCCTGGATGTAAGTAACGATACACTTTATTAGACAAACTAATGAACAGTATTGAGTTCCAGGAAAATCAACATACAAGCAACTCTGTAGTTGTAGTTTAGTGAGAAGATTAAAGTGACTTATGTCAGGGTCACATATGTTGCAAAAGCTAAGGACTCAACCAGCCTGCCTCAAATACATGAACTAAGACTGAGGGCAGTTATCTTGCCCATAAAGTCAAATTAGTTTTACCACATGAAAGTAAATGATTGCTGAATAGATAAGACAGTATGTGTTCTATGTACATGGCAAACTGAGAAGCAATGGGTATTCATAGATTGTGGGGAAAAAATGACCCTTGTTCTAGCTTAATGAACAATAAAACACTGCAGTCTACTTTGTTGAGAGCTGGGGCAGGATTTATTGAAAAATACATCATTTTCATTGTCTTCAAGTATCAAAATGCCTTTGGAGTAATCACAATCCTGCACCAAATACATCAATTGGTATTTTAGTCATGTTTGACAGTCCTGCTCTCATGTGAAGCCAATCTATTTCCCAAGCAAAATAAAGACTAGACCAAAGAAACTTGCCTGTTGGAATGTACAAGAAGAGCTGATTACTCAGAATAAACAGAAATAGCACCAGACAGCTGGTAGGGAGGAACTCAGAGAAGAGCTGATATGATTTTGAGAAAAAAGGCAAATATCTCTAAGGACTGTATTGCAAAGACTAATGAACAAGAGATGGGGCCTCAAAAACAAAAGCACAGGAAACACAGGAAACATGTTTGTCCATAGTTTTCCACCTAAGAACATGCACTAGCCACTCATAACTTTTCTACTACCAAATATACTCTCTGTAATGTACAGTGTAAATGTCATATTTAAAAAAAAAAACTCAACACTCTGGAAGATTCTGCTAGAATATGACTTCATGGTTTTATGTAACATAGCGACACTGTCTCAAAATAACCAGCCAATGATCAAAAACAAGACTAGCAATCCAAAGGTTGTGTTCAAACCCCAACTGTTAAAATATTTGGTCATTGAGACCAAATAAATTTGAGAGGCTATTTCGACAAAATATTACAACCTTAGTAGTCATCAGCTTGAGGTCAAGAAAATTTAAATTTGTTTGAGCCATTTAATTAGCAGGTCTCATATATGAGTATATGTACACACATGTATGTACATGTACATATATATGTATATATGAACATTGTCTGTGGTTCTGTCCCAAGGAATTTGCCACAGCAGCGTATGTTTGTGTACATCTGTACTAGTCTGAAAATTGGCACTTGTGTTTGATACTGTTCTCAAGGATGAAGGTGCTCATTTCAACTCTTAGGAACATGCTGTAAAAAGAAAAATTCATTTGGTCTAATTTAAATGCAGTGAGGAAAGGGATTAAGTGCACAGGCTTTCATTTAGCAGGTTCAGCTAGCTTATTTGTGCATCCAACATAATCTCTTAAAAATTACCATAAGCAAAATATAACAGATTGTAAATGGTTGCTCATATTAACTTAGCTAAGTACTTGTAATCTGCCTAAGCATTATTTAACAGAACATAATTGTGAAACAGTGTGATACCTCCAGAGTTTGTAGGACTATTGTGTGCCTAAATCATAGTTAGCAATCAGAAGACTAAAGCAGAAGTACTTACATGGTAGACTCTTTACAGGTTATTTTCCAAATCAGAAAGCACATTTAAAACCATTTCTAAGATGCGGTTCTTCTTGTATTCTGTTTTATCTTCCCGAGATGCAAAACATCAAAACAAATAAACAGGTAACAAAACCAAAGGAAAATCCTTACAGGTCTCACTTTGGGCTTATATTAATTGAATTTTGAAGAAAAGAAGAAATTACTTTTTGTAGAATTTCAAAACTTCGAATTTTACTGTTAAGCCAAGTTTAAAGACAGGAAATTAGGACTATATTGTAAAATATAAAGCAGGCAGAGTTTATTTTGGTGATATACCCGCCTAAAGATTATAAAGTTTTCTGACTTAGAGGTTGATCTCCTCCACACTGCCAATTGCAGAACACTGCTCTTGGTAAAAGGAATTTTGATAGAAATCATTTAAAGATAATTGTTTGAGAAGATGCCATTACATCTGCCCTACCAAGTGACAAAAACCCTGTGTAGGTCAGGGGTGTTTAATGGAAATGCTGGAAGCTGTGTGAAAAATCCTTGACTTTAATCTTGGCTTCCCAGCTGAGCATGGAGCACTGGATGAATACCTTTACCCTTGCCTGTCCAGTATGAAGTTGAGACTCAGAAGCATTTTCAGAGCTTTGAGGAGTTCAAAGAAAGAAGAGGGTTTCTATGTACCTCCACTAGGGAAATTAACATTGGGAAGAGTAGGAATTTGGGCAAATAAGACCAATTCTGAACATCTTTGTGGTCAAAGATGCGGTGAAGTGTGCAGACATTTTGGCAGCAAATGCATGACTGTCTTTCCTTTTTTGTAGGACAATCAATACAATCTCTATCCTTAAATGTTGCTTATTTGGAGAGAAGTATATAGACAGAATTCTCAAGGTAACCAAAGTAACTCAGACTATTACCTTATCAATGCCTATCACTCACTGCTTATAACTACAATTAACTCCAGTCCCAGCAGAGGACCAACCCAGATTCCCTTAATGTGGTGTTAGTTGGGAGGACTGGGCAGTCTATGGGGCCTCTGGTAGTGGATCAGTATTTATACCTAGTATATGAATGGACTTTGGGAGCCCATCCCACATAGAGAGATGCTCCCTCAGCCTAGACACATGGAGAGGACCTGGGCCCTGCTCCAAATAATATGACAGACTTTGAAGACTCCCATGGAAGGCCTCACTCTCCCTGGGAACCAGAAAGGAGTTGGGATGGGAGTTGGTGGGGGGAACAGGGGAGGATGGGAGGGTGTGGGAACTGGGATTGACATGTAAAACAAGCTTGTTTCAAATTAAAAAAAAAAATGCACCACCACATCAAGCTTTCATCTGCACTAATTTTGGGAATCTCAGAAAACACTTTACTGACTGAACTGTCTTTGGCCCTCATATGGAATATTTTTAATTGAGAATTGTTTCCAGAAATATATCCTGAGCACTTGCAAGGAACGACTGTGGGTCAGCTTTGCATGACTGTGAAAAAGACAAGATAATGAACTAAAGGGAAGAAAGGCTTCTTTTGTCTTGCGTTTCCAGACGTGTTAGTGTATGTTGGCTTGGACAACAGTGAATGGGATAATAGTGAGACACAGCCGAGCAGTCACTCTCAGAAACAAAAGGAGTAGCGTGCTAAGGGAGCAGAGTTGCAACGATCCAAGTTCTTCCTACTGGGCCCTACTCCTTAAGGATTCCATTGCCTCCTCATCACCTCCCAGACTGCTGTAGTTCTTGCCATTTGCTCTTGGTTCTTCAGTGGCAACAGGTCTTAAGTGTGCTTGCTCTCACTTTCCCCTCTCTTGAGCATACTTGGTATTTCTGTATCAAGCCTAAATCTCTTTCTTTAGACTAAAAGAGTAACTGTAGCGAGACATCCAACACTCCCACACCTGTAGCACTGACCACACCCATTTGGGCGTGGTCACAGGTGTGGTCGTGACAGTGTGGGATTAGGTCTGGGGTCAGGACAAGTGGCTAGCTCTCTTGCTTCCTGTCAGGTCGTGGAGGGCAGCCTGGGTCGAGCTTTGGCACCGGAACTTGCAGCGGAGAGGTCACCTGTTTCTTGTGTAAGTACATTCTCCCCGAATAAACTTCACTTAACCTGTACTGAGTAGTGAATCTTGATTCCTCTACAATAGACTGGGGAACAAGAGAACAAGTTTTATTTATTTATTTATTCATTCATTCATTTATTTATTTATTTATTTATTTATTTATTTATTTATTTAGAATATGACCCTTTAGGGGACATCCCATACACAAACTATAACAATACAGCCCAACCCTGAATTTGACAATGCAATGTATAAGTTATGTCCCAAGTTCATACTACAACGAGGTGGAATAAGTGTGTGAAAAAAACAATTTTATCCTAACTTCTACATTATGCCAGAGTTGCAATGAATTCCTGACAAATGCAGTTAGCACAAATCAAATCCTAAATAAAATACCTGGTTTGTAATAATAAGCCAGCTATTTCACAAGAAATGATGCTCCATCTGAAAATGCTTACTTGCCTGTGATTCTAGGTAGCTTCATATATCCTCTATCTGTAAATTTGCAGTGCCTTTTGCTGCATATTTTTCTTCTTTTCTAATCTTTGTTTTTGTATTTTTTTTTATTTTTGTTTTTAGAATAATCAGCCTACTGAGGGAAGATTTTTTTTTATTGAAAATAGATCCTTTTCTCACACAATATATGGTAAAAGCCTTGGAGATGTTAGGGATACAAGGGACCACTGATATTGAGAAATATTAATGACCAGTGATTGTTGATACCCATTGTATAGTTTTTGTTGTGTTGGTGGTGGTTGTGTGTGTGTGTGTGTGTTTCCCTTCCTTTGATTTTGCTTTTGTATTTTTTATATTATTTATTTCCTTTGTTTTCATGGGTGTAGTTAATCTCTTTACATTGAAATTTTCCTATGGTACCTTCTGTATGGCTGGATTTTTAGACACATACTGGTTAAATTTGACTTTATTGTGGAGTATTATTTTCTCCATCTTTGGTGATTGGATGTTTTCTTGGATATAGTAGTCTGGGATGGCATCTGTGGCCTCTTAGAGTCCACAGCTCGTCAGTCCAGGACCTTCTGGCTTTTAGAGTCTCCACTGAGAAGTCAGGTGTAATTCTAATAGGCCTGTCTTTATATCTCACTAATCTTTCTCCCTGAATGTGTTGCTTTGTGCCAGGCCCCAAGCCCAGCAGGCTGGTTAGATGTCACAGTCTGCCATAGCCTGACAGCTTTTTCTAAGCTCCACAATATGGAACTCCCTCCCTCCCCTCAGAAAGCATGCTGCTCTCTACCTGCCCTCATCTGGAGAATGTCCCTGGAGGACTGACCTTGTCTAAAAGCTGTCTTTAAACCAGATGCCTGATTCGTCTTTAGCTTGATCTTTGGCGCAGAGCCCTGCTAAGAAGACTTGTACCAGGAGCTCTGCTGTGGGAGCCTAATGCCACATACTAAGTGTGGTGATAGGACCATGTCAAATAATGCAAATTAGGGTTTGTTCCCAGGCTCACCAACCCTATATATCCCTTATACTCTGGAATAAAGTTGAAATGATTCGCCACCTCCCTCTGTCCATGCTCATGGACCATGTGCAAAGCTTTCTGTCATCCCTTCTGCCTCTTTCCCTTCTCATCCCGGTAGCCAACAGGCCAAGAGGGAAAAAGGACCAGCACAGAACAGTAAGAGATATAAGGGTTCACCTTTACCTATTTGTTGCCCTGGGAGGAGAGGCCCTTTGGATTAGTAGGGGCTGCCTGTTGGTCTTGGGGTCTGACACAAAGCAACAAGTCCAGCAAGGAAGATTAGAATAAAGGAGATCTCTGGGGTCCACAGAAGATGGAAACAGGATTTGGGGACTGCTTGGGATGTTCTACTGCAGTGCTGTGATGAGGCTGGAGGATTGCATCTTGGGGACAGAGAGGTCTGTGGGCAGCCTACCTTGTTTTCTGGCAGATATGGCCTGTGGGCTAGCAGGTGGAGCCTGTTGTATTTGGGGATTGGAAAGGAGCAACCATTGTCAGGAGGAGGACTAGAAGGGGAAGATCGGTGGAATCCACAGAGGATGGGAACAGGAGTCAGGGAAGGATGCCAAGAGTGATCCGCTGCTAAACTAGGGGTAAGACTAGGGATTGGATCTGGGGAACACAGAGAGAGGTCAGCAGGCAGCCTATCTGTTTTTTTTTTTTGGCAGCTATGGTCTCTGGGATAGCTTGGGGGTGTCTGATGAAGTTGGGCACCATTTTCTTGTTCATCTATGCTAGTGTACTCTCTGCAAAAGCATGCACATTTCATCTGATTTCTATCATTCCTTTGTTTCTCCCACCACAGAGCACCTCCATACTTGTAAATGCATGTGCTAGTTGTCTTCTTCGCTCACGTGTAAATGTCATAAGAACAGGGCTTTTGCCATCAGTCTGCTGTTAATTGGTGACTCAATAAATACCTTCTCAGCGAAACCTCTTTGTGAACAGCATTTTTGTAATTTTTTATTGATATGGTATTTGTAAACAATTTCACCTTCATCCAATCCTATCCTTCTAATCCATAAGACATTTCAAGGTAATAAAACATCTCATTGCCCTACCTGAAAGATTAAAGGGACCTATATTAAGTGTTAAGCAGTACAAGAATAGAGTTTTCAAATCTGTTAAATACTTCCTTCTTTCGTGATTGCATTAAGTATTCTTTTCTTGTTTTTTTTTTTTTTTTTTTTAATGAGACTGTTAGATGTCAACTATCTGCAATACAACAGAGTGACAGTTGTAAACCCATCTTGAGAGAAGGAAAAGACTCAGAAGATAAAGGCCCAGTTCGGCCCAGTTCTAGAGAAGGTGGAGTAGGGACAAAACACCACCTCTGCCATGCAAAGATTTATACCACCCTCTTGTGGTAGAGGTAATCCTAACCATAGCCAAGTCACTCTGAAATTAACCAGAGTCCCTCTAAACCACCTGCCTATCATGGTTAACCCAGCAGAGCACAGCTAGTTCAGGGGCAGGAAGCCAATTGGAATAAAAACCCAACTCTGAACAACAGTACATAATGATGGGTTTTAGGGCAGCAATCTAACACCCAGCAATTCCCAAGAACCTTTTATCTCAGCAAGCTGGGAAGAATTTGTGTTCCGATTTGTTTTCACCTAGGAAAAACATCTCCTGAGCAACAGGAGTTCCAGAAAGTGTCTGCCAAGCCCATGTCAGCCTTGGCGCCTTTTCAACAATGAGCTTTATAGCACATTAAACTTCACACTATAGGAGTACACCCCGTGGCCACTAATGTCTTTGCTAGCCCAAGTTGAAATGCAAAGGCTTCCTGAGAGGCTGACAGATGGACTTGTAGGATTCAGTGTTTTCTGTACGAAGATTGGGTGATACAGTGACTACTAGGTCTGTGTTTACTTCCATCATCAAGATATGTCTGAATTTTAATCCAACTTTCTCTACATTTCCCTTAATTGTTCTTAGGATTTTCTTTCTTACACTCATTGCCGCTAGGATGACTTTCTTCAACTGTTTATTTTTTACCCTAATTCCTCCTCTTCTAAACTTAAAAAATAAATAAATAAGCTTAGTGTTATTTCCAGATAGACCTCAGGGGGAAAAAAAGTGGGAGTAACAAGAAAGAAAACTTCCTTCCAATATAATTTGTATAGAATTGTATCCATTAAAACTTAACAATAAAACATTTAAAAACATTTTGGAGGTATGTCTTCTTCTCGCCTTTATAAAGAAGTCATCTATCTGCTCACATGCTGACACTAAGAGGAATCAGAAAATGGTTTCCATTCTTTCAGGTCACATGGAAAGAGCTATGGCATCAATAAGAGTGGTATCAATGAAAGAAATTGGAAACTAATGCCTGTCTTTCCACAAAAGTGAAAGATAAGGCTAGAACCTCAAAAAATGGACAAAGTTGGTGTTGCAGAGGTGATTTGGTGGTTAAGAGCAATGTCTGCTCTTACAGAGGACCTGAGCTTAATGCCCAGCACCCACATGTCTACTAAAAACCACTTCCAAGAGACAGCACACTCTTTGTGGCTTCACAAAGAGTGAACTCATTGTATCCACCGGATACAGGCAGGCAAAAGATTTATACACGTCAAAAATCTTAAAAATAAGGGGAAAGACAATCCACCCTTTCAATATCTTCCTGCTGCACTTTATCTTGGTGTTTTTGTCTGTTTGTTTGTTTGTTTGTGTTTTCAACATCCTCTCATAGCAAGGATGCTGTTTTACTTTCAAAATAAATACACTACTAGTCAAAATGAATGGTTCAGGCGGACTCCCTCCATTTATTAATTGACTACTCCTTTCAAAGACTAGAAAGGACGGCAATATGGTTATGGGGCCTCTAGCTGAATTCTGCAATACAATTGGGAACAGGAGGAACGACTCTTAAACTATAGTAACCCTTGAAAAAATATTTACACTAGAAGAAACAGAGACAAGTTATCCTTACCAGGACATCATCACTTCCCTGTCAACCATATGTTAAAGCATCTTAAACTTTGTTGTAGGCAGTAAGAAAGAAAAATGACACACTCTTTCAGATCCATTCATGTAAAAAAAAAAAAAATAACAGTGACAAGTGGGTACAATTAATTTATATTATATGCAAAGTAGCTCAGTCTTAATAAATGGTTTTAAGCAAATGAATAAGCAGACAGCCCAGTATTTCATGAAATGTAATCAATGGAAGCAGCACAGCTTTGCTAAATGAACTTGCCTAGCCAGAGTACTACAGCGTGAGGAAATCTTTCATGCTAACCAAAGGTATGGAACTCATCATTTTTTGGATGTAAGGAATGACTAAATCCCCAATTACCACATCAGAGGACTGCCAGGAAGAGAAAAGCTCATTAGTTCAGCATAGCTACCTGATTATCCCCACATACTGCAATCTGATTTTTTTTTTCATGCAAAAATGGGTTGCATTCTGGAAAAGCATTGTTGCATGGAAAATGTATTAAAAGAACCCTGTGATAGGTGCCTAATGATTTCCTTTTGTTGAGGAGTTGGGAAGGCATTATTATGCATACAGATGTGCTACAGATCATTAAAGATCAAGAGCTTGCAGATTGCAAAGCAAACAAGCATATGCAAAAACTGAAAGAGAAGAAGTCATCGTGATAAGGATAGGAACTTTGAGACAAAGAAACAACCGTCATATTGCAATCACCACCCGACCCTCATCCAACATTTTGATTAGCATTCTGGATTGTAAAAGAAGGGATATGCAGCTGAGTTTAAAACTGTTTATAAGGGCTTGGTAGTAGAAGAGTTGCCTAGTAATTTTCTGCAAGGTCCTGGAATGATTTCCAGGTTCACAGACCAAAAAGGAAAAAAAATTAATTAAAAAATTGTGTATTAAATATTTCATGACAAATTTTAAAAAGTTACTTAATAAGGACATTAATGCCAACATCTTGGACAAACTGAGAAAAAAAAGAATGAAAACCAATTACCATTCTTTTGACAGTGATTTAGCATGGTCTCTGTAAAATAGGAGAAATCATGTCTCGTATGGCAAATAACATTACCATAATTTGATATGATTTTAAAATAATATTTTAAGTGAAAGGTTATGCAAAAGGACAATATTTCAAGCATAAAAATATTTTGTATTCTAAACTTTATGTGATATGCTCTATAATTTGAAATAGCCAACACAAACATTCCTACAGTTAACTCCCTATGAGCTTGGAGTTGCAAGTTTGGGAAAACAATATTTTTTTTTTTGGTCTCATGTCCATTAGAAATGCTTGATAAACAAACTAATACCATAGGACTGAAGAGATGGCCCTAGTTGTTAATAGCACAGATTGCTCTTAAAAGAACGCGAGTTTTGGTTTGAACACTTACTCAGGAGGCTCATAACCCCTTATAATTCAGGTTGCAGGAGGTTACACCACCTCTGGATCTAAAGGCACCTAAACACACATACACCCATCCCAAACACAGAAGCATACATATTTAATAACAAAATAAAAAATACTTTTTAAAAAGATACATGTATGCTTTTTTACATAACATGTTCTTTATTGGTTTTTATTTTTTTAAAGGCTTTCATATATGAGAAGTGTATTTTCAGCACACTCCCACTCTCCTGACCAACTCTTGTGTACATTCCTTCTCAGACATATGGCCTCTTCTTTAAATGAACACACACACATTCACACACACACACATACCACACCAGAGAGACAGAGAGACCAAGACACAGACACACATAAATAGACACAGACACACACACACACACACACACACACACACACACACACACACACACAAGCGCGCATGCATACATATACACATGGCCTATTAAATCCATTAGGTGTTGCTCACATGTATTTGTGTTTAGGGCTGACCAACTGAGATTGGCTATTCTATCAGGGAAGTCATCCCTGAAAAAGATGAAATGTCCCTCTCTTAGCAGCTACTAATTGTCTGAAGCTTATCATCTAGAGGTGGGGTTCCATGAAATATCCCCATCCATGCGGAAATATCAACTGTGGTTGTCTTTGTACTAGTCCTGCTAGTTGTTTAGACGCTCTTATTAACTTCATGGCTGTAGCTGCCCTGTAATATTTAGATGGCACTATATCTTAACAGACATCTTAACCCTCTAGCTCTTAGAATTCTTCCACTTCCTCTTTTGAAGTATTCTGTCAGCCTTAGGTGTAGGTTGTGGTGTAGAACTGTTGTTTTTCTGTTACAGTTGTAGGATAAAGCTGGAGAAGGGGAGGGTGTCCCATGTGGGGGTCCCAAGGTAAGGGACCACGTGGGAGAGCATAGCAGACAAGGGTGACTGAGGTGGAGGGAATTTTCAAACTAACTGCAACCTTGTCACAACATTTAGACAACAGATTCTTTAATGCCAGTAAGGAGTTCAATTACAGACGGTCATCCTCTGTCAAGGCAGCATCAAGAAAGAATATTTGTTTTTATTCCTGAGAACAGAAAGTTTCTACTGTCCTTTGCCCCTTGTACTGAGCTGTTCCCATATAATTTCTGAAGTCTCTGCCTGAAGTCCTACTTTATCTTCTGGTCAATTCCTCCACGCTCACCATTCCAGACAGCATTTGGTCCCCTAATGTCTGTCACCCTGATACTTTGTACAGCTATTTAGCTAACCTGCATGGATCTTTCAGCAGTGGCAGCCCCTAAATTGTCCATTACCATGCTCCACTGAGCTGCCTCGCCTTGGTTTTCTAATGTCTCTCTTGGAAAATCCCAAATATCAGCCACCTTCCTGTTCCTGTCTCTGTCACACATTCTCTGGACACCATTGTCTACTTGCTAACTCAAATTGCCTTTGGTGAGAAAAACCATTCATAGACTGTGTCTTCAAATTATATTGGGAAAATCGCTAAAAGGCAAGTTTTCAGCAATTTCATTCAACTCCAGGAAATATAAATAAGCAATAACAAAGTGAAAACTTCTCTAAGATAAAACAGAACAAAATATAGAGGGACATTTGCAGTCAACAATACTAAAGAGATGTCATTTTCCAATATAATACAGAACTAGATTAAAGTAATAGCAACTTCATACTACACATTTTTTTTTAATGTTATAGTTTGAGTAAAAAATTAACCTGAGTCTTCCCTGACTGCCTTATACAAAGAAATTTGTATTGAAATGAATCTAAAAAGTACTCACATATACATATGAAACTCCGTGTCAAATGCTTTAAACTCTAAAACATAAATAAAATCCTAACATTTTAAATTTAGGGCTTATTTAATCCTGAAACTACTTTCCTTCTACCCATGTTCTTCACCAACTCCTCCAGGAGAGGAATATTTCTAATAAACAGATGAATGGAGAAGCTTTCATGAGCACATAATGCCCTAACTAGAGCCAACAGTGCTATCTCCACGAAGCAGAGCTGCTGATTTGTTACGGATCAAGAAAGGATGGGGGTTTGTGACTGTCAATCAGATCTAAAGTTTCAGATATAATAATCATACTGAGTGAAAGGACAGACATGGCTGGATAGGACCATACAAACAAATTATAAGTTTTACCTGATTTTCAGGTGAAAATAAGAAATAAAACCTAAAATATAAAATTTTAGGGCAGTTGAAATGGTTCTTAAATTAGTAGCACATGTAAATAAAAAAGTGTCAAGCTAACGGGCAATTGTGGTCCATGCCTTTAATCCATCCCAGCACTGAGGAGGCAGAGGTGGGTGTATCTCTATGAGTTCAAACTCAGCTTGGTCTACAGAGTGAGTCCCAGGACAGCCAGGACTGTTACACAGTTACACAGGTACACAGAAAGTTACACTGTCTCAAAACAATAACAACAAAACAAAACAAAAAAAAAAAAAAACCAACAAAAATAATGTTTCAACCCAAAAACATTTCTTTGTAAGTAACTGACTAGAGAATCTAGATGACAATATAGAAAGTGTTTATGATCCATAAGAAGACAAAAAATAGAAAATAAATCTCTTCTATAGTAAGATAAATAATAAATGAGTGAATATAAATTACAACATAATAAATAAAAGAGCAGAAACAAGAGGAGAGTTTTTAAGTGTGAAGGTAACATTGAAAACTAGCAAGGATAAAATGTTGCATCAATATTCAAACTGAATAAAATAAAAATTGAACTTCACCTTGTTTAAAAAAAAAACAGAAAATGCTCTACAAGATTCTTATGAAGAAACATATGAATAATGAGACACAATTTCATATAAAAGGAAAAACTAGAATGCTAGCATATGGTTCTTTAAAATGGCCAGATCAAAGATGGAACAGCAGTAATGTAAAGACAAATTAATATTTTAATTGATCAAAAATGAGTATCTCCATCTAGACCAGGTGGCATTGATCACCCATAGGTACAGGCATAAAATAAAATTTCAGTGTCCTCCAAACAAGTGACAGTCACAAAAAAATACAGTGTTACAGACATCCCTTTTTATAACAACACAGTATACAAGAAGATGGAAGTTATGAGACAAGGAAACTCTCCCTTGTTTATTATTTGTGTGTGTATGTGCATATGCATGTGCATGTGTGTGCGCACATGCACACACACATTTTTTTACTTCTATTTTTACCTTATTGGTCCTTTGTATATATATTATGACTTTCAGTTTAGTGTTTCTGTGGAATTTCTGAATCTTTGAACAAATAGGTGTTTGCATAATACATGTTTCCTGTGCCTTTTCTTGGGCCCTTTTCCCTCTATTTGTTTGCTTTGGCCTATTCCAATGTGTTAGTTTTGTTATATTACATTATACTGTTTTTATCCCACAAAAGCCTACAGTTTTCTAATAAGAGACAGGGAGTGGATCCAAATTGAAGGGAGCTGAGAAGTAATTGGAAGGCATAAAGGAAGGGAAAATATTATAAAGTGGAAAAAAAGAGATAAACGTTTTCAAGACGAAACGTTTAGAATCTAGTGAGATTTGGACACCATCATATGACGTTGGAATATGAAGAGAGAATATTCTAGCATATATAAAAAGTGGGAACATAAAGCGGGTACCTTACTTAAAATGGGCAGAACAAACAATAAAAGGAAGAAACATAAATTAAGGGACGGATACATAGAGTGATGCAAGCTGAGCACCACTATCCCCAAATTTAAAAGATGATAGGCAAATTCCAAACTTGATCAACTCAGAGGTCATGTTACAAGTGGAGAGCTCTATATCTCATCTCAGTGACAGATGGCAATAAAAGTATTCGCAGATCGTAGAAAAAAGTGATTCCAAAATATTGTAAAAACAAAACCTCTCGTCTGGGATAAATGTTATTCATCTGCTACTATGAAATGTCCAACAAGATGATGAGAAATCCATACTCATAGGATGATAAAATTAAAATTAGCTATAATTTTATTCTTGAAGTTCAAGATCCATAGTGTTAAAAGTATCTGTAAATGTTCTTTCCACTTTGTTCCCCCAAATCCAATGCCCCAGACTCATCCCCAGCTCTGCGGCACAACACCTGTGACAGCCTTCCCTGCCCATCTCCCCTGATCTTACCTCCTGTAGATACCAAGTGTCTACCTTCTAACCTCCCTCTCCACGTTCATTTCGTTGTTCCAGTCCCCAGACTCCAGCAGGCACTCTCTGCTACCCAAGACAGGGGCTGCTTTAGCCAGAGAAGCAAATCGGTAGACAGTGAGTCCACAACTCGCCTTCGTTCTCCAGATCCAATTTACCCAGGCTCATCCCCAGCTCTGTAGCAGAAAGCTCACGGATGCTTCCCTTTCCTTCCTGACCCCACCTCCAACAGCTCACAAAGATCTTCTCTCCCAGTCTTCCTTACCTCAACTCATTCTGTCATCTCAGCCTCCAACACCAACAGATGTTCCCCCATGAACACACCAAGGAATCAGGTAAGCCTGTTGAAGACCTTCGCCACACCCTTTCCTCAAAACCCAAGTCCCAGTCTTGTCTCTAGCTCTGCCACAGAACACCTCCTGCAGACTTCCTTCCCTCTGCCCAAGCTTCCTGTAGATCTCACAGACCACCTTTACCTCCTACCTTCTTTCTCCCCATTCATTACATACTCAGCCTTAAACTACAGTCGGCAAACCCTGCTAACCCACAGACACTTCTGCCAAAAAAAAAAAAAAAAAAAAAAAAAAAAATATGTTGGTAGAGTCTATAAATATTCTCTATGTCTGTTCCTCCCGATTCATCCCTCCCCCGTCTCATCCCCAGTGATACAAAAGACCCCCCAAGGTAAAGTCTTTTCGCTGGCTCCCATCCATTCCAAGGCCACCCCCTCAAAAAAGGGCAAAAAGAAGGGAAAAAACTGGTTAAACACTGTTTTCTCTCTTGTGAACCCCTTCAAATCACTAGTTGATCCTCATTCCTAAATACCCACAAAATGCACTTTACATGGAAGCCAGATTGGCCATAGCTATCAGGGCCAAAGAAAATTTCCTATCAGGCAACACACAGGTATCACACTCTCTGAAAATTCAGAGAGGAAACAGAAACCAAGGGGGAAAAAATAAAAACACCCGCCCAATAAAGACAAATCCAGAAATCAGCACCTACAGCTATCATTATCCCAATCCCAGATGCCTAGATGCCAGCGTAAAAATGCAATCTATAACAGTCAGATCAATATGTCTCCTCTAGAACCTGTTTACCCTACCACAGCAGTCCCTGAGTATCCCAACATAGCTGAAGCACCAGAAAGAGAACTTAAAATGACCTTTGTGAAAATTATATAAGTCCTTAAAGAGGACATGCGTAAGTGCCAACTGTTTGTAAGTTCCCTGGACACCAAGCATATAGAATCAATGGTAGGATCTACTGTGATCCAATGGGGAAAATGTAATGGAAAATGGTATGGGTAGATTCATCCTTAGCATACACAGGAAATTATATTGGTGGGGGAAGAGTGATATGGTGAGATGGGAAAAGAGCACCTTATCAAAGTCTGCTTTTTACAGAGAGATTGAGACATGGGACCCTCTGGTAGAAAAGGGAACTATATAAAAGCATATCATGTAGACATGAAAGAATTTTCTGGGTTTGAATATTGTTGCCCTTAAAGCATTGTGCCTGTGTCTACTACTTGTTAACTTGTAACCACAAGTAGCTGCCAGCTGCCATAACTTCTGTGGGAGAAGGATGTGTCTAGCTTTTTAGTAAGTTAAACCTGCAAAACTGCGTAACTCCCAATTGAAAAACAAACCAAAAAAAAAAAAAATACAATAAATGAAAGCCAGGGACAGATGGTTTAAGTGCACACTTCTACCGGACTTTCAAGGACTTAACTCCAATATGCCTCAAATTATTCCATAAAATAGAGAAGGGGCAAGTGACAAGAGCTCTTGAGAAAACTGGGAGCATGGGGTTGGGGTGGTAGAGGGAGACAGGAGGAAGAGAAAGGGAAAAGATAAGGGGGAGAACATGGGAGATCATGAAGACTGAGTCAAGAGGATAGAGGAGAGCAGGAAAGAGATACCCTAATAGAGGGAGCCATTATGAGTTCAGAGAGAAATCTGGCACTAGGGAAATGTTTAGAGATCCATAAGGATGACCCCATCTAAGAATCAAAGCAATGATGAGGAGGCTACCTCAAATGCCCTTCCCCTATGATGGATACCTTATATGCCATCCTAGAACCTTCATCCAGTACTAATGGAAGCAGAAGCAGACACCTACAGCTAAGCACTGAGCCAAACTCCTGGAATCCAGTTGTAGAGAGGAAGGAGGGATGAACAAAGGGGACAAGACCAGGTTGGAGAAACCCACAGAAACAGATTAACTGACCAAGTAGGAGCACATGGACCCCAGTCACAAAACTTGTGAACCAGAATTGGACTGAACCAAGCCTTCTGAATGTGGGTTTCATTTAGGAGGCCTTGGAAGTCTATGGGGCCTCTGACAGTGGAACCAGCATTTATCCCTGAACAAATGGACTTTGGGAGCCCATTCCCCATCGAGGGATACTCTCACAGCCTAGATACACAGGGGAGGGCCCAGGCCCTCCCCCAAATGATATGACAGACTTTGATGATCCCCCATGGAAGGTCTTACCCTCCCTGAGGAGTGGATGAGTGTAATGAGTATGTTTTCCGCCTGCCTTGTCCCTGAGCCGTGCCAGCCCCAAATAATACACAGAAACATTGTATTAGATAAAACTCGGTTGGCCTGTTACTAGCATTAATTATCAGCTAGCTCTGTCTTAAATATTAACCCATTTCTATTAATCTAAGTATTTCTACATGGTCTCATCTTACTGGAGAGAGGGCTGGCATTCTGCTCTCTTTCAGTCCTACATCCTCTTCTCCCTACTCCTTCCTCTCTCCCCCTAGTCTCCTAGTCCCGCCTATCTTGCTTTCCTATTGGCCAACAGTGCTTTATTCATTAACCAATACGAGAAACATATTTACAGAATGGCATCTTCCATCAGATGTGGGATGGGATCGGGGAGTCAATGGGGGGACATGAAAGGACGGGAGGGAACTGGGAATGATATGTAAAATAAGATTGTTTTGAAATAATCTATTAAAAATTTAAAACATGAATTAACGTCTCAAAATCATGTGATGACCTCCACATGTTTGCTATGGCAGATACACACATCCCACCCAGAGAGAGACACATATAATACCCCTGACATAAATTTTTAAAATATAAAATGTTCTAACAATTTTATATAGAAAATGTAAGGTTTCTAGATTTAAAAGATGAACAAAAATAATGTTAATTTAATTTATATAAGAGAAAATTAAAAGAGACATCAGTCATACAAAAATTCTTCAGGTTAGTTGAAATGAATAATTCATTATTTTAAAAGATAGTGTAATTTGTCACCTTTAAGATTGTCACTTAGATTGGCTCCCATGAGAGTAGTTATGGACATTATTCTTTTGAATATAAATTAGCATAATCTTTCTTGAAAGAAAGATGACTGTGTCTACTGGTGTATATACTTAGAATAATTATTATGAAAGCTTAAATAATATACTAATTAGAAAAGTAGACAAGCTAGTATCTTTAATTCAGAACAGCTTAAAATCATAAAATATTAAGTGCTAAAATGTTGAAAACTATTGAAACATATTATTCAGAAGAATCTGTACCACATACTTTTTTTCTCAATTTTTATTGATTCTCTATGGATTTTACATTGTACCTCCCTGTCCCCTCACTTCTGCTCTTCCCATGCAACTGCCCATCAAAACAAAATTTTTAAAAAATTTAAAAGAAAAACAAGAATCTTGTCATGGAAGCTGTAGTGTGGCCCTTCTAGTTATACAGTATACACTTTAGTCCATCTTTATTAAGAAGTATCTATTGCTGTTAATCACTGGTCTGGTTCAAGGCCTCTTGCTTCTGCTACACTATCAATAATGGGCTCTCTCTGGGGCTCCTCTTGGATATCCTGTTGTCTGTGTCCTGGAGAACTAGCAGTTTTGGATCTATAGGTGTCCTCTTCACATGATCCAACAGTTCATAGATGAGGTGGATGTTGGGATAGCTCTTAGCTCTGGTTCTGGGCCTGGGTGGTAGCTGGGTTGATCAGCCCTCCAACTTCCCTTCGTCCTCTGTCCTCTCCACCCTGACAGTCTCTGCAACTAGCTTACCCAATGAAGGTTACAGCAAGGGGCAGGGCCAGTTCCCTGTGCACAGATCCCTGGATGTTGCCCAGTCAAACTCACACCACCAGGGCAAGTTCTACTGTTTTGCCCAGATGAGGTTCAGGGCCCTATCTCTTGACTGCTGTAGGAGGTATGGCTGGTTGACATAGAAAGAAATCAATAAGTGCTTAAAATCAGAAATGATAAGACAGGCTGCTTCAGAAGCTAATGAGGTGTGGGAGAAGGAGATGGAGGAAATAAGAGGATGCAAATGATCTGTGCCAAAGAGCATTTGTTTTGCATAGGACTAGATTATGGATGTAGTTCTTGTAAGAGGAAACACCATGGAATTGATATATACAATATATATGTATGTATATGTATGTATATGTATATGTATATATATATCCCTTCTATTTCTTGACAACTTACACCACTAGCCTTGTTCAAATGGGCTATGGACAAGGCACCGAGTGAGTTCAGAAACTAGCAAGAAAAATAAAAGAAACAGGCCAGAGAATGTGTGAGTGCAGTGTTTAAGAGCTAAGAGAGTTAGGTGGTCCCATCAGTCTGCAGATATCAGATAGCTCATCTGGAGCCTGGTATGCAGCTATGGATGTGTGAGACTGCTTTACTTGTTCTGGGTAAATGCTTTGCATTTGAGAGATGCCCTTGGCTTTCACTGTTTCACCTGCCGCTTTGAGTGCAGGAGCTTGCTATCTGCATAGATGCCGATGTGCATTCTTTACGTTGGATCCCAGAGCTAGAGCCACAGTAGCAGTAATATCTGCAAAGTGAAATGCTTGGAGACAAAGGAATGGTCTTGCAATGTGGAGACAGTCTGGTTTATTTAGCTTAGCCTAATGATGTCCATGTGCCCTTTCTTCTCAGAATGCCATGATACATTTTATGGGTGAGTAATCCCAAGATGGGTGATGACTACATAGGACTGTTTCATTTCTTATGTAATACGAATAGTGCAGTATTAACATGTATGTGCAACAGTCTCTAAAGCATTGACCAAGAGTCATTCAGATGTGTGTGTACCCAGGTCGCGTAGCTAGGTCATAGATCACTTCAGTTTTAATTGTTCAAATTTAATTGTTGAGGATTATTGTCCCTGGTTTCAGATACAACACTTTCAACTCATCTTCATTTTGTATTATGCCAGCTTTAGGTTTTGCTGAATATTTTATTGTGTAGAGAAAGCTCCTTTTATTCCTAAATTCTTTTGAGATTGCATTATGAAAGGATGGTGAAGTTCACCAATGGCCCTTTCTGTGTCTATAGATAAAATTAATAGTTTTTTTTACTTTAAGTCTGTTTATGTGTTTTATTTCAGTTGTAATTTGCAGATATTGAGCAAAATGTGCATCGTGTGGATAGACCAACTTGATCATGGTGTTCTAGGGTTTTTCATATCTTGGATATAACTTAAAATAATGTTATTATTTTTTATTTTATGTGTGTTCTCTCTGCCTTTATGAGCCCCTGAGGCTGGCATTACAGACAGTGACAAGACACTGTGTGATCCTTGGAACCAAACTCAGATCCTCTGCAAGATCAGCAAATGCTCTTCACTAGCTAAGACAGAGAAGATACATGCATCAAATATCAACAATGTGACTGCTTAAGCAAGACCTAACAATGGCAATACCAGTTGACATGCCAAAATAGGAAAAATTCCACAGGGCCCCATGCCCAGATGAAGAGCTATCAGCAATTAACAACTGCTGAGAGATGTATAATTTGTCATCTCCAGAAGTGAGTTCTCTAATTGATTATATATTAGGTGAAAAATTCTTAAAACATATGCATGTGAGCAACACTACATAGGCAGCAATTTTATAGAGATATACTTTTCTAACAATAATAATTGAACAATAAACGAATCTAAGACAGAGTAGAAAAGGAAAAAGAGACTAGTTGAAGGGGAAGGAGAAGGAATATAAATATATTCATTTATAAAATTGAAAAAACATAAAACTTAAACATGGAAATAAGGATGCTTAATAGTAAACAAATATCCAGAAATAAAACAAATATTTCCCATCAGTCAATACATAATTAGAAATTTAAACTTGTCTATACAGTTATTATTCTTGGAGGACATCTAAGAGTAGAAAAACAAAAAGAAAGGAAAATACACAAGGAAAATAAAGGCAAATGCATACTGCAAAACATTTTCCCCAATGGCATTCAAATACAAATATTAAATATTGTAAAGAGATAAACTAAAATTATATCTTAACATATCTGTAAGCTATGTTAAAGAGTGGAAATTCCAAGACAAGGGGGTAGTGTTGACCATAGAGTGATTTGTTGTTGTTGCTTTTTTTTTTTGTGACAGCCAATATTTAACTACATTGACTAAGACAACTGTGAGCATGAAAAAAATCAACAAAGCAAGAGAACACAAAAAATTCTGCAATAAATGCATGTTAACACCCAAGGTCACATTGTATGGCTGAGCATCAAGAAGGGAACAGACTTTCATTAACAACTTATGAATCTTACATACATTTATGTCAATAATCAAATGACAAATTCTATCAACTTCAGGACCTATATTACAAAGAGAAACCTCAAAGGACCCCTTGTTTCTCACTTGCTTTCTGTGTTATTCAACCCTTGCTATGTAGCCACATAACAGAAAAATGAAACTCAGTATTTTCTATTTTATATGCAAAGTGCCCCCAGGAGTATGCGAATGGACTCTGATTTATAAATAATTGTTAACCACTTCAGTTTAAAGTTCTTTGACAAAGGGTATCATGTTGTTTCCTTAGTGGTTATTGCTATTAGATTTTTAAAAGCTAATTTTGGCGGAGATTGAGAGGGAAACCAAGAAAATTTGTTTCCCCTACATTTTGTCTTCCAAGGTTCTAAGTGTAGTAAGTCTTTAACTTCTAAGTTGGAGTAAGTGTAAGTTAAACACACACACACACACAAATATCCATGTAGGGGGCAACTATTGCCATAGGGACTGAAATGTGGGTCTCTGCTTAGTGTATTTTATGTTAAAATGCAAAAATAATTTGTATTACTCCTGTCAAACTACACAGCCTGATTGGTTTGTTATTGTGTCCACTACATGACTTGTATTTCAGGTCTTTCTCATGTGGAAGGCACAGAAACGACATTTAAGAAGAGTTCCAATAAATATGGTTCTTATGACAGGCTTGTCTTGTTGGTGGTCTTTTTGATCAATACACCCTTGCCCTCAAGCTTTGGTGACTGACTTGTACCCTTCTCTTACTTAAATCTCTCTATTATTATTATTATTAATGGCAGAATTTGGTCAGAGAAGCAGCAGATACTTGTGGCAGTTTTCAAACATGACCTTGAATTTTCTTGCATCAATCTCATCCAGAGGTTATATAATAGATCTAATAAAACCATTCATGTTCATACATATACATATATTTGTGCACTTGTTCATTATGTATTTGATTTTACATGCCAGCTACAGTTTTCCTTCTCTTCTCTCTTACCAACTCCTCCAACTATCTCTCCTTTGTCTCACCCCAATCCACTCCTCCTGTTTTTATTCAGAAAAGGGCAATCCTCCCATGGATATCAACATGGGAGTTACAGTAAGACTAAGCACCTCCCCTTGTACTAAGGTTGTATAAGGCAACCCAGTATGAGGAATAGGGTTCCAAAAGCCAGCCACTGTTTGTTAGGAATCCCACAAGAAGACCAAGCTAGTATGTATGTTTTAAATCTATAAACAGTTGAGCATTTGACTAGTGAAATTCAGTAAAGTTTTTCTATGCTGCTTTCCAGGTCCTTAATATGGATACTTATTTTGAATGCCTTTAATATTCTCTATCAGTTGATTACGCATTAAGTAACTTACAAAGATACAGTTTTGTGAACTAAGGGTAGTTACAGCTCCATTGTTGAACATTTTCCCCTTCTTTCCGGGAATAATAGTCTCATATTC
The DNA here is from genome assembly GCF_943737965.1 of Phodopus roborovskii. Taxonomy (NCBI): domain Eukaryota; kingdom Metazoa; phylum Chordata; class Mammalia; order Rodentia; family Cricetidae; genus Phodopus; species Phodopus roborovskii. Next base: position 12,705,605 of record NW_026125489.1, read on the forward strand.
TGTATCTGTTGGAACTCATAAACAGCATGAACTCACAGGATAACTGTCTTTGGAATGATGTTAGTGTTCAGCACTCAGTCTGATACTCATATATGACATTTATCTGGTAATGAAAGGGGATGATTTTTGTGAGCTTCAAATCTATTTTTTTAATCTGCTAAACCTGCTACTATTGCACTGAATTACAAGCTTTCAAATTCTATTTGGAAGTCTTTCCATTTAGATGCAGGATCCTAATTATAAAAGTAAATATTAGTTTATAATTATACTCCTGTAACTGCATTTACCTTATTAAATACCAAGTATGAATTGGAACCTGAATTTCTTTTTAGTCTTAGTAATAGCTTTCTTAAATTAAAGATGATCTAAATTCTTCCTACTTTCAGAAAGCTTATGTGAACCCAATGTCTTAGGAACGAGTAGAAATTCTGATAAATTTAATCCAATATCAACTGCATCTGATAAATTACATTCTGTATTACTTTTAGGATGTAATGACTGGTGTACAAACTCAGCACTTAGGAGACAAAGCAGGAGATTCGGAAATTTGAGACCCTCATGTTATATAAAGCAAACCTTGTCTCAAGCATAAAGAAAAAAAACAATAAAATATTATAGAGTCTATGGATCCTTTCTTTATTAAAATGTACAAACATGTATTTTCTCAAAGTTTCAAATGAAAAACTATGTGTTGTTTTATGGATTAACTGCATAAAATGCCAAGTCACTGGATTTGGCACAGTGGCAGCCCTGAAACAGAATGCTTCCAAGCCTTGTCAAAACTTCCATTTTGTTCTTTGCTACATATTGTTTTTATTTTCCAATTTCCTATATTTTACAAAGATGACATAAAAGATTATACCTTAAACTTTCTACCAAACTTCTTTAAATGTGGGAGATGCTATCAAAGTATACTTTAGTAAGTTGAAAACTTAAGAGGGGTCACAAATGAAGTTACTAGCATCATGTACATATATATATTGTATTTCCTTGAATTAAAATATAATTACATCATTTCTCTCTCCCTTTCCCTCTCTCTAAACCCACTCATCACCCTATTGTTCCCTTTTTACATCAATTGTTGTTATATGCATATGAATATACATTTGCATGAATATTCTTAAATATATAAATACAACCTGCTTAGTCAGTATAATGTACTTGTATATTTATATTTTCAATCAATAAATATAATAAGCAAACAAAAATTCTATTAAAAACTGTAACCTAAGGGGGCAATAATGGAACACATACCTTATCACTAACCAATAACACTCTAATTGGACTTAAGACCTACTCAACAATAGAGTAATTATGCTTGAAACTGGGAACCTAGTAAACTGCTAAGGGCTGATGAAGTCATGGCTCTAGGAGAAGACCCTACAACTGTCTCTTTGCTAAACCTGCATAATCCCCAAACATACTTTAAATATTTGTCCCGATACCTACACATACATGTTATTTTCATCTCTCATCCAAGAAACTTCTTCTTGCACCAGGAAGCAGAGAAGAAACCATTACAAAAAAAAAAAAAAATCACAACCAATCAACATAAAGAGTTGTGGACTCCAGTACAAATAGAAGATATATAAAACAAACAAACAAAGGAAAACTACTACCTCTAAGACTCAAGGAAGATTGAAGGAGAGAAGGTGGATAGTTGTAAGAACCAGAGGATCAGAATTTGCTGTGAGATTGTGTCCCTGGAAATTTTACAAGTTACATCCATAAAGAATCACCAAAACGGTTGTGTACACACAAGCTATACAAGGAAAACAACAGTATACGTGAAGAATTTGATGGATAAAGATAATGAAGCTACATGAAGAACTCCTTATATACACACTTGTGTCTTTACAGCACATTACATCATCAATGAATAGTTTGAAACTCCAACAGCATATTGACTAATTCATTGTTAACAGTATTGTTAGTAAAAAAAAAAAAAAATGCATTGTCTGCTTGGCATCCAGATTCAGTGGTTTTGGTTTATTCATTTGTTTAGTTTGTTGTTGTTTATTTTGTTTTGTTTCATGCAACCTTTACCAAACCCTAAGTGGCAGGCATCTTAAAAAGGTAGCCAGCAGTTGGCACTGGAAACTGAACCCACATCTCTTTCTAGCAATGAAAGTTCCCGAAGAGGTACTTTTTGCTCCTAAAAATGAAATTAACTCAGAAGACATTCCCAGTCATACACTAAATTCTTATTTCCTGTGCTACCCTCGAAGAACTCAGTACTTCCTTTTCAACTGTGCCCTGTCTGAAACTGTTTCCAAAAGATGTATGCTTTTCTTTAAATAAACAGAAAAAATAAAATGTGATTCTACACCACATTTTTCTTTTATCTCCATTTTGAAATAATCTTGGTACTATTACCCCTCAGCTCAATGGAGCAGCTGGACCACAGGGACTACTGTAGCACGGGGCACTTCAAACACAGGATTTTTTTTCTTTTTATTTAAGGAGTGAAAAGAAATTGAGAGTCCAAATCACTTGCACATTGCTGTGAATTTCCACTGATCATTTTCTTTTCAGAATAAAAAGCTGGCCTGGGTAATAAGATTTAGAGAGACTGAAATTTGCAGCTAAATCTACTACTTGTAGGATGAACATGACTGATTGTAGGAGGCAGAATCTGGCTTTAATTCTGATTGACTACCTACTTGACTTTGATCTTTACCCTTCGCAGTTTTACTTTTGGTTCTCCTACTTTATCTTTAAAGATCACTGTGAAAATTGTAGAATGATGTGTTTTAATTTTCTTCTTAGTCTTTTGTATTTCCAGTAGACGTAAATAAAATTTAGGAGACATGATGACAACAGCATTTCTGTCTTATTTCTGCCATTAAGTTTTAGTTTTTACTCTTTAAAATTTCCCTAAATACAAAAAAAACCAGAAATATTATTTTTCTACCTTGCTAATAATTGGCAAAGAAATATGCCTAGAACACGTGGAAAATCCATTACCAAGGAAATTCCAGATATAAGGTTTCCTCTGTTTAAAATTTTGATTCTGTTCTTCAAAATCATCAACTAATTTTGTTCTTTAAAAAGTGTTATTATTTTATGTGTATGTGGGCTTTGCCTCCAATGTGTGTCTGTTTGCTTCCTGATACCAGGTGCCCTCAGAGTGCAGAAGGGGACATTGGATCTGGGCTCCATGAAACTGAAATTATAGGTGATTATAAGGCACCATGTAAGTGCTGGGAATCAAGCCCAGGTTATCTGGACTAGCAGCTGGTGCTCTCTCTTTTTTTTAAATCTCTGAATATCAGCATAATTACGTTTAATACCAAAATCAAAATGAAACCCAAAATGCATTTCCTTTCAAAGTGATCTTTCAATTTCTGCTTTCTCAGAATTGGTAATCACCTGAACATGGCATAGGATTACAGCCAGTTCTCTTAACCACTGAGGCATCTTTCAAATTCTTCAGTTTCTGAATTACCTACAAAAACTAATATTATCATCTTGCTCTAAAGTTTTTTGCTTAGATTTAGTTTATCTGAAAGTATATCAGCATTTGCTCACACATAGTCTTGAGGAATATGATTCTTAGCTCTGGCAACCTAATAATCATCGTTCTTTCTTTCTTATCTTATTGTATACTACTGCTGATATCAGAATTATTTTTAAAGCAGTTCCTGAATTCATGGCCGTGATGCTGTCGAATATATCGTGATCACATGGTTGACTGGTAATACAAGCACACTGACATCATCTCACATTTATGAAGCATTTACCACTTGCAGAAAGGTCAAAGTTCAAATTAAAGTTTCCACTGATTGTGGATTGCTTTTATACTTTCATAAAGCTCCAAAATCCAATGTCCAACTATCATAACTCTAGGACCAGCAGTCATAGTTTTCTAACACCTTTTGCTCTTGTGTTTCTTAAAGGATGATTTACACATAAGATTCACATTGGAGTACATGGCTCAGTGGGTAAATTTCAGAGTGCACGCCAGTAAGGAATACGGTTTTTCCTCCCGCTGCTGGTCTTATCTCGCCGCCACCCCAGCCCCAAATAACACACTGAGACTGTGTATTTGATATAATTCTGTTGGCCCGTTACTTGTTTCTTATCGACTAGCTCTGCCTTAATTATTAACCCATTTCTGTTAATCTAGTATTTCCACGTGGTCTTCTTACCAGGGAAAGGGGCCAGGGTCTTATCTCCCCAGTCTCTCCATCTTGACCCTCTTTCTTACTTCCTCTTTCCTCCTCGTCTCCTTGTCCCTCCTATCTCCTTTCCTATTGGCCAGCAGTGCTTTATTCATTAACCAGTATGAGAAACATATATACATAATGGCATATCCCATCACACGCCAGTAAGACTATTGAGTTTGATTCCCAACATTCACAGAAAGCCAGACATGAAAATACACCGCACCTGGGGGACAGGTAACTACTGATCAACCAGCTAGGTGAACTGCTGTACTTCAGGTTTGCTGACTGGCAATGACATAAAACAAGGCAGAAAAAGTCATACAAGAAGACGTCCCAAAGCCATGCTATAACCTACACACATACATACATTAATGTACACACACATGCATTCATACACACATAAGCATGATTTATAATCTCTTCAATTTCATTTTTATATAGTCAACTATTTTAAAGTGTTTTAATGAGAAAATATGAGGCTTGTTATATAAAATATTACCAATTTTATCAGTAAGCAAAATTTTATATAAAAATATGATCAAATTGTTTGAAAAGCATTTAAATCACAGTATAAAAATCAAATTATTTTGTATACATTTTAGTATTTGTATTTTTTTATATTTGAATTAGTAGCTAGTTTTATTCATTTAGCAAGACTAAGTAGCGTAATAATCGGGCTCAAGAGTTTGTGGATGATTATATTTTTATGAAGGGAACATTCATGTAAAAATGGGTGTGTTGGTTTTTGATGTCTTGAAACCCATAGCCATTTGTCTCTAATTTTATCAATGATTATTGACAAAAAAAAAAAAAAAGTGAATCTGAAACTGAATGGAAGTGACACAAACATACGAATCCTTATATAGTAAGAAGTGGCTCAGAAGTGGCCATACAGACATGAAGCCCATGGCTACTAATTATCTTACCAATTATATCTATCGATAAAAGATCCATGTATGGCAAAGACCCAAGAATAGCAAGAATAGGGAAGCCACTTAGTTTCTCTTTGAAATGTATTTGTTAGCTCAACCCTAGCCATATGATTATAGGTGTGGTATAACTCAATATAAGTTTGCATTATTGGGTTCTTATAAAGAGCAAAGCTTCCATGGAGAAGAAAAATCTTTGGAGGATCTAGAAACGACTTGCAGATTTCCTTGTCCGCAGTTCTTTATCACTTAACAAACTGAACTCAGGGTTGCTGTTAATTCCTGCCAAGGATGGGGTAAGGTTTGTTTAGATTCCTTATTTGTGTTAGAACAAGTTCCTCATTAAGCAGGACTCAAGGACAGTGTGAGAAGAACAGCACTGATCTCACGTGATGGCCAGTGTTCTCTCTGAGTGGGAGCACATGGGAAAAGGAAAGCAGCTATTACAAGATCCTGTGATGAGTGTTTCTTCTCCCTGCCTCACTGTGAGCTCCAGCCAGAACTATTATTTCTCTCGCCCTTCAGCTCTTACTCTTATGTGAACGATCTTAAGATTTCTCCCAGAAAAATATAACATCAAATCCTTATAATAAGATCCCTTATTTCTGTAACCAAAGTGAGGAATAAAATCTTCCTTGAATTGTCACGGAGAAAATAATATTACATAAAGCAATAACCACCCCTAGTATACAGCAGATACATCTAAGTCTAAGAAAATTAAACTCTCAGAACTATTGTACCAAGGAAATTAACTTTTTATTATTGTTACATTCAATGACTTTTTAGTTATGAAGTTCTCAATAGTATGGGAATATTTGATTTAACCATCTTTAAAAAGAACTTTTTATGTAGATCAAACAAGTTTGTTGTTTTAAAGCCTAATAACTTATATAATCAGAAAGAAATAATTATTTAAAGTAGAGGTAGATTTACCTTACCACCTAAATAGCACTCAACTGAAAAATGAGCATGTGGGGAATGCTGGCCAAACTTCTGAGAAGTGTACCTGAGTGGAACACTAGTGACTTCAGAATGCTAACAGAAGTGGAACATTGTGGGTGGGAGCTATGGAAACTGGAAGTTTTTCCAATTTAAAAACTGTTTTATTGTTGTTAAGCTTGAATTATTTACTAGCATGCAAAAGCATCATATGGTTTAGGGAGAAATTGCATTTAATGGTGGATTTTGTTTTAACTTAATGAAACTTTGCTAGTGTGAGATTTCACCTCTCCAGTCACTAAATAAATAGCATTATGGTAAATTCTAAATATAATTAATGTGTTTCCAGCCTATGTAGAAGGTAGAGAAAGATGAAGGATTGTCTTAGACATGACATGTGCTAGCATATTTTCTTATTGTAGATTTAAGAGTAAATTAAATGACACATACTGTACCAGCTACATTATGCATTAAAATATGAAAACTGAATTTATTACCACACCTTCTTTTCATTTGTCTAATTAGGCCCACTAATAAGATATGTCATGCAAGAGACACTTTCAGAACAGTTGCTTTAGGTACAGTCAGTCTGATGAACCTGACAGAAGTTTATTTTGAAAACGGACACAATTAATGTACTCGGAGAATATCACAATGAACTATGCTAAGATCTCCTTCAAGTCAAGAGTTTAAAAAGAGGTAAAAATACAGGGAGACAATGTAGAGCCTTGCCTATAGTTGGTGATTCCCTCACCATTCTAAGTCTCAAATGACTCAAGCCAAACATTTAAAATAGGACAAATGCAAAGAAACATGCTTTCATCATAGCGGATATACATCCTAAAAATGTAAACTCAACAATTTGAAGAGTAACTTGATTCCATGATTTGATTATATAATACATGTTATATGTGTATATGCAAACATATCATAAGCAATCTTGTCACATGTGAACATGCATGATTTAGTTTTTACATTTTATTTTCATATACCCCAACTCCAACTTTTCAGTTCAGGAGGTCAGAATTTTCAGATAAGGACAACTACAGAAAAAAATAATGATTATTATATTTTAAATGTAATAATAATTTACCAAAGATAAGACATATTTCACATTAATTTGGTTATATTTTTATGTTTATTTCATAGTGTACTTCAGTATAGATTTTGCATTAAAGTAATTTGATCTTTATGTAATAAAATTTCTTTAAATTGTAAAGATTAGAAAATACATTATCTCATATAATGAGGAAAGAACAGATTTATGCCAGGATTCTGGGGTGTTTGCTTTCATTTCATGACAAGCCAGGGCATTTTGTGCCTCTGCTCAGCACTGCCAACTAGATTCTCTGAGGATGGTTCTCAGAGACATCCATGAATGCTGGCAGACCCTGGGGGATGCAAAGAGAAAGGCTAGGTCAACCTCATCGAAAGCCCAGTGCAGATTCCAAGTTGTATTTCGATGGTTCAGACATGTGAGAACTGGCTCATCTCCAAATGAAGCACTGAAAACTCGGAACTAAAATTAGTGATACATTTTAGTATAAAAAAATTACAAATATTTCAATGTTTGTACTTTTAGCACACTGAGCTTTACCTTTCAACAAATGTTTTATTTAATATCAAACAAGAAGCAGTTGAAACAACTGAATTTATTATATTCTGAATTACTAACACTACCATTCATTGACCCTCAATTAATAAATACAGTATGATAATCTTAGTCATCGCTTAATGATATATCAGGTATGAAGTAGATTTCTATTCTCTAAAATGACTAATTCCAATCCTGTTTCCTTCACTTTTCTCCATCAGTTTTACACTTGAATCTTCAAATACAATTTGATATTTTGATACAAAATTTGATTTAATGTTGATATTTAATTGACTATTTACTTATCTATAAGTATAGAACAGATAATACTTACATGGTGCTTACCATCTCTACTCTTACCATACTTAAACAGCTAGTGTCTGAATTACCACACAAACAGGTTAAATTAGTTGATAGCTATCACTCATCAATAAATACAATAATTGATTTTCTCGTCTACAAAAAAAATGGAAACTGAGGTAGATGACTGTCAGAGCATTGGAAATGAAACGCAGAAATGTAGGGTTCAGAAGTTTTGTGATATTTTGTATTGTGTGCAATGCACAACTCTCTTTGGGATGGTTCCACTCCCTCTCTGCGGTTCTTCTTGGCAATTGTATCAGGGCTCTGTCATCACCAACATCTTAAGATCTTCGCAGAACTCCAGGCTTCATGTTCAGTTGTTCGGGCACTTATGTAAAGACTTCTCTGTTGCTCATCGCCTGGCCTGGGCAGCTCCCAAAACATCAGAGGAACAATTCACTACTCCCTCCTTCTGTCATTAATTTCTCTAAAGTCAGCACTGTGTGAGTGAAACTACCAATTTTTGTTGCCATTGTGCCTGCCTTGAGTGGCATTAACTACACTTTTTGTATTTAGTTGCTTTCTGGGAACAGAAAGCTCTCTTTCACAAGTAGATGGGATCTAGCCCTAAGGGCTCTCTGTTTTCTTTATTTAACCTCAGAGTCGGAGGGTCTCCATAACTGTGTTAATCACTGCAACAACTATAGCCTCTCTTTTAGCACAAGTCTTGGCTGCAGCATTTAACTTCTTAGTTTGCTTTTCATCTCCAAGATGCACCTGTACTACTTGTTCTTTTTCATTTTGCCTACTTAAGCCTCATTAATAACTCCATTTCCCTAATCCAGTGTTGCATAGTCTTAAAACTATCTCTCCATTACCTTTAAATTTAGCCTCAGACAAATTCTTAGCACAAGAAAAAAAATGCAGATACTTTACCAAATGTTATAGAAATGACTGATAGCCTAGTTGCTGTTAGAGTTTTAGATTTCCCAAAACATCTTGAACTAGACCTCTATAGTCTTTTCTCTCAGAATTGTCTTCCAGATTTCAACTAGAATGGCTTAATAAGCCATGTCTACAACACTAAATCAGTTTTGACTTTTTAGTCTAAATTCTAAAATATTCCATATTCTTAAAAACAAACAAACAAACAACAAGAAAACATGATCAGATTCACATAAACACCCCACTTCTGGTTCCAACTTCTGTATTAGGTTATATTTCTATTGTGATAAAGCAACATGACCAAGGAAACTTATAAGAAAAAAAGAGAGTTAATTTTGACTTATAGTTCCAAAGGGTTAGACTCCATAATGGAGGGGACAGCATGCAGACAGCGTAGTGACCAGAGCATGAAGTTGAGACCTCTTGTCCTTTTCTGCAAGCATGAATCAGAGAAAGAGGAAAACAGAAATAAAGTGAGAATAAGGCTGTGTAATCACAACACCTGGCCCAAGTGATGAACTTCCTACATGAGGCTCCAAAAGTCTCCTCAAATAGTGCCACCAACCTGGGGAAGAAGGCAAGTTTAAGACAGGGAGTCTTGCTGCTCAAAGTGGTCTTGAGCTTGGTATGAGGCCGAGACTAGCCTTGAAATCAGGATTCTCCTGCCTCCACGTACCTGGTGTATACCACTATACAAAACTTAGGGTTTTTGTGTTTCTGAACCATACCTTATCCTGTTCCAAAGGGCAAGTTTCAAACAAGGCATGAAGTTACAATTCATAGAAAGTTGCATAATCGCCATATGATAGAGATTTTTATATCATTTTTTGCAGATTTGTGAAGGCAAAATTTAAATACCATAACATTCACCAAGTATAACTTGTAATTCAATGACATTTTGAAATTTCATAAATGTGACATCATTGCTTTAATCCAATTTCCCAACATTCTCATCATATCAAGAATTTCCCTCATAATTTTCCACTTTGAATCCTGTCAACCACTTCAAGAATATAAAATATCTGGTAAAAGTGTCACATGCTGACAAACCTAGCCATTGGAAGGCATAGGCAGAAGGGTTATGCCATCAAAGTCAGCCTGTGCTACAAAGTGCAGTACTGGAGATCCCAGATGACATAGTAAGACCCTGTTTCACATATACATCCTCTCCCCAAAATATAAATTATGATATTAATTTATAATGAGCTTGCTTGCAATGAGATAATCTGTTAACTCTGGCATTTCCTCTAGATCTTATCAAAAGTCAGACCCTTGTGGAGAAATACAGTATAGCAAGCAAGGTGAAAAATAACCAGACACTGGTAGGAGTAGCTAAGACAGGAGAAAATACTTGATCTCAATTGAGATCGTAAAGAGATTCGCCCACATACTAAAGTACAACACCGCAACTCTATGACCTGTTCTTCCTCTCTCCTCCCATTTCCAAGCATTTCCAAGCATTTCCAAGCATTTCCAAGCATTTCCAAGCATTTCCAAGCATTTCCAAGCATTTCCAAGCATTCTGGTGCCACACTCTGCTTCCTCAAACCCTCTTCCCACCTATAGAACCTTTAAGACCCCCCTTCTATCCTAACCCATTCCTTTGTATCAGCTTCCAATACCTGGAAACGCCAGGGATTCCCACGGGCCACACCTGGCAGGATCTCAGAATGGTGACCCACAGTCACCACACTCTACCAAGAATCAGAGAGAACAAGAGAAGCCAAGGAACTGAACACAAGAAATAGACACTGGGAAGACAACAGTGTCTTCAACAAATTCTTCTGGGTGGCTGCATGTAAAAAATACCAACTAGATCCATACATATCACCCTGCACAAAACTCATCTCCAAGTGGGTAAAGAGACTTCAACATAAAACCAGATACGCTGAATCTGACTGAAAAGTAAGTGGAGAATGTTTTGTAGTTACCTACTAGGCTAGCACAGAATATAAGTTTTTTCCTTGTAGGTTCCTTTTTGGGGCCATAGAGAAAGTATCTCTTCAACTTTCACTGGGCCCCAGAATTTCTCCATCTCTGAGTCTTTGGCAGCCTAACTCTAGATTCTCTTCTCTCATTAGTTGTTCTTTCTCCCCCTCTTCCAAATTTCACTCATATCAAGACAGAATTTTATTGAATTATCACCTATTCTAGTATAACATGACCTCATCTCAACTTCATTTCCAAAGACATATCATTTGCATGCAAAGGCAACTAATATTGGAGCATGTATTTTAGGATGCAATAAAAATGCAGAAACTATACAAAAATAACATGATCTATTTAAAATATAAACAAGCCCATAACATTTAAAAGGAACCTATGAAAAATACTTGCCTTTAAAAGGAAGCTCTTGCTAAATGCCGGCAAAACATTAAGTGACTGACTGAAGGCCCATGTCTATCTTGTCTCAGAATGATGTCTATGGATTAAAATGGTAAGGGAAATTGACTATTATTTAATTGAATATTATTTAAACATCCCAAGATAAAAGACTGTTTTAAAATTTCTATCGACTGTGCATATCTGAACAAATGCAGGTGAGGGAGTAAAGGGTTTGACTCCCTGAACTCTATTTTGAAATGTGAATTTTGGAATCTTAGGTTTTGCCATTTGAAGAATTATGTCTTAAAAAAGTATCCCATGCTTTGAGTCTGGAATTCTACAGTGTTATCCTTATGCTAACCCTTATTTTAAACGTTTTGCTCAAATCACAAAAGGTCCCAAACCACTTTATGGCTTATGACTAAAAACAAGGGAAACATGTAACATGTAACATGGTCATGGACTACATCTAAATTTACACATAAATACAAACTGCCAAGATTCACACTGATGGTGAAGTCTAAAACAGGAGAAACTATAAAACCATGAGGAGGCTCATGAGGAGATATTGAAAAGAGAGGGAAAAAATGGTAATAAGTTGGAAAGAAAGTGTCATTACCTCTGCAGGGATTTCTAGACAACAGAAAGCAACCATGAGACTTGGAAGGGTAAAATATTGCCTTTGTCTTTAGAAGAAAATAGATAAAATTTTCTAGCTACATATAGCAGGTGTGGAGGAAATGAAGATGTTGATTTTAAGCAAACCCTCGCTCGCTCGCTGGCCATTGGTGGCACAAGCCTTTGATCCCAGCACTCAGGAGGCAGAGGCAGGCAGATCTCTGTGAGTTGGAGTCTAGCCTGGTCTACAAAGCGAGTTTCAGGACAGGCTCCAAAGCTACACAGAGAAACCCTGTCTCAAAAAAACAAAAACAACAACAACAACAAAAAAAAAAAAAAAAAAAAAAAAAACAAAGCAAAACAAACAAAAACCAAAAAAAGAAAAAATAAAAGAAAACGCAAACCCTCTACATTGCCAAAGCTGTCTCATTTTCAAAAGTGCCATCATAAAACTTATAAAACTAAAATTAAGTATACCTGCTTACCCAAACTTGTAGCCTGACTGAATAAAAGGGGAAGACATAGCTTATCAATGCCTATGTCACTGCTTTCAAGTCACAAGGCTGTCATTTACATATTGTCCTGATAACAGCATATGCCACTTGAAAGGGAAGCTATGGGTGAGCACTAGAGTTACGATTCAGTAGCCAGCATTGCTCACTTGTAGATCAATATGCTGCAATCAATCCCGCAACACTATTCAATTGAAGGGAGAACTCTGTCAGCGTTTATATTTCCAAATTAAAACACCTCACAGACTAACAGGAGCTACACAGGTCCAAGTACCTAGGCAAGACATGGCTGAGCACATAATGACCCAGGCAATTGCCTTCCTGCAGCCCCTCTCACCCCAAGTGAGCAATTCACCATCACAAAAGCAACTTCAAGGCTACTTAAAGAGAGACTGTGACGCTGAGGCTCAAATGAGCCTAACTCTGTGGAGGCTGGTCTTATCACGTATGGTATAAATCAACTACAGTTGCAAGTAATGTCGTAATGAAATTCTCAAAAGCAACTCCATTTACTTTTAAATGAGGGAGAAAAATCTCCTTCATTATATCAGAAAGTAAGGTATTAGCAGAAAAGGTAGAGAATTTGTCATAAAAGGATAGTTGAATGAAAATAATGAAAATAACAATTCTATCTCTAGTTCAATCAATGTATTTACTCTAAAGCCTGCAGCTTACTGGATTTCTTATTTCTCAAAGTGGACGTTCCTCTGACTTGCATGTTTTTCCAATGTGCTTGATGATCGTCCCTGACATGATACAATACTAGACCATCTCGAGGTGAAATGTACTTCTATAACTATTTCTGTTTTCTCTATAAACAAGCCTATTGCATAGGCCTAAATATTTTATTTCACTTTCTGTTATGGTAAAATTTGTTTAATTACACAGTGCACATAATTTTTAATCCAGCTGAATTTTTAGTGTGTTGAACAATTTTACAAGTTCTAAACAAGATAAATACTGATAATATAATTTTTAAACAGTTTTAAAAATGAACCCGGTACTGTCACTAAGGTCTAGACGCCTTCTATTGAATGCATTCAATGAAATATGTTGACATAATTCATAGTGGATGTTTTCCCACAGTTACTTTCATCAAGTTTTCAGTTTCCAGAGGTATTCTGTGGCCAAAAACGTATGACCGCCTGAAACAGAATACCAGGTGAGCCTACACTCAAAACAGTTGGACAAAGAAGCCTTACAGACTACAGCCAGGATTTCTGCATCTTCCCCCATGACAGCAGAAAGTAGTTTGGAAAGAACGACACCCAAATATTGTCTATAAATGTTTGTTTTCATTTAAATGGACTTGGTTTTATAAAATAAAAAAAAGAAAAAGAAAAAGAAAATTCTCCATGTAAAATTCTGTATGTAAAATAATGTAGAGAATTTAAAGCAAGTTTTAGTATAATCTGTTCTAATTATTCCATTTTATTAGTTATTACAGTTGTTTCTCACTCTGCTTTGCTTATAAATGCATCTTACAATAGTAGACACATAAAATTTGTATTTATTTCATCTTTAGAGCCAGAATACTCTTTACCTACTACTTTAAAAACTCACTTTGTCCATTTCATGGGCAGTCTTAACAAACTAAACCTCTTTTAATGTTATTTTACAATCAAAATGATTTTGCTGAACAACATAGTTGGGTTGCACTTTTATTTATTTCAGGTGGTTGCTAAAATAGTACAACTCTGAATTTTTATCCACAGGGCTTCTATTTTATTGCAATGTTATTTTATTGTAATATTCTCTTCATAGTATTTGCATGCAAGTTCATGCACATATATTGACCTCCTAGTTTAGTTTTATTATGAAAAGACACATGAGTCAGACAAATTAGCTGGACATACTTGAACAATAGCACAGATAATCACAGTGACAACTCATATATCCAACGAGTACAGAGAAAGAATGACCTGTCCCCTCAGATCCCTTCACAACTTATCCTCAAGCCTTCTTGAGATAATATCATTTCTTGACTTTTACGATGATCACTCTCATAATTTTCTTTATAGTTCTATCTCTTATAAGCACATAAAAATTGATCAGAGTTCTGTCTCGTTTCATATCCATAAAAAAAAAATCAAAGGACATTAGTCCATTGCCTTTCTTGTGTGCAATATACATTATGTTATTAAGGTGCAGCATGGTATTAAAGTTAGCTTTAATTTGTTTATTTGGTTGCTGTAGATCCTTGCATTTAGTAACTATGGCAAAATGTGTTTGTCTGCTCTAATGTATATGACTATGGAGTCGTTTTTCTTATTTGGACAATTCTGAACAAATCCTCAAAAAGATTCTCTGTGCTTGCCCCTATGTCTCTTCTTCCAAGTGAAGATTTGTTTGTTCATAACCCCATGAGCACACTGATAATGTTAACCTCAGCAAATAAAGCCCAAAAGAATTCAAACTGCCTATAAAGTATGCACCCAAACTGATTATGGATGATGACTTTTCTTGCTTCACAAATCCTCCAGCTTACAGAATTGCCCACTTTTCAAATGATTGTTAAGGATATTATCAACTATTTACACGATGCTGTTGTTTGAGTTTCCTTTTTATTTTAAGGTCTTCAACAATTTTCAAGCTTTTAAGTAAGTATTTTCCTTACTGGTACATTCTTTACATTTCCTAGATTTGAGTTTCTCATCAGTTGGATACATTCCTCTCTCTTTGAGCATAGTCTTTTCACACATGATACAAATCCTGAGGCAAAAAAAAATAAGCTATTACTTTTTAATGCAGATACATTTATCTTTTTTTATTGTACAAGTAAGATGGATTTGAAAAAAGTCAATACTGTTATTACGGGCTAAAATAATATTTTCTTTTCTTTTTAAAAACTTGAGAATTTCCAGTGTCACATTTGCATTAAAGAAATACAGCATACATGTAGAATAGTGAACAAGAATTTAGAAACAATTTTGCAAATTTTTGCAGTATCTCCCCAGTTCATAAGATCAGATATGAACAGACACTAGCAACTGTCACCTTGATTCCCAAATTAAGACTCCCTTAAATATTATTAACATTACAATTTTAGCTTAGCATGTTTCAGAATACATACAAATTAAGTCATGCAGTATATATCACCTTGCCTCTTCTCCTGAACCCTATATTGGAGGGATCTAACCATACTACTCCTTTTCATTAGCAGGTAGCGCTTTCTTCTTTACAATTAGCAGATGGAAATGATATCCATCTTTACTGAACTAAATATGGAGGGGTTTTGCCCAGCTACAGATTATGTGAATAATGTAATTCTGAGCATTTCCAAAATTTTTGAGGCACATATGAATTCACTTTTGCAGAATGATCATAGAATAAAACCACTAAGCCTTAGGATACGTTTGTGTTCTGTTGGGGGAAATACTACTAATGTGCTTTCCTGACTATATTTTCCATCATTTGTTGTGCTAAAATTTTGCTGGGCTTCTTAACCCATCCCGTCATAGATTTAATTAGTTCTGGAAAAGATGCTGCCGTTTTATCTTTAAATACTGCTTTTGAACTATTTCTCCAACCCATTTCTCTCCAGATGCCAATGATACGGTCTTTTATGGCCTCTATTTGTAATATATTTCTTTTTTTTTTTTTTTTGCTCTCATCTCTGATTGGAGTGTGCCTGTCTGTCAATACTGCATTTTCGATGCTTCTTTAGATCTATTTTCCAGTTGGCTGGTTCTTTCTCCAGGAATGTCTAGCTGCCCACGGGTGTAAAATATTCTTTCAGAATGTTTCAGTGGTACCTTCCCTTTGTTCCTCTTAAGGGTTCAATTACATTTACACTGTTGAATAATTTTTGGTTGGGTCTTACTTAAATGTATTTGATGATATTTTTTTTCTGCTGAAATTTTTTATAAGTTCCAAAACTCTCCACAAGTGTACTGATATTAGTTGGTATAAGTTATTAATTTGTAGTTGAATCTACAACTTATTTCTGAACTTTCTACAAGTGTCACTGCGTCATGCTAACTCTGTTTCATTGACTTTGTTTCATTGATTTTAATAATCTGTTTTCTATTGCACTAAAATGCTCTTGGTACAGCTGAGATGGATCTGTGATAAAGTATGTACTACCTTCCAGAGGATCCAGTTGAAATTCTAGCATCCACATTAGGTGACTCACTCCTAACTGCAACTCTGGCTCTGGGATACCTAACACCTCAGACCTCTCTGGCCTCCTGCACTCAAATACAGACAAATATGTACACACACACACACACACACACACACACACACACACACACACGTTATTTTTCAGGTATTTTTATTTCAGGTGGAAGGCATTATTTTCTTGGAATAAGCTTTTGTGTGTTACTTACATACTTTTAGCTTTGAATCAGTTTCTTAATTTTATCATGATGATATACATTAAAAATATTAATTTCATATTTTAAAATCTCCCTCCATGAGGTAACTGAGTAAATTCCACTATCAAGGATAAAATGTGACTAGTTAGGGCTAAGTGGTGGTGTCCCGTGCTTTTAAATCCCAGCACTCGTGAGGCAGAGGCAGAAGGAGCTCCTTAAATTCCATGTCTGGTCTACAGTACAAGTTCCAGGATAGCCAGAGCTGTTACACAGAGAAACCCTGTCTCAAAAAAACAAAGCAAGTGACTAGCAGACTTCAAAACATGATGAAGTATTTTAACTTTCTATATATTCTTCTGCTTTTATGTATGTATTATTTTATATATCATATACATTAGTACCAAAGCACAACTTTAGACATGGAATTAATTATGTTATAGACAGGTATGGATTATGCTACTTAGTAAGAGTTTCATATCTATAAACATTCAATACAGCTACTATTTGTAACATTAAATAAAGTAAGGAGAGCCAAATAATAATGCTTCTTTAAATAAAAGTATTAGTAAGACATATTCTTTAATTTTTTAAGATTATTGTCAAATGATACACTTTTAAAAATTAAAAGATTAACAAAATTAAGATTCAAATAAAAACTCTTCCAAAATTCAAGGTGAAATTGTGTATAGATATTTTTTGTATATAGATATTTTATCTTAGCCTGCATTTCTGTATTTCATATCATATTGCTTTCAATTTCTCATTTTCATAAATTTTGAATTTCTTTCCCCTTTCATGCCTTTTAATCCATAGGTTTCATATTTTCTATAACATTCAATTGTTACTATTTTTACCTTCACTCAATTCTATTAATGTTTAAGTTATCCAGTTTATAGTAAGTATTTATAAATTAATACTTCCTCTGAGAACTCTCATCCAGTAATGAAATCTCCTGGAGGTATTAATAATGTACAATGAATGTCAGATAGTTTACAAACCTTAGTGTTAAAATATTTGTCAATTCCCTTAACTTGTTTAACAATTTTATTTTGCTCCTTAAAAAGCTGAAAGAATTGCAAAAATATATGATTACTAAATCATCCCTTATATGCGACATGGGGAGTATAATTCTGGATCTCATAAAGCTAAAATAGAGAAAAAAAATCAAATATTTTTCTGGGGAGAATGCTAAACCATATGTATTGTCAATAACATTCAATGTGTTTCTTTCTTAGAGTCTTACACTCTGAATTACAGCTAATGATTATTTTTATCTTTAAAACAAGCTAATTACACAACTGGCACAAAAGATTGGCAAGCAGTTGATTGCTGAGACAAAGCTTCTCATACAAATCATTAAACTAAAATTTGAAAACGTAAAATATTCATTTGACGGAGGCTTATTAAAAATGAAAGTGTATTCCCAAGTTGGTTTCATTTCATCTTCTCTTTAATGTTGATCTAACCAGACACAAGTAGCTAGTTTACCTTACTAATCTGCTGATTTTGAAAACATTTAAAAATGTGGTATACACATGCTAACACATATACGTTGCATAGCTGATTGAAATTCAATCGATGGCCATTCATGGCTATAACTCCGTAAGATATTGTAGATACAATAGTTCCGGTGTCATCTATGTTCATTGATACAAATACCTGATACAACTCCGAGACCTGTCATAACTATCATGTAAACAACACTACTTCTTTTGGGTCAAGATGTGAAAGATGCTTCTGACTGACCCTGAGGTAAACGGATTTAAAGCTTTTGTGGCTTAAACAAGCTCTTTAAATATAAAGCTATCTATCAACCAATAGGAAGACTCCCCACCAGCTGGCCAGCAGAGAAGTCTCCTGCAGCCAGGACACTCCTCTGCCATGCCCTGCTGCATCAGAAAGCCCCATAGACACATTCCCGCCTGCCCCGATTGGAGGAAAAGTGCCCCCACCCCCAGGTACAGACACCACCTGCACCAATTGGAGAAAGGACCTCCACCTGTATCTGTAAATTACTGCAAACCCAGATGGAAGGCAGGTAGTGTAAGCATACCTTCAAAAGAGCAACAAGCCACCACCAGAACATAGCCGTTCTACAACAGCAAGACCCGGGCTTCCCAACAGGGATGAAGCAAAAGAAAATGACCGTAAAACAATGACTATGAAGATGACCAAGGCCCTTAAAGAGGAAATGAAATGCATGTAGATCTGGGTAAAAATTCTTTCCCTCACAGTTTCATGTCTGTTTGCCTTCCACTTTTTATTAAGTGTAGTAAACAAAGTATGTTTCTTTTTTTTTTTTTAATCTCCAATATCAACCCCTTAATTGGCCTCTCCTTAGTTATTTTATTCCCCAAGGACATGTATATTGCCTATGTGAGTGTCTGTGCACCAGCTGTAGAAGGTGCCTGAGGAGGCTGGCAGAGGACATTGAATTCACTGGAACTGGAACTATGGATGGATGCTTGGCCTCACTTGGAGGCTGGGAATTGAACCTGGGTCTCCTGTAAGAACAGCCATTCCTCAGGAAGAGCAATCAGTGCTCTGAACTGCTGAGCCAACTCCTCCTGCCGGCCCTGTTTGTCAAAGCTGTCAACATTAACGATAACGAATAACATTTTCTCAGGCACATAAGCAGGGAATGCTAATGCACACTTAGAACTTTTTCCAACTTTTCCACCATCGTCCTCGCCCTTTTTCTGTGCGGTCCTGTAGGGCTTCATTCCCACCGAGCAGTGGTCCACTCACCACACACATTCCCTCGCTGCTTTTTTCAATTAACTCCAATGAACCATTGCGAAGAAAAATCATGCCTGCTAACCTTGCCAAAATTGGATGTTATTCTTAGCTAAAGCTACTTATGGAAAAATACTAACCTCCTTTGTCTCAATAAATAAACAAACGCTCCAGATGCTATGATCTCCTTGCCCCATTCTCTCTCTGAGCCCCAATCCGTCTCATTTCTCTTCCTTGCTGTCTCACCTTACCCATCCTTCCCTTTCTTCTTCTCTCCTTCTCTCTCTTTCACTTTCTATATTTTTTTTGGAGGGGGTGGGGTTGTGTTTCTTGGTTTTGTTTTCTGAGACAGGGTTTCTCTGCGTAACCCTGGCTGTCCTGAAACTTTCCCTGTAGACCAGGATGGCCTCCAACTCACAGAGATCTGATTACCTCTGCCTCCCAAGTACTTTTATTAAAGTCATGTGCCTCTCTCTTAACATAAATCATAATCATTTTGAAGTTTATGAAATCATAAGATAAGAAATGTAGATAAATATAAATATTTTTAAAGATTCAGATGATGGGGATGAGTAAAACGTGCTTTGTTGTTGGTGGTGGTGGTAATTATTAGGTCAATTGCTGTAACTAAATGGTTTGCTGGTCTTTTCCTATTGACTTAGGTCCTATCCTAAGTCAAGAGAAAAACAAATCAGGCACCAAGTACTAAATTCTAGGAGAATGAATTACTTTTTCCGTCAAGTAGTAATAGTTTGGAAATTCAAGTATAACACAGACTTATTTAAAGCATGTCTGTCTAAAGCTTGCTCATTCCGTGTATGCTATTCTTTCCCTTCATCCCTCCTCCTCTCCCTATATCTCCCTGTCTCTCCCCCACTTAGTGTTTGTATTAAACTACCTATTCTTCATAATATATATACATATATGTACATGTGTACATATATATTGTTTATCAAATAGCTCTACTTATTACTAGAAATAGAAGGCATTTCAATAGGATTCTGAGTAAAGCTTAATATAAAGTATCAACCAAATATAAACACATATTCATGCATTTCACATTCCTTGTCTTTCTGAATTACTATGAGGAAAATTATTTGATTTGTGAACAGCTTGCTAATTATTAGTAGTACTGTAGTGACATAGTGGCTAACTTAGCCAATATCCCTCAGAGTGTCATCTCCCTACTCAGCTACATATTATTATATTTTTATGGCAGAGTTAGTAAAATTGGTAAAATGTTAAACCCAGTCCTGAACTGGGTTTCTAAAACTTGGAGTTCAAGTAAGGCTTTTAAAATGTAAATTTATGTAAATTTTTATGTAAATCCTGGGCATTTTGTCATTGTGAATTAAGGCAAGAACTGTAGATCCTAAGGTAAACCTGCTCAGAGAAACATTTCAACACTGTTTACAAAAAGCAGTAGCTAGGAAGACACAAAGCTAGTCCAAAATTCAGCAAGAGTGACCTACAGTTACAGAGATACTGGAAATCAAGACCTACAAAGCTATTATGGCACACTAGTGAACAATCCATACAGAAGTTAGCCCCTGACAAGGGCTCAGGGATAGAAGATGTGAAGTAAGAATAAGCCCAAAGTTGAAAACAAACAAGTTGTAAAAAA
Source organism: Phodopus roborovskii (assembly GCF_943737965.1). Classification (NCBI taxonomy): domain Eukaryota; kingdom Metazoa; phylum Chordata; class Mammalia; order Rodentia; family Cricetidae; genus Phodopus; species Phodopus roborovskii. The sequence goes on from NW_026125489.1 coordinate 12,726,618, forward strand.
CCAAAACCAAACCAAAACAAAAAATAATAAATAAATGAGGAAAAGTAATTAAACAAATCAGGTATACTAGCTATGACATCCAAGTTTAAAATATATATCACTGATACAATGAGGAAAATAGAGAAAATACAATTTCAGCTTAAAGTTCAAGTCCTTACAATGTCCTAGACATTAAAAATGCAGCAACTAGTTACTCTGATTCTTAGCTTAGCTTCAGCATGTGAAGAACAGTTTAGAAGATGTCACTCCAGTCTTTACAACAAGACAAAGCAGGGCAAAAGAAAATCAATGCCTTTTATTGAACTCATCAGAGAAGTGAGATTACAGGGCAAATTGCCACCATGAAATCTGGCAAGACAGGCAGCTCACAAGTCACAGCCAAGAAATGCTAACTTGGAGTAGGAGCCACAGCCATCAGAAATGTGTAGGAATACTTGAACCACAATTCTCATGAACGGAACTACTGTGGTTATATGAAATTTCTGTGGACCCTGTCTCGGAAGGAGCTGGATGATTTGCAAGCCCGCTACTTCCAACATAAATACTAGGAGAAAAAAAAAAAATCTCTTTGTAAATCTGATAGGGGAAGCAGAAGAATAGTAATTGCTAAGTATTCTCTGAAAGTTGTATGTTAATAATTCCTGTTCCCTAAGGGAGAAAACTTCCAAACATTCATCACAAGTAGAGAAAGGAAAGAATTCATTCTCAGTACTCCTTTAACTCTGAAAAGCCATGGGAGATTTGTTTGTTTGGGTGTTTGTTTAAAAGAGTTAAACACCCACCGGGGAACCTTTATGTATGTCATAGCACAATGACATAAATTTGCTAACACTTAGAGATTTAGTCTCAGGGTCATAGAGGGTACCCCTTCCATATTCCTTTATACCGCAGTAGTAGAGCCATAATTGTATATTACAGCTGACATAGCTAAAATACTCAGACTTTCTCCTAGAAGGAAAACTAAAAGTTAAGAAGACAGAAATGAATATAGAGACAATGCCATAGGCATGTAGAAAGTAATTTCATGGTCACCGGAACATGATATCTTACATTCAGTGGCTGTTTACCTCAGGTTTACTGTCGAATGGATATGTGAGCCTTGTGGTTGTATTTTTGTTCTTTTGGCTCTTTGCTGGGCCCACCACCAAGCTCCCAAATAAATCACACACAGAGGCTTATTCTTAGATGTGAATGCCCAGCCTTAGCTTGGCTTGATTCTAGCCAGATTTTATTTATTTTTTTTTTTAATTAACCAGTCTACCTTTTCCCTTTGAACTTTTATCTTTCTCATTTCTTCATTATCTTACTTTCGCTCTTACTCTGTGGCTGGGCGGCTGGGCGGCTGGGCAGCTGGCTCCTGACATTCTCTCCACGTTCTCTAGTTCCTCCTTCTCTTCCTTGTTTCTCCTTTTAATTATTTCTCTACCTGCCAGCCCTTTGTATCCTTGCTCCTGCCTTGATATTAGCCATTCAGCTCTTTATTAAGACCACCTGGTATTTTAGACCCCTACAATAGAGTTAAACAAATGCAGTGTGAACAAAATTCACACACCTTAAAATAATATCCCCTACAAAGGATTTAAAAGAAAATAGCAAATGTCAACTTTATCTAGACTACTGAAAAGTTGAGCCTCTGAACATTCCTGGGAATTAGCTTGATTAGGCTAATTGATAAGGGAAGACCTGCCCATTACAAGCAATATCATTCTCTAGGTGAGAATCAGGACTGTATGAGGGGGACAAAAGAAGCTGAACACACGAATTCACCTTCCTCTGCTTCATAAATACAGATGCAATTTGACCACCTACTTCAAGCTCCCCTAGCCATGACCATCTCACAGTAATAGGCCCTTCCCATTGACTGTGAACCATCATAAATTGTTCCTTAAGTTATTTCTCCACGGCATTTTATCATAGCAAAAGAAATGTAACTAAGAAAATATATTAGCAAATAACTCCATGATGCACAAAAATAATCAGCATATGTTCATAATTAAGTTTTCACTGCAACCTTTGAAAACTGATAGATTTAACTCACCACACTAAAAACTGTAGAGGAAAAATGATGTGATCATCTTCACTGACGAGGAAAACCTAATGACAGAAAACCATCTTCATTCACATTTTTAAAATATCTCTTTGAATTCTAAGTATAGAGACTTTCATATTTGATGGGGAATAACAGGAAAGAGAAAAAAAGAACTGAACAAACCTGAATCTGAAGAGATGGGGAAGTGATAAGTAACATTAAGTGTGTTTGGAAAAATCACATATGAAAGGCTGTTACTATATAACTTACAGGCACATAATTGTATCACCAAATCATAAGCCTAATGCCAGGCGTGGGATCTCAAGTATTTTGTCAGTAGTGTCTACAAGAACCCCAAAACACTACAATCTTTGCTATTGTTATAGCTTTTGTTTGCCCTCCATTGCTTGAAGGTAAGACTCTATTGCTGACAACACAATTTGATCACAGGATGTGGAGAAATAAAATTAATACTGACTGGGAAATTTTTCCCTGCTTGCTAGCTTTCATAACTCAGAAGGTACTACATAGGGTAATGACAGTGAACAAAAAAATCATTCATTTATTACCTATATACTAACACAACTAGCTATCATAACAACCATTAGCCTGGAAAAGTATTTCCATAGTTACAACAGTGGTACAACTATATGGGAATAATCAACATCTTTCTGACAGATCTGAAGTCCATACTACATAAATATACACACACCTGTTATTGTAAATCTTATCATCAGTCCATGACTGTGGAGCTCCCATGCCCCATCCTACAGAGAGAACATATTCATATAGATATGGTATTTAAGTATAAAATAAACTGTTGAAAAATAATAAGGAAGTGTCTGGGGTATTTTTGTTTATTTTGTTTAATAGAGAGTGAATATAGTCACCAATGAGGTTAGAATGGTATAAGCAAAACAATGAGAGGAATGTGTCTGAGAATTTAAGACGAAACAGAAAGAAGGCTTATATTGTTTGGGAGAAATTTAAATTCTAAAATATCTCAAGTAGAGATTTTTAGCATCTGAGCCACATCACCATGATGGAAAAGATGAATGTGTGTGGTAATTAATAAACTCGCCATGCACAATAAGTGAAACCATTAGATCTTGTACATGTGTCCAAATATCAAATCACATCCCAATAAAAGGCATTATCAATCACAGACAATGGATTGAAAGGTGAAGGAAGGAAAGGAGGAAGAAAAAAAAGGGAAGGGGAAATAAGGAAAGGGAAGGGGGAAGGAGTAAGGAAGAGAAAAAAGAAGGAATAAGAGAAAAAAGGAGATAGGGAAGGAAAGAATTATGATAATAATCCAAGAATGAAAAGCTTTTGAGAAATACTTCAACAAACTCCACCGAAGTAAGATTTGTGATAGGACTTAACTCTGAAAGATGTATATGATGAATCCTGCCTCTGTTTCTATCATTGCACAGTGGCTTGTCTACGATTCCACCGGAGACTTCAGGCAACTTTAAATATTTTTATGTTTACTTCTCAGTTTCAAGATCTTTCAACAATGAGTTTGATTCACTCAGCTTAGGACACGAGCCCACAACACAACATAACACAAAACAAAATAAAACAAAACACAATTCTAATAGTCTTTGTTCCTCCTAATTGCATCATCTAGGTTATCCTGTGCTCAATGAGGAAAAATAGTATGATCAACACCAGTCACCACTAGATATTGTGGTATTTGGAGGAAAATGTTGGAGACAAGACTCTCTTGACAGCTAACAATCCATGTTACTGTCATCATTTTCAATGATGTTCCTTTCTGAGCAATGTGAGTCAAGTTGATGGTATTTCAATCTTCAATCACCTTTCTTCCCGCAAGGATCTCCATAGAAATAATTAAGATGCAAGCTCCTTCTTGTTACCTTTCTATCAGTTTTTGATCTTATGCATGCTCTCCCTGTGTTTTTGTATGCTGGTTGTCAAGTCATATGATGCAGCTGTGTAATATATTTGAAATTAAGAGGATTTTTTTTTTCACAAAAGCATCTCAAAACTACTACCATGGAGAGTGCTGTTTCTACGAAGTGGCTACTGTGGGGAAAAAAATAATGCTGCCTGTTCTTAAATGTAGGATCCCTTGACTTGAAGCAATCTCTCTGCCCAAGAGATTTGAATATGATCTGCAGCAGGACATTTTATGCTCCCCTAGGCTATAAGAAACATTTGCAGTTTGGAATTAGCTAAAGACAGATGAGATGCCTGCCTTTTCAGCACCAAGAATTTCCTGGGTAGATGATTTCATATGCTCTTGGAAACAGTAGCTCTTGGGCATGCCTGCTTAATCACTTTATCTCCCAGTTTGTGTGGACATCAGCTTACCACGAGGATTCTGAAGCCAGGGAAAGCAAACATGTGAAAGTAAGGCAAATCCTCCCTCTAACTCTCTGGGAATAATCTACACAGAAGGCTGAGTTTTCAAAAATATTTCACAGCCTCCCTTCACAGTGTATGAAGGATTGGGTCTGGGCCATTACAAGTCTCAGGGTTGGAACTGGAGGACACATCACGACAGAAAGATGAAAATCCCACGCATAGCCAAAGTTCTGTCCTGGCTTTTCCAGTTAAAATATGTAAAGCATTTAATGTCTGAACCAATATGGGTATCTAGATGTATAAATGATAAGTTCTTCAGGGAGGACACACATTTTGGAAACCAATATATACCCTCTTCCATGACTGAAGAGGAAGTTTTTGTCCAAAAGTTATCCAAATAAATTCTCCCAAGAAGCAAATGAGTCTGCTGCCATTTGAAATTTATTACAAGAGCTCCTTCATCTATTATTTCTGCATCAAAATCTGGTAAATGATATAAACAAAGGATAGAGAAAAAAAATGAAGAATTCTTCAGCATGCCAACATTAAGGGTTGCTGTCTAGTTAAGGTGACCAAGTACAGCATTGAACAGTTTTCAACATGCAACAAAGCAGAGAACTCAGAACAGGGGATTTCTACAGTCTAGAGCAAGACAAAGAATTATCACACTTGACATTAAAAATGTTCACGTACAGGGAAAATGCGATAAGCTGTACCTCTTCAAAATTCAAAGCTATTGTTCTGCAACATCCTGTCAAGTGGATGACAAAGGAAGTTTCAGACTTGATGCAAACATTTAACAAGGATCTGATGAAGTGTATGGAGAGGCACAGGAACACACAGTTCACAGCCGCACATCTACAGATAAACACACACATAGTTCACCCACACATACACATGGAGAATGGCAAAGTTTCCATACATACAGCAATGTACTCTCCACATGCACAGAGGTATGCAGAGGACTACACAGTTCACTGACACATTCAGGGGCACGAAGTTCACACACAGAGACAGAGGAAAACCTAGTTCACATGTAAACACATGCAGTCACAGGCAGAGTAACTCAGGTCACACACGTACAGAACACAGGGTTCACACACACATGCATGCACACACTTACACAAAGAGGAATACACTTGATAAACACACACACACATACACAAAGGAAAATACTGTTCACTCCCACACATACATGCAGAGAAACTCACAGTTTACACACATACAAACAGTATAACACAGAACACACAATTCACATACATACATACACACATACATGCAGAGGAACACATAGTTGACAAACACATACAGAGGAATATACTGTTTACACAGAGACATGCATGCAAAGAAACTCACAGTCTATACACACACACACACACACACACACACACACACACAGACACACACACACACAGGATCACACTGCTCACAGATAGACACACGGGCACACACATACACAAACTCCATGTCTTTGTCCAACTACTCTCATGTGGAGTTCTCAGAATACATACTGAAAGAGGAGTCATCTACCTGCAGTTGAAAGACAGAGGGGACGAGCCAAATCAAGAGGGGTTTAAGATGATGGTGTTTTTCTGGCACTTGCAATAGTTAAATTATGTCAAAGGGTAGCAGCAACAGATCACATGTTGTCAGGGTAACCCATGCCAAAAGTATCAGAAAAAAAGAACAAATTCTAATAAAACCTATCTGTGTAAAAATTCCATATACTGATACTTTAACAAATTAGACTAGACTCAATCTGAGTCCAATGATTTACTGAGTCATAGGAATGGTTCACCAACAAATACAATGTAGTAAGGACTATGTAAAAAAAAAAAAAAAAAAAAAAAAAAAAAAGAAGGGTCAGCCCAGTTTGATTGTATTAAACCTGAGAAAGACAAAAACCTCTAATGCTTAAGACCTGGAAACTAAGTGATGGGCAAAATGTGGGGAAAACAAACATTAAATGGAAGTCGAAATGCTTTCTAAGGTGCCCTATTACAGAGCATTAAAATGAGGAACCCATGGGCCTTTATATTAGGTATGCACAATATGCAAAATTACCAAGATCTGACTGAGATAATTTCCATCAAATTGGAATTGAGAGAGTAATTAAGCATCCTGAATTTATGTCACAAAGTCATAACTTAGTCCATCTCTCACAACAAAATGCTTGTTTAAATGAGTGAGCCTTCAGTCCTGCTGGAGGAGCAGTTGGATATACAGGAATGAAGAAAATAAATGTGAATAAGACAAATTCATATCTATTGCTTTTATTAGAGTGACTGTGTACACCATAAGGCAAAAGGAAAAAAAATAAAACATCCTGAAAAATAAATAAAATAAGAATCAAGCTGCCTCATGCATACTGAATTATGTATCATATAATTCTTTCTTATTATACAAAGAATGACCCATAAGTTAGTGAGTGAACCAGCATGTTGCTTAGAACTTGAAATCTGTATCTTGATAGATTTTGGACTGTTTTATTCATCTATTTATTTTTAACTTGGGTTGTATAAATAAGGGGGGGTGAAGCTTGAAGGAGTAATAAACCTGCAATTTTGTATGCAGGCTCTGTTATGAAGGAAAATTTAAACAAAGAAAGGAGATGAAGACACTTAGAAATCGTATAGACAATTCAACTAAATATGTGATTAGGGAGAAATCTAGTGCTAGAGAATCTCCCAGGAATCCTCAAGGGTGACCCAAGCTAAGACTCCTAGCAATAGTGGAGATGGTGCCTGAACTGGCCTTCCCCTGTAATCAGATGATGACCTCCCTAATTGTTGTCATAGAACTTGTAAGGATTCAGGCATTATCCCCTATCACCTGGAAGAATGCTCTCAGGAAGGACCCTGGCCAGCCCAGGTAAAAAAGGACTCCTTTAGAAGAAAGACCTGTACCCACTTACACTCTCTTTTATGCTCTCCTTCCTCTCTCCTTCCTGTCCTTCTCCTGAGCCAGACAGGATTTTTCCTGTCTTCCTCTACTCTTCTGATCTCTCTCCATCTCTGTGTCTCTTTACCTCTGTCCTGTTTCCTTCTCCCTTCCTTCTGCTTTCCAATAAATCTTCTCGCTTAAGCTCTGCCTGGCATATCTGTCCCTCTGCCTTGGTCACCCTCTCCTGTCATGGATGGAATCTGCCAAGGTCCCCCAAGTGCTGACTCCTAATAGAAACTGCATCCAGTAACTGATGGAAGCAGATGCAGAGATCCACAGCCAAGCTCTGGGCCAACTACCTCCCGGGGTCCAATCAAAGAGAGGAAAGAGGGATTATATGAGCAAAGGGGTCAAGATCATGATGGAGAAATCCACAGAGACAGCTAGTGGGAGCTCAGAGACTCCGGATTGATAGCTGGAGTATCTACACAGGACTGAACTAGAACCTCTGAATGTAGGTAGATAAAACTTCTCTAACTTGCACAGTCTGTGGAGCCAAGATCTAGCCCCAGTGCATGAACTGAGTTTTTGGAGCCCATTACCTAGGGGGGTGGGATACCTTGCTCAACCTCAGTATGGGGGAGTGGGCTTGGTCCTGCCTCTCTACTTGACATATCAACTTTGTTGACTCCCCAAGGGAGACCTTACACTTACTAAGGAATGGATTGGGGGGGAGGGGTAGTGGAGGAGGGGGAAGGAACTGTGGTGGTATGTAAAATTAAAAAAAAAAAACTTTTAAATAAATAAATAAAAATTTAAAAAGTATACCAACCATGAAAAACTTTAAAAAAAAAATTAAGAACCAGGATTCAAAATTGAAGAGAACAAAATAAAAATGAAATTAATCAGTGAGAGGGTTAGCAAAGAAACTGACTGCAAATTCTTTGGGGGCATTTACCTGGGTGGGGATAGATTTATAAAATAGAAACATAGTTTCTATAAAATAGAAAAATAGTTTATAAAATAGAAACAAATGTTTTTGGAAACTTCTATATGGGAACCACACCATGAAAGGATTGGATCCATTAAGGAAGCTTGGGTCCTCGAGAGATGGTTTCCCCTTGTTAGTGTTTCAAATATGCATGATACAGGTAACCAGAAACTTAGCAATGAAAAGAGAAGCAGAATGAGATAATCTCAGTGAAAATTGAAATTCAGTTCTGAGAGAAATATTGACTACAGTGCTGTGAAGGCATGAAAAAAAAAAGCACTGTGGTGAAAATTTACAATGGCATAGAGACTTGGGGTGGGCATTTGAGATGATCCCCTTGTGATATATGTCTCTCTCTTCTTCCTTCCTATCTGAAGAGAAAATGTGAGCTTCTGCTGATCATGCAGTGTGTGGTGAGAGGAACAGGAAATTTTACAAAGCTGAAAAATTATTTTAAGTCATTGATTACACAGGTGGTCAAAGGGTCAGTGATGCTGATGATTATAAATGAATAGTCCCATTGATCTGCCCGCTAGTGCAGAGCTTACTCTACAAGGTTCAGCAATCTAAGTAGAGACATAAAGAAAGCCAATATTAGAGCCTTCTGCATGCTGAGATGAATGGGGGGATACAGGCACACAAATAGAATCGTGTGTGAACTGGATAGTCATGTAGTACATAACGGCATCTCAGCGATCAGCAAGCTGCATATATGACAGGCGTTCCAAAAAGTATATAATGCAGATGAACAAAATGCAGTTGTTGTTGTTCTTACACTGAATGCTAGCACACAATGCATACCTCACAAATCTTTGGAATTGCTGGTGAAAACAAACCTAAAAGCTGCATGTAAACAAAGGTACAACCAGCATGAGAGGCTAGCACAGCCAATAATGAGCACTATATGATGCTTTACAATAGCAATCAGGTAAGCTTTTACATTGTAATAATTATTTCATCACCATTGCATAGAAGCATGAGTTCCTTCAACTTATTTTCTAAAAGTGATATCCACACATAGCAGATTTTCCTTTTTCTGAATAGAAATGGAGAAGTGGATGGGGGTGGGTTTATAGGGGAGGTGAGTGAGAACTGGGAGGGAAAATATAGATGTTAGGTAATTAAGTAGATAGATAGAGAGATAGACAGACAGACAGACAGACAGACAGGTGCTAACCTAGCCATATTATAACCTCAGGCAGTTCTTCTATCAAATAATCAAGAGGGAGTGACTGTCATCAGAAGTTACATCTCAGGCCATGCGGTTGTCCGTGAAGACCTTTACTTTTGTTTGTGTTTTGTGTTTGTTTTCTTATAGACAAGATTTTACTCTGTAGCCAAAGCTGGACTGTAATTCTCTGACTGAGTCATACTTCAAATCTAGGATTACTATTGTGTGCTACCTAGGCTGTCTCTGAAAATTTTCTATGCCAATCTGTGGTTGTGGGAGACAGGGACAGTTCTTTCTCTGTGTAGGCAAAGGTCAGTGTTTGTGGCAGTGATTTAGTTCTAGAGAAAGAATATCAAAGAATAAATTAAAGATAGAGAAGTACAAAACACATAACAAATAATGTTCTACTATTACTTAACACAATGCTTCTAAAGTCTACAATAATTTTCAGTGATACGCCAGCGAATTCCTTTACCATTCAATCATCTACATCCATTGCAATACCTAGGACAAATTCCCTATATAGATGGATCATATTTTCTTTTACACAACATTTTCCTTTTTTTTTGGATGATTAGTTATAAAATGTCATTGTTTTCCAATCATCCACCATATCTAATATAGGGGTATGATGCACAGGTTTGTAGTTTAGAATCAATAGATTCTAAGAGCATATACCATCTAGCCAAGACAGTCTATACTTTCTAGGTTTGTATATTATTATCTGTGATTTTGAAGAGTAATTAATGTATCTGTTGATGCTGTCTCATGATTTTCCCACTGTTAATTGACACATAGTTCTAATATAATACTCAATAGAATGTAAAGAGAATTATGATGTAACCTAAGAAGGAAGGTGAATACTGAAGACAGAAAAAGTAGAAAAATGGCTGGGTTTGGGAAGTAAAGTATCTATCAAATACTAGAGTTCAGGTTTGCTATCATGGAAGTAGAAAAAGTCGATGGACCGGAGATATATTTATCCGAGTAAATTTCCCTGATACCTAAAATGATGGCTTGTTGCAACTTAATGATTGGCATGTGTTCCCATGTCATTTGTGACAGACATGCTTGAGGTATACATAGAGAATTATTACATGTGGCTCTACAAACAGCACAATGCAATGTGGGAAGTCAATTCATCTATTGTTAGTACAACCAAGCTCAGATTTATTGCTCTGCCACTGAATACCTATGCAGCCTACTTGAATAATTTTCTCATCTCATTGAAAGAGTTTATATATGATTTATACCCAGTTGGATAGAAATTAGAAATTTAAGACAAAAACCCTTAGGAATAATCTAATTGACCAACTCATTTTATAAGGGCAAAAAGCTGATAACTTTTAAATGTGCTTAAATTCAACAAATTGAAGTGCAACAAGATGAACTACTTGCTTAATTCATCTGCCATATTTTTTTATTTCCATTATTTTAGCAAGTGAATAAAAAAGGTAACATGAGAAATTACCAACTTTGTAAAAAAAAAAAAGATGCAACATCTGTAAAGAGATAAATTCCTTCATAGAAAGTTGATTAGAAAATTTAGATATGCAATGGATAAATTGCAGTAATTCAGCAATTCATAATCTAAAAAACACAATGAATATTTCAAAATATGGGTATAATATTAAAATGCTGGTCAGAAAGCATGGCCTACACCCTGAAAAATCAATATGCTCAAAAAATTATGACCTAAGGCATCTAACAAATAAATAGTCACATGAAGATTAAAAGCAACACTTAAATATCATAGATTCAAAGGTACCTGAATTTGAGTTTAATATTTAGTACTTATGATTTATAAGAGAATATAGTAGTCAGAAGTGAGAGAAAGGTGTAGAAAAATCACAAGATGTCAAGGGCTGAATAGAAGCCCTCTACTATGTATTAAAAGACAGTAAAGTAATATGTAAGTTACTTTTCTGACTCATAACATTCTTTAGAAACTTTATTATTTTATACTCAATACCTTACCATTCCATGCTATCACTTTCTTGGGGAAATAAGCAAAAGAAATGAATATTTTTTCTTTTAATATCAAGGATAATCTTATGAAAATATTTTATTTAAAAAATTATTTTTCATTTTACATGCCAACTCCAGTTCACTCTCCCTCTCCTTCTATGCCCCCTCACCTCCTCCCTTCCCATACACCACCCCAATCCACTACTCATAGCGGGTAAGGCTTTCCTTGGCCAGGTCATAAAGTCTGGTATACCAAATTGAGGCAGAACCAAGCCTTTCCCCCATGTATCAAGGTTAAGCAAGGCATCCCACCATAGGGAATGGATTCCAAAAAAACAGTTAATGCCCCTGGTTAGGTCCTGGAGCCACTGTCGGCACCCGCTCAGCCCACCTGCCAAAATATCAAGTTACATAGCTATTACACACATTCAGAGAGTTTAGTTCAGTCCCTTGCTGATTCCCCAACTGTCAGTCCATAGTCCATGAGTTCTCACTAGCTTGGGTCAGCTGTCTCTGTAGTTTTCCCCATCATTGTCTTGACCCCCTTGTTCATATAATCCCTCCTCCCTCTCTTTAACTGAACTCCAGGAGCTCAGCCAAGTGTTTGGCTGTGGATCACTGCATCTGCTTCCGTCTTAACTGAAGTAGAATTTTGACTGCCTCAACAACAACGAAAATGATTACAAACTTTTTTTTTCTAAGAAAAATGTTTCTAAACTCTTGTCATAAAATTGAAAAGAGATATTTTGTATTGTGGAAGGAAAAGGCTTAGTATAAATTAGCCAAATGTACATTTTATACTCAGAAAGGAATATTAATCCTGATCATTTCATAGTAGTGTAATTGAACACAAAATTTACACTACATTTTTTAAATGTTATTTGATCCTTATGTAATCAGAAAATGACTATGAAAATGAAATCACCCCAGGAGATGCTTATTTTAAGCAGTATATGCAGAAGTTCTGATTTGAATTTGGCAAGACTTCAGGAAAAAAATTGCTTCATATTTTAATTTTTAAAAGTATCCACAAAGTAAAAAGTGTGATAAAGAAAAATGGAAATACCACAATTCTAACTATATGATATTTTACTTAATATATGACAATACATTAATATCTCTATACAAGATACCCAACATATTATAGAAAATGTTACAAGTTATCTGACTAACTGAAGTCAAACATTAATTCAAGAGCTACTGCCATTCACTATCCAAGGTAGTGAGGAGGGTAAATGAAATATCTTTTGGGTAATTATCTTTTTAGCTTTAACATTGTTTTTTCTGGAAACATTAGCCCAAACTAAAAATAAACAAAATATTATCTAATGAGGAACTATACTTTGTATGTTTTATTATTTTGCTATAGCATTAGTCGAATTGTTATTTATTAGAAATAGGCACAATAACCTTAGCATTCACAACTTAAAATGGATTAACCAAGCCACAGATGCTCTAGTCATAACTGAGAACAAATGTAGAGATCTAACATACACAGACACAGACACAAACTTGGAACATGGGAACCAACAAAAATACAAAGCATATAATACTTCAGAAGCAGAAAAGAATAGAATTGGAGAATGCAAACAAAAAACTTTCCAACCACCTTACTATAGGGGTGACTTAGAAAAATATGGGATAAAGGGAACAGGAAAAACCAAATGACTATGTTGCAATTTTGCTCCTTGTCAAAAGCAAGTAATGATGACTCCCACCAGGAAAAGCTAAATTGAGAGTTGAGAAATTGCATGAAATGGGCATAAAATGGGAGACACAGTGTTTTTGAACAAGGAAAGGTGCTTCCATTAGATCCTGTTATATACAATATTTCCTATTTGTCCATGATATGCAACTCAATCACTATTACATAGCAGGGAAACTCAGTCTTCTATCCATCACACATTTACTGAAATGGAAAACAAATAATACAGAAGGTTAATGTCATGAAAGGAGTAATTTTCCAGTTATACTAGACCTGAAATGAATCAATAAAAGAACAGACACATCAGTATATGAGCAGAGGAATAAAAGTACTGAATAAACTCATTAGACCAGAAAAGTGCCAATAAGAAAAGGCAATGGGAATTATCACACTAGGCTCATAGAAGAGGGGTTATTTTTCCCAAACTTGCCATGCACTGATTATCCAATTCAATAAAAATATAAATGAGTATAAGATACATCCATAGTCACCAGGTAGAGTCCAAAGGTCTATTTGGCATAGATTCTCAAGAACATGTTTCTGAGCACATACAGTATAACATATCAAACAAACACTGAATTAGACTTTCACTAGACACTTGCTTCATTCAGACTCTCTATCCTGCAGGATACAAGGAGAGTATCTCTTTTTCCTTTCCTGTCACTGTTTATTCATATATATTCATTATACAAAATAGTTGGTTTTCTTTACAACCTCTCTCTTTAATGTTTTGACATGGGCGTTGGGTCCCCTAGAACTGGAGTTACAGACAGCTAGCTGTGAGTTGCCACGTGGATGCTGGGAATTGAACCCAGGTCCTCTGGAAGAGCAGTCAGTGCTCTTAACCACTAAGCCATATCTACAGCCCCAGGGTTTCCATTTTTATATATTAATCCTACCAATCCATGAGCTGGGGAGCTCTTCCCATCCTTTGATACTTTATTTCATTTTTTAATTGAGTGTTTTAAGTTATTACCAAGCAAGTCTTTCACTTGCTTGGTTATTGTTACCCCAAGATATATTATATTTTGAGGCTATTTGAAATGCTCAGTACTCTGAAGGCTACCAAAGGAGAAAAGTAAGCATTGCCGTAGCTACAAACCACTCAGCCTATAAAGGTGTTCTGCCTGAAGATACTCTAGTTCCATGGTGGCAGAACACTTCTGAGAGTAAGAAAATTATCTTATTTGACTTAAGGCCCTCTCCATGAGATGGAACCCATACCAGATGCAACTTGTGTGACCTGGAACTGGAGACTAGATAGTCCAAGGCCCTACAGGACATTCAAGTACCACAAAAGAAACAACAAAATGACATTCTACTATACTCCTAGGTCAGGGCCTTGCTCAGTTGTCCCCAGAGAAACTTCTTCTTGCAGGAAATGGGAACAAATACAGTGACCTAAGAACCAGCAATTGTGCGGAGAGTGAGCAACCTTAGATCACTCAACCATAAATGAAATGTTGTCATCAAATCCCTTCTTTCACAGAGTGGGGAGCCCCATGGAAGAGAAGACAGAAAGAGAGTGAGTGCCAGGAGGGATAAAGGACACCAAGGAGGCAAGACTTTCTAAATGCAGCAGGACCAATGCACACAATGTGCTAAAAAATGTGAGACTCCTGCACAAGTCCTGTGCTTGTCTGTACCAGACAGGGTATTAGAGCTGAAAGGAGAAGTAGAAAAATGCCCCAATCCATAACCCAGAAGATATCTTTCATTGTTGACCACTCATAAATGGAAAATGAGTTTTCTCCAAGGGAGTCTTACTATGGATAGCCCTTATGCCCAGAAAGAGATAGACAACAGAAAACAGACTCAATGGTGTCTTTGGAGGATTCCTGTGCCATACGTTCATATAAGATTCTGTGTTTATTTATGGTTTTGGGGTTTATGTGGAATCTCTGACTATGCAAATATATCTGCTTCTATATCTGTTTCTTGAACCTTTTCTTGGGTTCTTTTCCTTCTTTTTTGCTTAATTTGCCCTATTCATATTTGATCATTTTTGGTTTATCTTATTATGTTGTATTATTTATTATCACTTAGAACATGATTTGCTTTATACAAAGAGACAGAAAGAGAATGGGTTGAGATCAGAGGGGACATAGGGGGAAGGAGTAGAGAGAAAAATTGTAACTATAATATACTATATAAAAAAAATCTACTTTCAATAAGAGAAAAGAACAGAAAAAGAAATCGTTAAAAGTTTCTAATTACATTCGCAAGATGTGAAAACTGTAATTTCTGAATTAAAGAATAATTTTGTATGTTTTACAAGAAGTTAGCCATGGCATAGTAGAATCTATGCATACCAGTGGGAAAATAATAAATTATCTGGGGAGAAGAAATACTGGATAAAATAAATTGGACAGAAGTACAATTATCTCAGTAACAATGCCAAGTGGTTGAACATAGATGGATAAATAGATAGAAGATAGATAATAGACAAATTATATATAGGTGACTACAGAACTAATTAATCTCTCTCCTAGGATTTAATTCTCCAAGATGGCATGAAATTCCCCTATGTATGTGTCAAGTGACATGCATTCATTTTACAGGAATAATAAATAGGATTATTATTTTTATTCCAAATTTAAAAAGCTAAATTATCTGATACGTTTGGAAGAAGAAAGAGAGACAATTTTGATCTTCCTGGCTGAGTCCTATGATGACACACTGCTCAACATCTCTGTTTTAAAAATCCTTCAAAATAGTTCAAGAGAATTATAAGAATCTCAAACTATAAAGTACATAGTTGCAGCATAATGGGCTAAATAATGGAGGGATAAAATGTGAAATATAAAGCATACCTAAGAAACAGTTGGCACTAATTTTATATGGAGAAACAGACACTGAAAATTAAGTGAACAGTCTAATTGACTGCTACAAGGCATTGGTTAGAAATCCAGCAGGTAGCCTCACAGATTTAGCCTGTTTCCATCCTGCCAGGGTGTAAAGTGATTCCTCTATTTAAGGCATCAGAGTGTCGCTTTTCATTATTTTTATCGTAAATGTGCCCGACAAATGACTAAGCAGAAGGTAAAGTCAATAAATACAGTGACATAAATAACTTGGAGTCAAGATCTTAAGGATTTATTCTTGGCTTCTTCAGCAACATGTTTGATGGTCGTTGGCAAGTCACTTAACCTCCTTGTATTGCAGAGAAAGTGAGGACAAAAGTGAACGCTCAGACATGCTGTGAGATTCCGTGACTAATGCTGCTAACTAATTCAGAGTGAGTCAGTATCCATGTACCTCTGCCATAATTAACGGCATTATTAAATAGTTCTCAAGGAGCTATAAATACCTGCCTTATACTCGACACTCAGGGTGTCTGCTGCTCTGTTTTAAAATATACAGGGTTTTTCCTTCTCATAAACTATATCCAGAAGCAACTCTATTTTCCCTCTACTTTCCCTACAGAACTTTTCTGCGAACCTCTTAAAGAAAAGTGACTGTTGTGTGTGTCACCACAGCCAACGTTTCTCTAGGAAACACGACAGGCACATTTTCCTCATCATGGCTCCATCCAGTCTGATTCCATCACCAATTAACTGAACACTGTCAAATGCAAACATGAATAATTATTCACCATTTTATGGCACTAGCATTTGGTAGATCTTAACATACATTTTAGAAATATTTCTTTCTCTTATAACCCCTTTGGCTGGGCCCTACTCTTGTATGTGTATGTAAGTATGCATGTGGAATGTGTATGAATATATAATGCATGCGTATGTTAAAAGCAGACAAAATAGAC
The DNA here is from genome assembly GCF_943737965.1 of Phodopus roborovskii. Taxonomy (NCBI): domain Eukaryota; kingdom Metazoa; phylum Chordata; class Mammalia; order Rodentia; family Cricetidae; genus Phodopus; species Phodopus roborovskii. The sequence continues at coordinate 12,743,462 of NW_026125489.1, forward strand.
CTATTCAATGAGTGTAATCACATTGGGAAGGGGAACAAAAACAAGAATTCCAGTAACAACAAAGCCACAAAATCTGTCTTCAGACTGCTGATATGTAGTTTAGCCTTACTTGAAGATAATAGCCATGCACAACTGAAAAGTCCTGGGCAAAGTATGGTTCCATCTATCATCAAACCATCATTGTCTGATCTCGGGTTTCTTCTTCAAGATGTCTGTCTCCTAAGTTTGTGAACATGATTTTTACATCAAACTTGGAGGGCCCCAATGTCCATCCTTTGGGCCTTCCTGATTGTCTAGTCCACTCCCTTTATTGACGCAGGGACTCTCCATCTCTGAAATAGACTGTCTATTATCTTTGGCCTGATCAGGAATTGGACAGTTTTTATTATTAAATCACAATTAAGCTCCTAACCACATACTATATATATATATATATATATATATATATATATATATACATAATATATATATTATGTATATATATATATATATATATATATATATAATAGTCTATAAAAGTCTATTCCTTCCTTTTTAAAGAGTGTGTTCCCTATTCTTTAAATACATGTGCGCGCGCACACACACACACACACACACACACAATCACGTTTATAACTAAATAACTCAACTGTGTTTTCAGCTTGATGACCAGGTTTCCAATTCAAAATCCATAACATAGCAAGACTGTCCTTGCATATTTTGTGTTGTATGGGCTTAAATATGATACAACTTCCTTCTACGATATTTTGTGAGGATTTAGCAAAACCACTTCCATGTACTTATCAAATATCTCTTGAGTACCTTGTGTAAGCTAGGCATTGCTCTAGGAATGGGGTAATAACCACAGAAAAAAAGTAGCAAGGTCATTGGTTTTTGGAGCTTAAGAGTAGTGGGTGAAACAAACTACAAACAATCTAATTAAAGTAATATATTTGATAAAGTTGAAATTAGAGTAGTGAATTGGAGGCTCCTTTCAGTTGGTCATTGAGCTGTTTGTTTTGTACTGTGTACTGTTAGAAATATGTGATTAATAAAATAACTGGCATGCCATATTCCATGTGGAATGCCAATGGTCTGTTGAAGGAGCAGCAATCAATTCAGGCCAGTCTTCTTTTATTCTCTTTGATTTTTTTAAGAAAGGAAATATGGTGGAAGACACAGCTTTGTTTCAGAACTGTGGGCATTTTTATTTGATTGTAAGAGTAATGAATATTATTTATTCCTAGAATCCCCTACCACATTTGTATAGAAACTGTCTTCATGATTGTGCTAACAGAAGGCCATTTCTGTAAATGTAAGGTGAGAAGGAAGAGAAACAATCGACAGAAAGTTAAAGTGATCGTATATACAAAGTAATTCATCAATTAGAGCAGGCATTGCTTGAGTAAATATTGAACATACATGTATCACAGCTTCCACTAGCATGCATTAAATAACTAATTATTCAGAGTTCTCAGTTGATAATTTGATACAAAAATTTGACATTTGTTATGTCTACCATTTCATTTAATTGCAAATTAGAATCCCGAGTGTATATTTTTTAAATTATTTCTTCACAACATGCCATGAGATTTATTAAATTAGGAAGAGAAATTGCCTGTAGACAGAGACTCCTGCAGTACATTCTGGCCACCCAGTGTCCCGGCCCATAAAGATGGCTCTGCTTCATCTTGGTTAAAGGTCAGAGAGTTCAAAACTATCCTTAGTAAGTCATAAGACCTAAAGGTCTAAGGCATGACTACTGTAGGATGTTTTGATCTTGGTAGTGGATGTGTTATCTAAATAACAACAGACTTGATCTGAAGTATGGTTACTCTTGACCCTCAAGGCTGGATAACAAGAGATTGAGTCTAAGGTTGTTTATAAAATGTTTGGGGGATTAAGGAAGAAAATCTGTTCTTTATACATGATAAAGAAGTCTTTTGCCATGTCCCCCTTTTGTTTGGGGAACTTATTGTTGAAGAATAAACTTGGGGCATCCAGTATTCATTGGATTGCCCTCCCGACTCTATCCTGTCTCTGTGTTCTTCTTAAGTGTCTTCACATGCCATTTCTCAATCCACATTCCCCATCTCAGATATGAACCAGGCAAGTTGGCTGGATCCAACTGATGGGTTAGGACATCTCAGGCACTGGTTTGCCTTACAACATCCTTCCACTACGCATACACACGCAAACCAAGCTCAAGCATACACTTCCATTCACATGTGAAGGCCTAAAGGGGGAATGGAATTCATGGCTCCTGGTTTTCAAAGAAATGTTTGTCATTCATAGTGTTTTCCAGAGCAAAGTTACAAGTTAATTTTGGAGGGTGCTAAGAACATAGTTCATTGGTAGGCTCTTTGATAAGCATGCATGAAGTCTGAATCCAACAATGCCAAAACAATAGCAACAAAAACAAGTTTCGATCTTGGTCAGTGTGATACTCAGTCAAGAAATGTGAAGAAAGTATCACTTGATTTCTCCTACATTAAGGCTAAAAGAGCTTGGTTTGGCTCAAAAAGTTTAGCTTTTCTAAAAGAAAGTATGAATTTTTATGATGTCTGAATTTTGACCAAATCATTTAAGATTTGTGTAATAGCTCAGACTCTAGACTACCAAGTCAAAGGGGTTAAAGGTTGTAACCTGTCCCTGTTTTTATGAAGTATATGACAATAAGAATGTTTAAGCTGATATTTTTTCTCATTAGTATAATAACAGATGATTAGGCAAGAATTTGTATAAGGATATTATTGTGGTTTAATAAGGATCAGGATAAACAAATAGGCCAAACACATGTTTATTCAGGCAGAAATATCTTACAACCTAGACAGATGAACACCAGCAAGTTCCACCAGCAAGAGAGCATTCCTGCCTCCTCCTCAGACCTAGTTCTCAGGTCACTTCTGCCCCTGGCTCTACCCTCCAATGGGCGTTGTCAGTACCACAGAAGCAGACAAAGTGAATATCTCACTACAATTATCCTTTTAGTCTAAAGAAAAGATTTAGGCTTGATACAAAACTATATACAAAATAATGAATAACATTAAGAAAAGGAAAATCGAGAATCCTAAGAAAAGGAAAATCGAGAACAAAACGACCTACATATCTAGTCCTAGGGTGAAGGCAAATGGAGTTTACAATAGAGTTGTCCTAAGCTGGAAAGTTTAAGTCTAGTACCTAATATATCTAACTAGGAAGAGAGAATAATAGTTGTGATAGTTTAATCTTCAGCATAATCAAGACCTGAGAAGGAAAATAACTATACTAAGGCAGACAGGAAGTACGGATGGGCAACTTCCAAAAGGTGCAGCGAGGACAGAAACAGCAAAATACCTGGACAGTCACCCAAGGTCTCACAGCAACCTTGGTACACACAGTTTTGGCTAAGGCCAATAGTACTTGACAGATCACATGTCTGCATGTCTATAAAGTGATTGAAGATTAAGCATCTATGTCCTCAATGATAAGTTTATCAGTAAGATAACATGTTTTTGCATACGTAGTAAATATAGGCATTTTTCTAGAACTAATGAAAGGTAATGAATTCTGCATGCACAATTAATATTAAAACTTATAATTTAATCTATTGATTAATTCTAACTGTAAAAATAACACACATTTAGATTTTTCAATGAGTGACAGCCCCTTAATAAAATTGTTCACAACCTGTTGGTTTAATGTATTCTAAACCTTCAACAAAAACCTAAGGTGTAGTAATTAACATGAACATATACATTGTAAAATTGTTTCTCATATATCTGACAAACTTGGCTATTTCTAAGTATATATAAGAAGTTTTTTTTTTTTTTTTTTTTTTTTTTTTTTTGCTGTTGATGTGGAAGAAACTCCTGAAAATATCTTTCTTCTTCCCCTTTGTCCTACTTTTCTCTTGGTACATTGAGGCCAATAAACCATTTGTATTCTCTTGCTCTGGATTCATTTCCGTGTGCCCAACCCTAGGCTGCCTTGGGGAATCTCTGACAGACAACTCAAGGGTAGTTGTTTGAACTGTCTGACTGTAAAAGGCAAACTTCTCTCAGCCCTGATCACATCTACGGAATCCTGGAGGTGCCTCTCACTAAATGATTCGGATATCTAATTTTCATTACTAGACACAAAACCCCTGCTAGCTGAGCATCAGAAAATGAAAATACACCAGCACAGAATGACTGTGATTAGCGCCCTTTTCAAGTCAAGAATTGCACTGAAGATTTCTGGCTCAATTCCACAATGTTTGGTTTCATAGGCTACTGCTGTGCTTGTATGTATAATTGTCATTTTTAATTAGCGTGCACATAAACTTTTATGTATGGCTTTGGCCACTCACATGTCAGGTGTGTTGGTAATTCTTCAAAGGAACTGTACTTATAGCTTTCCCCATAAGCCTCACCAAGAAAAGTCATAGACTTCTCTTCACTGCCACCTTGTGGTAGAATTTTCAAAGTGAAATCGTCCAGTCTTGGAAAGAAAGTACCTGTTCTAATCTCATTAAAACAAAGATTTTTTTTTTTTTTAAGGCAGTACTTGGTTTGAGAATAGTAGGTAATCTTGCAATAACATTGATTGCTCATTTTATAAAACCTAAAACCTTCATAGGAAATCACCACTTAAGATAAACATGTTCTTTATTCTCTTAATTTCTCTAGGTGCCTTGATCAACAGGGAAGAAAACAAAAGAAAAATATATAATCTCCTATAAAACAAATGTGACATCCATCACATTAATTCAATACCATTTTCTGTTTCGATGATTACTTTCTATGAAACTTAAAATCTAAGAGCTGAACAAACATGTAGTTAACAAGAAATTATATTTGGTACAAGAAAAGTTACAATGTTAGATATCTGACACATAATTAGGTAATCAACTATTTTCCATTAGAACCAAAATAATCAATTGTTAAGTAATATTTGAAAATTCTCACTGTGACTTTCAATATGATTTAGTTATTTTCTCTAAGAAAAAACTGATTTGCACACTAGAATAAAGTAATTTGATTATGGCTTATCATTTAAAGGTTATGACAACCTAACAGGAAGCATCAAAGTAGACTCTTGCTTAATTGTCGTGCTGGTTTAAATATTGATACAAAGAATTTGACAGGGGACCACCGATACTTCAAGTTCATAAACCAGGGGTTAGTGGCTTTTCTCATTGCTGTGGCAACAACGTAAAGAAGGAAGATTTTATTTTGACTTTCAGAATGAAGGGATATGACTTATTGTGGTGGGGAAGGCATCAAAAGCATGAAGCATCTATGTACCTTGCATCTGCCATCAAGATGTAAAAGTTGAACACTGGTTCACTTCTCCCTTTTATTCATTTCAGGGCCTCAGCCCATGGAACAGAGATACCCACATTCGAGGTGGGTCTTCTCAAAGAAATGAACCAAATTTGAAACTTCCCGCCAGACATGCCCAGAACTTTGTCACTGAGGAGACTACATCCTGTCAAGTTGGCAGTCAAGTAATAAACATTACACCAGGTGATCTAAAGAAGGGAAATTTGTATAATACTAGGTCATTGAAAACTCAACTTTCAAAAATGTTATTAGAGATTTTTTTATAAGTGTCTAATGGCTATATTATAACTACCTATATTACAAAGCTGAAGTAAGTTGGCTTCATGAAATGGACTGGGAAACTTTGCTTCAAACATAACTTCACAGTCTAGGAAACTTTTGTGGTTGTTGGGAACGTTTTTATTTTCTTCTTCCCCAAATGTGCAGGAACACTGTGTTTCCAAGTTTTATTTATTCCTTCAAGGAAAAAAAAAATGGTATCTTCCTGACTCTCAAGGCTAAGCTACTCACACACGGACTCCGACAAGATGAAAAGATTGATGACTGATTCCAGTTCTACCAGGTAACATATTGACCACCATCAGAGGAGAATATGTAAATTCAGTCCAAGTCTGAGTGGGAAGCCATCCTTAGTTAAGTTCACTCATCTTCATCATTTTCAGTGATTTTCCAAAGAGAATGATGTGGCAGTAGTTAGCATGTCATCCTTGGACCAGAAGCACTGTAGCCTTCGATGTCTATGAACATAAACTATAACCAACCAAGACATTATTAACACAGCTAAAAATTTCCTCAATGTGCTGTGGAACTGTCTGCAATAAATAATAATTATAAAAACATTGATAGTGATATGAGGTTACAAGCCATAAGAAAATAGGCCAAAGAGATGGCTGTTGGGGGTAATGTTATTGTCAATCTATTCCCACCATAGGATGCCTAAATTTATATGAACACTCACAGGTATCCACATTACAATGAACTCTAGAACGTATGTTTTGTGCCACATACTATATAGCGTGGTCTTCCATTATAACACTCTAACTAACCACAGTGGATACGGATGACAAAAATTTTCATTTGAGTTGCCACTGATTTCTTTTCATGGCACATGTGTCTTTCATTTCGGTCTGGTCTGCACCAACTATTTCAAAGTTTGCACTTTACTGACTTTATGAAATCTCTTCCACTACACCTTTGAGATGGCCCCATCTTATTAATGGGTGAAATATATTTAAATTGTCTGAGAGATGTATTTGTTCTTCCTGTTTGCCGCCCTAGGATACATGAGACTAGAAACTCTATCAAAGATAGTCTTAATTTACTTGCTAGCATTCTTTCTCTGTAGGAATAATTTTGATTAGTAGGAAAGGGGGATTTCTCATTGCTTTCCTTCACAGGCAAATAATACATTGCAGTTGTGTCTCTCCAGAGCCCGGGAACCTTCAGATTCATTGTCTAATTAATTCTCCTAACACTGCAGTAGAGTAACACTAGGGAGTAAATTCCCATTCTACATCTAGGGATATTAAAGGGCTTATACTATGTCACCATGCCAGTAAAAGGCAGACATGAGGAAACTGCTTGAGGCTGGCTTTTATTGCATGAGTGGCTCATTATTTATCTTATTACAAGAAAGTCTTCAGAGATCACTAGCCCTAGGAGTTGAGAGCTAAGCAACTTTCTTTTGTGTTTAATTGTAAAAAATGTTCATAGGGTAGTTAACAATGTAACGTAATAGCTGGTATTCTAATAATGCATAGAATACACTCATTCATGTTTGCTCTAACTACATAACAATTTATCGTTCATTAGTAATCATGTAATATTAACATTCAATAATAAGTGAATGTGGAATTGAATCATTTTGTTGACTTGTTCCTTTCATTTATTATTAATAAACCAGTTTAATCACCTTCTGCATCCCATGAGAACTATGCACTCAAATACATTTTAGTTCATTATGATGATAATGTATTTTTAAAAGTACTTTTGATACACATAGAGGAACAATTTAAATAACATAATCATTTTATCTGTATCATTTCTACATCTAAATAAGATTCGATCCTATTTATAAAAAAATTGGAAAGACATAAAGGCTTAAGAAGTTGTGTGCCCCCACAATTTTTCTTGCTGAATTAAGAAAGGAAACAAAAATGAAATAAAGAAAAAAAAACAAGAAAATGACTATCTGCATAATGCACACAATGAATTTGATTATATCTCTAAAATTTAAATCTCAGAAATTTCTGAAGCACAGGGTTTGCATTCCCTGACAGACTTCAAGGTTAAGTTTCCAGTTCAAGAAAGACCAGGGATTTTGAGTTAGAATCTTTTTTCATACTTGAACTTTGAGATCTTTAGAACAGAGACGCAAATTCATTTGAGATTGTCTTTTTTGTAAGTCAGTGGATATTAAATCTGAAGCAAAGTTTAAAAAATGCTTTTGTATTTCCCTTTTTTTTTTTTTTTTGCATAGACATTTATGGAGTAAATGAAGTGAACAGTAAAGGTAGAAGGTCAAGTAAGTTTAAGAAGCAATGTCCCAGTCACCCTGGTGGATTGATGCCATCTCCTGGAACTGGAGAATCACTACATTGCCTATTACAACATCCTGTTACAACATCCCTGAAAGTCTAAAATTCAGGATTGTTCACAAGTGAAATTTAGATAATACGAATACATTATATGGCATTGCTTCTATTTTTCATCTTACATATATTTTAATTTTTACATGGGTATTATGTTTACGCAATTTTCTTTCTCCATCTACCTGCCCAAACACAACCTGCAATCACACTATTCCCTCTTAAATCCATGAACTCTTATTCCATAGTTATTATGGTTACACACATGTCTACTCATATATGCATGTGTTTAGGGATGATTATGTGGGATTGAATAAACTATTGGGGGTTCATTTTCTGAGAAAACGAATTTCCACCAATTGACTGTAGCCCTTATTTTAGGAGTGGGGCTGTGTGAAATTTCTCCCATTCACAATAACATGTTAATTTGTGTTAATTTTTCCATTTGTGAAACATGAAATTGCTTTCCTTGTCTTATTATTCTTAACTACAGTATCATGTTGATGTAGGCACATTCTGAACATTATCAGCAAAGAGGGCAGAGAACCTTCCACAGAAACACTCAGCCAAAGCCTCCACAAAATGATGAGATTTAGAGTTTCCAGTTATTGTCATAAACTGGATCAGAAATCAATATGAATTACTTACTGGACATGCATGCCTTTATTTTCAGACTACTCACAAAATATCTGAAGCTATTCTCTGCATATTTTTTTTCCTCAGGACTGCCTGTATATATAGACTTAGAATAACAGCACCTAAAATCTTGTTCAATTTCAGATGTATGTTGTTTTAACTTAATAATGGCCCCTAAGAAAGTTATAAGGGAGAATCTCCTTTCTACAATCTAACACTTTTGAATTAATGATGAATAACATTTTATATAAGCAGCAATCATTGCTGAAAGGCAAAATGGTCTTTCACCTTTTCATTGGGAAACTCCTCTCAACAAATCATGAGGTGCTACTAGAGACTGAAGATACTAGGAAAATAAAATGTACATCACTGGGAAACAGTGGAAGGTGATTTAACCACAAGAAGTTGGAGAGATTGGCAAAACCATATAGGAAGTAATTAAAGTTCTGAAGCTACATTATCACTACTGTAGTAACCTAACTCTTTCATTGTTCCATAAAAACACCCATACATGATAAACAAATAAATTAACTAACTATGTGACTATAAATATTATTATACCAGTGAACTAGATTTGTTGAGTGACCCATAGTTTACTATTCCCTACATTAAAGTAAAAATAACGTTTGATATATCACAGTAAAAGTCATTGCTCAAACAAACTCTTGCACTAGTTATCAAAATAAGACAATTTTTATCTTCTCAAAAACAAGGCATTGAATTGACCTTCTCAAAGTTACTCTCTAAAATATAAAATTACTCAGTTCACTGAGACTTTATACTTTAATAAACACAATAATCATTATTTTTATAAAGTCAAAAGAACATCCAGACAACCATTCAAATTATTTAGGTTTTTAAAAATAATTTTCCTCGGTAGGAAAAAAAATAAGGTAGCTCTTATCCAGATATGTTTCTTTGCTGTTTTATTGTGTGAATCATCAGAATTCATCATGACTCCCTTGAAGAAAATAATATCCTAGCAGATTTCATGAACCCCAAAGCCCCAGGGAACACAGCACAGACACAGGTAAAGCATGTGTTTCTGACAGTACCCCTAAGATTTATAGAGAGAGCATGATTTGTTTGCTCATTCACAGACATGCATTCTATCACCCATCACTCCAGACTGTAAATCTCGGTTTTGAATACCATCCCCTTCTTTGTCTGATTTCGAGATTCTCCAAGAGAACTCATTTTATGGGTCAATGAAATCTCAATGTCTGTGTCCCTATATGGTTTCTATTACCTTTACCTCTCTACTTATTTCAGGGTATGTTTCAATTGATGTCTTCCTCTGTCTTGTGATGTCCTGCACCAGATCCATTCCAGGAAATGTTTTCCCCACTTACTCTTTCTCTCTAGATGACTTGACCACTATGGTGGGCCCAATTCAGTCTGGACTTTACAATGATAAAGCAACACATTTACTAATCATGTGTTCAAACAGTACAAACCACAAGTGGTGAAAAACAAAAGCTCTTCCCCAATTCAATGAAATTCAAAGCATATTTATTTATTTATTTATTTATTTGTTTGTTTGTTTGTTTGTTTTACTTTCATTCTATCACAGATGCTGAACAATTGGATTCAATCATAATCATTTGAAAATTTCCCCAGGAATTGTAACTAGAGTCCATTTAATTTTTGATACAGTTAGTCACCCTTGCTGGGATTTTTCTGCTTCAAATGAAGCATAAATGATATGCAATTCAACTGTCACCAAATAAGAAGGTATATTCAAGAACATGGAACAGATTAACCAAAGGCAAGAAGGAATATATTAAATTCTTCAGAGAAACACCAAGCACATCATGTCAAGATGTTGAAGGATGTAAGTTGAGATAAAGACTATTAAAAATGTAGGCTTAAAGGTAATCATGAAGCCTTTGAATACCAGTGTGGAAATCAGATTTTATTTTATCCAATGATAGTAGATACTTGGAAAAGAAGTAGCATTATCAAATGTATAACGTCAGCATGTATGACATCATCAAATGTATTAGATGAGGAAAAATCTTGGAGGCAAGCAAACAGGTTGGGGAGGTAATGGATTCTTCCCTACAGAAGAGTATTGAGCTCAAGCTGGAGGTCATGAGGAGAGGTAAAGCTGAGAAACTTTAAAATCTAAGTAATGAAAAGGCAGTTGTTGGATGACATCTCTTAAGGGAACACTCCTACTCTTCCTCCTCATCAAAGAAATATGCGTAGCTGCGAAAGGGCTTGCTGCTGTTTTCTTGCTGAAACAGGTGCTTGACAGGGAGCAAATTCATTTCATGACAATGATGTTTGAGCTTAGCCCCAACTCCTGCTCACTCTAATTACATATTTAGCATTTTATTTAATTTGATCTATTTTACCCACAAAATGCTTGCCTCACATTGGGATATTCTTCATCCACTTGCTCTCCCTTGTTCTTACTTCAAAAATCACATGCTACTTTGTCAGAACTTCTCCAACAGGGAATTTTTAACTCAAATTGAGCTTTTTTTGATCTTTAGAAGAGCAGTATTAGATTATTGACTGCTCCAACAATAATTTGTCAGAGACAAAAGTATAGATAGTTAAAATAAAAAAGGCAAAAAATTTAATTGTGACACTAAGAACAATGGAATATTTTATTGAAAATAATCTATTGGTACCTGTTATGATTTTATACAAATGAAATAGCTTGTGATGCTCTTGGTTTGTATTTTTTTAATTGCTGTTTCAGTCTTATGCTTTCTCTACAGAAAAGGAAGATACATATAGACAGCAGCAGAAGAATAGTATTTAATAAAGTGATATACTTTTAATATCTACAAAATGTAAAAATGAAATAAAAATAATTATAAATAATTATTAAGCAGTATCAATGCATTGCATATAATATGCTAAGGAGTATCAATAATGGAATAAATCATCTAATCTTCTGGTTAGCCGTTGGAAGAGTCTTATTGTGGATATAGTTAATGAATTAAATCAATACCAAATGACTTCCTTTATCTAAGACAGTCTTTTAGAGTATTCAGTAACCATATGATATATTTTAAGACCCATCATTAATGATCCCTGCCTTCTTGTGGATGTTTTTTCCTAAGATAATAGTGGAGGCAACTACTAAATAAGGATTAATTAGTCAAAAATTCACTGAATTTGATATACCTAAAGAGCTTAGATTAGTCCATCATAGTTATAATTACCTTATGTGTTGCACCTCTTTTTCTGAGACATTACCATTTAAAAATAAAGAGAAATCAATAATTAACATCTATTTAGTTGCTAGACTGTGAATGTGTGTGCTGAGAATTCAAAGAGGAGAGAGAATGCCATTACCCCTAATGACTTAGTACTGGTTTTTGAAAGTGGTCTATTAATAACTATAATGCTGGGCCTGAAGAGATGGCTGAGGTTAGGAACATGGACTACTCTTCTACTGTGACTGCTTGAATCCTAGCACCCACATGACAGGTAATAACTCTGTAACTACAGCTCCCAAAGGTTCAGTACCTTCTTCTGGACATCATGAACGCTGAATGCAAGTTGAGCATAAATTAACATGCAGACCAAAATCCTGCATGTTTTAACTAGTATAAAAATCTTTAATAAAAAAAACTAATTATAAACCTAAGTGATAATTGTGGATTATATATATATATACACATATATATATCATATTAGGTTTAATATATGCACATAAAATTAATAAAATCATTTTCAGCAAACATGCTTCTCACTGACTACTTATCATGTTGTGATACATATTTTGCATTTTACCACAGAATAATAACTCAGTCTACATGGAAAACATGTAAGCAAACACATTGTAATATATTATGGTAAACACAAAATTGGAATGAACTAAGTATCACATAGGGGAGACTGATGACCCTTGAATCGACTTGAGTCACCAAAGGAACAAATATCCACAAAGATCAGATGTGAACACATATTTGGGAGAACCTCCTGTGAGCAGTAAGTAAGCAAAAGTAGGTGGGGTGGGTTTTCAGTCTACAAAGTGTATGCTTTGACAGGAAAAAAGAAAACCACAGTTGAACAGCAGAAGGAGCCTCAGATTCCAGCAAAGAGTCTAAGAAAAATTTTCCCACACTAATAAGAAATCTTAAGGAAAAGTTTCTCATATGAGATGTCTCTTAAGAGCACAAAGGGACCTACCAAATGGTATTGGTTTACCACATGCTTTGTCCTCAGCTGAATTCAGCCCAGAAGTGTGATACCTCAGTGAAGCAGCATGGAGTGTGGGTGTGAAGTCATCAGCACCCCGGTAGACACTGACTCAACTCGAGGGAGGCATTAACTTGGATACCTGAGTTTGCTTTTAGTGTGAGAAACACTTCACTCTATAGGTACCATCTGCCACTCTCTCACTTATAAGAAATGTCAATTAAACCCATGTGCATATGTACACACACACATGTGTACACATGATCTCCACATTATGTATTAAGAAAGGCTCTCCTCCCCAGCTCTGAGATTGTCTTTTCTTTAAACTAATTTAGTTTCTTTTATGTGTATGTATGTTTTGCCTGCTTGTATATCTGTACACTATGTGTGTGTGCGGTGCCAAAGGAAGACAGAGAGGGCATTGGGTCACCTGAAAATGGAGTTAATATGGGTGAGCCACAATGTGGGCAGTAGGAATTGAACCTGGGTGCTCTTCCTGAGTAGCCAGTCATCTTAACCACTGAGCCACCTTTTTAGCACTTCCTTCTATAATAATCTTTTGGCTAAAGCAGGTTTCCCTCCACACTACTCCTACTGGGGAGGTAAGTGTAGATCTAGAATTGTGTTCCATTCTACTTTTTTTTTCTTTTCTTTGTGAAGCTCACCTTTTACTCAATACTTCTGAAATGGTCTATATAACTCTGTCTCTTTATTATTTAACTCTTTATCTCTTTGGAAAGGTACAACCTTTTCCTCTGGCTCTTTTCTTTTACATTGTCACATGAAGGCAGATTTTTTTTCTTATGATAGTTCTTTTCTTTTTTCTGCCCTCTGTGATACAAAGAATATTCAGTCATCTTCATTTCCTTCATCGTGAATCACCATCCTCATCCTATGTCAGTAGTTTCCTTCCCTGAGGGGTCTTTATGGGATATTATTCTATGTTCCAAAGAAAAAGATAGCCATAACTGAATGAATTTGTGCTTATGTATAATGATGTTCTACTGGGTACCTTCGAAATACAATGCTCCATATCTGCTCTATCAATGACCTGCGATTTATCCTAAAAGAAGCTTAGTGTAAGTTGAAGAGATGGCTCAGTGGTTAAAAGTGTGTTCTGCTATTACAGATTTCCTAAGTGTAGTTACCAGCAAGCAAGTTGAGTGGTTCCCAACTACCTTTAACACCACCACTAGGGGATAAAAGTCTCTTCTGGAGTCTGAGTGGCCCTGTGCTCATGTGTGCACAAACACCCTGCACATATATACACATAATTTAATATATGTAAAGTTAAAATATACAAACACACAGAGAAATTAATTTGTACCCTATTTTTTCTTGCTTTATATGTATATATATATATATATATATGTGTGTGTGTGTGTGTGTGTGTGTGTGAGTGTGTATGTGTGTATATATATATATATATATACATATATATATATGCTCAAGTGTCTCATTACTAAATTCATTTCTTCTAATTTATTTTCTCAACCAGCATCTTAATTATAGCATATCAAACTCATCAAATACTGAAGAAGTCTTTTCTAAGGAGAAAAAAAATAAAGAAAGGTTGATTGAATTGATTTTTAAACTGCATTTACTAAAATTGATAAAAGTGATTCACAGTGTTTGCTGTTCATTAGTAACACACACAAATACATAATATATATGTATATGTATATATACATATATGTGTGTGTGTGTGTGTATCTGTTGTGGGTTTATGTTTAGTTAGGGGCACATTTTAATAATGGCATTTGTATAAACACCCACGTAGTAGGCATAAAAGAAACATACACCTTTTCTAAAATAAGAGAGATATTATTACCAAGCAACTACACATCCATGTTCATGGCTTCAAGCAAATAATATTTTCAAGCAAAGCAGCAAATTTCAATTAGAAATAACATGAAATTGAAACACCTTCAAGTTGAAAACCTACATCAGCATGGAAAACTCTCCCTGAATGCCCACTGTTCTTTCTGTCCACGAAATCTCCATTCTGATTGGACGTTTTTATCTGTTTAATTTATGGTGCCTTTTTCTTCCAGAAGATATTTTCTTGAACCTTTGGAACTTTACTGGAAATATTAGCACAGACCAACACCAATTCCTGAAGAGTTTTTATGTGGAAAATGACAGAGTACAGGGAAGAAAGCACTATGAACATCGTTAGACAGCAGCTGAGGTCATGCATGTCAACAACTGAATGTCAGAGTCATCTCTTATAAATGCCGTAGATCTTCTTCACGTAGAAAGTCATAGTCAGGCCCACGGAGAACACAGTCACATTTCTTTCAAGCAGAATGCTTTCCAGTGTTGCAAGTAGCAACATCATAAATTTCAACTTCTACCGAAGAATGTCTTTATTTCCAAGTTGAGAGCACAATATATACTATGATATATTCAGTTAAAGATAAAAGAACTGTTTCTTTTATGAAAAGGTTTCCAATTTCATCGGGAAATTACTGTTATTATAATTTATTGCTGAGTGGTGAGATAGCTGTCACAAGTTATCTGAGCACATTTGCCTTAAAGTTGCTGTTGTTATCCTCTGGCATTTATGGAGTGGAAGATGTTCCTGTAACGAACACTTAAAGATCTTCACAGCACCGGCTATTAATTATGTTGTCTATAATGTGTGCATGTAATTCAGCTTCTGGAGAGTGAAAGGCTGGGAGAAAATTACTATTTATTGAGAGCTAACTTCATTTTGGGAGCTATACTGAGCATGTGATATACATTTTCTTCTTAAATGTTTAGAGTGGAATGAAATGGGTATCCCCCACTTTGAAGACAAATACCAGAGACCCTGTGTGTCTTGAGGAGGTCTTATTAAGCATCACTGATATCCCCAAGCCTTGTCCATCATCACATCATGGGTCAACTTATGACAGAACACAGATAGATTATTACCTAAATACTAACTTAAAGGCAAAATTATCTCAGTATATCAAATATTAGTTGGCAATCATATGCTTAATTGTATGCAGGCTAGTACTGGTATTGTAAATAGGGTATACAATAGACCATTATCCTCTGCCTATAAACACTTTTATAAATAAGTTTATGATAGAGGAAGCTGACATATTTGCAACCAATAAAATGTCTGGACTTAGTAACATGAGAAAACACTCTAAGGAAAATTCTACCCACCTTGTCCTATGTAGTTTGCCTATACCTGTGCATACAGACCCAAAGCTTTTTCTTAGTGGCTAAGTAGAAAAAAATCTGTCTCTTTTATCAATCAGAATAAAAGGTACCACCAACAAAGAAACAATAATGACTTATTATATAAAAGAAAAATAAATAATATTCTGTTATTGCATTAACACATCTGTGGCATTACTGTCAAAATACTGTCAATGTGCTTCATGTTCATTATTTTAATGAATATTATTATTTACAGAGTGAAATATCCAAAGTGCAAATAAAAAATAATATGAAGATATTTCCATTATTTTTCTAAGAGTCACAGAGGTTTGATCTGGCTACCTCCTTCCCCATTAGGAGAAGGTTTCATTACTAACTTGGACTTTTGTGGATTCCATTTCTGTATGCCAACATCATGATGAATAGCTCACTTACGTGACAAGGATGTAGTTTTCAGTGGAAAATGGAGAAAACAACTAAATGACTGATAAACTATTCCATCTTTCAAATGCAAAGGTGTGAGTAATGACACCTGTCTTCTCAGTGTCTCACATAATGAAGTTCTTTCACTTAATGTACATCACAAGCTAAATATGGATAAATTCATGTTGCTTATTTAATTTTTTCATTAGGTAGGGCAGAATATCCCCTAAAATTCTTCTGGCAGTGTATTTATACCCTCCTTTAATGTTAGATGTGGTCATCTAGACAGTACCTAAGAGTGACTTCTTTCCAAATAACTCAACTCAAATTGTTATTTTCCCATAAAACCTAGGTAAATAATATTAGGAAAAAATTTTTCCATACAGCTTAATCTTACCATTCTCTCAACATATTAGACCTGTGAGCTTGGATTTTGTCAGTCATATACTTAAGACAAAGACAGCTTTAAGACCCTGGGTGCCTGTTGAGTCTCCAGCAGGGTGATCGTTATAATTTCAAAACCTTGGAGCATCTGAATTGCTTAGAAAAAGAGACTGTATTTTACTTTTAAAAGTGTCAATTGTCCCTTGTTTGTTATTTGGGCAATTATGTTATTGATGCACTTTGACTTACTTTGAGACCTATTGGCCAAAAGGATGGCTTATTTGCTTGTTTGTTTGTTTGGTTGGTTTGTTTGTTTCTGTTTCGTTTTGCTTTCCATGCTCTATACATGTGCAGTCTCTTATCTTGCTGGCTTTTGATTTATGATACAGCAGCTACTATGCTGTAGTGATTATGTGAAAAGCATTATTGCAGTTACTGAAATATATGTGTCATCTTTTAAATCCTCACAGTTTTAAAAGTTGTATCTATTTAAAAGATTAAAGTATATATCACATAACATTGTAAATGCACTAGAAGACTTAATTCCTTTGGGTGCAATTACTGTTTAATGTATGAAAATAAAATGTTCATGTATCTTTAATCAAATGCTTAACACGCTTTAATAAAACCTAGCAAGTTGCACTAAAACTCCAGTACTGTACTCCTGAATAATTCTTTCAATGTTTTCAAGTCATGGGAATGACCAGATTAAGATGCTCTGCTGTAATAAACAGAGGGTCAAAGTGCATGCATACACACTCACAATCTCAAAATAAAACCATATTAATGTATGTGTATGTATGTACACGCATATCCCCCTATTATGAGTTTTAGTTTAAGTTGAAAATTATTTACATAATTCCTTTTGACTCTTCAAACTCCAAGAATAAATACTGATGAATACATTCTATTACTGAAAAGGATGCACCAGTGGGGTACAGCTTCCAATAGTTAACATTGAAACAAAGTTAGTCATACTCGCCATGACCTTGACCCCACTTCATACTCAAAATTGGTAAGAATATCAGCCACACTGTTAAATCTTTCCTGTTAAATCCACCTGGTCAACAAGCACTTCTGGAAAATCTTTTGTATACGCATGATGTTTACAGTTCAGGATTCAATGATGAAAATGATGTTTAGAGCGCTAAAGAAGAAAAAAATAAAGCATCTGAGCAGTTGAGAAATGTATAATGCAATTCAAATTTAAATTCCTACTCCAAATTAACAATCATGTGTCTTTAAGGTAAATGTACCTCATAATTTCCCTAAGATTAAAACATAACGAGTAATTTGAATAATGTAACTAACCTATAACTGACTTGCATTTCTTTCAAGACACTAAAGGCAGTACACTTAACTCCCCCAGTTATTTATTGCTGAGTAGGAAATAAACCCCAAACCTCAGTGTTGTAAACTAACAACCGATGATGTCTCAGAAATCAAGGGACTTTAGAGAATATTCAGAAGGAATTGATCAATTCTGATCTCTGCATCGGGCTTGTACTGGAAAAACACAAGGCTTAGAAATTTGACATCCAATGAGCAGCCCCATGCATGACCAGGTGACTGCTCATGGTTACATCGTGACTGACTAAGATCATGCTGAGGATGACAGCTCTTGCAAACATCCGGTCCGAGTGACTGAGCTTCACTGTAGTATTGGGATTAGCTTCCAAGAATGAGCACATCCAAATTACCTGTCCACACTCTCTCAGTGGCCTCTTCTTACTAAGTTCCCCTGCAGACTCCCCTGCAGACAGCACCCTTGTATTTAAGAGCATGAGAAACATGCTTTGCCAAGAATCATGTGACCAGGGAGCTAGCCTAAAGATCCACTATTTCATTTATTAAAATGGTGAGGAAAGTAAACAATATTCTGCTGCATGGTGCAATCCATCCTGTTCTTTCTTTATTTGTCTGTTTGTTTATAGTTTGACATTGGGGGAAATGTGTTTGTATCTAAGCTCAAGCAAAGATTAATGTTAAGATATGTAGTGTGAGGGGATTTATAGTAAGCTTAGGAAGGAACACTTCTCAAGTGTTTCAGATAAACAACTTAAACCTAGTAATAACGAAGGGCATAGATGAAGTGAAGGCACCTGGAGTGCAATCTTCACCAATAATCATAAAGTAACTTCGGGCAATTGCAATACGGCAGTATTCTCCTCTGAATAATTATTCCAATATCTGATATTCTGTTAAGAAGTCCCAACATGTCAATATGAATAAAATACTTGGAGTAGAATCTAAAACATTTTAAGCACTATACTCTGACAAATTAAGGCCCAGGATGAATGAATACCTTTAAGATGACACAACAACAGTTAACGAGTGAGCTAAGTCACTCGCAATGATAGCAAGCCTTGGAATGGAGCTCAGTTATGTCCAGCTCGACCCTCTAATAAAATAAGTATGCATTCCGAAATAAGAAGGACAGAAGGACGTGATCCATTTCTTCTCCTCTAAGGCAGCAACACAGATTTCTCCACTGGTGAATTTGCAATTAAAGTAGCCTCTATCCCAGGCACTATGATTCAACTTTATCAGCTGTCTGCACTCTGTCCATAACATAAGCCTTCTGCAAATAAATGACATTCCCCAGTGCCACCATTCCTAACACATCAACTGTCATTTTAAATGGCAAGAGATTAAGAAACCTCTGAGCAGTGAATTTTCTGATATTTCCAGCGTAAATAAATTGCAGCAAGAAAAATTAACTTTCTCTATCAAAGGAGAGTTATCAGTATTCCCCCCTAAATTGAGAGCAATTCCATCCACAGAATTACCTATACACATTGTATAATGCATTTAAGATTCAAAATCCTATGGGCTAATATTTGGTACAAACATTTATTGTCAAAGAAGACAGTCAGGATTTTTTTTCCTGTGGGAAATTATATATATATATATATATATATATAAAAAACTGAGGTATAGGCATGCAAAGAGAAAAATATTTTTTTTTAAATTCTGTTCCAGTGGACACAAACATGCCATAGCAAAGTGATGGATAATATTTTCTTAACAAAATATATATTTCTCCCTAGTACTCACTTTTTAAAGAAATAAATATACATTTTGGGTTCATAATGGGTTAGATATTATTCACGTAATACTGTGAGTAAAATACAGAACAAAACCAGAAATTATCCCTATTCTCATGGAGCATAGTCTAGCTCCATTTGGAAGGTTATTATGTAATCAACAATCATGTAAGTAGTTAAAAGCTTCCGATTTTCTAAGACCGCAAAGTCAACCCACGAGAGCGGTTTTCTCCAGTGAGGAAGGACTACGCATTAAAAGAAAAGTAACTTGAGAAATGGCCGGTGGGAGTCTGAATGGCTCCGGGAGAATGAGGAAAACAGTGAAAGCCCTGAGAATAGAGGGATTTGATGTGTGGCAGAATTGGAATTATCAATGTATGAGCACCCAAAGGCTTGAGAGAGCCAGGCTAACAAGCTTAAATACAGGGGGAAACTGGAACACACAGTTAGTAGGTAGTCATACAGTTTCCTTTTATTTATTAATTTTTTAAAATTAGTTTGCAACCTCTTAGGTATCGCTATGGTCTTTTAGGATAAAGTATGTTTAAACAAATTATTTCTCTATCCCAACTCATTCACTCCTGGTCATGTTGTATAAATATCCTCACCATCTTTTTCATATACATGTTTCATGTGTCCTTTGACCTCACCCAAAAACACACACTTTCTCTCCTCACTCCTTGGTGTGTCTGTAGACTGTACTCATATTTAAATTTCTCTCTCTGCCTCTCCCTGTCTCATCCTCTAACAGCCCCCATGCCACCATGCATGTTTGCAAATGCATAGGCTTATAGGCTAAGATCAGAATATGACAAAGCTTGTTTTATTTGTCTTTCTGAGTTTGGATGATCTTGCTTAATATTATACTTTCCAGATCCATTCTTTTTTTTTTTCTGGAAACTTCATAATTTCACTTTTCTTTACAGCTTTACAGCTAAAATACGATTGTGCATGTATGCCAAATTTTTAACATCCATCCATTGGTGAGCATACATATCCTTGATTGTTTCATGCCCTTGCTATTGCAAATAGGTCAACAGTCAACACGGATGTGCAATCATCTCTGTTGTAGGATATAGCATCTTTTCAGTACATGAGTAGGAGTGCAGAGCTTGAGCATATGGTATTTCTGTATTTACTTTTTGTGAAACATCCATGCTGAGTTTTCATAATAACTGGACTAGTTACATTCTCACCAGCAGTAAGGGCTCCTCACTCATCCACACCATCCTTTGTCGTTATATTTCTTGATGCTCGCCATTCTGAGTGGAATAAGACGGTATCTCAATGTAGTTTTTCATTTCATTTTCCTGGTGACTAGGAATGCTCAACACTTTAAAAAATAAAATAAAATACTCACTGGATATTTGTGTTTCTTTTTGCTAATGTCAATTTTGGTTGGAGTTTGTAGTTTGGGATTTTTGTTTATGTTTAAGTTTAGCAATGCTTTGTAAATTCTGGATGTTAGTCTCCTCAATGAAATAGAGTTGGTGAAGATTTTTCCCATTCTCTGGGGCTTTGAGGGTGCAGGTACAGTTTGCTTCTGTGTAGTCCCATTTGTTCATTGTAAGACCAGTTCTTAAATAATTGGGGTTCTGGGGAGAAAGCCACTGCCTACATCTATGTCTTTAAGTGCATTCTCTGTGATTTCCTCCTATAGTTTTGTCACTTTGTGTTTTCAGATTTATATTTTTATATGTGTGGGTGTTATGCACATACATGCATGTCTGTGAAACAAAGGCATGCATTCCCCAAAGAACCAACAAAGAGGTCATTAGATTGCATGGAACTGGATCTAATTGGTATTGTATGGAACCATGTGGGTTTTGAGAATCAAGCTCAGGTCCTCTGGAATAGCAGCCAGTACTCTTAGTTGCTGAGCCATATCTTGGGTTTTAAATCAAGGTTCCATTTTGGGTTAATTTTTATACAGGGAGAAAGAACTGGATCTAATTTCATGCTTTCATATGTGGATATCCAGTTTTACAAGCACAGTTTTTTGAATGTTCAGTCTTTCTTTCCCCTCATAGTCTACATTTGACACCTTTGTTAAGATTCAGGTGGTCTCAAAGTAATGTTTGTATATTCTGTAGTTTCATTTTTCTGTTGGCTTCAACTTGGCATATATTATGATTAATTCTGGAGAAAGTTTCATGAACCTTTCAGAGGGGGAATGCGTATTTTCCATCTGTTAGCTAGAGTATTCTGTATATATCTGTTAAATCCCACTGATATGCTCTGATGTAAATTTTTTCCTATTTCTAGCTGGGAAGCCCTATCTAAATATGAGTAGGGTGTCAAAGTCTTCCAATGTTACTATATCAATAATTGTGTGGTATTTTATTCCTCTTAATATAAGACATGCATATGTGTGTTCTCAAAGAAGATAAAAACAACTGTAAACACATATGTACCAAATATGTGTATAAAATTGTTATAACTCCTTTGGGGAAAAAACATTTACCTTTTATTTGCATGAGTGTTTTGCCTGCATTTCTACATGTACAATGAGTGTATGCAGTTTTCATGGAAGCCACAAGAGAACATCAGATCCCCTAGAATAGGGGTTGTGATATACATTATGGTTCTGGGAACTGATTCCTGGTCCTCTGTCAGAGAAGAACATGTTTTGGACTGCTCTGTTTAAGAATGTTTTTCCTCTCTATGTCTTCTGATCAGTTTTTGAAGTCTATTTTATGAGATACATCCTTGATAGCTAAAACTGCATGTTTGCGGCTTCTATTTGCTTGGTAGCTTGATTTCCATCCTTTATTACTCAGTTTTTAGATATTTGCTAGATAAATTTTTGAAGACAGCAGATAATTGTTTTTTTTTTTTAAAAATCAATGTTTGTACTAAGTTGGCATCAATTAAAATTAAGACTATTACTAAGAGCCATTTCATATTTGTTAGGTGCTGTTCTGATTTGCTGGATTATTGGTATTTTCTTTTGCTGACTCCCTTTGAATGTTTGCTGCTTTGTGGTATAGGGCTTGATTGATTCTTTCCCAGATCTTCATGTCTGTCTGTCTGTTTCATGGGATGTATACTTGTTCTCATGGGTAAGGTTGTCTCTCTTATTCCTCCCGTGTTCTATGCCCTTCATTTCAGGATTTTCTACAGAAATGGTTTGCTTATAATAATTTATTTAATTTAAATTTATCTTGAAATATCATTATTTCTACAACAATCTGGAAAGACAGTATTGCTGAATGAACATACTATTCTTGGCTGCCTGTTACTTATTTTAGAACATGAAATACATAATCATATGCTATTCAAGTTTTACGGGGTACTGACGAAAGGTCTGTGGGTATTTTGCTGTCCTTGTTCTTGTATACCAGTTATTATGTTTCTTGTACTACTTTTAGTATTATTGCTTTTCTTTGAATATTTTTGACATCTTAACTAAGCTGCCTTTGCAGAGTTTCTTCTCTGATCACGTCTATTTGAGATTCTAAAAAAAAAAAAAAAATGCCTTTTATGTTAAGATGTCTACTTCATCCTCAGATTTGCAAAGGTTTCTGATGTAATTCTATCAAATGTTCAGTCTATTCTTTGATTCTATTTCCTCTCCTTCTACTACTCCGTGAATTCTACAGTTTGGTCTCTTGAATATATTCCAAAATTCTTGCAAGCATTATTCACATACCTTTTTTTTCTTACTTATGTCTGAGTGTATTAATTTTTATCACCTTTTTTACCCAATCCTTTATTGTCTGTCATTATGCTTCCTGATGTGGTTTCTATGTTTATAACAGTATCTACCATTTCAAGTATTTCTTGTTTTTAGTGTTTCAATCCTTGCTGAATGTTTCCTTCCTATTCAACTTTCTCCTCCACTGTTTCATTTATGCTGGGAATTGTCTTACTGAAATCTTAAGTTATATTTTCCATAGTATGTGTATCTTTTTGTTGATATCATCTATACACTAATTATTTTTAAAAGTAAGAATTAATCTCTTCTTCATTTGTTTAAGCTATTTCTGTAACTTTGGATGGATTCCACTTTAGAGGAAGGGATAGTTGTTGATAATTTTTTGACCAACACTGAACATCTTGGATCTAAAACATTGTTACAGGGGGCAATAACAGTATTGACTATATCATTACCACATCATCAATATCCATTATCCATCCACCTGTTTTTCTATGTAGAGGACTATTGAATATAATGATCATAAACTTCTGGAGCTAAAGCAAGGTGACCTTCATTTCATGTGTGTTGTGGCATGGAAAAATATAGACTAAATGACATTCGAAACTCAAAATTCTGAACTTGGTGATAGACATCCCAATTAAGAACTCTGGGCTATTCGAATTCTTTTCTGATGAACAAGGTTATGAAAATATTCCTGTGTGAAACAATCAGAACACACAGAGACCAGTCGTGGCCTTCAGGTGCTCAGGGAGTGAAACAAGGTACATGAGTGGACCAACAGGTATTCTTATCATTATTATTTTAATTTATTTATTCTATGTGTCTTTACATCATATATCTTGATCCCATTCATTTCCCCATCCCTTTTCATCCACCATCCACCCTGTATACCCCCAAAATATAAGAGGAAAAAATTGAGAAAAAAATAAAAGACAATGCTTTAGAGCCAGGATTTTCATGTATTGGTCAAAAAAATAATTCACAACTATCCCTTCCCTTGATAATAGCCTATCCTCCAGACATTGGCCAATGGCTTTGATAATGAGATACAGGGAGCCAAACTTTATGTGATATGGGTAAAATGGACACTAAATACAGTGAAATAGGTAGCACAGTACCTCATTCCTCAAAGACAAACTCCTCCAGATGTGCCTCACCTTTCCCTCAGCTTCTTCTTGTCTGTCTCATTATATTTCCTGTGGTTTCCTTTTCCTGTGAACACCTCTGAAAGAAATTATTTTAAAATAATTCTTCATGCCACTGTCTACCTCTGGAATGGAGGGAAGAAGGAAGACAGGAATGGAGAGAAAAAGGAAGAGAGGGAGGGAGGGAGAGAGGGAGGTTTTAAAGAATTTATTTTATCCTAGGAGAAAAGTCAATCTCACTGTCTATTGCATATATTCAATAAACTTTCTGTACTATGGAACAGAATTAAGAAAAAGGATACCATTACAGTTTCAGAAGGCAGCCCCCAAATGCCAATCATCAGGAAGAATGAACTCAATGAGTTTGTAGGGTTTGAGTCTCCTCCAGTATATTTAAAGACACATGAAGGTCTGAAGCAGAAATTTACAAGGATGTGCTCTCGGGAATGCCCACAGAAAATGAGAGCAGGCAAAGACTAGAGCAGATGAAGAATGAATCCTGCTGATGCAACTGAGGTCAAAGCTTCATGTACTTCTCTGGGAACTCTGGATCTGAGGTCCTGAATAGAGATCTCTGATTCGAGGAAGGAGGGGACATCTGTAACTTTTAGCAGACACTAACCCTTGCATTGAGGATACCTCCAATGGGACCAAGGAGAATGCGGAGCCTGATCACAATTTGAGATTCTAAACTGTTTACCTTAAATATCACCATCTGCCACATTGAAGAAGCACTTCAACTTGTCCACTGCATCCTATATGTGTACACACGTATGTGGGTATGAGAAGAGATGAAGAGAAAGGAGAGCAAGTGGTGTGTGTGTGTGTGTGTGTGTGTGTGTGTGTGTGTGTGTGTGTGTGTGTGTGTTTGGTATTCTAAGGTATCTGTGTTTTTGTTCACCTATCCGTATTTGAAAAACAGCTCTCCTCGCCCTCTGTATGGTTGCATTTGCAACACAATACAAACAATCAAAACCTTCTCCAGGGATTAAAATCTAAACAGCTTCCCTACAGTAATGCTGTTTTCACTTCCACAGCTTTGTCCCACAGGGACACTCACAGCCTCCCTTAGTAAAACTCTAGCTATAACTGCAGCAGAGAGGAGCATGTTTTCTACAGATTGGTGTAATCCCTTTTCATCAGGATCTATTAAGATTTGCCAAACTCATTCTCTTTTTTTAAACCTTGTGTGAGCTTCAGCTGGAACAATACAACAAATTCCATAAAGAATCAAAACTGTCTTACACCAAGGTAACATATTCATGAGAAACCCAAATGGTATGCAGAATAGAGAGTAAATAACCTAAACTCCATTCATTATAGGAAGAATGAACAAACTGGAAATATGCAAAAACTGTCCCCACTTATTAAAGACTAAAGATACCCAGGATATACATAATTTAATTCGTGAAACTTTAATCAAAATATTCTGTGTTCATGACCAAACACTAATACTACCTATCGTTGAATGTAGTTGTTTTTGTCTCTAATGTGTATAATATGGAATTCACTTAAAATTAATTCATCAAAATAATAACATTTCCATCACCCCTAATCAATATGATTGGAGTCAGAAAAATCTGTCTGTGAAATACTGTGGCATTTGGATAATCTCACGTAGTAGAATTCCGTGTGCCTGACACACTAACTTTCCTTACTTTCCTTCTTACTCTGTGTCTGCCTGGCTGGCTGGCTCCTGATAACCTCCTCTTTTGTTTCTCTCCTCATTTCTCTATTTATCCTCTGTCTGCCAGCCCCTCCTGTTCTTGTTCCTGTCTTGCTATTGGCTGTTCAGCTCTTTATTAGGACCATCCGGTGTTTTCGGACAGGCACAGTAACACAGCTACACGAAGTTAAACAAATAAACCATAAACAAAAGCCACACACCTGAAGATAGTATCGTACCACAGTTGTTGACTTGCTTTTTAGCCTGTACTTAGAAAATAAAGACAAGGAATAGCCTGCATTTTGTGAGGAGATGGAATCTTGGGGAAAGCAACACCTTCAATTTTAGAGTCCTAAAGAGACACAACAGGAGCAGTCAGTGGGTGGGGAGGAAGATGGAGGAGAAGGTGCCTTGACGATGAACAGAAGGGAGTTGAGCATGCTGATCTTGAGAGACACCACTAGTCATGGTTCCTTTCCTGATTTGCCAATATAATTTGGGGGGGTGCTTATCAGCTTTATTTGTCTCTGATGGGATTTAAGTTCTACCTGCAGTGGGAATTCCCCTGTCTTTCTGCTTTCTGAGAGTATAGAAAAGTTCCTGAGTTATACAAGATTGTTAGAATACAATCATCTATGTAAAATAATCAAAGTATGAAAGTCAACATTGGAAAAAATTTAAAGGTTATGTAATTAGACTCAAGTGATACAATAACACATAAATAAAAAGTAAAAAAGAAAAAGAAGACTTGGCTGGACAAGGCAACCCAGTAGGAGGGAAAGGGTCCCAAGAGTAGGCAAAATAATCAGAGACAGCCCCCACTCCCACTGTTAGGAGCCCCACAAGTACACCAAGCTACACAACCATAACACACACTCAAAACTAGCTGAGATCCATTCAGGCTCCATGATTGTTGCATGAGTCTTTGGTGAGCCCCTACGGGCCTTGCTTAGTGGTTCTGTGGGACATGTTTTCCTGGTGTCCTCGATGCCTCTGGATCCAACAGTTCTCCCTCCCTGTCTTCTGTGTGGCTCCTTGACTCTGCCTCGTGTTTGGCTGTGGATCTTTGCACCTGCTCCCATCAGTTCCCGGATGAAGCCTCTCTGATGACTTACTGGGCTAGATACCAAACTATGAGTATAGCAGAGTATCATTAGGAATCATTTCATTGATTTGTTTCAATCATGGCTGGTTCTATATTAGGTCTCCAAGCTCTCCAGCCTCTGTTCCTAGCCATCCAGGGTAGTGTCAGATGTGGTGTGGACTCCTTTTCACGGTGTGGGCCTCGAGTTG
This sequence comes from Phodopus roborovskii, assembly GCF_943737965.1. NCBI lineage: Eukaryota > Metazoa > Chordata > Mammalia > Rodentia > Cricetidae > Phodopus > Phodopus roborovskii. Next base: position 12,770,910 of record NW_026125489.1, read on the forward strand.
GAGCAGTGATTTTACCCAGAAGTAGAATTGCTGAATGATATGGCATTTCTAATCTTTAAAGGAATTGTATAATACTTTATAAATAACAATATGCAGAGCGAGAGTTTTGGAATCAATGGATAAATGCATTTAGTACTGAAAAATAAAAAAAATCAAAATGAAAATCATGGAGATTAATAAAGTAAAATAAGAAAAGAAAGATGTCAAATAGGAATTACACATATCACAGTTGAAAAACACAACAAAGGGATGCAATATCATAGAAGGAAATTTGGTGAACCTAATGATCAGTTTGCCAAGATCACAAAAGCAAAGGATAAAGGGCAGATGAAACAAAAATAAAGTTTAAAACAGGACTGAAACCGAAAGACACTGTGTACAACTGTATCCCATATGCACATATTCAGGGTTCCAGAAGAAGAAAAAGAAATAAAAACACACATCGAGGTTTTTCAGCATACATCAGTGAGAACATTTAACAAAAGTGACCAAAAGGTAAGATAAATATTATGAAGAGGTTAAAGACTGTCGGTTGAAATAGCTTACAGAATGGTAATCATTTTGTGTATACAAAAGAAGGCATGAACTTAACAAACTTAAAATGGAATATATATTCCCAGAAAGGCCTGAGTTATCTGTCTGTCTGTATAGTAGTTAGATTCGGCTAACATTAGGATTCTCTGAAAAGGCATCTGATGTTTAGAAAATGATATTTAGTAATAATTTTAAAGTGCTTAATGAAAATAAATTTGAACCTTCAATGATGATCAAGAAGAAATTCATTTTTTGTGTGTGTGGTAAAAATATGAGGGTTCAGAAAAATTTTCACCTCCATACTGAGTGAGAATACTCTTTCAGAAGACAAAGCAAACAAGCCCAGGGGGGGGGGCTTCTAGGGGGCTCAGAGAATAATCCTGGACTTCTGTAATATATATTTCCATTTCAGCAATCAAGTAACTGCTTGCAGATCAGATTTCCTTGACTTCATCAAACGACCAAGCACAGGTTATAATTAGGAAAGGCCAGTATTAACTCACACTTTTGGAAATTCCAGCCCTCGGCCAGTTTCTCCCTTTACTGGGACTCTCAGAAATATAATTTTATTGTAAATAATAAGAGTGTCAATCTTTACATCTCCCTACTTCTAGATTCAGGTATATCCACTTCTCTAAGGCATATATTCAAGAGGCCTTGCAAAACTTCTCCATTCCCTTAGAACTAGAGATGTTATTCCAAGAACAGAGGAATCAGAGTGGAAACAGGGTTTTAGAAAGAGAATTACTCACCCCAGATTTTCTTAATTTATAATTCAAAGCAAAGTGTGGGCTTTCTACCCCATCAGAATCCATCTACAAGAATCCATCTACATTATTTTGGGTTACAAACTTTTACAATCAACTGAGTTGTTTGATGATTGTTTCAGTTCTCCTTTCTGTGTGTTCAAATAAGAGTAAGAGATTTCCTCCGAAGGTTGTAAGCCACAATTACAGGAAAACCTGTTACACGTGTGTGTGGGGGGGGCAGATAATGGGAAAAGAACATACAACTGAATCAATTATAACACTTTAGGTGTTACCCTAGTCCGCTAATTTTAGAAGAATTTTTGTCTACTTAGTTATTAAAGTGAAGAATAAAACCAATAGATCCATGGCATCCATTCAATTAAAGATGAAAATCTTACATTGTGTTTTCTAAAATTGCACATATGTAGAAAGGCTGGAACCAGCTCCCAGGTAAGGATATCATAAATATTGTAGGTAGGCTAGAGATGAGCAATGTTTTCACTTTTTATAAGTATATTAAACCAGTATTTCAAAGTTACAGTACTGCCTGTATAGCTAATGCAATATTTAATACTGTTATTTAATGACTTAGTAATGTGCTCATCTTAAATGTAGCACTGTACTAAAAGGTTCTCCTTTACTGATATTTTAGAAGCTGTTACTTGAATTCTACCTGGGGATAAAAAGGATCAGCTAGAACTGACTGTTCACTGAGGCATTCACCACAGCTTCAAGCTACAACTGGGAACGTTACAAATCTACACATTAGATGCATGAGTACCTAGAACTTAATTGAAGATGTTATCAAAAAAGAAGCATCCATTCATCCTACATATTAATTACAGAATTGATCCCCTCCTCCTTCTGCTCTTTACCATATGGTACTTTGCCCTATGCCACTAGTGTGGAAGACTAGGAGATGAAACAAGTTAAAAAACATGATCATCATTCCTTACAGTACTGCAAAGGACCTATGAGAAAGCAAAAGCATTTATACATCTACACTGATTAATGTGAACATTGGAAACTTCACAAGTGGTGAAACACTAAAACAGGTTTCTGAAACAATGACCCAGACACAATTAGAGTAATAGGATTCTGTGACACAGCTTCAAAAATGCCTCTCTCTTTCAGACAACCGCATGTCTAGCCCCCAGAGGCTTTGCCTTTAGTCCCAGCTTTCACTGTGCCTGAAAGGAATATGTACAACATTTCCTCTGGTGTACAGTTAACAAAAATTTCAAGCACATGTAAAAATGAAGTTAAATAATTCAGTTTTTAACATCCCCTGAATATTGTAGGGTAAAATCAATGGCTAGGCTCCAGATGTTAACGGTAATCCTAAAATGGAAAATATTTCCCTCTCATTGCAAGATATATTAGCATCAAAGGCAGTAATAAGTCATGTGACGAGCACAAATGAAACAATAAATCAACTTTTTAAGTTGATAATACTTTGTCTAAGACAAAATATTTTATCAAGTTAGAAACATTTAAGTATTGTTTTTACTATAGACATTCCACAATTTCACAAGAAAAAATACATTTTAATGAAATATTATTTTCTTAAATTTTTATTTTCAATTGACACAAAACAGTCATCCTCTGAACTTCATGCTAAAACTAATAAGCAGCTTCAGTTTCCACACTGTGGACATAACAAAATAATTTTGCTTGGTCACAAATTGCCTGTGATTAAATGAGAAATTTCCCTTGATTAAGATAACTAGTGATTGTTTCTAGTACGCAGCCATATATGTCAGTCAATAAGAGAGATAAACACCATCTGTGTCTATAAAACAGAGACTGTAGAACATTGTTTAACAATGGATTTCATCACCGTTTTAGATATCTCATGCTTACTTGAAAGATTGCATCTATTTAATGGACCCTACTTATTAGTATTATCAATGTGCGCTAAATCATTGTTCTTCAATGAGGCGTCTCTTACAGTGTGACTTTGAAGCCATCAGTGCTCTCTAAAGAAATGGGGTATGGAGGGATCTCCCCATGACAACACAAAGGAACAGGAAGTTACTTTGAGTGCACTTCTTCTACATGGGACACGAGTATGCCACAGTCTCAGATCCTGTACTAATATTCCCATGAGTGATTGGCTTTCATGAGTTCATTGTCCTAAGGAGCAAGGTATAGCATATGTGTAAAGTACCCACTGATTGGCTGCTGGAACACGGTCCATGTGAGGCTTTTGAAAACCTTCTGGAAAGTTCTCCTAACAGCCTATCAGTGCGGAAAAGAGAATGGTGTGTGTAAGCCCTGATGCTATCCAGCAAGCTTAGGAATTTATGCTGGCAGCCATGGGTCTTTTATTATGGACAACTACCATTGTACCATTTAACAATGTTAATTATTTAGCTATAAATAGTTGAGAATAATCAGTGATTATAGCATGGAAATTGAAAAAAAATCTTACTCATTGAATATTTAAAAAACTGGCACACAAACACACACACATACAAATGTCACTTGTGATTTGATCTTAGCCATTTTGACAGGTGTAAGTACTTTTGATATGTACTTCACTGATGGCTAAGGGTAGTGAAATTTCTTTCTTTTTTTTAATGTTTTAAAGTTTATTCTAAGCTATATTTTCCTATATTTAACCAAATAAGCATGTTTTATTTACAATTTACTAATGAAATGTTTGTTCTTTTTTTCATATTTTTTTATTTAAATTTGAAACAAGCTTGTTTTACATGGCAATCCCAGTTCCCAAACCCTTCTGTCCTCCCCTGTTCCCCCCAAGCAACCCCCATCCCATCCCTTTTCTGCTCCCCAGAGAGGGTGAGACCTTCCATGGGGAGTCTTCAAAGTCTGTCATATCATTTGGAGCAGGGCCCAGACCCTCCCCCATGTGTCTAGACTGAGAGAGTATCCCTTTATGTGGGATGGGCTCCCAGAGTCCATTCGTATACTAGGGATAAATACTGATCCACTATCAGAGGCCCCATAGACTGCCCAGTCCTCCCAACTAACACCACATTCAGGGGATCTGGGTTGGTCCTCTGCTGGTTTCCCAGCTATCAGACTGGAGTCCATGACCTCCCCCTTGTTCAGGTCATCAGTTTCTGTGAGTTTCTTCAGTCTGGTCTTGACCCCTTAGCTCATCACTTCTCCCTGTCTGCAACTGGATCCAAGATTTCGGCTCAGTGTCTGCTTCTGCTTCCATCAGCTACTAGATGAAGGCTCTAGGATTGCATATAAGGTCATTAATCATCAATTTCATTATAGGGGAAGGGCATTTAAAGTAGCCTCTCCACTATTGCTTAGATTGTTTGTGTGGGGGTCATCCTTGTAGATCTCTGGACATTTCCCTAGTCCCAGATTTCTATTAAAGCCTATAATGGCTCCCTCTATTATGGTATCTCTTTTCTTTCTCTCCTCTATTCTTCCCCTGACTCAATCTTCCTGCTCACTATGCCCACCTCTCCACTCCTCTTTCTCCTAACTCCCTTTCCCCTCCCCCCCATGCTCCCAGTTTGCTTCAGAGATCTTGTCCCTTTCCCCTTTTCAAGGGGACCATGTATATCTCTATTATTGTCCTCCTTGTTTCCTAGCTCTTCTGGCAGTGTGGATTGTAGGCTGGTAATCCTTTGCTCTATGTATAAAAAACATATTTCTTTAAGTGTTTGTAAGCCATTTGAGATTTCCTGTAATCATTTGACTGTAGGAATTTTTTTTTTAATTTTAGGTAATTTAGTCTTTGGTTTACTTTTAAAAACACATTTTACTTTTTCATTATATGTGTGTGTAAGTATGTTTATGTGTGCATGTGGATACAAGACCAGAAGAGAGCATCAAGTTACAGGTGTTTGTGAGCCACCAGACTTGAATATAGGGAATGAGTCCTCTGGAAGAGCAGCACATACTCTCTCTCTCTATCTCTCTCTGTCTCTGTCTCTCTCTTCTCAATTTAAATGAGAAACAATCATGTTTTACATATCTGTAACTGGATTCCAGAAGTTCGGCTCAGTGCAACACATATTCTCAACCACTGAACCATCTCCTCTTAGTTTTGGTTTTAAACTAGATGTTATGGTACCAGACTCTCTTTCAGATCCCATTGTCACTGAGAAATCATTATCTCAAATAACCAAACCTCCACTGAATCTCTTAGAATAGATTAAAATTATATATCTATAATTACTTATACTTATTATGATTTTCTTCTAGCATGGACGGTACAAATTGACTTGTTTGGTTGGATTAGAAGCAACATGGCACTAGAAAAATCTCTGGTCAAATTCTGGAAATGGTCTCTTGTTGTTATAGAATCTATCTCAAAGAATACATTAGAAATTGTTGACTTTAGCAGGGTGGTGGTGGCCCACATGTTTAATCCCAGCACTTGGGAGGCAGAGGCAGGCAGATTTCTGTGAGTTCAAGGCCAGCCTGGTCTTTGAAGAGAGTTCCAGGACAAGCTCCAAACCTATAGAGAAACCCTGATTCGAAAAACAAAAACAAAAAGAAATTGTTGATTTTATCTACTTACACACCAGAAATGCCTCATACTTTAGAATTATCTTCTATCAGCTACAAATGATTTCTGCTTCAACTACCCTTTTTGTAGTTTGAACTAGCCATATTTTATAAACTAATAAACAAATATTTATGGCATGATCCTTACTTATGGTTGGAAATAAAATCTGAGTAAGTGAATAGATTGGCTGAAGATTTTCCAGTCCTTATCTATCCTTTGAGGGTAATTGGTTCAACTATTTTCTAAAATGCCAGTTTCATTTACATCAATTTTGATAATTACGTCCTTGCCTCCCATAATATAGAAAACTAACTTAAGTAGAAATTGTCAAATGCTTATGTGGCAGAATCCTAACTACTCCCAAGAGTATATTGAAGCTTCAGGTTTTCTGAGCAATTTTTAAAATGTAGTATTCTTCATAAGTTTGGCAACTACTGGTGGCTTCAGTATGATGTCCAGCAATGGCTCTGTCTCTGAAAGAGTAAACAGTGCAAAAACCTCAGTGTCAACAATGCACCTCACTAGTGAGAAGATTATTGTTGTAAGTTACTTAATGTAAAAATCCATTAGAGAGTAAACATAAGCTACAAGACAGTGGAGTTCTTCATATAATTAGAGTTTGGGCAGCTTTTAAGAGAATTAATAAGTCATATAACTATGTCATTAATGAGTACATGTACACACACACTGAGTATATATGAGCCATACCTGTTGTGAGCAACAAATAATGTCCTAGTACCTTAGAAATCTACTGGCATAGGCTGTCTACTGCATCTGGGAAGGAGGTCGTGTAAGTCAGTTATTAATTGGTGATTCACTCACATTCATACACGAATCAATATGTTACACAAAGATTTTTCTACAGAGAAGTGCTTTCTTATGAAAAGATTAATGGAAAACTATTGAACTTTATCCTGGAAATAAGAAACAGTTTGAATAATGAGCTGCCTTAGCACAATTATGTATGAAACCTCTTGAAAATAATCTGGTATACTCCTTGATAATTGGACTCTTTCACAGTCAGTTATTAAGGAAGCAATCAGATGTGGCTGAGAACATCCCTACATTGGTTCACTTGTGTATTTCACTACAGTGTCTATGGTGGCTCTTTGTTTTTGTAAGATTATTGTTATGAGCTTGGTCTTTACCTATATGTTGTTTTCCTAAGCCACTTCACATTAGATGTTTTCTTTTTAATTAGCTTTTTCTCTGCAATATAATAAAGGGTTATGTAAACATTCCTGAATTCAATCTGTTCTCTAGGATATACTACATGGGACAGAAATTGAAGACAGAAAGAAAAAAAATACTAGTGTGTGTGTGTGTGACCTTTCCAAACTCCATCATCACCAACAGTATCTTCTGATTTGGAATCTTCACCTTTTCTTGGGCATCCATCACTCATATGAGAGAAATATAGAGATAAACTAAATGTGGTGTGCCTTTGCCCATACCCTTCACAAATAAGTGATGCAGGGAAATAGCAGGCAACACTTGTGCACTTATTAACAAGGCAGTCTATTTCCTTGTTACTTGATGACTTCACAAAACAGCATCCTGAAGAAATCTGAACTTTCATAAGGGATGTTTGGTAAAGGATGTTCTACACTTTGCAATTCAAAGTCTCCTAGATATTTTCTACATTAATTGGCTATGCCCTGCTACCTAGTTAGACTACTTGAATAGTTTCAAAAGCATCAAATTATATGCATTTCTAAATTTCTTCTGTGCTCTTTTTTAATTTTGAGATTGGATTTTAATTACAACATTTCTCTTTACCCTTTTCCTCCTCCAAAACTCACCATATACCACTCCCCACTCTCCTTTAAATTCATGGACTGTGTTTTCATCAATTGTTATTGCAAGCATATATGTATTTGTATATACATATATGATTCTAAATCTAACCCTGTGAGGCCACACATGTTACCTGCATGCATGTTTTCAAGATTTACACTTTGGCACTAGACAACCAATTGGTGTGCTCTTTCCTGGGGATGACCAGCCCCAAACTTTTCTAATTTTACTATAGTTCTTTGTGTAGGGTTGAAGAAGCCTCACAGGGTTCTTCTCATCTATTTTGGCATGTTCACTGGTGTCCTTGATCAGCAGTTTGTTGGTGACACTATATAGATTCATCCTTTGATATACTCAACAATTTGAGAGTAACTGATATATTTATGTTGATATACTTAGTATGACTTGCTGTTGAAACGTCTATACCATTCCATGGTATTTACTACTTACATGCCTCTCTCCCTTTCTGTTAAATTAGTGCTTAAATCTATGAAAAAAACCTCTTTCTTAATAAACTATACCTTCCTAATAAATGAACAAGATACTTAAGATAAAAAATAAATAGAATATTGGATGATATTTGTAATTAAAAGCCAGAGAAAAGGCTTGAGTTAGAGAAGTACCTCCATAGTTACTATGTGTTATAACTGAGCTTTGTTGACTCTGAAAACTGCAGTCTACTAGCAATTTTCCTTGAAGTTCAAATAAAATACACCCACTAAACCCAGAAATACAAACTATAATCTCAAATACACAGTGATAGAACATACTCAACAAACTTGACCTGATTTAAACTTACAAAGTAGTGAAGAAAATTATTCAAAAAAAAAAAAAGAAAAGAAAAGAAAAGCAAAGAAACAAAAGACACTGCATCTCAACTATGCACATAACAATTTATAATGTATCTGGTCATAAAATAATCTCAGGAAAGTTAAAGATTCTAATCGTAAGCATGTGGTATTTGACCCCAAATGAAATTAAAACAGAAATCAATGAGAAGATGATTTTTATGAAAACCTTTAGAATCTAAAAGTTCTACGTAAGAAAACAAAGACTAGCTAGAGACTGGGTCTTATGGCTTTTCCTTTGTCTTTAATCTCAGTACTTGAGAGGCAAAAGTAAGAGTCTTCCAAGTCGAAGGCTTTAAAATTGCTGTCTCGGAAAAACTAGCTAAATTACATTAAATACACACACACACACACACACACACACACACACACACACACACACACACACACACCAGTAAATGGGTTCATTAGGGTCACAGCATTGCACAAAAGCTCCAGTCAGAATCACCCTGGCCATTCTATTTTTTGTTCCACAACACTCCAAAAGCATCAGTTCCAGTTGCATAGGCTACAAAACAGCAGTTAATGTATCTGCTGATTTAAAAGCATTAACCATGGACTCTCATGACAACTCCCTTTGGGCCATCTATAGTGGATTTCTAGTGTTTCCACTGACTGATTAGAATTAGTATTGCAATAATTCTGAAGCAAAAGTAGAATATGCCTAGTTAAATTTGAATTCCAGATGAAAATCACACATTTTAATAGTATAAATACACCCGGCACGGCATTAGGGACTAATTATACTAAAATATTAATTCAAAGTTCCAGTCTTAGCAGACATCGTGTATTATTTGCCTGTCCTTCTCCAGACATAGCTAATTGCTGTTACACTTTTATGTGCCTCTGGTAAATATGAACATCATATCAAACTACAGGTCAGGCATCATTATTTCCACCACCCATCTCCTACCCTACAAACTCTGGTCCTTCCTTGTGATATCACATAGTAGAACTCATTTTCACTGATTTATAGCCCTATAAACTCATATCAGAAGAGTAACATAACAATAATCACCATTAGAAGCAATGTGTAAAAGATAATAAACTTCAAAAAAGATCCAAATGAATTTTTAGTTGCCTGCAATAGCCAAGTTTTCTCAGATTTATAGTATACTTATAATAAATATATTTAATTTAATAAATGAAATTTGTCAAATTTAATTTGTAGACTCCATATTTGACCTCACTGCTTAAATTGAAACTCCAAGGTATTTGAATATAAAAGCATACCTCATGAAATATAGATTGTTATAGCAACATATATTATTAAACATTACCAAGCAACCTTCAAATTCAATAGTGGAGCTGTAGTAATTTCATTATATGGTCCTCTCATGATATGTTAAGCAATTATTTTAAAATATATGTGCAAATAACACATATGGGCATGATGAGATTCTACCATATTTTCAAGAGATCAAGGATCTCACCTCTTTCTCGTTTGGTAATTGAAGGACACTAGGATGTATATATGCAAAATTGACAGATGACCATAACTTGTAAAAAAAAACAAAGGCTATAAAATATATAGTTGTCAACACATTAACACACATGAACTACTTCTATACAGACATGTGTACACATATGTATATATCAAAAACACTTTTTCAAAAATGAATTTTTTGTGAAAGCATTTGTATACTAGGAACATTGTGAGAAATGGTTTAAGCCCATATTGGATCAAAAATTTTCCAACGTAAATGCATTTTTGTATCATATTCTCCTCCTTAAGAAACCACCATTTGGTCATTACTATATCACATTCTAGAGCAGTGGTCCTCAACCTTTCTAATGTTGAAATCCTTTAATACCATTCCAACCACAAAATTATTTGTGTTACTACTTCACAACTGTAATTGTTCTACTGCTGTGGATAATAATGTAATCATCTGTGTTTTCTGATGGTCTTAGGCAACCCCTCTGAAAGGGTCATTTGACACACCACCGAAGGGGTGTTAATCCCCCCAGGTTGATAACCACTGTCTAGGCAGTGGGCTTTGGGGAACTAAAGATGTCATTCTAGTCTTTTCTCCAACTAAATGAAACAAGTTTCCTACCCATATATGCTGATAAAAGTGTGGCAGGCTAAGTTATTATCTTGGAAGGGTAGAGTCTCATCTTAACTTCTCAGTTTTTGGCACAGGGACTTATTAATAAACATAAACATATTCCACATCTTTGCATAATAGCAGACACCCAACATTTCTAAAAAAGCTTGGCATTTACTCTCTTATAAAAAATATGATCAGCAAGTAGCTGGTGCTTCCTCCTTTAGTTTGTCTCCTACCCCTGGATAAACATTGAAGAAGACCACAAATAAGACATTAGTCTTATAGCTGAGGGAAAACAAAAGAAACTGATGGAAACATGCCAAAAGCTCAGCTCAGGATATGCGGACACATGTATGTCACATGCCATTGGCCAAAACAAGTTTCAGCAACACATACACCACTAATGTGTGAAGTGATGAATGGAGGCAGAAGTATACATTGACAGCTCTCCCAAGGCTGACTGAGGAGGATCGCCACAGTTGTGGGGTCAACATGTGCTACAGAGTAAGTTCTAAGTCATTACATGCTATGCAGTGTGATCCTGTCACAGAGAAAAGAAAAAGATAATGAGGGAAGGAACGAGAGAGGGAGGAGGGGAAAGAGGGAGGAAACAACCCAAACTATCCCTCTTATTTTATCAGAATTTAAGTGAAAAACACACATAAACTTAAACATCTTATGGGAAAACTACAAGGAAAAAATAACCCATAATGATAACAGTTGTTTTGCATTTACTGGGAAACTCTTGCCACACTTTCCACTTTTAGTAGTGTATGCACTATAAGCATTCTTTAAAGGCTCAAAAATCAAATGCTATAAATGTTGTTTAAAAAGTACCATCCCCGTCTACATTCCAAGTTGTCTCTGATTAGAATTAATATACAGAACTTTACATTTCATTGACCATCCAGAATCATTTTCACAAAAGGTAAATATTGCTTCTTCCTTTGAATCAATAAATCATGATCCACTCCTCAGCAGAAGTCAATATCCACTTTATTGTTTCTCAAGACTCCAAATGAGAACTTTGATAAATGTCTTTAAATTCTTTTCACGTTACTGATGGGATGTCCTTTAACAATAAGCAGAGCTGCCGAAAGCTGGACAATTAATCAGGGGACGGATCCTCATATCTTGAAAATAAACGGGCCAATACGTAATAAAAAGATGAGTGGTTCCCTTCTGTTCTTAGATCATATGTTAATGCATTTGAAAAACTTAACCCATGCACATGTTTTTTGTAACTCTAAAATCTCACCTGATGATTTCCTGAAATCATTAGAAATTAAACTAAATTATTAAAAACTTTCTTATTTTTTTCCTATTTAATTAACATAGTATCAAGAGTTTTGTTATGGAGACATAAAACTAGATAAAAATAAACATTTATAATGTGTTTATGATACCTTCTGGTTCTAAAGTGTCCATCAAAGAACAAAGAAAACACAAATGTGTAAGTATACATATACACTTAAGAACATACAAAGGCAATTTAATATGGGGATAGAACTGCTTTTAAACAGATTATCAAAGAATAACTGTTTACCGATACCAGGTTTAAAATATTAAGTAATTGTGAAACCCACAGAGATGTTCTTATTTATTCTTTAAACAGTTGTTATTATACATTTAAAGCATTAAAGTTTGCTTGAGTAAGAAAGACTGAAATCATCCTAGATGAAATTCCCTTAATAGACAAATTATGATACTATTGGTTATTGAGAATTTGCTTCTCAGAGGTAACTCATTCAAAGCAAAATATTGTTTTTATCTAGCAGAATTTTCTAATTAAACATTTAAAATTACTTGTGCAACTTTTAAAGTTACCTAACCTAGATTCTTTCCTATTTTTCCTGCTGCAGGTATCCACTGCTGGCCTTGTCTCTGGGAATGCAAGAAAAATCTCTGAATGTAGTAATTAGAAGACATTGTGTGTCACCGGCAACCAAAATGATCATGACACACTACAAACATGTATCCTTCAGTGTATGCTTGTAATACAAGACTCAAATCAAGTTACAACTCGGGTTACTATTATTGCATTTCTCTCCCTGGATCCTTCCTATTCTCACAGGTAACTCTTACAAAGCCTCCTGAATCTAGCTAAAATACACAAAGAGGTTTCCTGGATCCCTGGGAATAACAAATTCAGTTTATAACATATGGCAAGTGCCATTTGCTCATGTATTTATGTGTTTGCTTAGTCTCTAGATGAGGGCCTATTCATCAAATGTTTTTCATGATTATTATACCTAACATCTCACTAGTAGTTGACTCATTTGCCTAGTTCATTGAAAATAAAAGCTGTGTCTAGCCTGTAACTGTCCTATGTTTTTCTTCCAATCAAAAACATTTAATTCTTTGTAATACAAGGAGCTGTCAGCAAATGGTGGGTGACTGGTAGAGAAATGTTGTTAGTTCCTTTTATTTTTAATTTTTCTAATTGAAAATAGATTTTTTTTCTCTCATAAAATACATCCCAACCACAGTTCCCCTCCCTCCATTCCTCCCAGCTACCCCCAAAACCCTTCTTTCCCAGATCCTCTCTTTCTCTGGTTTCCCTCAGAAAAGAGCAGGCTTCCAAGAGACAACAACCAAACAGGACAAAGCAAAAATACAGTAAGACAAAGAAAAAGCCCTCATATCCAGGCTGGACAAGGCAACCCATTAGGAGTGAGTCCCAAGAGCCAGCAAAAGAACAAGAGACACACCTGCACTCACTCTTGGGGATCCCACAAAGCACCAAGCTAACAGTTACAACATATAAGCAGAGGATTTTCTGCAGGCTCATGTAGGTCCCATGCTTGCTGCTACAGTCTCTGTGAGCCCATATGAGCCCTGCTTAGTTGAATTGGTGGGCCATTTTCTCTTGGTGTTCTCCACCCCCTCACTGCTACAATATTTTCTTTTTGTCTTAGGGTTTCAATTTCTGTGAAAAGATAACATGGCCACTACAACTCTTACAAAAGGAAAAACATTTAATGGGGAGACTTACCGTTTCAGAAGCTTAGTACATCATCACCATGGTGTGACAAGGTGGCAGCACTCAGGCACACATGGTGCAGGAGAGGGAGCCGAGAGTCCTGCGTCTTGACCTGCAGCCAACAGGAAGTAAACTGAGACACTGGACGTGGCCTGAGCATATATGAGACCTCAAAGTCTACCCCCCTCCACAGACAATAACACGCTTCTTCCAACAAGGTCATAGCTACTCCAACAAAGCCACACCTCCTAATAGTGCCAATTGCATACAAGTACCACATTGCCCCTCTTCTGCAGAGTTTCTCAAGCTTCAATCAGAGAAGAGAGACCTCCAATGTATACTCTTCCTTCCCATCATGTCTGGCTGGGGTGTCTGGACCAGCTCCCATCTACTGCTGTAGAAAGTCTCTGTGAGGATGACTAGAAAGAGTGCCCTTATGAGTAGGGCAGAATAGCATTAGGAATCATTCATTTCATTGTTTTATTGGTTTGTTTTGTTTGTGAAGGTAGGCTGTTGTGTTTGCTTCTACCAGTTTCTGGTTCCTGGTAACCTAGGCAGTGAAGTTCATGGGCTCCCTCTTTTAGAGTTGTCTTCACATTAAACCAGACGTTAGTTGGCCACTCCCAAAATTCCTGTGTGACGATTGCCCAACACATCTTGTAGGCAGAACAGATTGTAGGTGTAGGTGGAAGAAGCAGCGTGTAATAATGCTACATGCCTACTGAGAAAGCGAGGCAGAAAGGTTATGAGGACTGCATTTTAAAATCATGACTAAATAAAATAAATGCATAAAGATGATGATGATAGATAGATAGATACATAATAGATAGATGAATACTAAAAGGTATGAACAAGAAGCCTCATACAATCTGTAATTGACTCCCAAGTCATTAGCCCAGAACTTTAAATCTTTCTGTACTTAGGTTCTATGTCTACAAAGAATTAAAATTTCATTCAGAGCTTCATAAAGATTTGACTTACACTTCCACATTGCTGTCCCTTATTGAAGGAAGTCAGGACAGGAACTCAAAGAGGGCAGAATCCTATAGGCAGAAGATGATGTAGAGTCTATGGAGGAGTGCTGCTTACTGGCTTGCTTCCCCTGGCTTGTTCAACCTTCTTTCTCACAGAACCTAGGAGCAGCAGCCCAGGAATGGCTCCACCCACAGTGGGCTGGACCCTCCCCACTTATCACTAATTGAGGAAATGTGTTACAGCTGTATCTCATGGAGACATTTCCTCAAGGGAGGCTCCTTCCTCTCTGATGAATCTAGCTTGTACCAAGTTGACACAAACCAGCCAGGACAGACTGTAAAATACTTCAATAGTTGCATGTGTTAAAGTAGTTTGCATTATATTGTATGAATGAATTTAATAATATTACTTTAAACTTTAAACAAACTAAAAGTATAAGGTAAAAAGAATTATATCAAACCAATTAAAACAGGATGCACACAAGTGCTAATTTCTGAAACATCATGTTGACTTGTTAATTCAGAACTTTAACTATCTTTTAAAATTATTTTCTCCCTGACTCACACTTACCAAAGTTATCATATTTTTGCATCTGAAAATACATAATTTATTACTTAATTTTGCATCTACTTATACATATGCATACCAATCTCTATCACCTTGATGATATAAACAAGAACAACAGAGTTGAAGATCATACTTTAATGGATTTCAGTAGAAGACCAGAGTCCACAGGAAGAAACCAATACTAAGCCAGGCTTGGTTCCACAAACTACCACCTAGAAATCTGAAGCCACCCAGACAATCACAAGTTTGAGAACAGCCTAACTAAGGTATAATGGCAAGAGCTTATCTTTTAAAAAGTAATTCCGTATCTATTTAACAATAACTTAATAAACAATAAAGAGGCACTTGGGAGGCAGGCAGATCTCAATGAGTTCAAGAAGAGCCTGGTGTACAAGAGCTATTTCCAGGACAGGCTCCAAAACGACATGAGGAAACCCTGCCTTGAAATACCAAATAAATAAGTAGATCGATAGATAGATAGATAAATAGATAGATAGATGATAGATAGATGACAGATAGATAGATAGATAGATAGATGATAGATAGATAGATAGATAGATAGATAGATAGATAGATAGATAGATGAAAATTAGTAAGTAAATAAACACAAACAAGACTGAGGTCTCCCTGGGAGAGGGTTGGGGCTCCCACAGTTTGAGAATTTTTTTGAAAGAACTAGATAATGAAAGTGACAAAGAAATCAAAGATATGTGTGATGAAAAGAACTCACTTTGTTGAGGGCAACTAGAAATGTGTTCTGAGAAGAGATAATAGTTTCCGTAAAGACTCAGGGGAGAACAAATTTACTATATGAAATCTTCAAAACTACTCCAAATGTTGGGTAGCAAAAAAGGCAGGGGAAGGGAGGCTGGACCATCTTGAGACCTGGATGTTTAGCAGGTGTATGGACATTACATGTGTAATGGACATTAGGACTCTAAAGTTTCTGATAAGTCACTTTAAGTTAATAAAATGAACAAATTATGTTATTGTCCTTAGGAGTAACATGGCTTGGTTTAACATTTAGGTCATGCCATGAATAACTAAGAGAGAAGGCAATAAATAAATAAATAAATAAATAAATAAATAAATGCCAAGAAATTTGAAGAAGAAAATGAAAGCTTACTATTCTTGTTGTTTTGCCAAGAAATCATAGGGACTAAGCAAAGTAGTGAGTGAATCCTGTTAACCCTCTTTGTATAGGATTACCAGACATATCAGAAAATTGGAAGTTTAAAAAATGTAGGCCAGTTCTGAGGTTATAATATTCAGATATCATACCCAGAGACTCTAGTAGAGAAACCAACCCCTGATTCAGTCTTCAGAGACTGTGTCATCAGCAAAAGATAAGCAGTGACAGAAAAGCAATCAAAATGTCATTAAAATCAAACTCACTGAGTCAAGGGTGTGAGCCAGATAGGCTCAGTCCCTGGTGATAAGAGGAAGATTATTGGTGATAAGAGAAAATTGAGCATGTAAATGGTCACTGAAATGACCTATGTTTAATTACCTTTGGTCATTGGCTTTTATACATGGGCATAGTGAAAATCACACCCTGCCATGGAAGATTTAAAATTATAATGACATATGGTTCTTACAGGAGGCACAGTATTCTGGACTGGGCTTATATTTCAGGGAGGAGAATGATTATTTCATAAGTATGAGAAACTGAGTTCAGATACCTAGCTCATGCTTAAAGCTGTGTTCTCAGCATGGGAGTAGTGGTGAGGATGTAGACAGAGAGACGTGCAGAGCCCTGGCACTCACTGCCAGTCAGTCTAGTTTAGTCAGTGAGCAGCAGGTTCACTGAGTATCCCTATCTCAACATACAAGGAGGATTGATGGAATGAAGCAGAGGAAAACATTCATCTCTGACCTCTGGTCTCCATCCAAATGCAAAGCATACAGAGAGAGAGAGAGACAGAGAGAGAGAGACATAAAAGTAACCTATTAATGCAACTAGTTGACAAAAGAGCCAACTAGTTGCATGAAGGTTGGTCCCTGTTCAATTATGAAACTGATTAAGACCATCTGGCCAAGCAGTATCATCTACATTGAATGAATTACATAATAAAGTTCTTAAACATGTCTTGTTTAAAAAAAAAAAAAAAGGAAGAACATAACCTATTCTTTATTGGCATAGTGAAAATCACAAACCAAGGTAGAAACTTAAAATGATGACTAGACATGATTTCCTACTGGAAGTATGTCTACCAAGTTATTCCCAGATAATATGTTAAAGGTGAATAAAGGAGACAAATGAGGTTAAATTCCTAATCTTGGCATCTTAAGACTAAGAAAGGAGAATTCCGAAGTGATTCAAAACTGGAAATACTTGGGTGTCCTAAGAACAGGAATGTGATGCTAACATTACAGTTCCCAAGTGGAGTTAAAAGAAATGATATTAATATTTAATTTACTTCAAATCTTAGCTCTAATTTCCACCAGAATGACGATCTGCTGTTGGTACTTACAAGAGTTAGTGTAATAACAGATATTGCCACTCTTTTGTAATTCAAGTACATTATGTCAAAGCTGCTATCCATCAGTTTCAGATACTTTTTCATGCTGGCATTTTTATCAATACTTATCTGGCAACTAAACCTTTCCAGATATGAGAGCAAAATAGATAACTCTAAAGTTACCTGTGACAGATGCTGTATTGAATTGATTAATGAGCTTATCCTGCTTTTCAGTTCACGAGCAGCTCCCATTCATCACTGTGGATCGCCATTAAGATTACTAGAAAATTCTAAAGAATGTTTATGCATAATTTCAATGGCTGACTCTCTCCCTGCAGGTGTAGACTTTGAAACGCAATTTTGCTCCACTGAGAAAGTGCCTAATTTAGTTTTCATGTATTCTCAGAATGAGATAATAGGATGGCTAACTCAAATTTCCTCACTAGAGTTCCAAATACAGATGCACTTTCTCCAAATCTGGAAATAAGAAAATGGCCTTTTCCAATGGAATTTAAATTGCTGGTCTGAAACAAAAGTAACCCTGGCATTTGAGATAATCAAATTCTGAATCTATATATAATTCACTTGGCAATTATTACTGTCGTCTATAGGTCCTTGAGGAAGAAATATGGGAAAATGAGAGAAAATTGGGAGGAAGAAAGAATTTTGATATGGGAGATTAAATAAAGAGGGAAGGTTGGATGTGGTGCTGAGGTAGAGATTTTTAAGGTGAGTTACGCTATGGAGTGATCTGGAAATGTGCTATCTGGATGTTTATGAAGACTAGAGAGGCAACTGAGATGTCATGTTAAGAAATAATACATAAAACAAAGTAACATGTTTTTAATTATTTCCCTTCCTTTCCTATCCCCCTCCAAGCATTCCTCCTTGTTCTTTTTAAAAATCCAAGCCCTATTTTTCACTAATTGTTATTATTTTTCTTTGCAATATAAGGAGACTATTGCTGAAAAGCACAACCAACCAAATCCACAGATGTAGATCTCAGTCCCAACTGATACATCCAAAGCACATCTCTAGCACCTAAGACTATGGGACGTTCAAAGAGTGGGCAGGAAGATTTAAGATTTTTGTCTCCTAGGAGTGTCAGAAGCTACACTCATGAAGTGTCACCAATGTGACTACCTAGACATTAGCTGAACAAAGATGACACCAATAGACACTCTAAGGTGGATAGCAGAAAGCTCATGAGGCTTCAACCCTATAGAAAGACCTCTCACACCTATGAAATGCTGAGAGTGGGGAAAATATTTCCCCATATAAGAGCACACCAATTGGTAATCCAATAATAGATGTTCAGCCCTGAAAACGTGCACACAAGTAACATGATATACACTCAGCAGCCTACATTTATGTACTTGAGAATTTATATATATATATGTGTGTGTGTGTGTGTGTGTGTGTGTGTGTGTGTATGCATGCATGCATGTATGTATGTATATATAATGCTATTTTATTTTAAAATTTCTCTTTGGTATTTCTTAAATTCACAATAAAATTACATTCAAACATAAATGGATTAGGTGGCTTTAATGTAGTAATATATTTTCATGAAGTGCTCCATTTTGCCTCACCTGCTCAACTTATTTGCCAATATCCACTTGAAAAACAACCTCAGAAACTGCCAATGTGAGAAGAAGCAAAATGCTATGTGTTTTACAGTTGTGTATTTAGACCTCATATTTGACTATAAAATTAAACAAAGATGGTGTTATAACTGTGTCATATTTGTTTAAAACTTACTGTTCTTATTTTTCTCATCACATCTGTTTTGAGTGCAATTCAACCTGTTCTAGTCTCAGAAAGAAGTGTCTATTTCTTTAGACTCCAAAGAAGTTCTCAACCTTGCTGATGCTGTGACCCTTTAATACAGTTCCTCATCCTTTGGTGACCCCAGAGCATAAAATTATTTTGTTGCTATTTCATAACTCTAATTTTGCAGCTATGATTACTAATATAAATATCTGATATGCAACCCTGTAAGGAGTAGGGTTGCGGGGCAAGACCAGCGGCAGGCGGAAAAACCCTACTCCTTACACAACCCTTGTGGGGTCTCAATCCACAGGTTGAAGGCTGTTGCGTTATAGAGGTACCCCTTTCATGATGCCATCACTCTGTTTCAGAAACTAAATCTGTTTGCTTCTGGGGAAACAGAGGTGGGGCCAGCGGGGGTGTATAGAAGCTGAGGGTTTCTAAGTAATAGCACTAATACCACAGTGGAACTCAAACTGTTTAATTTTGGGCAACTGAATGGCTAGCTGCCAGCAAATGATCATCATTTTTCCTGACATCCCATTTATGACTCTGTTTTTATCAACTACCACTGTGAATGGATAATTGCTAACAAAGCATCGCAGTACATTTGCCAGATTTAAAGAGATTTCATGGCACACTGCTGCAATTCCATGTCCTTTCTTCATAGGCTAAATGTGTGCTGGCTCCACAGTGTAGCGCAAGGCACCAGAAGGCAGTATTTGATTGGCTGGACTACGGTTAGTGAAGAGTGTCATTCTACTTTCTCTCTGATACTGCTGCTTCAAGGAGGAAACTAATCAGCAACGCAAGTGAAATAAAGGACGTTTATTGGGCAATTTCCTACCAAAGCTTCAGCAAGTCACACAAGTCTTAAGTATAGTGCAGACTGACAATAAACTCCCTGATTTTGTGTAGGTCATATGTACAAATCATTTTTATCTTACTTTGTTAATTTATAACAAAAGCTATTGGGACTTTAATCTTCCTGAGTACTGACTTCTGGCTGCTCAGTAGTAAAAGTTCAAGAATCCTGAAGAGAATCGCTAAGACGAAGGTTGAGAACTTTTCTACAGTCCACAGAAACTAAAATACAGGTTGCTGTATTAGCTGGGAAATTCTAAGAGCTAAATGTGCATGGAAAAGACATTCCAATTATATATACATAAAACCTGAGAATCGAGGGCCAATGAGACGTGCTTGTGACAACTTAACAGAACTCGTTTCCTGGCTTGCTCTTCTCTTAGGCAGTATCCTTCACTTGTTCATTATTTTAGGGTTCATCAGAGCCACAAATTAAAGTGTTATTACTTGCATACATTACTCTCAAGTTGACTTTGATGATAAGCTGGGGGGTGCCTCATGCCATTATCATTCCCAGAAAAAAAGGTCAAATTTCTTCTTCTACCCATCCCCAGGGAAGAAACACAAAGTAGAACAGCTCACAGTCAGCTAGGCAAATGCATCCCGCTGGTCCCTGATGGTTCCTGACCACGGATCGCCAGATGTTGGAAAATATGTACAGAAAGATTGCTCCATTTTCTTTAACCTTGGAAATGTAACTGTAGAGTAGGCCTGGTAAACAGCTCCTGTTTGCACCAGTAAAATAATAGCATACCTTCCCACTTAAAAAGGACTACCAACTTCTCAGCTAAAATAAATCTATGCAAATTTTCAACTGTTTATTGTGTTTTCAGTATCTTTGAGGTAGTCTAGCTTAAACAGTGTTCTATCCAAGTCACTGTTCTATTTGTAACCATTAGTAAAAATGTCAGTGACTCAGCACAGTAACTCTAGGTCTTTCTCAATGAAATCACAGAAGATAAATATTCAGTATACACCTGAGATTAAAAGAAAAGAAAAAAAGTATCTCTTTAGGAATAGAAGAGATAAATACAAGTTGCTTTGGATTTAGCTTTTGCAGAGTATTAGGACACATAACAGACAGTATAGATGCTCTGTGTGAGATTTATAATGCCAGTCATCAATAAAATCTTACATATAATCTAACTCAGGATGAAATAAAGAAATGACTGTTTAGTTGTGTCTTGCGAAGATACTTCATGGAGTCTGTTAACTTTACTTCCACCCTGGCATTTTCCTTGGTTGTTTTCCTCTTACTACGATCTCTCCTTCCTTTTCTCAAACTTGATCTAATCAACAGTCTAACTTGACTCTTTCTATACTCTGATGGCTACTCCTGGGTGTCCACGTTACTACCTCCAGAGTTAACTAAAACCTAAGCAGCTGAGTGCACCTGTGTGGAATCTTTCTTAATCATGCATTTGAAGTGGGAAGAGCCACCTTAAATCTGGGCCACACTTTCAGGGGGCAGCCTACGTAAAGGATGTTGAAAAAGGAAGCTTTTGCTATTTGCTTGCTTATACCCTTGCCCTCACTTGTTTCTAGCAAGTTCATTCCTTCGTGGGCATTAAACACTACCTCTTTGGGAGCATACACTGAAGACCAGGTCAGACATCCAGCTTCTAGATTCTTGAACAACTACTAGATTCTTGGATTTTCCACTGGTTGACAGTTATCCTTGGACTAACTGGGCAACAACCTGTAAGCCACTCTAATAAGTCCCCTTTACACACACACACACACACACACACAGAGAGAGAGAGAGAGAGAGAGAGAGAGAGAGAGAGAGAGAGAGAGAGAGGCAGACAGATTCATTCTATCATTATTATTCCTTTAGAGAACCCTGGTTGGAGGTCTACAGGAGTCTTTGTTGTTGTTGGTACTGCAGCTACCTCCACAGAATCAAGTTTCAGAGTAAGAGTTGAGCAGCAGAAGTCAGGTGGGAAGGGAAGGGAAGGAGAGAGATGGGAAGTGGAGGGAAGAGGAGGGAAGGGAAGGGAAGGAGAGGGGAGGGGAAGGGAAGGGAAGAGAAGGGAGAAGGGAAGGGGAGTGAAGGGGAAGGAGAGGAAAGGGAAGGGGAGGGAAGGAAAAGGAAGAGGAGGGAAAGGGAAGGGGAAGGAAGAGAAGGGGAGGGAAAGGGAAGGGAAGGAAAAGGGGGAAGGGAAGGAAAAGAGACAGGAGGGAAAGGGAGGAAAGGAAAGGGGAGGGAAAGGAAGGGGAAGGGAAGAGAAGGGAGAAAGGAAGGGGAAGGAAGGGGAGGGCAAGGGAAGAGGAGGGAGAACAGAAGGGGAGAGGGAAGGGAAGGCGACTGAAAGGAAGGGGAAGGGAGGGGAATGGAAGGGAAAGGAAGGGAAGGGGAAAGGGAAGGAAGGGGAAGGGGAGGGAAAGAAAGGGAAGGGGAAAGGGAAAGGGAAGGAAGGGGAAGGGGTGGGGGAAGGGAAGGGAAGGGAGGGACAAGCCCCAGACATAAGAGCTGGTGGAAAGATGGAGAGCATGTTCAGAAAGCTGGGCAAGCAGACTTAACTGAACTAGGCTGATTTCCCACCAGAGATGAAGCTCAAGGGAGATCCTGGGAAATTCTCTACCTTTGGGCTCTTGCACTTACAGTCAGTGCATAGGTAGATGATAAATCCATTGTTCTTTTGACATCTTCATGTTAGACTCCCTGTTCTTTATGGGGCCCAGGAGAAAGAATTGCAAGTATTCCTGGGTCTGAAGGGTCTGGTAAGTTCCCAGGTGTGATTTCAACACTTATTCATCCACCCTCAAGTCTTGATTTACTTCGTAAGTATATAGGGTACCAACTTTTCTACTTTTGTTATTTTTATCAGTCGGGCTGAACAAATGATTTCGTTTGGACCTCTATGAAAGTTAAAGTCAACCTCATCTGCAAAATGAAATCAAATGCAGCTTATAAAATGGAGTTTCTCAGCTCACAGTATTGTCTAAGGAATCTATTTTACACAATATAGAATAACTTAGAGGAATACACAGCCTGATCTCTGCATAAGTTTATAGAAAGGGGGAGTAGAAAAATTGGTCATATATGTCCTTAGACAGAACTTCTGCAGAGCCTGGAGGTGGTAGCTCATGCTTTCAATTATGTCACCCAGGAGACAGAGGCAGGTGGATCTAGCATGCATGGGAGCTTATTATCTAAAGGAACAGAAACTTACCAATGACATTCCCTTTGCCAACAACAGTTAACTACCCATAATCCCTCTGGAAGACTTGAGGCCTCATATCTCTACCATCAGTGAAGAAGTATGGACGGTCTCAATCTTGTTTAGGTCTTGTGCCAATAACCAGACCACCAGGGGGTTAGTCAATGCAAAAGTCATATCATTACCAGAAGACATATTTAGTGGAACATTTATCCATCCTTGGGCTCATACATCTCTTGTACCATGTTCCCTGAGCACTGGAGGAAGGTGAGACTATTGATGAGTATTACTAACTGCATCTCAACATACGTCAATTGAGACACTTGTAAGCAATAGAAATCAGCTTTGCCTCGCCTTCCTAAAAGGAAATGAAAAGGAAGGATATAGGTTCAGTTTCTCCAATCAAAGAACAGCTTAAAAACTATACTGAAAAACACGCACTGCTGGACTTACGGTGGCTGGAATGGACAAGCTAGCTTATGTGAACTTACTCTAGTGTTGTAGCATCCACATTCTCTGTCCAAAGACAAGGAATATTATTCCCTTAAGTCTTTCTGAAGAAAGACACATGCGGAGAAGTCATTTTTATCAGGTGTTATTTGAGAAAGCAAGCCATCATTTCCAGGGGCAGGAAAAAAACAAAAAGGAAATGTCCACCGCAGAGAACTTACCTTCGTGTTTATCAAGCTACAACATGGGCTCTTTTCTGAGTTCACAACCCTGGAGTGGAGGACGATGTGTGTTTTTGTTCATTTAAAGAATGTGCACTGAAAACCCTCAGTGAGAAAGACCAACAAACCCAAACATCATCTCAACGAACCCAGGAACTAAAAGCACCAATTTACATTGAGAACAACAATAATACATTACTGCATTAACATAACTTGATCAGCAAAAGCTTGAATGATGAGTTAAACCGTAACCAAAGTAGGATTCCTGGTGCTGTATAGAGCGCAAGGAACGCTTTCTAAAGATAAAAGTTCCCTGAGTAAGTGGTTGATGTCAAAAATTAAAGCCATTTTCAGTTTAGATTATTTATTCCTATTTTTCAATGTTAACATGGGATGCTAGGGAGGGTAAATAGGACTTATTTTGTGAATTTCTTCCTGTCTATGTTCACATAAAAGTACAGTACTATTTTGATTAATAATCAATAGGCTAGGATAAGAGATTCTTGCAACATAAACACTATCCATATCTATTGCTTTCATAAATATAATTTAGTCGTGCCTTTATACATAAATCTTCATATGTTTTTGAGCTGTAGCGGACACTGAGTAAACTTTAATAATTCAGAGAAAATCTAATTAATATTTTTAGATCCTGCCTACCCTTCTTTTAGGTATTTTTTATTAATTCAGACTTTTCTTCCTTATACCCCTTTTTGTTTTCCTCATCCAACTTCCAATATATCTTATAATTGCTGCAATAACACAGATTTAGGGCAGATTTGGAGGCTAAGAGTACAAGGGATGTTTCTTCCAATTTCCACAGAGAGCTGTTGATCCATGGGTAGTTGGCAGCTTTTGCTGTTTGTAACGTCTTCTTGATCCTTGCTCTGTAATCGCAGTCACAAATGTTTTAATGTGATGAAATATACCAGTACCCAGAGAGTTTATTTCTGGGAAGTTTTGCCACTACCACAACCTATTTGGAAGTCAGGCCTTCTCCAGTGAAGTGACAAGAGACCCTAAGGGAAATAACTTGGTTGTTCTAACAAAAAAAAAAAAAAAAGTGACTAGAAACTCAAGGGAGGAAGTAGTGAGCTGTAAGCTATGAAGCGAGGCAGGGGGAGAAAAAGAGGAACTGGGGAGGGGTGGAATAGAAGTAAGACTCAGAGTAAAACACACTATTGATCAAATTCCAAAGAGCCCTCAGATGTCAATATAAAATGATCTGTACCTCGAACACAGAAAAAGGAGTGACAGGCAAAGTCCGTGGGAGAGGTTGGTACAAGGCAAGGCAAGGGATTTCCTCATTTCCAGGAAGGTTCATCCCACCATGAGCACAGTGGTGGGACAGGCAGACCTCACTAGCTACTTCCATTTTTTTATCCTGTTGACAGGATTTCTCACAGGAAAGGTCTGGTTAGGAAAAATAATCAAGTAATTAGAAGGTAAGGGAATATGAACCATTCTAATGGGCCCAAAGGGTAAAGCTGTGATTTAACTAATCAACAGGAGCCTGTCAGGTCCTACCTGGGAATTAAACTGTACCAAAGGAACACTTGTTTATGGAGGTTATCAAGCCAAAAAGTTGAGCGTAATTATGGGCGATCAAAGAAACCAGAAAGAAATTGAGAAGAAAATCAGATCTGGCTTCACACATGAAAATACACAAATGCAAATTCCCCCATTATTTGTATTAAAATTCTGCAGGACAAATAGTAGCTGAAAATAAACTTGAAACTATCTTGTGAAAATTCAAGAAGCATGACAAGTCTGTGCAAAGATGATTTTGTAAACAAACTGTAGAAGTTCAGATGATATAGACAAATTGTAGAACACCTAACAAAAGACATTAAGTCCAGAGTCAAAGCTATATGTAATGGAGGAGTATATTTGAAAAGTATTGCCACATGCATAGCCATATCAAAGAAGTATTAAAAATCTTTCTATGCATTGTTTAAACATACTAACCGCTAATTTAATTTAAAATTAAGATAAAACAGGCAAACAATAAGAATGGAAGTTGTTTAAAATGAAATCAGCTTGCTAACACACAACAAAATATAAATTGCTATTAATATTTTAACAATAGTGAGTAAAATTTTTACTGAGGAAGTAAATTAATAGAATCTTCTAAGTAGACATTTTGACAACATCTTAAAATTTCCAAATGCATAAGATGTTTTATTCTATGATATTTTTAAAATGTAATGGCATTAGCACAAAATGTAGCAGATAATGGTAATGAAAGAGTTTATGAAATTGTGATGTCATAGTACATTTTGGGAATGCCTATTCATACTTTTACTAGAAAACAAAGTCAGCAAAACATTTAATACATGATTCAACAAAACATTTGCTTTTTGTCTAAATAATCAAATAATTTTGTAATAATAAAGTAGCTGAGTATATTCTTCCTGACAATGTCTGCCCTTTAACTTCCAAAAACAAATATGCTAACTTAAAATGCCTAGCATTTTTGACATTTAACATGCTTGTGCACACTCAGATACACATGCTATTTAATGCATAGTTGCATATGCAGTCATTAGTGTCTATATATGCACGAGTCTACATAGACATATAACAACAGTTTGGTTTACTAAATTTTTATTAATCTTCTGTAGGCAGACTGTATGACAGCGGGGGTTTTGCTTAATGGAAGTCTTGGAAATAACATTCAGTAAACACCTTCCCCCCAAATACACATAAAATGTCTTGGTGATAATACAAGTAAATTCCTGCATGCTATTTTTTTCCAATTGCATTATTGTGGCACCAACTTAGCTCATATGTCTACTTTTCATTTATAACAGGCAGATGAGAAATGCAGTCCCCTTGAAATTTTCAAAAAGTCAAGTGTCAAGGAACACTTTGGTCCCTTAGTAGCTCCTGACATTTTGGAAGTTTGTTTAAAGAGATCACCTTTTACAGGACACATATCCTGAATGTCATCTCTAAAAAGAAAACGTCTCTCATGTAAGACTCATGTAAGAGCTTCCCATCCTCATCTTTAATGTCAGGGTGCAAAGCATAGATCCTCCAAAGAAAATAAAATTCTGGGAAAAAAACACTCGCATCATACAAAGTGGATTTATTAATAAGAGAAATTCATCAGACTGATGCAAGATTTATGAAATGCTGTCCTTTTTATTTCTGCCAACAGCTGGACCAGGCTCAAAAGTTAGAATTATGTGACATGCTAACAAAGGTAATTATAGTTTTCATTTGTTACCTTCAAAATTAAGCAAAACTCCTTTTCATTTGCCTTCACCTGCACAGACAGAAAAAGGAAAGCCTTGATGTTTCCATACTTTCCTTGAGTTAAATACGATACCGTTAACTACATCATGTAAAGAAATGTATATGCTCCCAATTTGCTTGGAAGATCTTTCCCTTTCCCCTTCTCCAGGGGATCATGTAGGGCTCTCTTAGGGTCTTCTTTGTTTCCTTGCTTTTCTGGAAGTGCAGATTTTTGGCAGGTAATCCCTTGTTCTATGTCTAAAAGCCACATATGAGCATATGAGTGAGTACATACAGTGTTTGTCTTTTTGTGACTGGGTTGCCTCACTCGGGATGGATTCTTCTAGTTCTATCCCTTTGCCTGAGAATTCCCAGATTCCATTGTGTTTTGTTTTGTTTTTCCTCTGAGTAGTACTCCACTGGGTAAATGTACCACATTTTTTCCACCCATTCTTCAGTTGAGGGACATTTAGATTGCTTCCAGGTTTTGGTTGTTACAAATAAATGCATGATTTTTTTTTAAAACAGTCTAGCAATATAAACAAAAGAAAAACCAAGTTTTCATAATATTTAGGTTTTATATTTATATTTCCTGAACCTTTGTAATATTAATTGAAGAGAGATATTGCCAATATTCTGGTGGTTAGCTCAGAAGCCTTCCCAAATCTACAAAAGTATGGGAACATTTAAAAGTAAGAGATAGTAAAGACAGCATTATTCAATAACCTATGCTAAATTAGGTCAAACGTGCAATGTGGTTAGTATTAGACAGTTTATCTCTTTTCCTAGTCATATATAACAATGTCTTTCTTAAAATTGACATTAGACTATTGTACGTAGAAAAGGTTGTGGTGATATCTTGCTTATACAAATAAAGCCCATCTGAAGGTCAGAGAATGGAGCTTGCCACCCGGTCTACAGAAGAAATTTTTTGGAAACATACTTAGCAGGAAAACAACCATTCCTCAGTCTAACACAACACAAATGGAAAATGTGAAGTGTGGTGCAGTGCAAAGTGACTGGAAAGCTCTGCTGTACAGCACAACTGACAAAGACTTCACTCTCAGGCAAAGCTTTTACCTGTTAACAGCATAACAGGATAAGGACTATACATTTCAAGATGTTCATTGTCTTTGCTACATGAACCAAATTATGATTTTCTTTCTTCTCCTGCTAACAGTCCCTTAAACACTGGGTGCAAATTCTAACATGTAGAAATAGGCTTTGCAAGACATTAATTTCACTCTCCAAGTCACATACTTTAAGCAAATATTATAGAAATTACTGTATTCTTGCATGGTATCCTAGGACTTGAAGAGAATTTCCATGGCTTACAAGGTGTATTTTATATTCATGAAAACAGGGAGTAATTCCCTGCCCTCATGGACTATTGAGTCTAAAGAAATGATTGACTTAGTGGATATAATTTAATTTCTTCCATATTTATTTGTTATTTTCTATTTCTCCATAAAATCTTTGATAAGTGTTCCACTCTGCATTTAAAATAGGGTTTGAGAAGGTATGTACTATCCTAGGAATGGTTAATAATTCTTGATTTATTCTATGTAAGTTTGAAACGATCTAAATAACTTAATCTAAACTTTTCAGGCTTTCACACAATAACAAACAACTATTTGTTTGGGATTTTTGAGCATAAATCATACACTATGAAGCAGAGTTTTAAAAATTTTTTATGACAGCTCAATAATATTGCAAGAAGGGGTCATAAAAGTGCCAAGATATACTGATGCTTATAAAAGTTTTAAGGTGATAAATACATGGTGAGTAGGCTTTATTTTTTAACTATTCAAACTTTTCTAGCCTTAAGATAATATAATTATCTCTTTATATGGCAACTCAGCCTCCATCTAACCACACCTGGGACTTGTCTTCTCTTTCTAATAGACAACAACATGAATGTCAACAGAATGGACAAGGTGATTCTTGGTGCCGGAACAATACGAAAAGCACAGTTTCAGTACTTGACCAAAATCACAGTGTTCTAAGTACTTCCCCATTTTCCATAGGGAAAAGGAGCTCCCAGAAGGCAGAGCCAGATCTTATCTTATTGAAGTGGATGGATTCTCAGCGTGCTTTATTGGGTAGAATTAAATATTCTGTAACTGAAAGAAATGCTGTTTGATGAAACAAACAAAAAAGTATTCAGAATTATTGTGGTTTTTTTTTCATTCTATAATTTAACTGCAAGATAATGGAATGAAAGAAACAAAGACCCAAATAAGCTTGTCAATAACTAAATTAAGTTCTATGCAAAAGAAAATATATATGATGATAACTCTGGTTCTAATGATACAGTTGAAAAATTCTTAAAAGTTAATTTAAATTTATGTTGAGGCTAAATTAAACACTAAGCACACACACACATACACATAATTCAAAGAAAGGGGTCAAATGAGAAGTGAGCAGGAACATTTCATATCACAGTAGGATAAAATAAGTCAAGCAACAAAATACATATCACAGTGTTGAATTATGCTCCAAAGCAAAGTAAATATCTCTACTTCAACTCTGCTATAAATAAAATTAAGCAAAACAACATGGACAATTTCCAAATAATTAAAACAGATGTTTCCCTCTCATGGGGGTAAAATCAAACCTCCTACTCAGTATTCATTTGTGGTTTATTTCTAAATATTAAATTAATGAAAATGTGTGCCTATAGGAGAGTTATCAGTGGAGAAGCCAGGCAAGCATTACTTTAGACAAGAAATCAAGATTAACAACTATCAGCAGGGCAGTGGTGGACCACATCTTTAATCCCAGGCAGAGAGTCTGATCTCTGTGAGTTCAAGGCCAGCCTGGTCTACATAGCTAGGAGGAGAAATACTGACCCCCCAAAAACAAAAACAAAACAAACAAACAAAAGATTAACACTATTAGCAGCACAGTGGCATGGGGTATCCCGACAAGTTTCCCATTTGGTTATTAAATACAATATTCTAGATAAGATCTTGAGCCAGGAAAATAGTACTAGGGAAGAAATTAATTAAATCTGTGAGAATCGTAGAGAAAGTGATTACAATATTTTGGTTTGGTTCATCAGTTGTAAGAAATTAATGACTGATATATTTGAATAACTGGGCACATAGGGTAGGCAATACATGCAAACATTAATATGATATTTGCAACTTTTTTCAAGGCTAAAACTATTGAAATTTAAAAGACTTTGTTAACAAGAAAAATGAATATTCTTGTTGATGCAAGAATACAAAGAAAATAAGCTCCCACAGGTGAAATTAATGAAAACTGAGCATCTGCTTGTGTTTATGCTGATTTCCTGTGCCCATTCTGGAATTGGGTAGCCGCTGGAAAATATAGGAAGATAAATAAGATACAATAAGATCTGTATTTAAAAATCACTACTGTTAGTCTGCCATGTAATTTATGAAAATTCTAGAAGAAAGTAATTTAAACACACCAAGTCTGGGGGAAAAAATCAGTAAGAAAGGGGATTGTTAATTACCCTGATTTAATCAATGGATGCTTGTATGCTTCTGTAGAAACATCATGTTGAACATCATTGATATGCACAACTAATTCATATTAATAAAATAAATAAAATTATGTGTATTTAAATGTCATCAAATTAAAAAATGATTATGTTTCCTGTGTGGTAAGATTATGGTGTAAAAGACTAGATATTGAAATCAAAACTACATGTGGTATTTTTTTTCCTGTGCCTACCCATATGTCTACCCATACTGCACCACAGCAAGCTCTTATTTGTAGAAGCCAAGACATCTGATCCCATGGAAGTAGTGGTCACTAGAGGCTAGAAACGGATGGAAACTAGATCACAGTACAAAAGCACAACTGGGTGGAAAGAATTAGTTCCAGTTGTCTGTGACAATGTAGAATGACTACCGTCTACGACATGCATTATGTATCTCAAAATAAGCAGAAGAGTTGAGAATTTCCAGACAATTACAATTAAATGTTTAAAGATGTAGAAATACTGATTAGCCTTGACCATTACACATTGTGTCAATATACTGAGTTATCATAGCTGCCTAAAAATATGCATAGATTCCTGCCTAGAGGATTCAGTGATCCTCTTGTTATCTGGAAGAAAATAGGACTAGCACTAAACATAATATCATCATGTTACTTTGTTAGCTCAAGAAAGGAGAATTAATCATCCACAGGAATATAAAATTGGATAATAACCTATTGATATGCAGTGTCAGGAACAGGAAACAAAAGAAAGGGAAAAAAATCTATAATCCTTATTTGAAATTCATTTAAGGTAAAACACAAATTTTGTTCTTAGATTCCAGAATACCATTATATAGTATGTATGAATGTGTCTGTATTTAATAATATCAGAAATTATTTCATCAGAGTGTCTCTGGGATTCAGTGAGGTCTGCATCCACAGTACTAACATTCCTTTTAACTTTTTCTTCCTTATTGTAAATGGCATCAAATGTGTCACAAATTTTAAACAATATTTCCAGAAAATCATTTTATGTGCATAAACAGACATATTTTTTGGCCCTGAGGATCAATTAAAAACAAGTAACTCCTGTGTACATCACTATTATGAGTTAATGTTCAAGTGAATGGACAAAGGTTTGGGAGGTGGCTCAGAATGTAAATTAGTTGCTATGCCAGCCTTAAAATCAGAGATCTGGTACTGTAACCCCATGTAAAAGCTGGGCTGGTGGAGTGTATCTTCAACCCTGGTGCTGGAGAAGTAGAGTCAAGAGGATCCAGCAGACATTCTACCAGAAACAGAAAGCTGCAGATTTAGTGAGACACCCTGCCTCTAATGATGATGATGACGAGATGATGGTGATGATGTGGAAAAATAATTGAGCAATACATACCAGTGTGTTTATCTCGGGCCTCCATATAAGCATGCATGTGCACATTACCAGTAAAAATACACGCAAATGCATACTTGTGAACATGTGTGTAACTGTATTCAAGGGTGAGCACACACACGCGCACGCGCACACACACACAACCAATAATCCCCAAAAAAGCTCTGTGTAAGGAAAAACTACAACTTTTCTTCTAAACAATCTATCTTTCCCCAGTACAGTGTACAAAAAAAAAGAGGTTGTGAATGCCTGAGACATGTTGAGACTTGAGACCTATTGGTGTGTTAGAAGGGGCGTGAGCCCATTCAAGCCAACAATAGGTAATCCTTGCAATAGGAGTTGATCAAATTCCAGGAGAGAAATGCAGGGACCAGAGGATCACCAGAAGATCACATTGCACACAGATGTTTCTAGCCATCTGAACAAAGCGTTTGTCAGGTTTCCTAATTTAACTTTAACACACAGTGAAGAATATTGCTGTCTGTATATCCCAATAAAATAAGATATGAGATTTTTCTCTTTCAAACCAATTTATAGACCACCCTTTAGACTCATATGAGGAGATGGTTTATTGGGTAAGTATTACCAAATAATCATTTTTTTTATTTGAAAAGCTGATTTTTTTGTGTCACATTTTAAGAGCTGAGAAATAACGGCATAAAAATGCCAATGACAAATAAAACTGAGAAAATTACTCTGACAAGCTCTTCTAGAACAGAGCCTTGCATATAAATTAGGTAAACACTAAAACTAGATCAAAAGGAAGTTCTTTAACTTTCATTTAAATGCATGAACAGCTGTGGCAGATCTAGTGTCACTGAATATACTGTCCAACAATGTGGACTATGAGGAAAAGATCTTGGGGTATTTTTAAACCCTTGCCAGGCATGGCTGGATCTCTCCAACAATAAATGAGTAAAAGAACTGTGTTCTCTGTATGGTGGTTAATGTCAAGATTTATAGGACCTTGGTCACAGATTTGTCTCTATACTAGTATAACTTAGAAGTACATTTGCCTTTCACAGTCACTATAGGAATGGAGACAAGTCAAACTTCACTTAAAAGATGCATTGAGTGCATGAGTATTTTGAAGTGTCTTGAGTTTTCCTGTCTTTAAAAGTTATTGAATAAGGTGACCTATATTTTAGTTCTAGCTAAAATACTTTATAGAAAGTGTCTTGTGACTTTAGAGGCAAAGATGATACATTCAAGGAAGTAGATAACAACACATAATCTTATAGGACTTTACTCTTTCTTATGAAGCAGTTTTAAAGTATTTCATTTTCTTTGAAACTATTGTTTTATTGCTTTTCAATGAAATTTCATCTGTTCATCGGTCCATTCTCTGAATACGACATTGTCTATATTATGCTGAACTTAGATACTAAATTGTTGACATATTTTTTATTACATTCTGTAACACACACTTGCTTGGATTTATCCTTTACCTCCCCTAGAAAGCTATTTGGATAAGGGGTCAGATTCCTTTAGCACTATATTCACTATATGAGGCAACACACATATTAATAAACATAACAATAAGCTGGTTAAATGACTGATTGCATTTGAAGACTAATTTTTCCCACAACATTTTAAAATTGTGTTTTATTAATCCCAGAATTTGAAGATTCCACAGTAAGATAACAAAGTATTTTGGTCATATCTACCCATCTTCCCTTCATTACAACTACAAGACTCCAATTTTCTCTCCCAACTTAATGTGGTTTTCTTGTTTTTTTTTTTTTTCTTTGTAACCCACTGTGTCCAATTAGAGCTGCCATAGGTGTAGACACCTACAAGAGACAACGTCCCTAGAGAAAACTGACTGTCCCCTGATAGCAGCTGTGGGTAGCAGTAACACTGAGCAAGGGGTGGGACTTCCTCCCACCCATGCAGCCATCAGCGTTGACTAGAATGCTTACTGGATATTTAATGATTAATAGGCTTTTAAACAATTTCCATCTCAATTTACTTCCAGATAGCCTTATAAAGAATGTATCATTTTAATATCATTTCGGAGAGCTGGTAGCTGTTGACTTACTAGCAAAATCCGTAGGGCCACAGAAGCAGTGTGGGTCCAGGCTCTATCTATAGAGTCTATGGACAAAAAGCCCATAGTATGTTGCAGTAATGGAGGTGGGTATGCAGAAAGTGGAGGATGCGTGAGGTCACATATCAGATTTAAGGAATGTATTCCTTTCAGTTCCTAATGTGGGTTAGCACCTACCTCACTGCACAACAGTGTCTGCATTTTAAAGACAAGTACTTATAAAGCCAAATTGTGAAGGGATGTTTTCAGGGTCAACTTTAAGGGGGAAAAGTAGGGATCCAAACTAAAATACATTAGTGGAGATTCAAAAAAAATAAATGTAATTATGAATCCCACCTTGCCTACATGCATTTCTCCTATTTTTGTTTGTTTTTCTCATTAATATTTAGTTCATAAGTATATCAAGACGATCATCACCATCATTTGCCATTTGAGTTTAGTGGAATTTATATTGAATTATTTTATTTTCATGACTGACTTACAGAAGGAGGAATAAAGTATAAGAGAAAGCCACCCAATTTTGGAAACTTGAAATTGAGTTTAAACATCAAAATCCTTCTGACAAGTCAATTTGAAACACAAGCATTGTAAGTTAGAAAAAAAATATTATCACATTTTCTTTTAACAAAGTAGTACAGTAGAGGTCCTGTGTTATAAAATACCACCTCATAAATTCTCATTTAGTCGCTTGATCAGTGAAATTGTGATGGCTCTCTCTTCTTTGGGAACAGATTTTTCACTTAGAGTTTGAGAAAATTTATGTGGTTGTTAGCCTCTGAAGATTCATTGATGATAGAGTTGGAGGGATGGCTTAGCAGTTAAGAACACTGGCTGTTCTTCTAGAGGACCTGAGTTCAATTCCCAGCACCCACATGGTGGCTTCCAATCTGATGCCCTCTTCTGATCTAGAGGCATGCATGCAGAAAAACAATATATTCTTTAATAACAGTTCATTGATGAATTTTACTTATATACTTTATTTCACCACTATCATTCAACTTATGCTACCCATTCCTCTGAATTGGTCTTCTGATTCACTGATAATTCTAAAACTACTGTCAATTTTTATGCCATTAGAAAATAAAAGAAAAATTCTAAAATACATTCAACAAAAGCCCATAGGAAGCTATAAAATCAGTGTCTTCAAGCTTCTTTCTCATGGTTTTTCAAAGACAATGAAATATTCTAGTCAACATAATATGGAATCTGAATCTAATACTTTTATCTCAACTGCTTTATCATCCACTTTAGAAACAACATAAGCAAATATTTGCTTACAGTGTCGTATAATACTTTATGTTTATGGGACAGAAGTTTTCATTTGCAACTACTTCAATTTGCTATTGAAGCAAAACATACATGCACATACAAGTCCCACTGTATTTTGGCAAATTTTTACATTAAATGTTCCAATTCTATATTTTTATTAAGTATAATATTTATCACCTACATGCATGTTTCCAATTCTGCTTTTATTCTGAAACACTTTATATACATTTGGTAAATAATTTTTGATGACATTTCTCTTTGTACTTTGGAACAATTCCCAGGACATGGGATCTGTTAGAAGCATCAATTATATGAAGAGTTAGTTGGTCTACTAAGCTTCAGTAGAATTATTTTTATTATCAAGTATGAAGACCCTCTGTGAACATAGCATTGTGTTTAATACAAATGAAAATATACACACCTAATGTCTATGTATTTATAGAATAAATGTCCAAGGCTCTGGAAAGTGAGAGCTACTCTAATGAAAATGTAAGAGAAATGTAAGAAACATACACTATGACTATGATATGCTTTTTCATAGTTTACTAAAATAAAATTATAGTAGCAGTATAGAAGGGCTAATAAATTAGTATAAATAGTAGATTACCAAAAACCCAAAGACTTGATAAAATTGTGTCAAGATAAAAAAAAAAGTGGTTGAGAAAATTTGGAGAAATACTGGAAGAAAACTAATGAGCCCTCTAAATAGACACACATGGAAATTCTGGAACTTCTCTTAGAATTGAAAAGCAAAGAACAGATTCAATACAAATAGAGGGAAAGAGTAAAAAAATGCTACGAGATTTAATCCAAAGAGAGAAAACAGAATAATTCATTTAGAAAATATTAATCAAAAAAGAAAATATTAGTCATTAATCCATGATCAGTTCTGAGCTACTGTCATTTGAGTAATTTTCTGTTAATCCTATATTCACCAATTTTTTTTCTTTGAAGAAAATCAATCTGTCACTTGGTGGCACATACCAGATGACTATCTGGAATATAAGAAATGAAAGCTTCCCACACACAGTTTAACAGCTTGGCTTAAGAAAATAGCTCTTCATGGGAGAAGACAAACAAAAATAAACCTAATGAGCATTAATCCAATTAGAACAATGTATGTTCAATTAATCCCATCAATCTGTCTTTGTAATGTAAAGGCAAATCATTGTAGGCAGAAGATAGAAATAACAATAAAATTCAAGTAATAGAAATTCAACTTGGTTAAAAGTTGTAAAAATGATGCCACAAAATTAAGCTGGGTATGGTTGGTGGTAGGCCACTATAATCCTAATACTTATATAGATTAAGCAGGAGGATCAGAAATTTGAAGACAGCCTGGATGACAGAGCAACATTCCACCTATATAATGAAAATATGAGACACTCTAAATTAACATTTGATGCATTTCTAAAGTGGTGATTTGTGTCTGGATTGTATAACTTGCAAATTTGAAAGATAATTGTCATTTGTCTCTAGAACAACAAAATGTAGAGTCCATAAACTCCATGTAGTTTTCATTAACCAGTACATTTTACATTTATAACATAAATTAAATATTATCAATTAATTCTGGTACTAGTTTTCTAATACACATATCCATTACTAAGCTTTTTGCAGCTATGAAACCAAACATTGGAATACTACTCTGTACCAAGAAAGGAATTAGACTGAATCAGAAAATTTGCCACTTGGTCCTAATTTTGCCACTCTCTGGTTGACAAAGTACCTTGATATCGCTGGCTTTAGTTTTCTTATCCAGTATGAAAGTCTTGTTTTAATTTATTAAGTTGGATGATTGTAAAGATTAAACCATGGGTCTTTCTCATACAGTCTTCTGTTCAATTATCTCATGTCATATCTTTTACCCTAAAGAGTACTAGAAATTAATAGACACATTTTTACTAAACTAGTCTTGCCTGCACAATAGTTTTGCAGTTATAACTCCTCACAAATCTCTAGGGTTATATTTCCAAACACTTCTGTGGGGGAAAAAAAACTACAGTTAGCAAGATCAACATCTATTAAAGGACATGGTTTATCAGAGAAGAAAGGGGAATCAATATACCGTCACTTAGAAATTGATTTAATAGACATTACAGAGAGATTTTATATCTAAAGGGAACCCTGTTTGTTAGTCTTGTAAAGTTTCAGAATAGATAAGCTTTCTTCACAACCATCTTCATGTTCCAGCAACATTACTGCACCAACCTGACCTACTAAAATAATTTTAATTGAACAAATTAGAATCTTTAAAACATTTTATCCTGTCAATATGTATTGATTCTATATGGAGAGATACCTTTCCGAGCCTAGACACAGAGGTGTGAAGATGGAGAGATGCCTTGGTCCTCCTGCCTCAAGGAGATGATGGGTCACACTTAGTAGACTTCCTATGGGAGGCCTTACCCTCTCCGAGGAGCACATATTGGGGAGAGTGGGAGGAGAGGAGCGAGGGGCAACTGCAATTGTTATGTAAAACATTAATTAAAAAAGGAAAATTAAAAAAAATCGTGCTCAGATAAGAATTCTAATATTTTCCTCTTTGAAAGAGTGGCTCATCCCATTTTATGCTTTGTTAAATGGGGACAAGAATCAAAGGTGGTATTCAATGTAACCCTTTGGTGCATTGCATATTTTAATGCGTATATTTTAAGGTCACTTTTGAAGAAGTATTCCATATTATTTGCTTTGCAAGTAATTAAATATTGATAAACTTAGTAACTTCCAACGTTCAATTAAGAGAACTAATACATTATTTTCAGACATGTTGATTTAAAATGAAATATCCAGTATATTTAAACACAAGTTAAGGAAATTTCGATAGCAATACAAATAGAAGGTAGGACAACCTACAAATTTTCAATATCATAGTGTTTACCTTGTAAGGGTAAATGGAATAAAACACTGTTAGGATTTTTAAAAATGGTTGTTATTATTTGACTTTCAATGAACACAAAAGCACATACACTTTGAAATAATTTTTATAGTGTTGTATTGAGTTTATTATAGAAGACAGTTTCCAACTCTCCTAGTACGGGTCTCTGAAAAACAATCTCATAGTTTTTTGTTAATATTAAGTGAAAAAAAAGACACTTTAGATGACCAGGCAAGAAAAAAATTATGCATGGATGATGACAATAGACAATTGTCTGTTAATAGGGCTTTTGTTTGTCACTTAATATGTCATCAGCAGTTTATATTATCAGAGTATGCCAGAAATGAAGAGAGGTATTCAGGCCCCACTCACGACCTGCACAAAAAAAAACAAAAACAAAAAAAAAAAAAACAAAACAAAACAAAAAAACAAAGTCTAAATTTCACAAAGGTCTCATTGACTAATACATATGTTCTGGGAAGCACTGTTTTGGATTAAGTTTGAATAAGGAATGAGAAGAAAGAACTTCACAAAAAAAATGCTTAAAGTCATAAGCATATAAGCATATTTTTCTCACTTAACTAGGCGATAACAGTTTGCACCATTACATGTCATGCCAGGCACCATTTGAAAACTATTATACGTATATGTTTTGCCCTATGTCTCGCTACAAGGCTATGCGATGGTATTCATACTGCAATTTTAAGAAAACAAATTCAAACCTTAGATTTACGTAGGCATTAGGAGGACTAGTTTGGGAATCTTAATCATATTATATGGTCTATTGTATGGTTATTAGTAAACTCCACTTTGCATCAAAATGTTTATATTTTAAAATCTACAACATATAGATGAATCTAAACAAAACTCCATTATTTTAAATTTGTTTGTATTAGTTTTTTCAAGACAGGGTTTTTCTGTGGCTTTGGAGCCTGTCCTGGAACTAGCTCTTGTAGACCAGGCTGGCCTCCAACTCACAGAGATAGAGATCCACCTGCCTCTGCCTCTGGAGTGCTGGGATTAAAGGCATGCGCTGCCACTCCTTTTTTTTTTTTTTTTTTTAAGTTTGCCTCAAATTTAACAAAAAGATCTTTAGGCACACAAAATTTAAGTTCCAAAGGCTTTCAAAATGATCGGTATCTGCCAATTTGTAAATTTTAAAATGATTAATTACATGAGTAACCAGAAAATTAAACTATTTACAAATAATTTCCATTTATAAACCAATCAGTATAAGGGAATTCGGTACTCATGAAAACCTAAATAGCAATTAATGTTTAAGCTAAGGGTGTATGTAATCTGACTAACTTGTCCACCATCATAGAGCCCTCATCTAGTAGCTGATGGAAACAGAAGCAAATACCCACAACTAAACAGATGCAGAGAGGAAGAACAAGACCAGGCTGCAGAAACACACAAAGACAGCTGGCCTGAACAAGGAGGAGCAAATGGGTCCCCAGACTGATAGCTGGGAATCCAGCATGGGACTGACTCAGACTCCCTGAACATGGGTCTCAGTTAGAAGGTCTGGTCAGTCTAAGGGACCTCTGGAAGATAGGGAGGGAGGGACAGATGGAGAGGGAATTGGGATCGATATGTAAAATAAGAAAAATAAATAAATAAAATAATAATAAAAAGAATATATGGAATTTGGAAACCTTGAATAAGAAAGCCATAACTAGCATTTTATTTTTTTTCATTAACCACAGTTCTCCAGTGATAAATTATAAAACTAAAGTAGTTGGGGAGGAGAAATTAAATAATGACCAAAAAAAAAAAATGAGGGATAAAACAGAGTCTTTCTTATGTTTTTATTCACAATTAACCAGGCTAGGAACAGCTGACATCTCCTGATCCACCCTGGGTATGGGTGTATTATTTTATTAGTGGCCTTAACCACAGAATAAATATTTGCTTTAGTCAAACGGGGAAAGTTGTAGGAGCTGGGTGCAGGAATCCGGTGGACCGATTTTATTTCTCACAAGGAAAGCAGAGTTAACTTTAGGAAAAGCTTCTGCTCCCTGCATCCCCCGAACAATGCACACATCGTTTTTATCACCCAGAGATTTCAGAGACAGTATGTAATCATTTCTTTACAGTCGGGCTGATTCAATGGTCTTATAAGTGAGATAAATGCCTTAGGTTTATTTAATCAATATATTTGAATTATGCCTTTAGTGTCAAGAATCTAGCAAACCCCCCCATTCAAAAGGACTCAAAGATAAACTATACGGTAATCTGTTTCCTTGCACCATCTAGTGGATTTAAATGACAACTGCCGCAGTAATTATAACCCAATCACGTGAGATTATTTTTTTTTTCGGTCGTATGTGAATAACTGTGGCAAAAAAAAAAAAAAAAAAAAAAAAAAAAAAAAATCATTGTTGGTTCGATTCCACAACGGGACGGGACAGATCATCATTATTATTCCTCCTTTCCCATTAAACCTGGGCGAACCCATTAGCGAGCGTCTAAACAGCTTAAGAAAGACAACTCGGCATCGGTGACATCATTTGGGGAACCGAGAGGACAACAAGCAAGATCAGGGTCCCACAGTACCCGCCCGCCCCGCCCCGCCCGGCCCCGCCCCGCCCCGCCCCTCCGCGCCCCGCCCCGCCCCAGCGATCTGCGCCAGATCCGCTGCCCGGTGCCTGGGCGCCGAGTCAGTGCGCAGGCGCGCCGCGGGCCGGAAGTGGCGGGGCGGGCGCAGACCTTCCACGACAGGAAGAGGCCAGAACGGCTGGGAGAAGGCACCCAGGCGGTTTCTCGGCGATCGGGGCCCGGGGCGCAGCTCAGGATCGCGAGCGTGGCTGTGTGTGCTGAGAGCCGGGCGTGCGAGCGTTGTGGCCCCGCAGCGGCCGTCGCTGTCGCCGTCGCTGTCGCCGTCGGTCGCCGAGCCGGAGGACGCGGCCCGGAGAGGCCCTGCAGGCCTAGCGCGGCCCGGGCGAGCCCGCCGAGTGCGTGGTGTGCCGTGAGTAAAAGAGCAGCCAGCGCCCTCTGCACGGCGCCTTCCCGGTTAAGATGGAGGAGATTTCGCTGGCCAACCTGGACACTAACAAGCTGGAGGCCATCGCCCAGGAGATCTACGTAGACCTGATAGAGGACTCCTGCCTGGGGTTCTGCTTTGAGGTGCACCGGGCGGTCAAGTGTGGCTACTTCTACCTGGAGTTCGCAGACACGGGCAGCGTGAAGGATTTTGGCATCCAGCCAGTGGAAGACAAAGGAGCACGCCGCCTCCCGCTTTGCTCCCTTCCCGGAGAACCCGGGACTGGGCCCCAGCAGGAGCTGCAGCGTTCGCCCCCGGAATTCCAGTAGCCACCACGTGAGACCGAGAGAGAGAAGGGAGAGAGGGCGACAGTGACCAGGACAGTAATGTAGACTGGTCCCGTGGCTTGGAGGAGTAAGCGAAGTTGGAGAAGGAAAAAATAAAATTAAAAAAAAAAGAAAAAAAAGTCCCAGTTATCCTTAAAGATCTTAGCATTAAAAACAGACAAAAAGAAACAACAAACAAAAACAAAAAGCCCAAAGAAGAGAATTTAGCAATTTGGATCCATTTGGAAGGATACCCAGTGTCAGCTGTGATATCCTGGGCAGGACAATGTTCCCAGGCATCATGCTGTATTTACACCCGGATGTACAAGATCCCTGTGTTGCCCTGCCGTACACAGGTGAGCAGCTGTGCACCCAGCATCAAAAATTCTTTTGTTCTCAAGATTTTGCATCTGCTTGGTGTCAGGGGCTTCCTGCACAGTTTGGATGCTGTTGATGGTCAGGCCATGGTCGGTCAGCATCAGTGGACTAATATTCTGATTTGTAAGCCTCAGATTGAGCCTCTTTGATAAACAAAGTGAAAGTCAGGTGTGAATCTTGGAAACTAAAATATACATATACATATATATACATATATATACACACACATATATGTATATGTATATATATATATATTCCCATTTGAATTTGGTAGGAAACCCTGGACCTTGTCGACAAGAAGTTCAGAACCACCTGTTTCCCCAGAGGCCCAGCATTTTCAGTGATTTCGGCTGATGTGAGGGGAACAAAGCCTCACCTTCTGCTCATCAAAAGGCCTGCCTGTCTTTCCATTCCACTTAGCGGCAGAGGTTTGGACCGGGACAAGGTGGTTTATAAACGTGGAAGATTTGGTGCGGATGCTGTGAGCATGAAGTAGACCTCTACAACTGCATACCGTCTCCACCTGGGAGATGATGTCTTCAATCACTGTGGACATAAGTTTGGTGGGACAGTTTTCCTACCTTTGAGTTACTAGGGATGTAACCTGCCCATGGGTCTGACTTGGTGGTTGTGACAGGTCACTGTCGTCCAGGGGCACCACAGAACTGTTAGAAGGGCGCAGTGGCCAAGCAGGAGACTGAAAAATTGAGCCAGGAGGGAAATTTTTGCATCTGCCCTCAGTAATGTGAATGAGTTCAATGCTAAGGGCTCTGTAATAGGCCTTGCTTACCCAGTATCTTTGCAGAATCTCTCTCTCTTTTTTTTTCCCCCTCTCCTCAAATAGGGAAGTCAGACT
The DNA here is from genome assembly GCF_943737965.1 of Phodopus roborovskii. NCBI lineage: Eukaryota > Metazoa > Chordata > Mammalia > Rodentia > Cricetidae > Phodopus > Phodopus roborovskii. Next base: position 12,813,678 of record NW_026125489.1, read on the forward strand.
TCTACTTTGGTGAATTAAGACCACCGACACCTTTTCTGCCCTCACAAATGCCAGTGTACTCCACTGGACCTTCTTGGCAGCGTGAGCTGTCCTTTTCGTTTTGGAAGTTAGGAAAAGACCTCCAAATACCCCTGACTTTGGAGGCTGGGCCAGAAGTGGATGGGGAGTGAGGGGCGGATCAAACTGTCCTCTGTGTTAGTCCCTAAGTGAGGGTTGATGGAGGGTAGGGGGTGGGAGTCCTGAGGTGAGCAGAACAGAACGGTGCTGCTTTATTTGAGATGTTTCTTACCTCATTTTGTGCCCCAGTAAAGGGTCCAGCCTCATCTGTCCGGCTTGGCCATGTTCCTGTCACTGCTCCACTGCCTATCTGGTGCAGCTCATGATTCCAGGTGCTGCTTGCCACTCTAGGTTCTTACCCTGATCGGTTTCAGTTCATCTCCAGGGTTCCTGCCTCTGAAGCCTGCCTACACAAGTTTCCTTTTTGTTTTTGTTTGTTTGTTTTGTTTTTATTGTTGTTGCTCTCTTAAGTTTTTACGTTGTTGGTTTTGTTTTACCTGTTTTTATGGAAGACTGGGAGGAGAATCTTCTTACAGCTCCCTGTTTGGATGGGGATGAGAAAATACTTTTATTTTTATTTCTTTTTGTATTTGCAAGGCAGTGTCATGCCTAAATAATTCTCTTACATAGGCCTGCCTTGCTAGTCTACGCCCCTGCTTCGTCCTGAGTTCTCTCTTCCCGCTGCTGCTTGGATATTGCCTCCTGGGACTTAGAGCAGAACCATGAGAGCTGTTACACACAAGGATGGAGTTAGTTCTGCTCCACATTCTAACCCTACTGTGGACATGCCTCCCTTTTCCTGATTTGGGTTACTGTCTCAAGAGTTAAGGAAACCATAGTGATTGGGCCTTGAGACTATCTGTTGCCTTCTCAGAGTTTTTCCAGCTCAGGGTTGGGGCCTAGTACAGTTTGATGGGGAAAAATAAAAACATGAAACCTTGTCCAGAAACTAAAGATACCTTGCTGCTTGAATTGTTTCAGCCCCTTCAGTGAATTCCAGAAAAAGCATTCTTACAGACTCCTGTCTGCTGAAAGTCCTTGGGAAACAGGATGAAAGGGAGAAAGGCCACGGCCCGCCCACTCTTGCCTTCAGATAGGGAGCTCAGATGTGACTTTAGTACTTTGTTTCTGCTCTTTTCTGGTTAGAAGTGGGTGGTAGTTTGGAGTAATGGTTTGCTCATATTTCTTACCTTTTTTTGTTTTTGCTTTCTGTCTCCATCGTTTCCATTAGGGCTGTAGCTCCCCACCCTGTGTACCTAGATGAGGTGGGCCTAGTTCAGCTGTTACTGCCCTGAGGGAACAACTACTTTTTTGGAAGCTAATGTTCTCCGCCGTATAGTTGACAGTGGTTAGGAACTATCCCTTCCCTGCTTTTCCTGTAACAGCAGAATTCTATCCTCCTTCAATTAATTGTATTGACCACTCTGTAATCCTATTATGTATCTTGAGTGTGAGCGTGTGTGTGTGTGTGTGTGTGTGTGTGTGTGTGTGTGTGTGTGTGTGAGTGAAAGGGGTTCTTTAAAGTTTCTGTGGTTTGTGGTTTTTTTCCTTCCATAAATTAGTTCCTGCCACCGCATGCCCAGGGGCCACTGCCTGGCATTACCGCATGCTGGGATCATTGGGGGAGGGTAGTGTGAAATTTACCACTGTCCTTTGTTTTGGAGATTCTTATTTTTTAATAAGTAATCTATCCTATACAAATAGCTAATTAACTTTGTGTGTTCCCCTGCCCATATGGCTGCTGGTGTAAATAAATTGCATTTTCCCATTGCTAAACCGTAATAATAAAATTTAAAAAATACGTATTTTGACTCATTTTTTAGTGGCAAATTTCCTAGGCATTGGCATAGCAAAATAAGTTTAATTTTGATATGTGAATAGGAGGTAGGTGCATTAGAATTCATAGAGGAACGCTGTCTTGCTTTTGTTTCTCATTCTAACCCTTTAAATTTACTCATATACAGTGTCCAGTGTGAGAGAAAAACATCTTTTTCCATATGAGGTAAGAAGGGGTACAGTAAATACAGTTCGGGCCTATTAAAAGTGCATTGTGATAGGTAAACTTAATAGAGCTTATTGTTTTAAATAGCTATACCATCATCAGGCTGTTCTGACAATTAATGATACCTAGCAGAAAATGCTTCTGCCTTCCTACAATAGGACTGTTCTCTATTGGAGCATTCCTTTAGGGATTTCATTTGTTTTAATGTAGAGATCCAGCACTTTCTAGAAATTATGCATAAACCTGCTTAGTTCTGGTCAAAGTCATTTTTTTTTTTAACCCAGCTTTCCAATTCATTAAATAGTTCCAAGTTGGAAATAGATAAGCAAAAAGTCATGGAAATGGCACCAGGGTAGTAAACTAACTGATTAGGATGTTTCAGATAGCCTTTGGACATGCCATATATGGCATTTAACCTCTTCCATGATCATAAGCTTTAATTAGGCACCACTGTACACTTAGGATCAACAGTTTTATTTGTTGAGAAAGTGTTTAAAAAGGAAAAAAGGGGCCTCTATTATATAAGACAAGTTGCTAAGCGAAATCCTTAAATTCCATTACTATAAATTAGTATTTAAATTAGCTGATGAGAAAATAATCCTGTTTTGTAGACTTAGATATACTATAGTTAATCCTAAACGTTTTCTACAATGAGATAAATGTTTTCTACAATTTCTATAGTTAATATCTTTATGGGTAGAAAAGACATCAAATACTTAATAGCTATATGCCAGATTTAGTTATATTCGAAACTATTTGATACAAAATTAGAAGATTACTGACACAGTAAGGATTCAGGCAGACCTGCTCTGTAAGCATTGATAATAAATGCCACCTGAACCAGAGTTGTCAACTCTTGTTTCCTTTAATGATGAGCATGGAGCATGTATCCTGTCCTTACATACGAAGGACAGTATTTCTTCACATTAGTGCAGAAAACAGTTACATTCACAGCGTCAGCTCTCAAATTATCATTATTAATACTTTTTTAGGAATTGAGTGTGCTGGAGAAGTTTATTTCATGGTTCATGTTGTTTTTGAGAATGCTTGTGAAAATGTTAAAGCAATATGCCTATTCAGAAAGGTATTGTACATAAAAGTGATAGGGCTTAGGGTTTAGTTTGTTTTCCCAATTTTGAAAAAATGTCTAGTTTTACTAGGGCCTCATTGAAAATACTCATACTAAAAAAAAAAAAAAAGTTAGGAATGAAAATACCCTGTGTCTTGCTTACACTTTGAAAGCCTAAAGTCATTAATAATGCAGATACTGGGACTGATTTATTGAAATAATTTAATAACAAAAGGATTAAGTTTCAAAATTTCTGAGTTAAAATGAAAAAAAAGTATGATTCTTAGTAACTTTATGGTAATAGATTTCATAATGAAAAATAAATGTTTGAAATGCTACTATTCAAAGGTAACTTAAACTAGGCATGGTGGTGCTTGGTTGTAATCCAGCTCCTGACATGAGAACAGGATTATTATGAGTTCAAAGCCAGCCTTAGCTTTGTGATGAGTTCAGTCACTGTACAATTTCTAGATAAATGAATATATCTACAAAATTCCCATCTCACTTTTACTCTAATAAAAACTACCAAACAGAATTTTATGGTAAAGCAGACTATCATGCAACGATATATTCCAAACATATTTTGCTAAACTGGAAATGGTAGCAAGCCAACTCTCAAAAATAAGTATGTTCAAGTTAATCACATACTATCACACAAATAACACAGTAGTATTAGAGGGAAATCATACAAATTGTAGCTGATACACAAAGATAGTTGCTGGTAATTGGAAGTGGAAGGATAACTTTCAAAAGTAAAAGTGACTTCAGCACATGAACTGACCACTTGTAATCTTGGGAAGGGGAGGCAGGAAGACTGCTTTGCTGTAAGATCCACCCTGAACTACATACTGAGTTCAAGACCTGCCTGGGCTACAGAGACCTCATCTCAATTGAATGGGAGTTAAATTCACACTGTTTACAGATGACTGTTATATGTGTACTTTAAAAATAACATCGTATTGAGACACTGCACATTCAGAAATGTGTGTATCACAATTTACACGTGTAGTGGAATGTAACAAATTGTAATTGTTCTCTGACATAATATACCAACAAAGACCTTAGGCAAAAAGTGAAATTTTCTACTGTGTTGAAAATGTCCCAAATGGAGAAAGGATGGATGCCCATGGATAGAAGATATAATATCCTTGCACCAAGTACATGAGTTGAAAATGATATTTGTTAAAATACAAAAACATATTTTTTCAAGTTTGTTAAACTATTTTATGTGAAAAGTGAGATACAAAGGTAAATAAGCATTTAACAAATGTGAATATGTCACTTGACTTTCAGAATTACACATTTATGTCATTACTATTCAGTAGTATCAGCTTAACATGACATTATTCATAAGTGAATAATAGAATCTCTCTAAAGTTATAAAATTTCCTCTTCAGATGAAGAGGTCAGCCTAGAAAGGTAACATTGTTTTTTGTTGTTGTTTTGTTTTTTTATGAAGGAGGATGTTTATAAATGTGTGTAGGACAAAATTAAAAGGTGACGAATGAAAATAAATGTTGTTCATGAAATCAGAAACACACAATAACCTGATGCCACAGTTTTCTGTCCTTTATGATATTTGGTATTATGCAGAAAATAATTATAAAATGAATAAATGTTCAGAGTAAAAGAACTCACTTTTAAAGAAAAATATTGAAATGGCCCGAAGGATAGTCAAAAATTCCTCTTAAGTTCAGAGAAATGTAAAATCAAAAGGCACACCAGTTAATCTGTTGATTGGGATTAGACTAAAATAAACAGTTATGACCATACTTGAGCACATTCTCAAAGTATGCCACATCCCCGCTACAGAGATATTTACACATTTTTTATTGCTACTCTTTCATCAAAGCAAGGAAGTAAAATGTACTAGATGTCCATCAACAGATAAATGGTGAATGCAGATGATAAGTGAAATTTATTGAGCTACATATTTATTAAAATAAATTTATATTATAAAATTTTAATTTATTGAGAAAAAAATATGAAGTTAGCTGGGAAATGGAAGGAACTGGGAAACACTAAATGAGGTAACCTAGAAAGTGTCTCATTGATGGGATAAAAGCTTCAGAAGAAGCAGGCTGGGAGCAAATAGGCCTAAGGAGTTCTAACTTTGAAGGAGAAATGCTGAGCAAGAAAATAAAAAGGGGGAAGGGAAGAGTAGCGGGGTGGAGGGGAGGGCTCAGGAAAAATGGGTTATGTATACAAACTCATTAGGAAAACCTGTTACCTAGCAAGCTTACTAACAAGGGTAATCAATTCTGACAGTCATGCGGAGCAAATTTAAATCATAGCAAGTGAGCAAAAACCTTGCTGTCGTTCCCAGGAAGCAAGGCGAATGCCCATGATCCCACTGTGCTAGCAGTACATGGAAAGTTCGAGATGGAATCGAAAACAGGGAAGCAAAGAAGACAAAAACTGCACACACCATTCTGAAAATGGGGGGATAAGCCATGTTCTTCACAACTCAGGACCACAAACACAAGCTTGATGAAAAGGAAAGGGTGGGCAGGCATAAGAAAATGAGATGCATAAGTAGATATGCACCTTTCTGTCTTCAGAGAGAACGGATGAGAAAACAAGAAAGGATGGCAGCCGAAGGTGAACTCAGTGTATCATCAACTTCCCCAAGGTTGCCTTCAGTTTCCTTCTCTGGTACTGAAAGTCAGGTGTGCATTGAAAGCTGTATTGTACTTCGCAACACCTGACTGACTCTGTGTTCTTAAGTTTTCACAAAATATGACTAATAGCATATTTCATTAGGAATTTCAGCCGTAGCCCTTGTATCTAATCATTTACTTAAAGGAAGTTTTATTTCTGTACTTCATTATTTCTCCTAACATTACTGAGTTAAGACCCCTTTCTTATGAATATTGTTGGGTACAGAATACAATTGCTATAAATGAAACATTAAATTAATAGCTGAATTTTAATATAAAAGAAGATTCCAGGGAGATAACGGTTGCTAAATAGTCTTCTGATAAGCAAGTTCAGATCTCCAGCACCCACTTAAAAAGTTAGGTGTGGTGACATACCCCTGTAACGTCCAAAAATAAAAAGAAAGGAGAGCAATCAAGACACCCAACTAACCCCTACCTAGCATGTACCAGGTTGCACATGACAGATTCCTACAATAACAAGTACATATACTGCATATGTACATATACATACACACAGAACTGAAAGGAATAAAAGAGAATACTGACATAGTACTGAACACAAAAGCAATAGCACTTCTAGACACGAAACATATAAATAAATAACGAATAATAGGAAAAATAAATAGTTAAACTTGTAAAAGAATGAATGAATTGAAGGGAAGCATCTGACAACAATGATGGGAGATGTCATTCTGTATATGTTTCTCATAGTGGTTAATAAATAAAGCACTGTTGGCCAATAGGAAAGGAAGATAGGAGGGACTAGGAGACAAGGAGGAAATAGTAAGGAGGAGTCAAGATGGAGAGTCTGGAGAGAGCAGTATGCGGCAGCCGGCTCCCGGTAAGAAGAACACATGGACATACATAGATTAACACAAATGGGTTAATAACTAAGGCAGAGCTAGCCGATAAGAAACTAGTACCTGGCCAATAGCATAATATCTAATACAGAGTCTCTGTGCATTATTTGGGGCTGGCGGTGTGGCGGCAGAACAATTCCAGGCGGTGGGAGGAAAAACCGTACTCGTTACACAACAATACAGTCATTGGTTTGCTATCTTGTCTCCAAGGGATAAACCTACATGCTATATTTAGATCAGAAGAGCTGAGCAAGGGGGAAATGAAAGAATGAAAGGAAGAACAACAAAAGAATGAAAAGTATAACAAGAGATGGAAGAAAACTGGAGGAAGGGAGAGGAGGGAGAGAAGGAAGGAAGCACTAGCAACGGAAGGTAGAAATGCACATGGTCAGATGATGCTGCCCATGGGCATGGTAGCATGGCTCATAGTCTGGAGACCATGGAGAAGAAGCCAGAGGAACTCAGTCCAAGAGAAATTACCAACATGAACAAAGAATTCCATCTTAACAAAAAAGGATATCCTTTTTGTCAGAGGGAAGTAAAGCTGCCAGCCAAATTCATATCAAAAGATGGGTCATAGATATTTCAAAATATTGATAAAGCATAAGAAGTTGAGAGGTAAACACAGTTTGCCTTTTACTATTCCTGACCCCTCATTCTTCAAGCCCAATGTGAGTCTAAATACCTGTTGTGAAGGGAATTTAGAGAGTAATTGAAGTGTCAAATCTGTTGGCGTCCAGATACGTGCATTATGTGGGCGGGCTTGACCTTGTCAGTCACTTGAGCAGGGAACTGTCAGGTCATAAGTGATTGCTGTCTTAAGTAACACACTAAGAGACTAATACTATGATAAGCACATCAAAATGAAAGGGGATGATGTTTCACCAGAGCAGGGATGTCATCAACACATGAGGAGGCAGCAAAGTCTGTCATCCTGGATGCATTAGACAATGCATCCTAACGTTTAAGGTTGTGGTGTACTAAAGTACTGATTTTGCTACTTTCCCCCCATTTTCTTGTGCTTCTGGTACCCAAAATAAGAGTTTCATTTTAATATATTGACCCACATTATTGAAAAGCCACTAAATATGATCCATTTGTTCCTCAAAAATTGGGCAGTTTCAGCTTCTATGGATATCTTCGTGGTCCCTTAAAAATCTAGGGCTGCACATATTGCCATTATTTACCTTATTAAATAACTCAAGAGATATTCCATCAACCTACTTGCATGTTTAAAACTAGAAAGACTCACAGTTAAAAGACACGTTTAATTTTCCACAGATAACTTAAAAACAGAACACACAAGTATGGACTGGTTCTTGAGGTAGGTTTTGTGGAAGTTTGTGGAAGTTTATAAAAGATATAGAAGAAAGCAAGAAGTGACCATACTAACAGGGAGAAAGAGCAGTGAAGAGTTGGTGAAATTAAATATACATATATATATATATGTATATATATGTAAATTATAAATATATATATACATATATATATATATATATATATGCAAGAATTGAGGAGAGGAGGTACCAACCGAATTAATAGCACAACAAAATTTTCCATGTTAATTCCATAAGTGAGACAGTATCCAGTGTAAGGAAAAGAAAGTTCTTGGTTCTTTCGCTCAAAATATGTCTTTCAGTCTTCAACTTTTTATGAATTAGTGACTTGGGACAGATTATTTTTAATGAACACAAACATTGTATTTAAAATAATATCAATATATCTCACTCCTGTAATTGCTCATTAAGTTCTACACTATTGAGAAGTGGGAGGTGATCAAGGCAAATGAAGCATTTGCTGAGAAGATAGCTATGCTAGATTGTCCGAGTTGATCAGTGGTTCTCAATAAGTGAGTCCTGACCCCTGGGGGGGGGACTGCATATCAGATGTTTACATTATGGCACACAACAGCAGCAAAATTATAGTTAGGAACTGGCAATGAAAATAAATTTATGGCTGGGGGGGTCACCACAGTGTGAGAAACTGTATTTAAGTGTCACAGCATTACGAAGGTTGCGGACCCCAGGTGTGGATGGATGGGGAGATCATTGAGCTGGTAAGAGGGGAGTGGAGGAAAAGGGAAGGCTTGAGCTAGATTGCAAGCTTGGAGAGAGAGAGAGAGAGAGAGAGAGAGAGAGAGAGAGAGAGAGAGAGAGAGAGAGAGAGAGAAGGAAGGGAGAAAGGAAGGAAGAAAGAAAGAGAGGGGGAAGGGAGGGAGGGAGGAAGAAAAAAGAAAGAAAAAGAAGAAAGACAATTTTGAAGGTCCAGATAATTAATTCTAATTTTATTCAAAGAGGTGTGTTCTTAGTATAAACCTTTCCTCTTCCCCTTGACCATCATTTGGGATTTGCTATTTCTTGAAGTTGCCAGTAGATGATAAACTTTCTTTTTCCTTTTTTTATTTTTATTTTTTTATTTCATCTTATATTCCAACCACAGTTCTCCCTCCCACCCCTACCCACCCCCCTTGCCTCCCTCCTAGCACCCCCCCCAGGCCGCTCCTCCTCCAGGGTAAGGGCTCCCATGAGGAGTCAACATATATTTCTTCTGGTACAATAGGTTGGGGGCAGTGTCTGGCCCCTCTCCCACGCATTAAGACTGAGCATGACGTTCCACCATAGGGAATGGGCTCCAACAAGCCAACTCATGTTGGCACAGGCCCTCTATTACTGTATTTTAGCGAGAGACTCTGGGATAGCAGTCTCTCGCTAACATAACTTCTTGTCTGTGCATGGTCAGTTTTATATATGTAAAATGGGTTGATCAATCTAGTGTGACCTGGTAACTCTTCAACAACGAAAAGCTCCCCAACTCTGTTTTCAACACACACACACACACACACACACACACACACACACACACACACACACACACACACGTTTTAATTTTAAGGCAAGCCCTGAGGTAGGGAATTCAGAGTAGGTCGGTTAAACCTTTTTATCTTGCTGCCGTGTAAATTCTTACAAACAACAAGCCCCCCATTTGCAGTTTGAAGCTACTTGTGTTGGCTTCTCAAATATGCCCCCTTCCAGGTAAAGGTTTCTTCCGAAGTAAAATTGCTTGTGTTATTTCTTCTTTGTTTTGCATTAAATATTTAGAAAGTCAGGTGGAAATGTCCTTTATGGTCCTATGTGCTATTATTTCTGGCAAATCTCCCATTTCCTACTTGGGGGGAAAGGCTCTCTACTCTTTATTACTGTTGTGGTTCTTTCCAACATTGTTTCCATTAAACAAAGCTGTTGCCCTCCCCTGAGTTTATATAAACTCTCACTCAGTGTTTATACCTCACTAATGGTATGGCATTACACAGCACACTTCTCTAAGTATTGTATCACCGTAAGATAAGATTCTTATTCTCATTCTCTCCGTGTGTGTTGTTTGTTTTTGCAATTCTGGCTTTTTGGTAGACCCACCAGCTAGTTCCCAAATAAATCACACACGGAGACGTATTATTTAGGAATGCCCTTAGTTTGGATTGTTTCTAGCCAGCTTACTTATCTTAAATTATTCCATCTATCTTTTCCCTCTGGGTTTTTATCTTTCGTATTTCTGTATGTCTTACTTTCCTTCTTACTCTGTGGCTCGCTGGGCCGCTGCCCCTGATGACCTCCTTTTTTCTTTTTGCTGCTCTTCAGCCTCATTCCTCCTCCTGTTTATCCTTTCTGCCAGCCAGCCCCGCCCATCCTTGCTCCTGCCTCACCATTGGCCGTTCAGCTCTTTATTAGACCATCAGGTGTTTTAGATAGGCAGAGTCACAGTTTCACAGAGTTAAAAAAATGAAACATAAACAAAAGTCACACACCTTAAAATGATATTCTACCCACCCCCTCTCTCTTTTCCTTCCGTCTATCCTCCTCCCCCTCACTTCCCCTCTCTGGTGTGTGTATGTGTTCAAGTGTGTGTGCACCTGTGCACATGGTTGCTCATTCACCCGTGTGCATTTGAATGTGTAGGTCACCCACAGATGTTAAATGTCTTCTGCTGTCTCATTGAATATGGAGTATAGGGATCACCTGATGTGTAGGCAGGCATGCTCTAGTCCTCATCTTAGGTGAAATGAAATTGTAAGTTACTGAACCTATACCTCAATTCTTCCACATTCTCAATTTCCTGTCTCCTAGAAATCCCACCAACTCCTCAGAAGGCAAACTTGCTGAACTCCGTGTTCAGTCCCTCCAAATTTTGAACTCTGATCACTTTCTTTTACCTTCACACAGTTTTATTCTCAGGCAGATTGCTTTTAGAATCTAGCATGCAAGCGAGGAGGACAATTAATTTGCAGTGTTTATTATGTGAAATACTATTTGAAATAAAACACTTTTTGATTTTGAGTGATATAATCTAACATATAATTAGCATGGTAAATTATTCATAAGGGGAACTAATTGACAGGATGCATAATGTTCGTTTGGAGCATTCATATGATTTCTCCTATTTGTTAATGTTTTCTAATCAACTCTCTTTTTGAGACAATGTTTCTCTGTGTAGCCCTGGAACTCATTATGTACACCAAAACGCATAGAGTTCTGCCTGCCTCTCAGTCCTGAGTGCCAGGATTAAAGGCATGTGCCTCCCTCCCAACCTAGCTGCTTTCTAATTCTTTCATTTGTTCAATTGTGAGACAGTATCTCACACAGTAGATGAAGTTAGCTCAGACTTTATTTCCACTGCCTTTGCCCCTCAGCCTTCTGAGTGCAGGATTGGAGGCAGGTGCTGCCAGGCCCAGCTAAACATTCTCATACTACCAGCAACTGTTTACATTTGAAGAGGCTACAAAACAGATATTATATCAAAAATGAATGCACAGCTCAACTGTATAAGAACTCCCATCTCTTTCCCCAGTGTATCTCTTTCCATCACAAAGTGTTAGATTTTTGTTGTCTTAGAACTCAGTGTTTTCTATTAAATACTTACTATAGTGATATCATTTGAATAGATAGAAGAGCAGGGAAATGAACATTTTTTTTTCAGGATTTTGCAAAAGGCAAGTCACTATACAAGCAACTTGAACTCGACTGTTCACTTCTTTAATGTGCTTTCTGATATATGGTGAGTTTGTGAGAAGTAGAAGGCATTTTACAAGGTCTAATAAACAGTGAGTTTTGGTGTTAGTAAAATGTGAAAATGACTCTTCTGGCATGAGATACTGAATGTGCAGTATTTTATTGCTGTACTGTAAGATCCATGTGTAGTGAATTATTTATCATTCTGTGCGTATGCTTATGCATGAAATAATCACTATTTTTTATCATGTGCTACTGATAGAACAAATGAAAGTAAATGCCTATAACCACTTTCTTATTTTATAATAATTTTAAAGAAATACTTCAAAGAGGAATAAAAGTTAGAAGAGAAATGCATTACCGCATGCTTACACAATAAAGGCCATTTTTTCTTAGGAAAAAAAGTCATTATAACCTCCAGTCATTGGTCAACATAAATCTCCTGATATATTTGTAGCACTTTCAATGACTATAAAAGCTTACTTCTTCAATGTCCATGAAAAAAATGTAAATTTAAAATCTTACACATTTTACATTGCATATATTTTACATCTGTGCACTTACCAATTTAAGGTTAAGTTCATACTACTCATTTTACAACTTTAGTCACAGCTTTCTTGTGCCCCATGAAAAAGGTTAGTTACTCATATGTGTGTGTACTAGAGATGGGAAAGCTGGGAGGCCATCTTAAATTTTCCAGTCACCAAAGTCATACAAGGTCACTTCTGTTCCCCAGATACTTGTAAGTGTGAAGGAATAGGGTCACAAAGTTTAAGGATATCCTGGACAAAATAGTGAGATCTTGTCTCAAAAAAAAAAAAATTAAAAGTAAAGGGCTTTACATGGAAACTGTTCTTATCCTGTATGCATGACCTCCCAGTGCCACAAATAGATAGATGATAGATACATATTAGATTCATAGTTGCATACATAGTGCATAGATAGATAGAGAGATAGATGATATATCGATAGATACATGCATAGAAGATAGATGACAGATAATACAATTTTTAAATGAAGGAAATGTAACTGGAATGCAGATGATTACTAGAGTTTAGGCTTTAAGTCCACAGGATATCCTAAGTAAAATAATAATGGAGGCTTCCAGGATAGCTAGTTCATTTCTTTGATGATACAATGTTATTCAAGTACCTGAAGCCTCATTGAAGATCTAGATTTTAACCAAGAAACTCATTGATTGACAGTTGGTTGACTCAATTAGACATCTTGGTCCGTGACCTCTATTCCCACACTCAGTGAAAACCACTAACAGCCTGTGCTGTGTGGATGAGAGCATTGTAATCTTTCTTTTGAACAATTATCCAAGTATATTTTTGACAACCAGAAAGCACACTTCTTGAAAGCAAGGACCATTCACCCTAAAACATCACCTTACAATGTACAGAGTTCTCTATCAGAAAGTAAACTTCATGGAATGTGTGGACAGCTGTCTTATATACTGTTTAAAACAATGTCCCAGCTTAACATATATTTATAGACTAAACTATAAAAGGAAGTGTGCTTTGTAAACTGAATAACATTTTGTTATAATACTCTGAAAATTCAAATGCTGGATTCATCTTGATTCTGTCAAAGTATAATGGAAGTTTTAACTTAGTAAAACCATGAAATCTTTCTTGTTATTTATATACACAAAATGTTTAGTTTAAAGAGTATTTTTTTTTTAGTTTTAAAACAAATATAAGAGCTCATACTTCTCAGCAACCTTTAAATAAGACATGACTTTTTGTCTCTATCTTTAAGAAGTATAGTTATGTGTGGTTGGTCTTTCTTTGCTACTGTATTAGGACTCCAAATAGTGGAATTTGAAATATTCTGTTAGATTATAAAATGTAAATAAGGTGCATTAATATTCCCCTAAGAACTTCCTTCACCCAGGAAGCTCCTTGACAATTAGAGATTGATTAATGGATTTTTTTTTTCAAGAGGCCAGTGTTAATGAAATGATTACAACTTTTTTGGAAATCTGAAATGCTAGGATATGGAAATGTACATTTCTATAACAATGTAGTCACACATTTTGTAGTGAAATTTTACAAAGAGAAAAAAAGCTTCTCCTTGGTAGCTAAATATAGCAAAAGGAAAGTTTATACTAAAACGTAAAATACCGTAACAAAAGCATGTAAAAGAAAATCTTAGAGGTCTGCAGTTGAGTTTAACTATAGGAACAAAGAAACCTCCTGTCTTAAGAACATTTCTCAATATGTCTGTATCATGCTTGCATATTTCTTTTGGTTTTTCACTGTTGTACTTTTTGTAAAAACCAAGTCTAGCATATATTTTCTTGATGTCATGGAAAATGAACAAAAATTTATATTTTGATTAATTTCATTCAGTGACAAGACAATGGCAACCAATTCCAAGGTCTATTTAGAGTAGGAAGTAATTTAACACAACTGGTAAATGTCATATTCAGACAGAAATTTTTTAACTATCACTTTACAGCAAAATTCACACAGTGGAAACATCACTTTGAGATATGAGCACAGAGACAGTTTATTTATTGAAAAAATAGCAACTAGCACTAAAGCTATCATTCTAAATGTCACTCACCTTCTCCCAATGACTTTGTTCCTGTCTTTTAATTCTGTGGTTTTGCAAGAGGTCAGCCAATTACTGAACATTTCAGACAGAGAATGAGTAAAACACCTTGAGCATTACCTAATGAAATGTGCCTCTGATCTGAGAGAGAATTTAAGTGCAGCCACAGAGAGGGATCAAATGAATTTATTTGATCATTTGAAGGTAACACTGGGGGAATGAGGTAAATCCTCAGCCTAGGAGGGTTAGACACTTCTACCACCAAAATGTCTTGTCATTATTGGCAAATGGTCTTGAACTCAAGTTTCTTCCATTTCACGCCATCACATCTGGAATGATGGCTATGGAGTTAATTAAAGTCATTAATAGGACAAGATCTTAAAAATATCCATGGGCATTATTATTTGCTGCAGACTAGTCAAGGCCCAGGCATGTTGTAAGAAGGCACCCATAACTTATATTTTCAGCAGAACAATCTAATAGAGGGCTCACAAGTGACTCTCAAGTTAGTGTGCTGTTTTCTGATATTAAGCTTTCATTTTCCTTGGGAGATACGTGTAAATTACTTTTTGAAAGAAAAATGTCACTTCTTTTTTGTATGTGTGGGGCAATGGGTCTCACATCATGTCTTCAACCACTTCATGATGAGACTGTCTAACAATACATGAGAAAAATAAGACGTACAACAAAATAGACGATTAAAAATGCACTTACACCTGTGTATTCCTTTTTTTCATGAAGTTTCTAAATGTAACATGGGGGGGTTAGATTCCACCACATTCTTACAAAACTGTGTGGAAACATTTATGAAACTGGTTTTCACAGAAACTTTCTTCACACTTCTTCATTCTGTTTCTTCATTTTACTGTATAAAATATGGTGTAGAAAATCTTAGGCTTGCCAGTACCAAGACATGTGGATTTATAACAATGTTTATTAATCACGTGTTTTGCATATTCTTATATCCTAGTTTCCCTGGTTTTGCAAGACTGGCAGATCAACTGATACACCAGAACTTGATTCAAACTAGTATACTATGGCAAAGTGACAGTTTTCTACATGTACTTCTATTTGGAGAGAAAAAAAGTATAACTACACAGTTTGTATAACATCTCTTTTCTGTTGCCTCTAATTTTCTTCCTGTTCTTGGTGTACAGAATGATTCTTTCTATCAATAATCCAGATGAATAAATATACATGATGTAATCAATTCATTAAGACAATCACCTTCTAAAGTGACAAAATTATGTATTTTCTATAGATACTTTTATCTGTAACTTCCCTTTACTTTCCCATAAGGAACCAGTCATTTGTTTATAGCATTCTAACAGCCTGGGCTAGATGTGTCTAAATAGCACAACAGGACCATAAAAATTCTTCTAGGGCATTTGTTATGAGCAATCTATTATTATGGCCTTCACGATGTATCCCCTCTGAAAATTCATATGTTAAAGTCCTAATGCCCAGCCCTTCATGTTATAACTACATTTGGATACAGGACCTTTAAAGAAAGTCTTACAGTTGAATGAGATTGTATGCGTAGGCTTTAACCCAATTTGACTGGTGTTCTGATAAGAAAAAGATGCTGAAATACAGACATGATGACAAAGAGAGATGGGTGGCCATTGCAGGTAGAGAAGGGAGGTGTCCATAGGCATCACTCATCTCAGGGAAGGTACCTAAAAAAAAATGTGAACCCCAAATGCAAATGCCTTATTCTTGAACTGATATTCAGAAAATAATACTCTTTTCTTTAAGTCACCCAATCTCTGATTTCATTTGTTTGTTTTTTGGTAGTTCTAGCAACCTAATACAATTCCATATTAAAAGAGAGATTTTCTTCAGGATTAATCATTTAATTCTGAAGGGAGAACATTTTCATAGTACAAGCACATATCTGTAGGTTCTGCCAAGTGGTCATAGAATTACAGTTAATGTTTACATTTTCCACTAAAAAAAAGAAGAGTAAACAAAAATGTTTGTCCAAAAATTTAGGACATTTTTGGTGCAAGTAATAGAAACTTTAATACCAACAACAGACCCAGAAGCAGAACAAAGTATACCAGTCCACCACATGAAACCAACATGATGGATAAATACAAGCATGAAAACAGCAGATCATTGAGGAATGTCAAAGAAAAGGGACAGTGTCAGTGAGATGGCTTAGCTTGGAAAAGTACTTGCTACACAAAGCTACCAACCTGAGTTTGATTTCTATTACTCATGGTAGAAAGAAAGAACTGATTCCTGAAAGATGTCCCTTGACCTACACACACACACATTGTATGGTGTCTGTACACACACACACACACACACACACGCACACACACACACACACACACACACACACAGAGAGATTTTTGGATTTTTCTGTCCCACCTGATAGCTCCCAAAGAACCACAGATGCACACAATCATAATGATAATAATAGTAAAGTCTGAAAAAAAAATTAAAGGAGGTAAAGTGAATATCAAGTCTTTTATCCGTAATTTTCAACAAATTTGTTAGTTTTTACAATCCTAAAAAAGCAAAATTGCACATATTCTATTTTATATTGAAAATTGATTACTAACTAAATTCATAACACTATAGCTTGCCTAGGAGTACATCTTAGTGTTAAGTAATGAGTTAACAAAATGTGCCCATGGCCAGTTTGCAATGATTCCTCTTTTATTTTGCTATCAATCTAGCATATATTCAAAAACAAAACACACTAATAACTTTGGAGATGAACAGCTTGGTGAAATGAAATTGTCAAATAGTGGCATCTTTCCCCTTCATTAAAACACAAAATAAAACAAAAGAAAAAAAAAAAACTACAATTTGGTTTTTCATGAACAGCATTTGTTTGGAAAAACACAAGTCTCTTGATGCCAAAAACAACAAAACAAAAAGAAAAAAAAAAAACAGCATGAGGATATTGGAAAAATTATAAACAAAGAATCATGCCTAATCAAGAACAAATACAAATTTGTAGTCTAGACATAATGGAACATGAATGTGTTACCAGCACTCAGAAGGCTACCACAGGAGGTTTTGCAAAGTTCAAGGTAAGTCTGATCTCTCCAAGACAAAACAAAACAAAACAAAACAAAACGTGTGTTGTCTCAGTTTTGGTTACTATTGCTTTAACCAAAAGCAACTTGGGACAGCAGAGGATTTATTTGGCTTACACTTCCATGTCGCTGTGCAACAGGAAAGGAAGTCTGGACAGGAACTCAAACAGGGCAGGAACCTGAAGGATGGAACTGATGCAGAGACAATGGAGAGGGAGCTGCTTACTGGCTTGCTCAAACTGCCTCCTCATAGAATCCAGGACAACCAGCTCAGGGATGGTACCACCAACAATGGGCCAAGCCCATCCCCCCAAACTCCATATCAATCATTTATTAAGAAAATGCTCTACAGGCTTGTGACATCCCAATCTTCCGAAGGCATTTTCTCAATTGAGGTTCATTCCTTTCAGGTACTATTAGCCTACGTTAAGGTGACATAAAATCAGCAAGCACATGGTCAATTAATTTTTTTTTAATCCTTTTTTCTCAGTTGAAATGCCCAGACTCTTTCTTCTCCATTTGCTATTGTAGTGACATTTGGCTTTCACTTCCCACCCCAATTTATCTTTCTCCAATTTTCTTTCATAGTTTCCTCCTCCCTTAGCCCATTATTTATTGAACGATTGCTCACTGGGCCCTTCTTAAGTATTAGTAACTGTTATAAGTGTTTAAGTGTTAAGGAATCTGTAGTATAAAATAATCTCTGTGGTAGTGGAACTAAGCTTCCTTTCTTGCTTAAGGTTTGCATATAGAAGCCACAATACTATTTTAGGGCATTTAAGCTCATAATTGTTCCTGCCTGGTATGACTCCTCTGTACTCACATCTTCAGGTTGTGTTTAATGTCACCAGCTTCTATCCCCACCCCCAAATTGTTTTTATAACTTTAGTGACTTGCTGTGGAATATTATTTTGAAGTGTGTGACTTTTGATTATGTTTCATTTGTTTAACTCTGTGAAGCTGTATTACTGTGCCTGTCTAAAACACCTGATGGACTAATAAAGAGCTGAACGGCCAATAGAGAGGCAGGAGCAAGGATGGATGGGGCTGGAAGGCAGAGAGGATAAATAGAAGGAGAGATGAAAAAGAAAAGCAGCAGCAAGAGATCGAAGAAGGAAGACATCAGGAGCCAGCCACCCAGCCACCCAGCCACCCAGCCACCCAGCTACCCAGCCACCCAGCCACCCAGCCACCCAGCCACCCAGCCACCCAGCCACCTAGCCACCCAGCCACCCAGCCACCCAGCTACACAGCCAGACAAGGAGTAAGAAGGAAAGAAAGGTATCCAGGAGTAAGAAAGATAAAAGCCCAGAGAGAAAAAAGCAGATGGGATCATTTAAGATAAGAAAAGTTGGCTAACAACAAGCCCAGCTAATGCCCAGCATCCATAACTTAAGAATAATAAGCCTCCCTGTGTGACTTATTTGGGAGCTGGGTGGTGGGCCCCTCAAAAAAGCCAAAAGAGTAAAAAGTCACACTGCAGTGAGTAAAGATGCCAGAAGGTTCAGGACCACCCCAAGTTCTCAGCAGAAAGAGAGGCATTCCATACTCTGATCTTAAAGGCTAGGGATTCTTCCAGCCTGGAGGTTTAAATAGCCCTATGAAGTACAATTGATCTCAGAGATAGTAACCACTCCTTAAGCCCCATTTTCTGGGTCTCAATTGTGTTTCAGCTCCTTCCACAACTCCAGGGTTGATGAAGAGAATGCAGTGAGAATACTTAAGGACATAAACCCAGGGGCCAAACCATGGACAGGGTAGCCGCATGGAAAGGTTGCTTCATGTCCTGTTTTCTAAATCTTCTTTGTTCCAAAACACCCTGTAATATTTCCAGGACTGATGTGTTCACTGGCTGAGTTAGGCTGTGGCATGGTCTTTGTGTGCTGCTGGACTCCATGAATGTGAACTAGACACTCATTTTGTATTTTGATTTTGCTTTACTGGCATTTGTGTCCACTTAACTTCATTGTATATATTTAGTATTCTGCCTATATTAATATTGCCCAATTGGCTGTGTATTTTTATTTATTCCCCCAAGAAGAGGCATCTTATATATTTGGCCAAGATATTATGGTTTATAAGGCCAGATTAAGTCCAGCCTTGGTATGCAGTGGCCAGGTGGAAAAACACCCAAGACTTCTTACAGGACATTTCAGGCATTGAGGCCCCACTGGACTCCAGGAGTATTCTGCTCACCAGTGACAATGAGATGCCTTTAGGCCAGAAGTACCAACTCTGATTCCTGTTACTAAGAGGATGATGACGGGGATATCCTTCAAAGGAAAATGTGTCAGAAGACTAAGGAAATAAAAATGAATAAATAGTA
The DNA here is from genome assembly GCF_943737965.1 of Phodopus roborovskii. Lineage (NCBI taxonomy): Eukaryota > Metazoa > Chordata > Mammalia > Rodentia > Cricetidae > Phodopus > Phodopus roborovskii. The sequence goes on from NW_026125489.1 coordinate 12,833,273, forward strand.
AAGTATGGCGACATGAAATAAAATTGGAAGTCTGATTATTTTTCCCCACGGAAAGTTATGCTAGGCTAACAGAGCTGCATTATCTATAGTCTATTGAATGGAGTCCAGTCATTAATATTTCACTCATGTACACATTTCATTTTGATGCAATTTTCCTGTTTAACCAGCCAGAATCATTTTCAGGATATTTAACAGAAACGATGAAAATGCTCAGCTGCATCTGTTCATCATTTGACTAACCAAATTTTTGCATAAATTTAGCATGGATGGAAGCCACCATTATCTTCATTTCTTTTGGCTTCACTGTTCAAACCTGCATGCCATTTTTTTTTTTTTTTTTGTATTGTCCAGGTATCCAGTTGCACACAATTTTAACACGCAAGTCAAAGGAAATAAAGAGAAACTGAAAAGATATTGTTTTCTCAAGTTGCAGACACAGACAGTACTCCCCAAAGCAACTAGTGCTTGTTGCAATGACAAACAGCTTTAATAATGAAAACAGACTCTCGGTTTTACCTACACAGACACAGTTTAATTTTCTCCCTTCTTATTAGGATCTTCACTAGCTCTCCTCCTAAACCCTGCCTCCAGTTATAGAAATGAGTTGGCAAACACAACAGCTCTATTCATTCTCAGTTTAATATACAATCTCTCATATATACACAGGGTGGAATGATTTCTAAAAACATTGGCTGGCAATAATGACAGTGGAATCTAATTCCCCCAGGTACCCACTTAATACTTATCTCTCCACTGGAGAGTGTAATAAGGACTTCAGGATTATTGAAGTTGACAGAACACCAAGCTTAGATTAATTACATTACAGAATCCAGGAGAAATTAGGAAAAGTAGCAATATCGCTCCTGGCTAATGCACATATTTTTACAGTTCTCTAAGGACCTTCTGTATAATATAATATAGATGAGTGAACAGTGTCTGATGGTATTGATGTGAAGGTTTCACAAGGCAGATTCTGAAAGACCAGTTATTTATAGAATAAGAAATACCTGTTATACATCAAGACATAAATACTTCAGACAGGAATACCTTAAACAAAGGAAGAATAATTGAAGCAGGTAAAGGATACTAAGAAATGAGAATCTCTTATGTTCTGGAAGACTTTTATTTGGGGCATTCCTGGATTCTCACAAACAGTACACTTGTAAGAGGACTATTCCTTGTCTAGCTTGAGGAAGATTAACTCTTTGATGCCACAAGATAGGCAACGAAAAGGGTGGCTTTGAAATGAAAGCAAGCCCATAGTGCTTACTAAGAGCTGGTTGAGCAAGGCTCTATCAATACCCATCTCCAGGGTGTACATAATATACAAAAGCTAGCACCTCAATACTGATACTGTGGCATTACCCTATTCCTGTTTTCCCCTCATCCATGGAGTCAAAAAGGTCCTTTTTATATACTTCAAGATATTAAAGCGTCCCAGGAAGCTAAATCAACATAGCTTAGAGTTATATGCATTAGAAAGAAAAAAAAAGAATGATATAAAGCTATGCAGAGAGCTATGGGTGTTAGTCTAGGATTAACATAGTGTGCATGGGTGCAAAGTTCTGGGTTCTATTCCCAGCACTTCTAAAAAGAAAGAAAAGTGAAACAAACAATTTTGCAAGGAAAAGGAAAAGCTCTTGTAGGAATCGTGTTTCTTGGAGATAGAAGGATGAAAGAACAGGCTCTGGAGAAGCCCCAAGTCAAAGTCTGTGTAAATGAAAGAGAATGGAAGGTGTGTAGAGTAGTGTAACGGCCGGCCATGGGGTACACTTATGTTTCTCCTCTTCTGTGGGGCACAGAATTTGTAAGTTTCCTGTCAGCTCCACAAGAACCCTTCAAAGATGCAAATCAGGGAGACTGCATCATGAGGAACTCTCAGCTCAGTGGTTCAAAGGAGCTCATAAAGGTGGAGTCAGGAATTCCAAGGAAACAAATCACATCATTAACCTAAGGAAAAGTTGTACTGTTCAAGACCTCCAAAGAAACCTCTAATGTGCTCCAGGAAGTGTGTCAATGAAATGCACTCACCAGAAACTGAGGGAGAACCACACAGAAGAAACTGTTAAGAGACTGAAGAAAGAGGGAGTGTTGGAACAAAATACGTGCAAATCAAAGCATATTTCAACCTGCATCCCATTTCCCTCTCTCTGGGGACTGATGGTACCCTTGGGCTTGACCTAATATGAGACGAAAGTTCAAATGGATGCAATATTAATTTCATTTATATTGGATATGTTCATATTTGAGACTGATCCCCAAATATAGTATGCTCTTATTTGCCATCAAAGGACAAAAAATGGACTTCAAGGGAGTGTGGTGACAGCTACAGGCGGACAAAAAGCAAGGCTGTTTCTATAATGCAGTAGTTACACAAATTATTTACATATGCATATGGAGACCTCTGAACTTTCTATTACAGGCTACTTGCTATAATTTTGCACTTAAACTGATCTGTGCTTGTGACATTTACTAGATTTTGGGAATATGGTTCTCTTTAGAACATTATGCGGCATGGGAATGGCTGCTGCCAGCTGGAATGTTGGCAGCAGTGAACAATGGCAGCTGCTCAAAGAAAGGGAAAAAATAAAAAACAGCATTAAAAACATCTCTAAGAACAGTATTCGTCATTTTATCCTGGGGTAAACATCCCTAGCCTTTCCCTGACCTCCAACCTATGCATGTATTGTCAACTAGTTCTTGAAGTCTAAATTCAGGTAGGTGAGGTGGTTGAGGATGAAGGTACCTAACCCAGACCTGATGCTCAATCCTCATAACACATAGGGTGGAGTAAAAGAAGCATTTCATGTACTTATCTTCTGTCCTTCGTATGTATGCAGTGGACATACATACACATACAAGTAAATAAATATATAGAACTGTAATAAGTGTTAAGTGTGTAATTTCCTAGGTTTACATGAGTACCTGGGAATCTCCATTTTAGTAATTGTCAGAATGCCATTGTGTAAAGTTGAGAATTTAAATAACAAACACGACATGACTCTACTGGAGTCTTCCTGCTCGTGGTGTTTGTAATGAAATTCTTGGGTCTCCGTTTGGTACATCTTATAATCAAGCAAAGGACTATCATAGTAAAGTTGAAATGGTGTCCACTCAGAGACAGTTTTAAGACTTTGTTGTTTGTGATGAATATCTTCAGCTTTTTAGAAGACTTGGTGAATTAAGATTATTCCTACATGAAGCAAGCAGACAAGATTTTGTGCAGTGAATTACCATAATAAGTGCCACATTAGGACTCCTAACATCAGTGGTACGGCATTATCGGAGGCATGGTGACTCAGGAGAAAATCTGGGCTGGCGTAGCTCTTTCAGGATCCTGGTTTCAACTCCAGAAATTTAAAACTTAGCAGTGAAAACAGTTCATAAATAGTCACCAACACAGAACACAGAACAAAATGACTTCAAAGGGAGAAGCAATTGCCTGTCTAGTCCCGAGGGTGGAGTAATGTTGACGAAAACAAATCTGCCCATTTTGCTCCCAGCCTGTGTCTGAAGGGAGGACAAACTGAAGGAAATAGCTGGGTTTATTTATGAGATGGCTTAAAAGACACATTACACAGAAGATAAACTACAGAAATTGTGTGGTCCTGTCTCCCCATGCACAATCAAATGCTCTGTACCATTGATGTATCTCATAAAATCAAGGGATGTCACATAGATTGCACAAAATAGCTGAATTAAGGCAGTCCGCTTGGAAGGCGTCCAGGAGAAAGTGTGAGAAGTGATTTATTGCATTGTTTAAACTTTGAAATCCCAGATTTCAGAGGAAGCAAATGACTGGGAAGAAAGACACAAGGAAAAAGATCAGTGAGAGGAAAGGATAAAGGAAATTTATCTTGAACAAGAACGGGTTTCACCTTGGCTTACTGGGTCTCTCTGATGCTCATAGTGCTCAGTACCTGGTTAATACTAGAGAATTATGAAGTCCAAGTCTCTGAAAAGCTCGCCACAACTTTGTAATTGAGATTCAGTTGACTCAAAGGAATAGCCCAAGGGATATTTGATAGAATCTTGTAAGTGCTTAAGATTCTGTTACATGAACTATAAAATTAAAGGTGCTCAAATCTTAGATGGTATCAACAGTTTTGTACCTCAATAAAATTCATGTATGAATTTGCAAAGTTTATTCTTATGACATGTTCTTCCACTTTCTAATTAATATAGAGTTTCCCCTTTTACTTTCCCCTCACCTGTAATTAAAGGACCTTGTGTTAAATGGCTCTATTTAGCCTATATGCCTCTTCCAGGTGATTTTCCACAATTACAATACCTTCTAGGTCTCACTGATAACCCCACATGCTTGTGCAGATATGGCCTCTCTGATTTTCAACCCATTTTACATTATCCTCCCTGTGAATAAAGATTTCCTGGATATTTAGTGTGTCCGGCATTGTTAGAGACAGTAGGCAGTCAACAACAGAGAAAACACCTAACCTTTGGGATCCTATCAGCTACTAGGATAGGTAGGCACACAACTATAATTGCCTGGGGTCTAATGCAGTAAAGAATAGGAATCATAACAAGTGAAATGGGAATTCTTCAACTTTCTGGTTCATCATTCTCCTGGCACAACGGGAAGAGATTTCTCCACAACTGTCCCACGATTCAAGCTGCCTTGGGCTTCACTTTGGGATTGTTACTGGCCTGTCCCTGGGGTTCTGACAGGAAATGTCCTCAGCTGCAGCCTCTAAGAGCACCACATGTGCACATTCTCTATGTGCTCCTTTAAAAGTGCCCTGCCCAACTCCCATCCTTCTCTCTTTCTTAGATCCCTCTCGCCATCTGTCTGGTCCTCTTTCTCCCTTCCTCCCTTCCTCCCTTCCTCCCTTCCTCTCTCTTCCCCTCTTTCCTCTCTCCTTTCGCCTGCTGTTCCTGTCTCCGGAGGCCAGTCTCCCCCTTACTTTTCCCTTTTATATGATCCCTTTCCCTAATAATGATAATGTAAAAACACGGAAAAAAAAAACCTGTGCCTGAACCCTCTCTCTCTCGCTGCTTTTCTTAAATTGCAACAGAGTTAGGAGAATAAAGAAAAGTAAAACCAAAAGGATGCCCACCACATAGGTACTTTTAGCTGCCAAGCCTACCTGGGACCACATATCTGCCAGGGACTTCAGGTCGTGACTTCATACATATTGACCAGCAGCTTTTAATTTTGTTCAGATGGTCAAAGTACATACTCTACCCAGTTTAATAATGAAAACCTTCATAAACACTAATAGCAGATGTCTGAACAAGTTCCTCTGACTGGTGCCCAGATGTTCCTATTTTTTGCAGCTGCATCCCTGTAAAATTGATTCTTGAAACCAAGACAAGGATTTAGAATTGGGAAAATCAATCACCACTCCTTGGAGTTTCTCTCCTAGAGAGATCAGGAGTCAGAGCACCCAAGTCCTCTCTGAGTGCCTGCCTGCCATGCTTCAAGGTGTTAGTGATGCTTTCAGGGGAGACTATCTTGCACACGAGGACACTACAACACAGTTTAAGCTCAAAACTACTTTATGCCATTTTCTAAATATATTGTCATGTGTCTGTATGTCAATGCCACATTGAAGGAGCATGTGATTATTTGTAATACTAGACATTTATTATTAAAACTACATTTCTGGCCCAGTGGTACAGTCTTTGTCTAGTGTGAGTGAGGCCCTGATTTCCATGTATAGTATTGGAAAAAAGAATGCATTGCTTTTGTATAGTAATTCTATATTTACCCTTCATGTCTTTTCCAATACATGTGTTGAATAAAGTTCCAAAACTTTGATGCTATTCTATACATTTTAAAAATTAAAAGGGAATATCAGTTCCCTCATTTCCTCAATATACTTCAAAAATAAAATTTTGAAAATTTCTATTTTTTAACACATTTATTTCTTAACTATTTCATAATTATAGATGTTTTAACATTTAAAAGATTATACAGAAATAGTGTATATCTTTCTAGTCACTTCTCTAGAGCAATGCTATTAAGTATTACCTTAAAGTGGAAACTCTTGTAGACAAGCCAAGATGAGTCACAATAAACCCATAGCTGCTAAAATTTGAAATGTGGTCACTGTGACAGAAAGGTGAATCTTTAAAGTGTACTTGTTACTCAGGGACTTGAAAATAATATGTGTGATGTCTGACATAGAGATGTTCTATGATAAGGGTCACTAATAATGGAAACTTTGTCCTTCAGTTCTATATTTCTTGCAGTTCAGATAGGATGGCTCAGTTACTGAATTGTTAACACGTAGTCCTAATTTATCAATGCTTTAACATTATAAATTTTACCTCTTGTTTATTAAATGTGTGGTTGATGGCAACTTTATTTCCCACCAACCTTCAAGATACCACGTTAATGGGAATTCCAACACCTTCTAGTTGCATCAAATGAAACGAAACACTACCGTGGAACAGAATGTCTATTAGGACAAATCATACATGTATGCCATAAAATTAAAAGGTCAAGGAATATGGGATGTTGCATTATTAATAGTGATTGATATCTCTGCCATGTAATACTTTATGAATGATACTAAATGTTAGATTAACGAAGACTTGAGTTCAGAGTCAATAGAACATACCACATGAGTGAAAAACAAATTGCACAGATATTAGAAAATTTTTAAAAAGTAATCTATGTGTGGTAATGTTTTTAAGAGCAAAAATTGAGAAGAGGTAATAGATTAAAATAAAGAACATAAACGTATTTTAACACAACCATTACAAATAGTTTGAACTCTGGATATCAACTCTACAGTCATTTTTAAAAAGTTTTGTGAAAATAAGCATGCTATTGAAAAAAAAAAATAAAAGCAGTTTTGGTTTCTCCAAGAAACAGTATTAAAAAGTTATACAGCTGAAAATTTGGAGAAATGTGTGAGATGAATGAGAAATGTATTCGTAGAGATGACTCCAACAATACTGTCATCTCTCGGCTCTCACAATGTCCCATAGTCTGTACCTGGCATGTCATATGCTCTGCTCTGCTAAATACCTCAAGAAGCATATGAGTTTTACCCCAGTCTCTCCCCAGTATAGAGATGAGGAAGCGAACTGATTAACAAAGCAATTAATGAGATTGTCAAATGATAATATCTGTAGTCTGCTGTTGTCATCTGTTCTCAGTAAAAATGCATTGCCAGATTGCAAATAATGGATGTCTGACTGAGTCATCATCGATTTTGCAGAGTAAAATAAATATTCTGATGGGCTATATCTTCTGGCATTTGATTTGAATCCCCAGTGTTGTGTCTGCGGAAAAAAGCAAAGGTTCTGATTGGATCTATGAGGGACTGTGAAAAATGTCAGTGTTAGGTATAAAATAATCCTAAAATTCTTCTGGGTTTTGGAAGTACCTGTGTTTTCAATCCTATTTTCCATCAAAAAGTGGGGTAATTGGATGAAATTTTTCAACAAAAATAGAGAGAGCTCCTAAATTTAGGCCCAAAGGAACTCCCTGTTTGATTCTTAAATCTGGTTGTTCTTTGTAGAAATTTCAGTGCTCTCTGTCTCTTTCTAAATAAAAAAAAAATGCAGTTTTCCTTCACTTGTGGGACTCCATTCACTATTTTAACATACGGTTTTCTGTGTAACGATAGTATGGTGATCAAATGAGAATCATACCTATCACCTCAAACATGTATGGTTTCCTTTTTGGATAAAACCATTCAGAATTCTTGATTTCAACTATTTAAAATCATGTCTATGTGGCTGTTAACTACCGTTGCCCTACTATATAATGCAAAAGCAAAACTCTTTCTTCTTTGCTAAGTTTAACTTTTTGCACAATGGCATGTCTCATACCCCACAAAAACATTGAATCAGATGGTGACAGTATTTTTCACATGTATTTAATTATCTTAACAGGGTTAAATTGGTTGTTATTTTCAGTGATATTAAAAAATTGATATGACAAGAAATTGGTACATGTAGCAAACCTTTTGCATGTTATTTATTAATACAGGAGTTTTAGTAATTTCTGGTTATCAATTCAATATTGACATTAATAATTGGAGATAAGAATATCGCCCATGCACAAAAATATATAAATTCTGCTGTGCTAAGTAACACAAAATTTTCCCTTTGCAATATCACTAATTTTTATTAGAACATTTACTTTCTACAAAAACAAAAGTCTTGTGAGCCAAATAAAAAACTAGTTACTGAAAATATCTAGGTGATCAAACTATTTATTTTCCTCTACAAAATCAGTATAGACTCAGAAAAAAAAGTGTAATCTTGTAGTGCAATCTCAGGGTTTCATTGATTATTTGAAAGCTAGCACGCACTGTGTAGGAACAGATGACAACTGTAGAAAATCAAATAATACAAGACAACAGCTTGAAAGTTATCACACATTTCCTTGTGTTATGTTTCTCAGGTTGTCTCATGTTCTTGATTCTACTACATATACTGTTGCTTTGGAAAGGGGACCTAGACATTGAGGTCAACTTTATAATGTTGTGGTAGTTGATTAAAGTACCATTCACATTAAAATACTTAATTTATTTCTCAGATATATCATAAGCATAAACACTTCTGTTCAGCAATACATTTAAGTCAACTACTAAAAAAAAAAAAATATTTGTAAGGATATGTAGCAGATACTCCCAAAGAAAGAAATAATGTATAATGATTTTTATGCAAAATGGAATGTTTTAATATGTCATAATCATTAAGATATAATTCAAATACAAATTAGTCATCTAATGATATTGGCATATGCATATAGCCCCTCAACACAAATAAGGTACAGGGTTTTATATCTAGTATACAAATAGCTTTCTCAACTACCTTGTGTACCATGGCAAAGGATTTTTCCTTTAATTGGTAATACTTTCCTATTGTCTATATTACACATTGAATTTATCTACTAACTTACATGATATGATCTGATAATTTGAAATAAGGGTTATCATGAACACAATTGTTATGACTTACTGAGCATAGGATTTTGTGTGGACATTTGTTTCCAATGCTCTTAGGTCCAAAAATATACTGAAGGAGAATTCCCAGCTCTTTTGTACATGTTTGACATTATTGGACACTGCCACCTTCATCCACAGTAGCACCCAAGGGTTCCCGCTGCTGTTCAATGCTTTCCCTGGTGCTCCAGCTTCTTGGATGTCTGGGTGTTTGCATTGTTGTGTTGGTGTACTTGCAGTTTTACCTCAGCGCTGGGTCTCTACCTCATCATTTCCATGGTAACAAATAGCATGAATCATCTTTCTACCATATACTGACAGTATAATAAACTTGGCCACTATTATCTGAGGTGCTTTCTTTATGCTGCATTGTTGTGAGAGTTATGACAAATCCTTTATGAGAAAAGCTCTTATTTACAAATATTTTTCTACACTTCACTGAAGCCCTTTTCAAAACAAACAAACAAAAAACAAGAACTCAGTAATCTACACTTGTTATAAGCCTGGAATAACTAATAAAAGCATAATTGTGTACACATAGATGTATCTTAGAATAAAGTAGATTATTTTGTTCCAAATAGATCAAATTATAGAAAAGATTGAAAAATACCTTTTCATACACATAGTCAGATGATTTTTTTCAATAAAATTATCAAAGTACTTTTTGTGTGGTAAAAGGAATAATTTTCTTCATGAATAAGAGAAATGTTTGATGTCTGCATTAAATGAAAACACAGCACCTATTATTACACATGAAAATAATCTCTAAACATGCAAGCAAAATGATAAAAAAAACCTCTGGGGTCCTGAAACGACAGTGCAAGTAATAATGCATTTATTGCACAATAATGGTGGTCAGAGTTCAAATCATAGCACCAAGTAAATGCCCAGGGGGCATGGTGGCTCTCCTGCAATCCCAGCATGCAATAGGTGGATGCAGGGAATCCCTGGAGCATGCAGGGTAGGCAGAATCTGTGAGTAGTAGGTTTGGAATAGAAAACTCTGCCTCAATATATAAGTTGAAAAATCAGTCTTTGGGTTCCACACTCACACATGTATGCATATGCTCCCTCACGTGTTCTTACACATATGTGAACACACGTATACTCATTCATTTTTGCGCGTGTGTGTGCGCGCGCACACACACACACACACACTCACACACACACACTTGCAAAAAATAATACAACTCTTTGTTAGAAGAAAAGGAAATATGGCAAATTTTATGTAAGCAAAACTTTTTTTTTTCTTAAGGGAAAACAAAACACATTGTAGTGATGAAATCTGGGTTTTGGGATTTGATTTGACTACCTTTTTGTGTGTATGTGTGTGACAGGGTCTCTCATTATATCCCTGATTATCCAATCCTTCTTTGTCTAGACCAGGCTAGCAAAAACTCAGAGATCCTCCTTTTTCTGCCTTCCAAGTGCCAAGATTAAAGATGCACATCATCACACCCACTGTTGTTTTACTCTTTTTCTTCTTCTCATTTTTATTAGTTCTTTCATAATGTCATACAATGCAATTTGATCAGATTTATCCCATATTCCCATACCTCCCTTTTACACATACCTTTTGTGCCTAATGCTGTCCAACTCTGCTTTAACCAGAAGGAAAACAGACAAGTAGGTTTTGTGGTCCTCTAAATCTTGTGGTCCTCTTTCTGATTCTTTTTGTGGTCACAATGATCAGAGAGATAGAGATAAACTACTAAAAACAAACATATAATCTTACTAGTGATTTCCTTCTGTTGCAAGATCTGAGCTTACAATACTGGAAATAGTAAGATCTAGCTTTATCTGGGGGTTGGTTTTCATGTCTCCCTAGTTCTACAGAGCAATTTGTCTCCACTCAAGCCTTGTCCTGGGAGTTGGGATCAGTGTCTTATTGACTTCTATACTTAAGAGTTTTTAAGACCTATGGTGGTGGTGGGTATAGTGGCATCTTGCCTGGCCAGTGAACTTGTAGTGGTTGGTCACTCCCTTTGGGTGTGGTTTCAGATGCAGATTTGACCAATTAAGGTAGAGGAGGAGCTGGCTGGAGCTCTCTTGGGGTTGTGGAGAGCATCAGAAGAGCAAAGGCTGCATCTTCTGGAGCAGGAGGACTGCAGTAGTTATTTGTTTTTTTGCCTAAGTCCTTCTAAAAACCTATTTATCATTTATCTTGGGTCTTCAGTTGGGCTTAATACAAATTGTCCCCATGGGCTTATATGCATGAATACTTGTTTCCCAGTTACTGGCATCTTTTAGACATGGTGAGGAGGTGTGGCTTTCTGGAGGAGGTGGAGTCACTGGCAATGGACTTTGTGGTTTCAGAATACTGGGGCCATCCTCAGTGCACTCTCTTTTTCCTGTTTTGGGGTCTGGAAATTAGCTCTCAGCTTCTTCTCCAGCCCCTTGCCTGCTTCTCTTCACCCCTTCATGAGGGTGATAGACTCCTACTCCTCTGAAACTGTAAACACCAAATAAATAAGTTGCTTTGGTCCTGATGTTATTTGACAGCAGCTAATACACCCACATTGAAGGTGAAATGAAGCGTCAAAGATAGGATTCTGTCGTATTATCAAGCCTGCCACACTCATCATGACCCTTATTGCTAACCCCTGTGCATTGAGTGATTGCAGTTACTCAGTACATCATGCAGGCAAGTGCTGGCTTCATTTTCCAATAACATATCTGGACATACATTTCTATGTTAACAAATTTCATACTATCCCTCCCAGTATTGTATGATGCCTGGAGTACACCATAAACTTAGGAACTCTGATAGTGCTTGAGAAAGCACTCCATGGTATTTTGAGTGCATCTGGTTCCTGGAAAATGCTTTGGTCCTCTGTCAGGAATGAGGGTGAAGCAGTCAAGAATAAGGGTGAAATGTCAGTTGGGCAACCGTGACCTGTCCTTAACGCCCGATTCCAGCTAGAGGCAAAGCAGCTGGGAGGGACATGGAGATTATACAAAAAAAAATCTAATGAAACACTAGCATAACACAGGAAATATTGTTCCAGCAATGAAAGTCTTCGCTAACTAATAAAATTATCTCTTGTTTTTCTGTGAATCTGGTGAATTAAGGTTTGTGAATAATTCATGATTTCCAGTCTTATCATGCTCACCTCACCTGTATAGTTTAAACTTAGAAATGATCTTACTCATCTTCCCAGTGTATGCTTACTGAGATCCAGGTAATATAGTTAGAATTTGGGATATTAAAATTTAAATTAATTATCTGAAGCTGCTTCTACTTGTCTACTTGTTGTTTTGGTAACCAGGAGGGAAGCTTTCTCCTACTGTGAAAATGAGTAGCAAAGAGGAGTTGGGTGACAAAGGAGAAATGCCTAATCTAGGAATATTGATCCTATACTATGAATTTTTATGATGGTACTCAAGATAACATTTTAAAATTAGTGTTATTTTAAATATTACACACTAAGAGCCCTTGAGGAGCTACTTTGAAAAGCAAATCTGCGTGGTCTTTAGACTTTGAAAGTGTGCTTAATATGGTAAGGACTTTCATAGTTAATGCTTGAAAATGGGATATATTCTTAGATAGAGGATCTTAAGTCACCATTTCAACTATTCAATAATAAAGTCCCATTCAAAACTTATAAAAACAAACACAAGACTCACTAGTAAGAAATAAAATTTTACAGTAAAAATAATTGAACAAAGTTATAAAACAGTATGTTTAACTAAAGCTGAAAATTTAAAGGATATTCTTCTAAGTCAGATGTGCATACTGTAAGGTTAAGTGTGAGACCATGGGATAATTATTAGTTATTTAAAATATTTCATGGCTGTATGAAGTATTTTTGAATGAAATATTTTAACACTATCCAAAAGTCTCCCCTGCTGATTGCATCAGTGTGGACTCAGATGAATGCTGTTCTCTATGTGCTCTCCACAAAGTGGGGAGAGATGCTAAAATCATCAGTTATTCTAGAAAATTATTAAATGTTCCAAGTCATTAAAACCATCTCTCTATTCATATTCTGTATATATCAGAAATTCAAATTAAAATATTTTATAATAATCTGAAGCTTAGAAATGGAAAATACTTTCTTTTACTTTTCATGGTTCTGACTTGTTCATATCCATATCCCCTCTCTTTATGGATTTTTCATTTGGGTTAATGGGACTTTTTCTGTGTGTTTTTATTTTTGTTGTTTTATTTTGTTTTTAGACAACAACTGTACTTGTCTGGTCCATGGAATAATGAAAAACCTTCGAATGAATTCCTAGTTAAAGCGAGGGATATATAGGTTGTTACTTTATGCCTTTTGATTCAGTGAGAGCTGCAATCTTCCATTTGTGTGGACATTGTAGAAGGAAATGTCCTCCCTCTACTCAGGGCTGGGTGTCTCATTACTTGTTTATTCAGTTGAGTCCCAGAGGAAGACAGACCTTCTTTATTAAATCATCCTCTTCAAGATGGACATCACGTCTAGACAAATACGTGCTGGAAAATGCTATGCTGTTAATGTTTTTTTCTGAGAATGAGTAATTATGTGTCACTATTTCGGTCAGAAAGATAATTTTGCTTTCCAATTCTAAGCAGAACGCTAAGATACTGATTTGTATCAGTTTATTAAACTCTACAGAAGGAAACACACTGTGCATTTCCAAGGGAGGGTGCCTTCTGTCTTCAAATGAGACTTCATGATTTCCTATAAAGTTAAATTTGCACATGCAGTTGCATTCAAGCTTGTAATGTGTTTGTCTTTGTTTTCTCTATATATACTTTCTCAAGTATTTTTCACTTACGCTTTCACTAAGGCTTCCTGAATGAATTCTGCAGACTGAATATAGAACACCATATATTATCAGTCATCTTACTTCTCTAGAACTGAAGGACTTGCAAATAGATTCCTGAACACAGGGAGGTGTGGGCGGAGGAAGATATGTGGGGGTGAGTGTTTAGTTCTATGTCTTTAAAAAATTGTAATTAATATTTTAGTTGGAATATAAAATAGTAGGCTTCACTGTGACAGCTTCATACATTTATATAATTATATTTGGCTCATTTTTTAACTAAATGATACTAGCCTAAAATTAATGTGTTCAAGTTGCAACTCTGGGTTCCCAGGCATGATGCTCTATGGGAATACAGGAGGACTGCTACAACTTCAAGGGCAGCCTGATCTACATAGCAAATTCAAGATGAGCCTGGACTACATGGAACCCTGTTTCAGAAAATAGTCAAAACAAAACAAAAAGGCAAGAAAAGATACAAGGTTTCAAGTATAGAGAAAACGTTTCTGTCAATAAACAAAAGAAAATGTAAACATCTTATATAAATAGAAGACAAGCCAAACTATAAATTAGTATCTTTTAAAGTCTGAATGTGTTTTTGAAAAGCAACTTCTTATTAAAACAAAAAAAAATGTTAAATTAAGTAACAATGAAACCAGAAAACACTAAATGTCCCCTGTTGCCCAGGGTGATGACAATCAGCTTACAAGCTGTGGGTACTTGGGATGGTCTAGTGGATCGCCGTGAGGCTATTCCCTTTTGTTATTCCAGACAAAGAATAAATTAGACAGGCAGTGCCATCAATATCACTACTAAAAACTTCCCCCATCAGCTAACTGATCTTGTTGTGTCTGCTGCTGCAGCAATTTACCTTGTATGCCTCATTACTTTATTTGGAAAATGACACATGCTGTTTAACCTTTGGAGAAAGGGACTATGTCATTTTCAATTCTTTGATAGCTAGAAGGGGAAATGCTTGGCATGTGATAAATAAACCTGGAACTTCAGAAAGATGGTCACCAGAAGAAAATAAAGAGACTAAAGATGGATATGTAGTCTATAAGAGGAATCTCCTTTTTTTTTTTTTTTTTTTTTTTTTTTTGAGATAGGGTTTCTTTGTGTTTGCTTTGGAGTCTGTCCTGGAACTAGCTCTATAGACCAGGCTAGACTCGAACTCACAGAGATCCACCTGCCTCTGCCTCCTGAGTGCTGGGGTTGATTAAAGATGTGTGCTAGCAAAACCCATCAGAATCTCTGTTTTTGGAAACAGATCTGTTTACTTCATTCAGGTCAAATCTTAAGGCATCTTTTAAAAATGTGGATTAAAGAGTATAAAGTGAACACAGCCCTGGAGTGCAAGTGTTACTTGACTCTAAGTAGATGAGCCTAATATGAAAATGCACAAATCAAGAGTTGACTTTGGTGGTTGTCATCTTAACTTTGTTCTTGCTCTATAGAGTTAATCAAATTATTCAACCTCTCTGAACTGTTTGCTTATCTAAACATCAGAAGCCATAGAACTTTGTCTTTGGGACAATCCTGAAGCAATAAATGTATCTGTAATTGTACAAGCAAAGTACTATCTTATTATTTTTTTGCAAAAAGGAATGTAGGCCAGTAGTGTCAAAATATAATGTACAATTTAAACAGTTAATAATTACTTGAAGATGACTTCAGCTGTGGGCAGATTCCATTTAGTTTCCTGGGTCAAAACATTCCAGAAGATGTTAATAAGGACTTTGGTCAAAGAGCAGAGTTCCTCCATGTTTGCTCAGGAACACTAGCTGGCTGAGTCAAGGGTCTCCCTCCCTACAGAGATAAAAGGATAGATATCATATTTTCTTGGTGATTTTGAAAGGATGGGCTACAAAATGCTTAAGAGACTGGGAGAGGATTTACCAGCTCCAAAGTGCAGAGAAAAGTTTACGAGTGTCTTCTTAAATAAATATTCCATGATAAAGAAAGGAGGGAGAGGGAACTGGAATGGACATGTAAAATAAAATAAATAAATAAACAAACAAACAAATAAATAAATAAAAAGAAAGAAAGTCTAATTCTTGTGTTAAAGAAGAAACCTGTTTAAACTTAAGCAAACAGAAGGGACAATTTAGGAAACACCTATCCTCAGTTAACAGAACTAATGATTGACAGAACCACTACACAGTGTCTACTTTCTACCTTTTAATCTCTCAGTCTACATGGCACCCTAAGTGTATATGCCATATATGTGTATGTATATATTTGCAGTCTAAGGAATTATTAAGAATCGAAACTTAAAATATGTGCAAGACTTTAGATCTAAGCTAATTGCCCTATGTCAAGTTATGTATTCATGTTTGGTAAAGTTAAGTTCCAAGCAATTGAAAACAACCACATGGGATAGCACACATATTTTATCCTTAGTCATAAAAAGTATGATTCAGAACACCTTTCAGGAAAAAAATTAGATTCAAAACTAGTGGCCTTAGTTTTAAACCAAAAACATTTTCAAGAATAGAATATTTTAAGAGAACTATGCTTGAACTTAGAACAGAGATAATTTATAATCCCTGGGCATGAGTTAATAAATCTCAGAGACTTGCATGGATAAAAAGCCAGTAGACCAAAGGAATCATGCTCTTCTCAAAATCAGATGCTTCCAGGGGACAGAGCAGAAGCATAAACTATAAAGTGATGAATATAAATCAATGAGGACAATGGCCTGTGGAAAATAGAGTGAATAAGGCTCTCCTAAATTCACTGAATAGTAGGTTTTTAAAAAATATTCAAGTCTCAATAGTATATTTCTATGGATTGCTATGATCCTGTAAATTTGGTGTTCAAAAATTATTACTTGAATTTCTTTAAGAACTTCATCAATATCTACCAAAGTATGCATACAGATGATGAAAATTTTCAGTTTAAAATAAAACCTGAAAAATTTGTACCCAATATAATACTGTTTAAAAGTTAGTAAGTAAGGCAAATACATGAACTAAAAAAATGACTGCATATCTAAAAATATTTGAAATATAAATAATTTAAAACATATTTTGAAAAGAAGGTTGGGCTCAACTCCTCTTCTCAAGTTTGAATGATAATTGAACATAAAAGGAAATTTCATGTAGAAAGTTATGGTATCTTAAAATGGTTTCTGAAAATAAAATAGTGAGTACAAAATAAGAAGATAGAGTTTGTCTTTAAGAAAAACAAAGTGTTAGGAGTTGTGTTGTTTGTGAAGTTGTAAGACAGAGGATTATTGAACCACTGTTACAAGCTCAAAAATGCTTTCTTAGATTCATTTACCAAATGATTGGAGAACCTGACAAGTAACTTAGAGGCTATCTTCCAGTCACAGCAATAATAAAAGCGTACAGTCACTAAGAGAGTAAAAAAGATTAAAAAGAAGAGAAATGTGAAGTGCCAAACTTTGGAAACTTCTTGAAAAAATAAAATAGATGAAATATTTATCTCCAAATATTTAAAGATTTCACGTGTAGCAAACCTATTTTAAAAAATTCTTTTGTATACATTATTTCCAAACTATGTTCTCCCTCCTGAAAATCCTCCCATGTGTCCCCATTCCCCCAGATTAATGACCTCCTGTTCTTTAATAATTGCCATTATACCCACATATGTCTATACAACTACAACCTATTGAGTTCATTTTATCTTATTCTTATGCATATGTTAGGGCAGGCCCCTTTGAAAAAACAAAGAATTCTTCTCTCAACAGGAAAACATTTTGACAACCAAATGGTCTGAAGAGGTAAAATAGCTTCCCACCCCTAGTGACATTCCTAGTTCAGATGGCCAGCTCAGCTCCAGAGCATTTTGAAGTAGGTTAAACAGTGTCTGGTTCAGGTTAGATGGCATTTCTTTTTGAGGTGTTAGAATACTATGATCTTTTACACACTTTCCAGAATGAATAGAATAATTCAATGTCTGCATTATGAGAAAGCAATAAAATCTTTTCAGTAGTTTTCCAAATTTTTTTCTTTTTCCTTTTTTTTAATTTAAATTAAAATCAAGCTTGTTTTACCTGTCAATCCCAGTTCCCTCTTCCTCCCCTCCCCCCTGCGAGGAACCAGCACCCTGTCTCATCCCCTTTCTGCTCCCCAGGGAGTGTGGGGCCTTCCCTAGGACATCTTCAAAGTCTGTCATATCATTTGGAACAGGGCCTAGGCCTTCCCAGTATGTCTAGGCTGATAGAGTATCCCTCTAGGTGGAATGGACTTCCAAAGCTCATTAAAATACTAGGGATAAATACTAATCCACTACCAAAAGTCCCACAGATTGCCCAGGCCTCCTAACTGACAGAGTTTCTCTGTAGCTTTGAAACCTATCCAGAACTTGCTCTGTCGACCAGGCTAGCCTCAAATTCACAGAGATCTGCCACTATTTCATTTTGACATTTTGATTTGGATTTTTTTTTCATCTGTATGAACACAGTAGGTGCTAAAATTAAAAAAAAATCAACTTACTGATATCTTATAAAGCAAGATCATTTATTTAGAGACAAGACTGTCGCATGGTATCTTTCTCTCACATGCTGCTTTTGTAAATTACAGCAATAGGGTTACCCTGCTCTTATTTAACATATTCCTGACTTTCAGTAAATTAAATAAGTTTGGTAGATAAGTCATGCATTTTTTTTCATATTATGAAACTGAGGGTTAAAGAAGTACTTAGAATTTCATAACTAATAATTACAATATTTAGATTTGGGTCTTAGGTTTGTCCTAGTCTTGGGTTCTGTTTCTTCTTCTCTCATGGTCTTACAGCTCACTCACTATAAAACATGAATGAAATCATGGGTATGATGTTGTTTGAAGGATATGAGACAGAGTGCTACCATCTTGAACCAGCAGAGTGACATTTTGTATTGCAGAGAGTTATTTGGAATCAGCTGAAAGCATTGTCCTAATGATGACACTCACTGAAAGCAGAAAAACGTTGCCTGTGATTTCTTCAATGATACTATTTTTCTCAATATATATGTATTCACACTTTGTAAGTCTAACTCATCATTAAATTCAAATTGATAGTATGTTACTTTTAATCCTTAGCTCCCTTGCCATTCCACTAATTAACAGCCGTCTTGAGTATCCATCTACTTTCCAGTATAATCTTGTGATAACTGAAAAATTACGTTCTATCCTACTGAGCAAATTTTGATGACACTGCTGTTCCTTGAAGAAGACACAATACTAAATATGATATAGTCCTTACTCCCACTGTACATTCAATAATAAGAAATATGCAACTATTTAATAGATAAATAGGGAGATGAATAGATTAGTGGGTAGATATAGGTGATAGATTAGATAAATAGATAATAAATTAAAGATAAATTATAGATAAAGAAATGGTAGATAACAGGTAAGTAGATAAACATACAGATGGATAGCTGATACATGCATGGAGATAGATGATGTGTAGGTAGATTTGAGAGATTATAGACTATAGCAGATAAAGACTGCAGTTGTACTATATAGGAGTTAATAATATACATTGCAAAAATTTTCTTAGAGTGTATAATTTTCATTGAAAGCAAAATTAAAGACCTTGGTAATTAGCTCAATTTAATCATCATACAAAGTATATATCTTTAGTATATGTGCTACCAAAGGGAACATGGAAGTGTATATCATTGAAAAAAAGTCTTATACAAAGTAAATTTTTTGTTAGTAAACATTAATTGCTATTATTTCGAAACACAAAAGGATTATTAATCATGAGGACTTACTATAAAAAGGATCAGAAAGTATGTTCAAAACTGTAAAAGTAGAATCCTAATAAAGCACCACATTTTAATGATGCCCTTAAAAAGTCTTATATCATCCAAGTATGTAATACCATCATTATACATGGTGAAATCAAGCATTATACAAGAGGTTACAGGAAAATTAGCATGAACTTTAGAGGAACAAAATTATAGATATAAACATTATTTATGGTATTCATGAATATTGAGAACTAGAGAAAGTATAAATTTACCTTCCCTTATAGTTTTCATCTGTAAGATGGAAATAATGCATGTTATACAGGAGATTGAGTGTCTAATGGGGTGATATTTTTAATGTACTATGCTTGCATGAAGGAAAATCTTCATTTTGTTGATTCACACCTTTTTACATTTTAAAAGATATCATTCTTAAGGTACTTATTAAGTTCAATTTCACATCAGGACTCATAAAATATGAATAACACATATAAGTAGATTTTATTTTAATTAAGGTTTTATGTTAAAAGGCAAAGGAGAATTATTTCTACAGGCTATGTTCAATCAGTTAATATACAAAGTTATTTAGAATAAGTAAACTTATATCAAATTATGTATTCTCCCTTATTTTCTATATTTATAAAGACCCATATTAAATTTCAATGACTATATCCTCATAAGAACATTACGAGCACGTTTCTGCCAGCCTGGTCCCACTGCTGCATCAGCCCCAAATAACACACAGAGACTGTGTTTTAAATATAAAGCTGTTGGCCTGTTACTAGCATTTCTTATCGGCTAGCTCTATCTTAGATATTAACCCATTTCTGTCAATCTAAGTGTTTCCATGTGGTCTTGCCTGAGAGAGGAAGAGAGTCCGGACCTCATATTCTCTCATGGCTTACATCTTGACCTCTCTACAGAAAACTCCTTATCTCCTAGTTCCACCTATCTTGCTTTTCTATTGGCCAACAGGGCTTTATCCATTAACCAATAAGAGAAATGTTTACAGAATGACATCTCCCATCATAAGAATTGTAAAATTGAGTCACATTTTAGAAACAATGCATATGCGAGCTTGTTATATGGTTAGATAGAGGTATACCTTGCTTCTAAGATTTATGTGGAAGCTCCATAATTATCATTTATTTGCTTATTTGCTTATTTGTATGTGAGACTGTGTGCATCAGTTAATGTGCTCCATGTTAATTCAGGATCTTTCACAGGTCAGAAGACTTTGTCTGATCCCCTGGAACTCGAATTACAGGTTGTTTTGATCTGACATTTAAATTCTGGGTGCCAAGCCTCAGTCCTCTGTAAGACCAATAAGCACTCCTAACAGTTGAGCCAGCTCTCCAGTCCTGAAATTCCAACTCGTAATATTATTTTTTAAAAAAGCATTTACAAAACCAAAAATGTCCCCCAAAGCAAAACATAAAATGTAGATATGCCCATCCCAACCACATTTAAGTTAGGCTGTTGTCTCTAGAATTCCTGTTTCAGTGGCATTTGAAGGACAGAACCTTTTGGTATTTGTGGCATCTATGCAACAAAATGAACTAAAGGCAAAATGGAAAGAAGGCATGTTATAAGCCCCAAGTTTGGTGAGTAGCAGAGCCTACAATCAACTAAATAACTAAAAACCAAGGAGCCATAAGAGAGGGGGAAACCTGCTTTATAGCTCATGCTATGTGCTTCCTCCACATCTGACAATAAAGGAGACTGCTGCTTTTGTGCTCATTAATTATTTATCACTAGCTTTCTGAACCTCTGAACACTCTGTTGAAGGAGCCACACGGCACATAGAGCAATTTATCAAGCACAGATGTTGGCATGTTCCCTTTAAGGCTGTAAGCAAGAATGCCAGCTGTCCAGGAAAACTCAGCAGGGCTCTGATTTATTAAAAACAACGAAATCCTCCCTATGGTGGAAAGAACAAAAATATCAGATTCTAGAAAATTAATGAGCATGAAAACATGTTCATTATCACTCCCAGAAGATGTTTTAAGGATATTTAACGTAAGCTAGACAATTTTAAAAAAAAATCACACCTCCTTATTAAAGAAATAAGAACAGATAGCAAAAACTCATATTCTTATGCTCATGGTATAGAGTCACCCAAGCTGCCATTCCTTTGACTTATTTCAAGCTCACATCACCACTTAGCAAAAACACAGTTTAAAAAAATGGTTTATACTCAGGAGTCAAAACAAAGAATTTTAAAGTAAATATTGATTTTTTTTTATTAATTAATGGAAGACACGAACACCATTAATGCTATCAGCCTACCTGCCTTACACCTTAGAGGCCATGGTAGCTCCAATTTCAAATCTTTCTTGACAGAAATATGAATAGTGTTCCCAGATGTGTTTTTCTCAGGGTTTTTTTTCCTTTGTTCCTGAAACGACTCTCTAAAGTGGGGAGTTTCTAGTTCAGTGTTCATACAAAGACTAGGAAAGCTTGCTAAAATGCAGTTCCTCAGAGTCCACCATATCCTAATAGGGTTGTGCAGGGGGGAATCAGGCAGAAGGTATGTAGAACTAGACTTCAGTGTTTAAATCAGTTTCCCAGTGTTCCAAGCAAAATTAAATTCAGCTTTCCCCAACCTACTTTCTTGTAAGGTGTCTAATATACTGCACTTTTCTTTCTTTAAAACTTAAGCACTTCAAAACTCTTAAAAGAATACACATAAGAGCATTTTACTCATAGCTTTTCCTACTCTCTAAAGTAACCTGTTAGTGTTTGCTTAAATATCTTTGTTTATACTTTTTTTATTGTACATATATACATGCTGTAATTTCCTATATTCACATATGAATGTGGGAATTTCTGAGTAATAAACTGAGGAAATTGCATAATAGCCATAGGAAGAAGTGGATGATGGGCAAATATATAGTTAATAACAAAGAAAAGTAAGAAACTTTACAAAGCAAAACTGGGTAAAGTCTACAGGTTTTCTGGAAAGAATTTGTACAATCATGAGTCCCTATCTCCCAGTGGAAGAGAAGCAAAACTTGCATGTAGCAAAGGGCAAAGGAAGAGAGAGTTAAGTATCTACAGTAAAATACTAAAGATCTCTCTAGTAAATAACTTAATGATGTGTCATAGGAACTTGTAAAACAAATTGAAAGCAAACCAACCCTGAATCAGTAGATGGCAAGGCATTATTAAGATCAGAGAGGTAACTAGTGAAATTGAAATGAAAAACGAATCCAAGGAACCAATGAAACAAGGGTTTCTTGGGGAAAAAATATACACAAGATCAACAAGGCTCTAGAGAAACTAACCAACCAAACGAAAGAGGCTGAAGATTAATAGATACCATCCAAACTATCAAAATTATAGAGAAGAAAGAAGAGACATTAAAACAATTATAGAAATCACTAGGTCATACCTTAAAAGTTCACATTCTAGGAAATAGGAAAGTCTGAAACATTCATGAATTCATATACGTATAAAACCTACCAAAAATGTAATCAACACAAGATTAGCAATGTTAGTGCATTTATAACCAGCAATAAAATTGAAGTAGCAATTAAAAAAAATAATCAATCTCCCAGCTCAAAACTTTCATGTGTTCATAGCTTAATTCTCTCTGCCAGACATTATAAGGAGAGTACCTTTATGGGAGAGCACCAAGATCTCTCCAATTGTCCATAAAATAAAACAGGCAGGAATGGAACCAAAGTTCAATGCATGCAAATCAACAAATGGACATCACCACATAAATGAACACAAAGGCAGAAATTGCATAATCCTCAACATAGCCGCAGAAAAGGCTATTTAACAAGATGAAACATCCCTTCATGATGAGGTTTCCTTGACAGACAAGAACTGGTGGGCAAGCATCCATATAATAAAGAATGCGTGTGACGATGAAGTAAAAGGAACAGAATTGAAAGGGAATATCTTAATTTGTAGGTGCTATGATGTAGTACAAGAGGGAGTCTGAAGACTACACCGAAAACCGTGGGTAAAAGAGGCCCCACAACTATATAGGCAGACTTCTGGTACAGGTGAAAACATTAGCTTAATCATTTATGACTTGAAACACTAGGCTGTATCCTCATACCCATCTTGTTCCATGTCTAGAGATATGAGGAACTGAAGATCTGTGTCAGACTATTCGACACAGACTCTTTGGATTCTTTAAGACATGGTCTGAAATGCATTTTACATGTGTTAAAAGAATACGATCCCTTTGCAATATATTTTATAGCTCACATAGCATTTTATAATACAATATAGTTTTATCATTTTATTTTTTATAAAGATGTGCCAATAATTGTGTGCCAATTTGCTGACAAGCGTAAAATGCCTGTGGCTAATAGTAACGGGTTTGGGACCAGTTCCAAGTCTTCATATTTGTTCCCTATTTCTTCTCTCCCCAAAGTGCACAACTTGGCTGAGTGAGACATTTTTGTATAAGTTGATTCACACCCAAAGAAAATGGAGTTAAGTGAAAATGTTTTTTGTAGCTTTCGTTTAAGTGTATTTTGGCAATTAAATTATATTTTTATTAGGCATAAAGATAGTTTATAAATTGTAAAAACAATTCCCCTCCAAAATATCCAGAGTTATGAGAAAGTCCCTAAATATACAAACCTTGTTTTTCAGTCTCTGTAGATCTGCTTTATTGCTAACTGTCTTGCTAATTGGAGTGTATCAACCAGGATATGGTTTTTGTACAAGAATGGTCCCAGCACTTAGGAGGCAGAGGAAGGTTGATCTTTGTGTGTTTAAGGCCAGCCTGGGCTACACAGTGAGTGCAAGATAGGTTCCAAAGCTACACAGAGAAACCATGTCTTGAAAAACCAACCCACCACCCCAAAATCAAGAAAGGTGAGGATGAAGGCTACAAGATTTGGGCAAGTTCTCAATGCAGTCTACCAGTCAGAAAATAAAGTCTGGGTATTTTCTGAAGTCATTGCCTTGCAATATTGAGAATAAACCTATTAATGATGCTTTTCTGATTCTCCTATTTTTGCTTGCTTTTATTTCACAAAAAAAGAAAGGAACTCATTGAAAACTGTCTTTATCTCTGTTCCAATTTTCTCAAATTTTCACAGGATGGTATATAACAAAAATAAGCAGGTTACTGAATAAAAGGAAAAAGAATACCAACTGAATGTAATTAGTTATGCAGGTAAGAGCTCAACCTGCTAAAGGATGAATTGGACCAAGCTGTAGCAATATAGAAAGAGCATTTTAAAGGTATATGGCAGGGAAAATGATCCCCTCACTCTAACGCCTGGCTGAAGCCTCTGGCCAGTTGAAAATCAAGAACAGACTGCATATGTTGTATTTATAAGTGTGTGTGTGTGTGTGTGTGTGTGTGTGTGTGTGTGTAACAACAATGAACAAAAAGGTTATAAATTTTAAGGAGAAAAAGGTTTATGTGGTAGCATTTGGAGGAAGGAAAGGGAACATATAAATGATCTAATTATAATATCAAAAAGAAAAGAAATAATGAAAAACAACTGGACTTTTTATGGCCATACTCTCAAACTAAGGGACTAGGAGATAGATAAATAGGTTGCAAACATAACCATGATAAAAATGGCCAACTTCCAGCTCCTTCCTCATACTTCTAACTAGAGACAAAGGTCTAGAGCTGTGGTGGCCTTTTTTCCTCAACCAGTAAGAATCCTACTACATAGACACATACGTATGCATAGATCCAACAAGTTCAAGGCTAGATCAAGAAACATTTATCCCGAAGTTGGCCTAAAATCCTCCCTGTCTTTCTTCAAACTGACCAACCCTAAGACAGGAGAAAAAAAAAAGTCAAATATCAAAGACCCTTAAAATCCTAAACCTCAAGAAGAGATGATGCTTCAGCTCCAAGTACCTCCTTTGCTATGCAGAGATTTTGTTGTTTTGGTTGGTTTCGTTTGGATTTTTGTTGCTGTCATTGTAGTTCTGCGTGTGCCTTACTATGAAGGACTATAAAAGGCCATCCTCTAGGTTTGACACAGCCATCAGTTCATGGGCTCAGGGTAAGTGGTTACTGGGTCTGGGCTTCCCTGAGATAGGCAAGTAGTCAGTTGTGTATGAAGATGGAGTAATCGGACCTACAACTTACTGCTGAGCAATTGAATACTGAAATTCTGAGAAAAGGGCAGTCACAATTGAGAGTTATGTACCCACGAATGAGGCCACCAGATACCAATGGATAGGTAAAAACATAGAGTCACTCCAAAGACCCTTGTTAAACTCAGTGGCTGTGGTGGCTTGAATAAGATGGCCCTATAGGCTCATAAATTTGAATACTGGTCATCAGGGAGTGGCACTATTTGAAAGAATTAGGAGGTGTGGCCTTGTTGGAGGAAGTGTGTCACTGGGGGCAGCTTTGAGGCTTCAAAAGGCCATTCTAAGTCCAGAGTCTCTCTTCTCTTCCTGCTTTCTGAAGATCCATATATAAAACTCTAGGCTACCTCTCCAGCACCACGTCTACCTCTGTATTTCCAGGCTCGCTGCCATAATAATTGACTTCACAGCAACACAACAGTGACAGAGACAGCAATTTACAAAACAAAAATTATGCATATGAGAAAGAGATGTGTAGAGAACGAGGGATAGGCAGGGATAAGAAACAGTAAGCTGACCAAAATACCATTTATTTAATTTAAAAATGTATGAAATTGTCTGTGAACAGACATAATTAATAAAAAGCATGCATAATAAGGAAACAGAGCCAAAATTAAATACAGAGACTTGAGAAAGGACTTAATGTGTAGCTTCTGGTTCTGAGCAGAATTCTGTTTTCTCTTCCATATTCCCTTGCATTCCAGAAGGAAAAGAAGAAAGAAAAAAAAAGTAAGTGCCTGACCTAAATCTGTTGGATGGTATATACAACAGTATAGTACTAAGCAACCTAATTTATTAAGCTATGTGGGAGAAATTAATAATACTATAGTTACATCATTCTGTTGAGATATAAGAATTTTCATTAAGAATAATTAAAATACATCACACATTGTACAAATCTGATCAAATTATGTCCACTTACAGAATGGTTTGAGGAAAATATGTTCCATGATCTAATATTATAAACAAAGCAACTATAAGCTGCACTTTCTATTTATTGACAAAATGTGTCTGTTCATGTTATAGCCAGGAGACTAGAAGTGATGAATCAACTGATCTTTCATTTCACTGCTCATCAGACTTAATTGAAAAAGACGACTTTGCTAAATCTTCTCTTCAAGGATTTCATAAAAGTGAACATTCAGTTATTTTTCTAGATTAATCACTTTCCAGAGGAAAAAGGACTTGAGTGAACAGGAAAAGAACTGAGGAAGGGCAATATTGCTATAGTCATAAAGTAAATATGTCATTCAAATTGAGTTCTAAGACTATGATCTGACCTCTGCATATAGTATAAAAAGAAGGATTCATAGCCTGATATTAAAATTTGTCGTTACATGTGATAAATAATTGCCAAGGGCAAAGATACAACTTTATTTCTTTAATATGACAAAATGCATTTTTCAGATGGCCCTGTGTGCGCCAGCACTCATAACTTTGTGTGAATAAATATTCATTCATTTATTCATTTTATATTATTGGACATAAATTAAAAGAGATGAATTTTTGATGTTACTTTGCTACAATGAGTCAGTAGATTTTAGAGGGTGTTTGAAAATATGCATATACTATGCAATACAACTAACATAACATGACAGAAATATTTTTGGAATAATAATTCCATACATAGCTTAGTCTTTGTATGCTTCCTTTAGAATCCTAGGTCAAAATTATATTTTCTTCTAGTTTGAATAAATTGGTAACATAGTTGCAGCGATTTGGCCAAAGCTATAATTCTGTGATTCCTAGTTCTTTTCTTAATTTAGCTCCAGTTTGACTATTAATTTGATCCATTGATTTTTTTCTAAGAAAAAAAGTTCTATTAAACAATAACAAAACAGCAACAACATTTGAGCACTTAATATATTCACACAAGTCTGATTAAATCATTTAAATAGCTCAACATATTCTGTACTTAGGATATGCAGCATCCCATTGTCCTCTTCCTTCTATAGATGACAAGGCCAAAGGATAAAGTTAAATAACATTCTAAGGATTATAAACTAGCAAAGAATGGAGCTAATGTTCTGGACAATAATAATCTATTGATAAAATTCATGCATTTAGCTCTGATTAAGACATGTCCCACTACCCAAATTAGTTCCAATATCAAGCTGACTCTTGAATATATAGTTAAATTTCTGATCAAGTAGAATAGTCACTTAAATGTCTTCATCTGCAAAAACTTCACTCTATGTTTATTTTAAATTTAAATTATAATACAATTTTATCATTTTTCTCTTCCTTTTTCTCCTTTTAAAACTTTCCATATACTGGTTCTCTTTCAAATCCATGGTCTCTTTTTCAATGATTGTTGTTACACACACATATTTTATTGATAAAGAATAACTGATAAACACTTCAAATAACTTATATATTCATATACAATTTATATATATATTTTTACACCAAAATAAATTTATTTTGTATATAAAATAATTTTATAAAGCTTATGCAAACTTTATATATATATATATTTATTATATATAAAGTTATATAAACATTATATGTAAAAATTATATAAATAGAAATTTATATATATGTATACACACACACATATATATATATATTTCTAAGTGTAACTTGCTCAGCTTATATAATGCTATTTGTATATGTGCTTTCAGGGATGAAAATTTGCTATTTGATATTGGGTAACCACCTGGTGTGCTATTCTTTGGCATGGATGATTGTTCCCACTCTCAGAATTCCTTAGCTGCCTGTAGTCCTTTTTGTAGGGTTGAGGCTTACTGGGCCTTCCTTCATGTACTCTGGTATGTCTTTTGTTATTTTTCTTGTTTAGCTCATGTTTAGACAGTCACATGAGACTTTGTGGGTGTTACTTCTGACATTCCTAGGAGACACAATATCACAGCAAACTTGCTGACCCTCTGGCTCTGAGCATCTCTCTAGTTCTACATTGGTAGTGTTTTCTGAGCCCTAGGTGCAGTAGTGGTTTGTAGATTGTAGATGTGTTCACTGAGACTAGGTCATGAGGACCTATGACTTGTGAATTGAGTGTTATGGCCGAAAAAGGTTAGCTAGAGACCTTCACCTTTTACATGAGGCTAGGATCCAGTGACTAAGCCTGCAGATCCTTGGAGATTGGACTTCCAGGGTTCCAGATTCCAAGGAGAAATAAATGTCTTCCAGGCATGAGCTACCCACTTAATGGTATCTTTGTTGTAACAGACTGAGGAGACTGAAACGGCAAGAAGGGTATTGTCTTGATTCTTCAATGTAGAGATTTTCAGCAATAAGTCATGCTTGAGACAGTTACAAGTTTAGGACTAACAGTCATAATATTTACATGATAGAGAAGTAAGGAATTTAAAATATGTTTAAATAATTTACTACCTAAGGAAATGCTACAGTGATGTAGCAGTCAAGGGAACAGATACAAAATATTACTATGGAAACTTGTTGGCTCTATCAGCTGTTAAACTCAACTCATCCAAATAAACACATGAGTACAATAAATAAGTCCCATAAATATTTTGGTATTTTGTGCAACCTTTCCCTAAAGATGGTTTATTTTTCTTACTGGTACTTAGAATTCAGTAATCTTTTAGAGTAAGCAGGATAAGAAGAAATATGACATTCACTTTCACATTATACTATTTATGAATCATAAGAGAACTCTTCCAGCCTTAAGTTGTACATTTCTACTCTTCCTCTAAAATTACATTAAATATGCCATAGAATGTGCTAAAGTTAATATAGCAGATATTTAAATAGGTAAAACATATTTTCAACTTTCTCTAGTGGTGTTACTCTTAGAAAATACATTAATTGCTTTCTTGTAAACATTTATTGAGTAAATTGTGTCAAATACAATGCCATTTTAAAGGATCTGTTTTATTGTACACATACTAGTGTTTTGCATAATATATATATATATATATATATATTATGCATACCTGATACTTACTTGTTGAGTTCAAAAGAGGGGTTTGGGTCCTCTGGAATTGGAGTTGTGGGTGGTTGTGAGCAACCATGGGGATGCTGGAAATCTAAACCTAGTTTCTGCGCAAAAGCCTCAAGTGGTCTCTACAACCCCTAAGAATGACATTTTTCAAAGGCTCAGTGCTTTATAAGCAATAGATGTCCTATAAATAAATCTATGATTATTGGATACAATTTTGGGTGCATGTGTGACTGAAGTCCTTTTACTCTAGAAGTGTTTTAATGCTGAAAGCAATTAATCATCTTCCTCAGGATTTTACTAAAAAATGCTTCCAAACACTCAATCCAAATAAAGAGCCGTGCAATTAAAAAGTATCCATGTTGACTTCATAAGAGGATAGCAAATATATTTTCTGTGCAAGGGGGAAAGAGTCACAGTTACATGTGCAGGTAAAAATGGGAGGCAAAACTGGGGAGGAATGTCAAAATGCAAAGGACAACCTGGTCCTCAAGTAAGATCCAGGCCAGAGAGGAGTACAGTGTGAGAACTTGTCTCAAAATGAATGAATGAACAGTGAATGAATCAAGGAATAACAAATTATAAGAAACTGAGCAACAAACCTAAGTTGAAAACCAAAGTTAAAATTTACACAAAAATAAGAGTTAACCTTGTTACAAAATATTAGTAATTAATATGTAAGTGATAGAAATAAGTTATACTATTTAGTTTAGACAGCTCGCAACCTATGGCTCATGACCACTTTGACAAACTTCTGTCTCCAAAAACTATTAAATTACAATTCATAACAGTAGAAAAAGTACAGTTTAGAAGTAGTAACAAAAAATAATTTTATAGTTGGCTGTAGCAGATTTTTTTTTCTTTTAGAGCACCCACCAACTCCTAAATCAAGACACAGAGATTTATTAGTTTTGAAAGCACAGCCTACCTTAGGCTTGTTTCTGGCTAGCTCTTTTAAATTATCCTGCTTCTCCTTTGCCTTGGGGCTTTTACCTTTCTTTCTTCTGTATATCTTACTTTCACTGATTCTCAAGTCTGGTTGGCTAGCAGCTGCCTGGATTATAGCCCTGGACATCTCCCTCTGTCTCTCCTCCCTCTCTAGTTCCTCTTTTCTCCAGCCTCGATTCCCTTTATTCTCTCTGCCCAGCAGCCCCGCCCATCCTTCTCCTAACTGTTAGCCATTCAGCTTTTTATTCGACCAATCAGGTGCCTAGGATGGCAAGGTGAAACAAATACTTGCTTCCATATTTAAACAAATGCAGCATATGTAAAAGTAACACACCTTTTAATACAGTTAAAGTAATATTTTGAAGCATAAACAATTGTAACACATCTTTGCCTAGCTACCCAAGCTTACTGTGTGTCCTTACCTTGTGCAGTGAACATTCAAAGTCATTATAAACAAACTGACAGTAATACTTCGAATAAAAGTTTCCACAGTGGCCCTGCAAACGCATATGCATTCAGACACACACTGAGTCAATGTTTAGTTGTGTCCAGGTGTTCTGATCAATTTTGCTGGACGGTAAATGACTTTATTTCAACTTCATCTTAATTAATGCTCCACGGCGACAGAATTCTAGAGCCATTTTAAAAATATACATTGTATCTTCTTTCACTTCATGGTAGCAACTGGTTCCTTGGTTCCGGAATAGTTGATGACAAAGCTGTGGGTCTGGCTACTCTGGAGGTAATCTGTCTCTTTGGTTGCCTTTAAAGTCTCATGTTCTCAAAAGGCTGTGGCTATAGATTTTCAATGTATCCTTCCTGTTATTTTCTGTGCTTTTAAGTACAGATGAATTCAGGGCTTTGGAATTCTACCCTCTTTCTTCTACATACACATTTTCCTCATGGTGTCCCACTGTCGATCTCTGAGGTTCCAATTCTGTAAATAGTGAAGTGTGTTTCATATTTCACTCTCCATCCCTGTTTATTATTTTCTATAAATTCTCTTTACAATGTGTTTTTGATCATTTTCCCCAAATCTCCATTAACCAAAAGGCATTACTCATTAAAAGTATTTTCCTACTGGTGTTATAAAATATTGCCTCTTTATTTTTTATAATAGCCATGCATCTCATAGAATTTAATCAATGCACCCACCTGAGCCTGCTTTGGAAGGCATACTCTTAATAGATATTGGTTTGTGGAGGCCATCCATTTCTTCTTGTTTGAATTTTGTTAAAGCCCTTTTTTTATAATAACTTTATAACACATTATCAACAGCACAGAGTGTTCTCTGAAGTGTGAAGTGTTAAGATTATTCACATTATTCTCCAGTGACTTCACAATTACAATTTAAATTTCTCTACCTGATTACTGGCTCAAGCTCGTTCTCTCTGGACCTGTGTGTAGGTGCCCATCTGTTTCTGTCTCTAATTTCTAGAGCAGCTATTTGTTCTGTGATTTCAATTCCCCAACTAACTTAAGAGAATTTGTTTTTCAATTTGTTTTCCTACTCTTGTTGGCCTGAGAATGTATAATCTCGTTATGGGCTAGAGGGGGAGCTGGGACTGTAGTTTGTATTATTCATCTAGTTCCTCATCTAACATTTAACAACTCATCGCCTTGCCTTCTGTAGTACTGTACTCTGCTGGGCTTCTTTTCTCAATCATCAGTATTTCAAAAGCACCCTCTAATCAGACTCCTGATGTCACCTGCCCTAAGGCTCCTTTGATGACTGGTTCCTCCCACATGTTTCGTGCTCTGATGGGTGGACTCATGCAGTAACTGGCTGTTACAATCATTGCTGTGTTGTTCATACCAAGATGGATATTTTTATCCCTGTTGATCTACCCACATACATGCCAAATAGATACTTATAAACTATCTCAGAGTTAGGTTAATAATGTACTTTGGTTTCTAATGCTTGTCCTATAACCTCTCTTCTCCCCTAATTGTTCTCAGCTGAGTTAGTTTAATCTTATCCTGACCACATGACTCCAAAACTATCTAGCTGATCACAGGCATGTGATCTTCTTTCTCTCTCTCTCTCCTGCCCTTGAATGAATTTTATTAGAAAATCTAAACAGATATTTGTTACGAGTGTTAGGAGTATGTTTTCCCCTGCCGGCCTGGACCAAGAGCCTCGCCAGCCCCAAATAACACACTGAGACTCTGTTTTAGATATATTTCTATTGGCCAGTTACTTGTTTCTTATTGGCTAGCTCTGCCTTAATTTCTATTAATCTAAGTATTTCCACGTGGTCTCTTCTTACTGGAGAGAGGGGCCGGCGTTCTGCTCTCTCCAGTCTCTTCATGCTGACCCCTCCCTACTGCTTCCTCGAACCATCCTAGTCTCCTAGTCCCACGATTTCCTATTGGCCGAGAGATATTCACATCTGCTCTTTCTTGGAATTCGTGTCCTGCACTTTTCCTTATGACTGTCACATTGTCTTCCTGACCTCACCCAAGTGAGACCATGTCACATATATCCTTCCTGACTGACCAGTCTAAAGAGGCCTTGCTAAAGGGGACACAGAGAGCCAAGAGTAGGTGTTCCAGGAGATGATTATGAGATGAGGGGAGAACATGTTTTTAGAGAAAGGCATATGTGTGTCACATTTCTACATGTTTACATTAACTTCTGCCTGTTGTGTGTGCATTCATTGTACAAAGTTAAAAACAAAATTGATAATTGCCTTTATTTAACGTGATATATGTATATACATGGGCATAAAGGCTGTGTATTTTTCTAATTTCACTGACATAAGTATGGGCATTCTTTTAGTTGTTTTCTGCTTGTTTGTTTGGCTTTGTAGAAATTAAAACTTGCTGTCACCTAAGCATTACTTTTGTTGTTATTACCGATCTTGTCTTCATATTCTATTCTGTGAGAATATGGCAATGAACAAGCAGAAAAAACCTGCTTTCCTGGAAGTCAGGAAGATAGCAATGACAAACAAAAATGTGATTTTCTAGAAGCCAAACAAACAAAGCGTGGTAATGACCAGCTGGATCGGGACCTTTATGATGACTTGAATACACATTTTTTGTGTGTTGTGAAACTGCAGTGGAAATGCACGCACATTTCCTATGTATTGTACTTTTGAAATGTGTGAAACACATACATTGTGTGAGATTGTACAGTGTGTTGTTAGGCGCAGACATCTCTCAGTGGAAGGAACTGCTTTGTGGGGTTGTTTGTTGTGAGTGGTTTCTAAGAACTCAGACATTCCTTTCACACTCACTTCCTGGTTTGACCAGAGCCATAAAAGCAAAAATACAGACATTTGCAGCTTCTGTGTGATCCTGTTTC
Source organism: Phodopus roborovskii (assembly GCF_943737965.1). Classification (NCBI taxonomy): domain Eukaryota; kingdom Metazoa; phylum Chordata; class Mammalia; order Rodentia; family Cricetidae; genus Phodopus; species Phodopus roborovskii. The sequence goes on from NW_026125489.1 coordinate 12,866,922, forward strand.
TTGAAGGACAATGGCTCCTCCCAATGGACAGAGAGACAATTGATGAAAGGTCAGCTTCATTTATATAACCCTTGTAAAAATGACTTTTGCTAACAGGATCATTCAGAAACCCAAAAAATATTCCTTTAGATTGTGCTCCATGTTAACTACCTAAAGGAACAAAATATGAATGTCCTATGAGAACGATTGCAATCTACCCATTAATTTAAAAAAAGACATACTTTTTTGTTATTGTTGTTTTGCCACTTTTGAATGTGACAAAAATTAAGATGTATAGGAAAACCAAGTCCTTGAAAACTGGCGACCACATTTGGTAACAAAAACAAACTTCCACAAACCATGGCAAATGTAAAGCATGGAACATTTCTGATTTTGAGCTCAGGGGATGCTTAGCAATCTCTGGAATCTTAGTGGCTGAGAAGGATGAGAGATGGAGTCAAGTGTCACTCCCAGGGTTTGTCTCACAAACAAGCAAATGTTACAGACCTGGGGACTTTGCTAGCTTTATTTGGGAAGCTAGTCCCATTAATACTCTGCAACTAGCTGTATGTAGAAATTCAAGAAATTGAGAAAGATGCTTTAAAAAAAGAAGAAGAAGTAGAAGAAGAGGAAGAGGAAGAAGAAAAAGAAGAAGAAGAAGAAGAAAGAAAGAAAGAAAGAAAGAAAGAAAGAAAGAAAGAAGAAAAACCAAACCAGACCAGACCATTAATTCTTTGTAATTAATACTTGCCAGTAAAGATACACAAAGGGTTTTACTGCATGTTTGTGTCATACTGCAAATTCCATTATGAGATTTTTAATTTTTTCCCTTTTTCTCTCTGTAATTTTGTTTTATTTTTGGGGTGGGTTGCAGGGACAGAGGGCAGATGTGAAGGGCCATGGAAATCAATAGAAATCAAGATGCATGATAGGAAAGGCAGATTGAATAAATATAAAGAAAGTCAAAAAAAGAGGGCCCTAGTTCCCAACTCTCCAATTTAAGTGTCTGCTCCTTTCTAGGCTCCAAGTTAGAGTAGCTCTCTTGTGACTTGTTGTAGCTTTATATTAAAAACACTGAGATAATATGACTGTTAGAATATTTTTCTTTCAAATAATCACCTCCTGCAATTAGGCTTATTTCTTTTGTTTGAATTTTCAGCTCTAAATCTATTTTATATGAAGGACATTAAATAAATGTTTTAGCAAGGCCAGGCATTCCATCAAAAGCTGTTATTATACTACATGATATAAGATGTAATTTATTTTCCTATCCAGCAACTCTGTAAGATATTACATTGAACTCTCCTTGATGTAAGGAGAAATTAACATTACATAGATGAATATATATTCATTTTTATTATTTTTTATTTTTATTTTTTATTATATTTTAAATTTAAATTAGAAACAATCTTATTTTACATATCAATCCCAGTTCCCTCTCCCTCCCATCCTCCCATGTCTTAAAATGTTCACTCTCAAGATTTTACATGCATGCTCAAGCAGTGAAAAAGTTACTTTCAAAAAATATGTTTTGAAAATATAACATGGTTAAGCTTGCCTTCTCTTCCCTCAAGCCCTTCCAAGTGAGCCCTTTTTTTTCTTTAATAGTTATAAGATATATATGCATCATCAATATCTAAATGTAACTTTCTCAGTTCATAAAATGCTACTTGTATGTATATGATTTCAGTGCTGAGTACTTGGAAATGGATAATTGCTAAGTCTCAAACCCTAGAACAAATGGCTGAGGTGCCTATGTAACATATCAAAGCAGAAAGAGCCACCAACTTCTCCCAGTATCCCTGAGCCCCTACATGTTACCAGGCTCTCCCAGCTGGCATACCCAACCCCGTGCCCTAAACATCTCCAGCCAAGACAGGGCTGCCCTTTCCTGAATAGTCCCGCTATTTTGGTTAAAGAATCTTTTGGACCTCCTGGCTGCTTTCCTCGTTTCCCCTCAATCCCCTCTCTGTTCACCTCCTACCTCCCCTCACATGGCTCAGGGTTGTGACTACTCTAGACGCTCCCAGATATCTCTGCCTCTGGCTATGACTCCCTTTTATCTCCCCCCCCCCACCCTTCATTCAATAGCCAATTGGGTGGCTTCTTCCTGTGGAAGATTTGTTTTTGTTTGTTTGCTTGCTTTGAGTTTTTGTTTTATTTTTCCTTCTTTCAGAATCCTAAGTTACTGGTAATATTTTTGCCTAGGGTTGGGACATCCATGTGAACTGTTGTTGCTGTCCTTGCTTGGGTCTTCTTTAGGTAGTGTACTGGATAGTTGTGTGTCAAATTGACACAAGCTAGAGTCATCAGAGAGGAAAGTTTCAGCTGAGGAAGTGCCTCCATGAGATCCAGCTGTAAGGCGTTTTCTCACTAAGTGAACAGTGGGAGATGACCCCCAGTTCATGGTACTTGGTGCCATCCCTGGGCTGGTGGTCCTGGCTTCTATAAGAAGGTAGGCTAAGCAAGCTAAGATAAACAAGCCAGTAAGTAGCTCCCCTCCATGACTTCTGCATCAGCTCCTGCTTCCAGGATCCTGCCTTGTTTGAGTTCCTATCCTGACTTCCTTCTCAATGATGAAGAGCAATGCTGAAGTGTAAGCCAAATAAACCCGTTCCTCCTCAACTTGCCTTTTGGTCACAGTTTATTTTTAATTTTTCATGGCAGCAATACAAACCCTAAGGCAGACAGACAACAGCCAGGTTGTTCTTTGAGATTTCCAGGAAATACACTCTCATAGAAGACATCTTAACTCCCCATTTCCAATGTTTCCTGAGGCTTGGGTGCAGGGGGTTACATGGTAGACATTCGGGCTCCTTATGATACAGTCACTTGTTCTCTGTATTTTGATCCATGGTAGTTTTCTGTAATGGTCTCACTCTGTTGCACAGAGAAAAGTCTCTGCTGGAGGGTGAGAGCTACACTTTTCTTTGAGTGTCAGGATAAATATTTAGAATGAATGCAGTTAGGAACTGTGATGGTTTAGCAAAGTGGCAGGCATAGATTTTCCTCCAACCACACTAATCCAGGATAGTCAGCCAGGATTTAAGTACCAGGCACAATTTCACTCTTGTTGAGTGGGCCTTATATCTAATTAGGGAGCTTTTAGCTATTCAACATAAGAATGTCACTATTTCACCCATGTCTTTTCTCCAACCCCTTCCATGTACCATTCCCTGGTCTCCTTCAAATTCATGCCCTTTATAGTCATTGATTGTTAATGCATGCATATTTATATTTCTATATGCATATACACTCCTAAATATAACCTGTTGAATCCATCTGCTATTACTTGTATGTATATTTCTTCAAATGATAGATAAACTTTGATGTATATACATAGACTTGTTTAGTATATGTAAGTTTAGGTAAATGGATATAACATGATTCCTTGTGACATTATAGTACACCTATACTGTCAGTTTTCTCTCCTTTTCAACTCTCCTTCTGTGATGACCATCATTGCCCCTCCAGTTGCTCACTCTCCCCATTCTCCCCTTCAAATTACTTTTTCCCAGGCAATGATAATTTTGAGTTGTCTAGTGCACAAGTTGCAATGAAGTCGGGATAAAACATTGTTCTGCCATCTTTGAGCCCTTCATTCCTCAACTGAATGTTCTTTTTCATATGTGCTAGTATGTTGTAACATTCCTGGTCCTGCAACTTTTCTTGGCAACTCAGATGTTTAAAATATCTTCAAAGTCTAGTGCTGTGGAGAACCTGGTGTCTGCCTTCAAATAAGCAGAGATGTGTCTCATGAGATAATAACTGTTGAGTAATTTTATTCAAGTATGCAGCAGGGTCAGATAACATATACTTTTGAAAGTTACTTGAAACAGAAATATGAATTTAAAAAAAACTCATTTATCTGGATACCAGAGTGCTGTGTCCAGAAACTTTCAGGAACCTAACCCTTTATTTCCTCTTCATTCCAAGAAGAGATGGCAAACATGACAGTTCAGTGTTTATAGTGACTTCTCACACCATGACAGCCACAGGTAAAAGGAACTAAATGTAAAGGAATCTGCTATAAGAAAGGTCTCTGTGAAATCAAAATAAGTATTTGCTGTTTCTGGTCAAGTTCATAAAACACATTTTGACTCTCACTGAAACTCAAACCAGTAAATCTAAGAGTATGAAAAGCATAAAATACTAGAGGAAAGGGGCAAGAATAGGCTGGATCAAGTGTTGAATGCTAATGATAGACTGAATTAAGAGTCTCAATAATACATCAAATGAGTAGAGGCACCAAAGAGTGGTGTGGATAGTAAGTTGAGCACCAGTCCAGAACAAGGTATTGAGACTCAAGTAAGGGAAGACTTTATTTTTTTAAGTTTCTGATGTGTTGTTAACACTTTGTAAAATGTTGTCATTGGTGCAATGACTATTATTACATTCATTAAAAAATAAATCAATTAGGACAAGCTGTGTTTCACTGTGACTCATTATATTTCTTCAAGTCATAGTTCCTGGATTCAGAGCAACATAAAGTTTATATACACACCTAAAACCCAAACAACTTGTTTACTAATTATTTGACATTTATTTCAAATGATCCCCTAGAAATACTACGTACCTCTCCCACAGTACTAATCCAAATATTAATAATTGAGTATTAATCTTAGATTAATTTCTTCTTTTTATTGAGTAATTATCCCAAATAGAGTACTTTTCAAGGATATGTAGAATTGAAATTTGTTTTATTTTTAATTTGGATGAATTTTATTGAGAAGAGTAAATGTTTTATTACAATATAATAGAAATGAACTCAAGGATGCAATTAAAAGTTACCATTTGTTATATTTTATTTGTTTGACTTTAATTAATTCATAAGGATTTATATTATTAACTTAAAAACACATTGAATAGAGGCCATATCTTAGGACAAGCTGTGTTTCATTGTGACTCATTATCAGAAAGACCATCTGGAGATGCAGAAAGAAAAATCTATTCCCTAAACTCTAGCAAAAGGATGATTATCCACTCCATGTGAAGAGAGAGTTGGGAGTCCTTTGTAAATGTGTACTTTGAAGATTGAGTGACTGTCTATCCCACTAAAGAGCAACAACAACACTCAGGGCATGGTAAAGTTAAATGAATTTCAATTACTAAAAGCAAACATACAAACATCTGTAATTCTAATGGCTATAATAAATCTTTAGCAGTTGACGAACTAAAAAAAAAAGTTCTAGCTGGCTTGATAATTGGATCAATTTTTCACTTATGGGCTGTCAATTACTTGACATTTTAATGCATGCCAAATACAGCTAAAAGTATTTTAATTAGAATAACATTGCAAAAAGTAACCCTCCAGCTTTAATTGTGATTCTGATGTGCAAAATGTGCATCTGAATATCTACTGACTGAGCAGAAGTTAATTAAAAGCATAGTTTTACGTTGACTATGTACTAGGGAGAGAGAGGGGGAAAAATAATTAGTAATTAGGAATTTGTAAGAGTCCATTCTTTGGCTGAGCAAACATGACAGACATCAAACAAATTTCCTTATCATCTTGGAGAGTAAGGACTTTAAAACAATCTAATACTCTTCACACAGATGTGAAGGATAAAACTGTCTGTTGGGTTCAAATTCTTTTCTTTTCTCTATCTCTATGATAATAAACTACATTTATAATGTGAAGTGTTATTTTTAAGATGTCATTACATCTTAGCAATATTTTATTTGGCATATAAACTGGCCAGTGATCTTAGGACAATTCTCATATCTCATCTGAGTTCAGCACTAAAAACCAAAGACAAAAGGAAAGGAAACATGAACACTTGGTCTTAGTTCAAGGCCGAGTATAGTTAAGGACATCTTCTACCCTCCATCTCTTCTTTATTATTTTTGGTCTGGCATACAAAGGGGTTTCATCGTTGCATTTTCACACGTAACTTATTTTTGTTGATCCTCCTCAACCATTCTGCTACTCTATCCCACTGACTCTCTCTTGGTTCCCTTTTCCCTCAAATTAGCCAGACTTACTAATTCATGTCCCATGTGATGTTGCCCTTTTCACCCCTCTCTTTAACTTCTCCTTTTTTCCTCTCTCATTCTCCCCTGTTTTGTGTCATAGCAGCCTTTATTTTTATTTAATTTATTATTTTACATGCCGATCCTAGTTCTGTCTCCCTCCCTTTTACCCTCTCTGCCCTCTCACATGCACACTAACCACCCTCCCCTCCCATCCCCCCACCCAAATTCCATAAGTAAGGGAATGCCATCATCCAGTTGGGGTCATGTAGACCTGACACACCCTTTTAAATTTCCTATGAAACCAGGATGGAGGACAGCGTACTCTAAGAACAGTACACTCAGGACTATTTTCTTCCTGGTTGGGTGCAGAAAACAGGCTATAAACTGCTTTATGTAGCCTACATCTTTTAGAATATTTATTAAATTAGAAGAGTTTACTCCCCCCAAAATTTGGAGAACAGGGTAGTCTAAATGGCATGCTCATGATTTTTACTCCTACCCAAGTCTCAGTACATAGAACAGAAAATACAACTTTATCCCAAGGGAGCACTTGCTAGACAACAAAAGCTACAGGCATGTTCAGCTGCTGCTCACTGTACAGACCAAAAACAGAAGACACATTCTAAATGTTTGCTGTCTAGAACCATTTCTAGGTCGGTTTCATGCCTTCATGAACTGCTGTCACCATCGAGAAAACACATCCTATAATAGGAGTAAGTAGAGCGGCTTGAGAGATAATCGTGCAAAGGTGTTGGAATATGGTCAAATGAATGATGCACATTGAACACTGCCTTGAGGGGCTGTGAGAGGGGCTCCAGGAAAACAGCCAGAGAGCTGCTTAGCTCAGGTGCATCTTGTTCCCTGGATTGTTCTTGTGTTAAACATTTACATTCAATTCATGAGACATGTTTATTCTTGTTGGATGTCAGAACATAGCTATAGAACCCAATCTCACCAGTGTGCCCTGACTTTGGATATGGCCCTCTGCCTTGCTTTTGTGCTTTCCCAGATATAATCTATAGTACATATCAGGCAATTTTGTTTAAAATTTTCTGTCCTGAGAAAGTTCTGGGAAAGTGTAAGGAGTACGGTTTTTCTGCCTGCCGCCGCCTGGTCTTGTCCTGCTGCCGCACCAGCCCCAATTAACACACAGAGACTCTGTATTTGATACAATGCTGTTGGCCCGGTTACTTGTTTCTTATCGGCTAGCTCTGTCTTAATTATTAACCCATTTCTGCTGATCTATGTATTTCTCTTACCGGGGAGCCAGCGGCATACTGCTTTCTTCAGGCTCTCCATCTTACTATTTCCTCCTTGTCTCCTAGTCCCTCCTATCTTCCTTTCCTATTGGCCAACAGTGCTTTATTATTAACCAGTATGAGAAACATATATACATAATGGCATCTCCCATCAGGAAAGGGCTGCTCTGTTGATATTTAGTATGTGCTTACTGATGTCTAATTAACATGCTTTTCTGAACATGTATAAAACAACCTTTCTTAGATCTTTGCTTTCTTTGTTTCATTCAGGTATACAAATGCACTGAAACTAAGTAAAATTGTCTACAGCATTAGATTGCAGTCTGCTCTATTCTTCTAGACCCTCAGATCCCAAGTCCAGCAGACAAGATCTGCATAGGTTTGCTGAGACGTCAATACATAAAGAAATATACTGGGCAAACAGTGAGGAGTTTTATCTTCTAAAGCCACCTATCTTGAAAACAAACAAACTAACTAACTAAAAAACAACCTTTAAGAGTTATAGAAGTCAAGCTCTCCAGAGGCAGAATTGAGACCAGGACTAGAATGTCAATGCAATCTGTCATGACAGTAACTTTTGTCATCACGTCAAGCCCAGTGCCAGGCACAATGTGAATCAATGCTATAAAATGCAATTCCAACAAACACTTAATGAATTTATGGCACAGAAACAAGCTGGTGCAAAGGCACATACCTGTACTTTCTGCGCTCCACAGAGAGACTGGGGCTGACAAATACTTCATATAAGACACTATATGAAAATTTAAAAAAAAAGGAAACAAAATAAAATTGATAAATACATAAATCTGATAACCAACCTCAAAGAGGTTTAGGATATTCCTCACCACTCAAGGACACATTATATGGGGAAAATAATTTCCTTTCTGTGTAGAAACCAGAGAGACAGGTGATAAAATATAACAACAGAAACAAACATGGATAATATGTACCTTTGAAAATGATATTTATTTATTGTATTTATTTATTTATTTATTTACTTGAGACAGGATTTATCTGTAGCTTTGGAGCCTGTCCTGGAATTCACTCTGTAGATATCCTCCAGTCTCTGTCCCCGGTGTGCTGGGATTAAAAGTGTGTGTCACCACCACCAACCCAGTGTGATATGTTTTTTAAAAAGGTACCTTATCTCTGAAGCTTTTTAGTTGTGTGTTTTTGATGTATGCATGTCCACGTGTATATTAAGATATACTCGCACATACATACACATGTGGGAGCCAGAGGATATCTTCTCTTTTTCTAAGACAAAAATCTCTCACCAAACCTGGAGCCTTCTAATTCAGCTAGACAGCCCCTAGCACCCACCCCTCTGCCTGCACACCAACACCGAGGTTATATGCATACAATGCCAAACTTTTATATGGGTGACAGGAATCCAAACTCAGAAAAATAACTGACCAGAATCCTGAGAGATACATTCTTATTAATTCCACGAGCATATTTTGCATAAACATACATTATATTTTGATCATACTCACTCACATTCCTATGGGATCAACTTCCCTCCTCCCCAGCTGTTCTTGACCACATGATCTACTGGGGAAAACAATAATCCATCGAGTCCAATTTATATTGCCCATATTACTCATGAATGTGGGGCCATCTGCTGGAGTGTTGGCCAAAACTTGCTAAAACTGTAAACACCTCTCCTAGTACCTGTTAGCTAATTTTAAAACTTCCGTAGACAAAGTATTTCCTTAGGTCCTTTACCCATTTTACAGTGTGGCTGTTCACTTACTCTTTTCTACTACATTGCAGGGATTCCTCATAAACTTAAATGCCAGCCATCTCATCAGCTAAGTAAATGCCAACACCCTGTCTTTGTGTGCTGTGGTTTCATTTTGCCTATTTCCCCTCTGTTGTGCGGAGACTTCTAGCTTAATATAGTCACACTCGTCTATTTTTGCTCTTGGTGCCTGTGTTTCGGTGACATGAAAGATACCATTGCCAAGATCAATGTTTTGAAGCTTTTCTCCTATGTTTTTCTTCTAGCGGTTTTATAGCCCTGGACTTACATTTCTGTATTTAATCTATTGGTACTGATATTTATGTGCCTGGTAAGGTAACAATTTATTCTTGGGCTTGTGGATATCCAGGTTATCAATGTTGTTTGATGCACAATCTACCCTTTTCCCATTGCATTATTCTTTAAAACGCGTGTGGTCATATACACACGGATTTTTTTTCTAGGCTTTTTTATTCTGCCTCACGGGTTCATATATTTGTCATTGCTCTGGGACCATTCCTAATCACTATAGCTTTGCATTTAATTTTGAAATAAAGAAGTATAATGTCTCCAGCTTTTTTTCTTTCACAGGATTTCTTTTGGCATTTTGGAGTTTTTTATGTCTCCATATAAGTCCTATTTTATAAATTTCATAGAACTGTCTTTGTAATATTGATGGGTTGAGCACTGAATCTCAAAATCACTGTAAGCATTTTTTAAGTTTTATTTAGAGTGTGTGTGTTTGAGCATGCACACATGTGTACTTATGTGCTTAGGTGTGTTCACACTGCACATGTGCACACATGTACTCTTGCATGTACATGTATGCCACCATGCAAGCATAGAGATCACAATCCTACCAGTGCAGATTTATCCTTTCTTTCCTCTTTGTAGTGCCTGGGTATTACAGTCAGATCAGCAGGAATTGCAACATGCGTGCTCAGTGGTGCTGAACCATCTCTCCCACCAGAAGACAGCACTTCTATATATCTAAATGTTTTCATCTACAGATACAGGATAACCTTTCATTTGTTTAACCCTGCTTTCATCAGTAATTTGTACTACTCAATGTACAAATCGTTCATCTCTTTGATTAAGTTTATCCCTAAGTGTTTATTATCTTTGAAGAGCTCCTAAATTAAGATCACTTTCTAATTTGTTTTTAGATCCTTTGAAGTTAGGGTTCACAAGCATGATCACTTGAACATTGATTTGATATCCTACTGAGTCCTAACAATGATTTGAATTTTTGACAAACAAAAGCAGGCCATGTCAAAATATATAAAATGACTAACAAGACATGAAGGGCACTCAGTGCACTGGCTCACAGAAAAATGTAAGTCAAAACCACAGTTGTAACACTATAAATAAAAGAGCCAGAGTGATATTGGGGCTCAAGCTTAAATTAAAGATCAGAAAAGCAAAGCTTTGGGCCAGCAGCTCTTACCTCTACTTCAGACTGTAAGGGGTGATTCTGGCTCTATCAAACTTCAGACTGCAATCTCAGACTGCTATGCTGTCCTCACTGTGGCTGGAAAATTCTGAGACTTCAATGTCTTCCTATCCTCAATGTGGCTGGAGGATGAATACCATCCCTGAGACCCTGTTCCTGTCTTAAATACCACTCGTGAGTCCTGGGATTAAAGGAGTGTGATCCCAAGTGCTGAGATCATCTTTGTGAGAGCCATTTCTCTTTAGGACTAGATATTTTTCATGTAGCTCAGCTTGGCCTTGAACTAACAGAGATCCATCTACCTCTGCCTCCCAAGTGGTGCGATTAAGATTCTATTTTTTATTTTAATTTCTGTAAAGCAAATGCCTTGGTTCATGCAATCTCAAGGTCCTGACTTTCCATATGATTTTGATTTGGCTTTGAAAATTCAAATAAACCACTGTTTTTTAAATGACAAAGTAGCATTCTTGAAGACAATTAGTTTTAAACCTGATAAGTTAGTAGATATAAATTCATCTGCTCTTTGGAATACCATGGACTATAATCCTGTAACTATCTTCTGCCTTATGTGACTATTCTCCAAAACAAGGTTTTTATTGAATTTTAATTAATTAATTAATTGATTGATTTTAATAAGTAGAAAATTTTGTTTAAAATTCTGAGTTTTGTATACATGATTTTCTTATTCTCTCCCTCAATTATGTCTGTAGATAATGCAGTAGAGATGACATTATTGATAATTTGCTCTGAGCGTAGCATCTGACTTGTAATTTCTCCCTCATTCCATACTCATTGCAGAGCTCTAAGAATCAGCAGCCTCTTAATTAATTGCAGTTTCACGGGGTATTTAAATGTTTGAAGTCATTATTGTTGAAAGGTTCCTTCGTAATTAGCCAAGACCCAAATCAAAGACAAATTATATTTGTGATTCCTTTGTATTTGTTCTCAAAGCCTATGTGCCAATTCCTTTCATATCAGAGAAAAAAACACAAGGAATGCCCATATGTTCCAAACAATATGATGTGTTTTGTAAAACAAATATTGCAAACATTACTTTGAATCTTATCTGTCCTGAAAGCCAATAAAGCAGTATTCATCCTTGATGACATATAATGGAGATGAAACAACACACTTTGTGGAAACTCTTTGAAGCAAGAATCAATTTTTAAAAAATCTATAATATCAAAGGAGTAAGTGAAACAAAGCAAAAAAAAAAAAAAAAGAAAAAAGAAAAAAGAAAGAACGTAATCAAACAGTGGCATGGGGTGGTGACTTCAAGGAACTGACAGAAACAGTTATAAAGTCTCAATAACATAAATTGAGTGAGATCTAGATGTGGGCTGATGCTACACTGGAGAGATAAGGTGCTAGATTCTATATTATACCCAGTTCTTATTCTTCACGCATTCATACACACAAACACACAGGATGTATGCTACTATTCAATGAGCAACAGTTTGCTTAGTATGTTTAATGTGATATTTATTACATGACAAATCAATTTAATAGATCCAGTATTCTTTAATAATGTTTATAAAATTGTCTCAGTCATTTTTAAAAAAAGGAAAATCTGAGAAAATTTCACAGCTAAGAAAATCTTACCACAACATGATGACTAGATATAATGTAACTTGGATGGAAGTCAACAACAGAAAGAAAGCACAAGAATAGCTTGGTAAAATATGGATTTTATTTATTAACTGTATCAATATTGGTTAACTCATCTTAACAAATATTCTATAATAATGCAACATGTCAACAATAAGGGGAATGGGGAACATGATGTTTCGTTATTGCTAATGTTTCTGCTAGCCTCGAATTGTTCTTTGAGATGCCCATTTATAAAATTAAGTTCAAGAAACATTTAAATCACTCCCATCGGCAAGTTAAGCTTGCTTGGATCCTCAACTTTTCAAGCTATCCGTGTTTTATTGGTAAGAATGTACATGGGCATCCTAACTAAGAGATAGGACTTAGGAAAAGGTGTTGTGATTCAAAGCAGGTGAAATGGGACTAACCCAGTATAAAGTGGGCTACTAGACAGTTTTGTTTTTATGACTGATAAACAAATGATCAGTGTTTTACTAATTAACTGAGTTTTTCTATGTTGATTTAGAGGACTCTGTTCTCTTGGTGCCCTCCATCCCCTCTGGCTCTTACAGGCATTTCCTTCTTCTCTTCTGTGGGGTTCCATGAGCTCTGGAGGTAGGGAGGGTTTTGAGGAAGACATTCCATTTAGAGCTGTGTGTTCCTCTCTCTCTCTCTCTCTCTCTCTCTCTCTCTCTCTCTCTCTCTCTCTCTCTCTCTCTCTCTCTCTGGGTAATGCCTGTGTGTGAGTCCCTGCATTTGTTCCCATCTGCTGCAGGAGGAGACTTTTCTAATGCAGGCTGAGCAAGTCATTGATCTATGAATACAGCAGAATGCTATTAGGAGTTATTTTATTGTTACTTTTTTTTTTAAGACCAGTAGCATTTGGTTTTACCCTGGGTCTTGGCCCAGTATCAATATCAATTTCATAAACTAATTGACCTATGACTAAAGGTATTCTTGTGCATACATTTCCAAAAACATTTCTAAATGTCTAATTGATATCTGTATTGTTTAGTTCGTTTATAATTGTTGGTACAATTTATAATTTAGATAAGAATACATTAACTTAAGCATCTGTGCTTAGTTGATTATTAAAATCCCGAAATATATTTCTTTCTCCCTATCTCCACCTACATAAACTCAGTGTTTTTTTTTTTTTTTTTTGAAAATGCCCATTTTCCCCTCACAAATCACGATTTAGTAAAATAAAACACTCCATTTCAACAGTTACATTTGATTTATCTATGTGAATCAATATATTTTATCTCCCTGGCTGTACTTCAGACATGTGGCTACTGCCAAAAATAAAGTGATGAGGTCTCTGTTTGCTGACTGTATAGAAAACGAAACATCACTGTTTGACTGGATGACAGAGAGCTGTGAGTCTTGTTTCTGTAGCTGAAAACAGTTAACCCAGACAAAATAGAGATACAAGATAGTGAGTATGAAGCTCAGAGTTGAAGACACCTTTTGAGTCCCAGAATCCAACTGTGATTTATACTTACACTACTTAGTGAATTTTTAATACATGAGTTTAATAACTGAGTTGGAAGGATTACTCCATGACTAATAACATGTATCACACCTGCAGAGGACTGGGGATTAGTTCCCAGTACTCCTATCAGATGGCTAAAAATGCTCATACCTCTAGTCCTAAGGGACTTAAGGTCTCTATAGGCACCAGAACTCACAAGCACAAAACTCTTCAACACAAAATTAAAAATGATATAAATATTTTTTAAAAAAGTCTTTTTAATGAACATCTCATAATTTCTGGCAAAGCTAGTACTGAAGCAAATAGGCCATAGCTACCTGATTGCATAAATACTGACCCGATTTTGCTACTGCCTAGTTATATTAACTGCAAAATTACTTTATCTCTTCATATGTGTAAAATAAATACCTAAATTGCTCAAGATTCTAGATCATATAATCATTTGTATTACTGTGCTTGAATTACTTAAAACAAACAGTTACTAGAATTATAGCTGTTTGTAAGACAGATAAAAAGTAGGTAATTTGGTGATGAAGGCAGAAATGTGCAGGACCCTGGATCTAGGCCCAAGAACACGCAAAAAGATAGCTCAGTACCATTTTAAACTAGAGATTTTAAAGTAGTGCTTAGGTAATATTTTAATTAGTACTATGGTTGTTTATTAAACTTTAATAATGAGTCTTTTTGCATCAGTGTTCATGAGGAAGATTGGTCTGCAATTCTCTTTGCTGCATCTTTGTGTGGTTTGGGTATCAGTGTTACTGTTACTGGCAATGCTCCTTCTGCTTCTGTTGTGTGGGACAATTTGAGGACCATTGGAGTTAGCTGCTCTTTGAAATTCTGCTAGAATTCTGTGTTAAAGCCATCTGGTACAATATCTTAAGAAATACAAAGAAAAATGCATGTCTGGTTAAATGACTTCTTTTAAAATGTGAAACTCATTTCCCCAGATGGTGACTGGAGTTGTCTGTGTATCCCCTATTCTGCAAAACCTCTCTGCTGATTACTTGGGTGACACTACAATAACATGCCTGCTCTATACAACACAGTTCTTACCCAACAATATATCTCATAAATCATAATTCTAATAGGTCCAGATAATCTTATTTTTAAGTGACCTGATAATATTGTCATGTACACATTTATTATTGTTTCACTGATCAAACTCCCCATGAGCTGTTTCTTGGATGTACTTGAATTTTTTTCTTTGCTATTACAAGCAATGTTTCAGTGTATATCTGTGCTGCAGATCTTTGTAAACAGGTCCATATGCATAGAGAACAAGTGTCTAGAAATGGAAATCTAGATTAGCAGATACAGTTAATTTTTTAAGTTTGAAAATTAATTCTTTCTGCATAAATTATTCTATTCTAATGCAGAGACGTATCGATTACCACCAACTAATGATAGAGTTTTAAAACTAATTAACTAAATGCTTGACTGCATTGATTTGCCATCAAATGTTCTGTAATATATTTACTGTTATAGTATATATATATAGAGAGATTTCTTTATTAAAGTAAATTCAATACTGAAAATAGTGATTACAGGTGAGGAGTACTTTATCACTCATGTCTTTCCTGTCATGTTAATACTTGACAAGAATAATTCTCTCACTCTTTAAATATAAACTAGAGTGCTGAAAATGTTCCTCTTGTCATAATGGCTATAAATGGGTAAAAATGATGTGTGGCTCTTTTTTTGTTTTGTTTTGTTTTTGTTTGTTTGGTTGGTTGCTTTTTGGGGGGGGGGGTTGAGACAGGGTTTCTCTGTGTAGCTTTAGAGCCTGTGGTGGAAGTCACTCAGTAGACCAGGCTACCCTTGCACTCATAGATCCACCTGCCTCTGCCTTCCGAGTACTAGGATTAAAAGCATGCACCACCACTGCTAGGTCAATAGTTGGTCCTTAACATACTAAATGGCTTACAATATATTTACTCATCAGAAACCCAAAAATTATATAGCATGAGAATCAAATAAATCTCAGTAGTATAAAATGAAAGGTCCATCTTGTCTCTGTGTAGCACAATTCTGGTTCAGGAGGTATCTATAGGGCAACTCCCATATGATGCTCAATGTCTAGCTTCTTCATCAGCATGCATCCTCATCACTGGGAAAGACAGTACAGTCTCCCACCAGTGAAAAAGCCTACAAGGACTACTAGCTTTATCCAATGTTTGTAGTTTCTTGTAACCATTGAGGAAATAACTCAGAGCTAAGACAAAGCAGAGAGTTGGAACGTTTCCTTGTGGGATATGCGGACACATTGGAGGGAAATAGAGAGCTGTTGGAGAGCATTACATTGCTGGGATTTTGTATAATTTGTGCTTTGGGGAAACCTTAATAAAGAGGATGATGATCCGTGAGTTAACGGGAGAAGAGAATAGAACTTGAAGAATAGGTTGGGACTTGAAATAAGGTATATCCTTCTTCCCAGTTCTCAGTTTTTGAATGAGTCATGGTATCAGATGCACCATGAGAGGCAGTGCTGTAAGACTTGGGATACAGAATTGTCATTGCAATTAAGCTAAGAGTAGTTAATAGCTGGCTTGAGTGAGTCAGCCATATTGGTCTTAGCTGTTTTGGGGAGGTCTTGTGTTATTATACTTCACTAGTCACATGGTGCCCTGTAATAACAATGTACTGTGAGCATGAGCTTCCAGCTACCTGAAACTTGCATATTTTTCCTCCTGTGCCTAGTTAGTCTACCTCAGTTTCATCTTCTTCAAGTGGTATAGGATCATCTCACAGAAAAATAAATATAAAACAATTGGTGCTAATGGTGACAGTAATTTATCTTATACACAGCACATTTGTGTCCAAGTCACTGTTCTATGGAGATTGTGTATATCAGATTCAATTACTATGAACAGTCAATATCACTAACCTTGTTTAATGGCCGAAGGGGCTGCATAATGTATTTTTGCATTCTACATTAAATTGTATCCAAATATGGTCTCAAAGGAGTCTTTTTCTAGCCTTTCAAATTTCCAAATATGGGATATGTATATGTGTTTTGATTTATTTTCAAAATATTCACACAGGAAATTCTAACTCTACTTTGTACTCCTTTGCAAGTGGCCAATTTGAATCAAAGTGGAAGAAACTTTGCAATTATACTTCATCCATGTGGGTAATTGTAATTAGTAAGGGGAAGGAGTGTAAAGTTTTGAATTATCCTAACTTGGGCTTAATGTTAATTGAGTTTATTTTGGGTTCCACTTATACTAACGCTGGAATATTTATCTTTACATGTTAGGTTAGGAATTCAGTCTTAAGCTTAAACACTCTATTAGTGGGCATACCTAGTTAGTATCCCTGAAGACATCATTGGAAAGAAAACATGACTTGGTGGGAGATATGTGTTCCTTAGAGAGTAGAAGTCACATAAATTGTGTTAGTTTTGTAGATTATCTGTTCTCCATTTCCAGTTTGATTCAGGCTAATGGATACAATATGATCTCTGTCAAAAATCAAAGAATCTCATCTTTTTCCCATGCCTCAGTCAAAGGAGTGGAAATTAAAATCAAGCTGGGATTCCCCTCCTGAAATCAGAAGAAATTGGAGAAAGCACTATCTGTACAAGGAGTGAGTTAGAATAAGGTATCTCTGAGGTATAACATTTATGATGTGGGAAAATAAGCATCGACAAGAAGATTAGACAAGAAATAGATTCCTGATACTATCCAAACAAAACCTGTGCTTTAAGCATTGAAAATGCTCCCAAACAAGTAGAAATAAATGAGGGAGACCCACCCCAGATCACAAGCAAAGGTGTTGCTATTGTGCAATTTTAATCGCTTCATGTTTGCAACAATTTGACTTGAGGACCTAAGCAACTGTATTAAACTATACTGTAGTTTCAAACTAGGAAATCTGTTCCCTAGTTTCAGTGTCTGGAACTTTATAGGAATTTTATAGATTGGGGTCAGGTCAGTTGACTAAAACTATACAGTTTTTCATAAGATGTTTTTTGTAAATTTTGTGCAAGTTGTATTGAAGGCAAGAGAGAAAACCATAGAGTTTGAAAGTTAGGTAAAACAATAGCGGACTGTCCAGACTTAGAGTAATTATAACATCAACTAATCCAGTGATACCATATGACAGAGAGAGAGAGAGAGAGAGAGAGAGAGAGAGAGAGAGAGAGAGAGAAAGAAAGAATGTCGCATGAAGTAAAAAGGAAAAAAAGAGATTTCTTATTTTCATTTCCTATTGGAAAAACTTAAGATCAAACAATTTGTTACTCTTACTAAAACAGATACCAATATTTTAGAGCAAAATATTAATATGTTTTAATAAGTATGGTAGGAAAATAGAAAATTATGAACACTTTAAAAAAAAAAAAAGAGTTACGCTAAGAGTACAAAAATAATTTCCCAGCATGTTCAACTCTGTATCAGCCTGACAATTAGCAATGGTGTAAGTGAAACAGACAGTAGAATGACAACTCATTAGCAAGAATAGGTACACACTTTTTCAAAGTTATTATGAGATGTTAATAGCTTTAGTATAAAAAGAAAAAGAAAACAGAAAAACCTCAGGAGGAAAGAAATAAAATGTGGAAGCCTAAAATTTATCTTGTACTTGTGTGTTCAGCACATTTTCAGATGCTTGTTCTTTGAAATGCTTGTAATTAATCTCAAAATTACTTTGTAAAGTGCTTCTCAGGGAAATAGAATAGCCTAAATCTATAAGAAGGGGGAATTTTTGTTTTCTTATTCTACATATCGATGCCAGTTCCCTCTCCCTCCCTCCTTCCCATGCCACCGCAAGCCTCCTCACCCCCATCCCATTCCCCAAATGCCCATCCACTCCCTAGGGAGGGTGAGGCCTTCTAGGAGAGATCATCAAAATCTATCAAGACATTTGGGGTAGGGTGTATGCCCTCCCTCTTGTCTTTAAGCTAAGTGAGTATCTCTCCATGGGGAATGTGCTCCCGAAGTCCTTTTGTGCACCAGGGTTACATCCTAGTTCCACTGTCAGAGGTCACATAGACTGCCCAGGCCTTCTGAGACCCACATTCAGGGGGTCTAGGTCAGTCCTATGCTGGTTTCCCAGCTATCAGTCAGGGGTCCATGAGCTCCCTCTTGTTCAGGTCAGCTGTCTCTGTGGATTTTTGCAGCCTGGTCTTGACCCCTTGCTCATCACTTTTCCCTTTCAATGCAAGTGGATTCCAGGAGTTCAGCTCAGTGTGTATGTGTCTGCTTCTATATACATCAGCTACTGGATGAGGGCTCTAGGATGGCATACAAGGTAGTCATCAATCTCATTATCAGGGAAGGGCATTTAAGGTAGCCTCTCCACTATTGTTCAGATTGTTAGCTGGGGTCAATCTTGTAGGTCTCTGGACATTTCCCCCAAAAGATGCACATCTATGCAAAAAAAGACATCTCTTCAACTATGTTCATAGCAGCATTATTTGTAATAGCTAGAATTTAGAAATAAACTAGATGCCCCTCAACTGAAGAATGGATAAAGAAAATGTGGTACGTTTACACAATGAAATACTACTCAGCAGAAAACACACACACACACACACACACACACACACACACTGGAATCTTGAAGTTCTCAAGCAAATGGATGGAACTAGAAGAAACCATCTTGAGTGATGTAACCCAGTCCCAAAAAGATGAACATGGTATGTACTCACTCATACATGGATTTTTAGACATAGAGTAAAGGATCACCAGCCTGCAATTCACACCGCCAGAGAAGCTAGGAAACAAGGAGGACCATAAGAGAGACATACATGGTCCCCCAGAGAAGGGAAAAGGGACAAGATCTCCTGAGCATATTGGGAGTGGGGGGCCAGTGAGCAGACAGGGAGTAAGGGGAAAGAGAAATGGAGAAGGGGAGGGGAGAGGAGAGAAGAACATGGGGGAGCAAGAAGATTTGGGGGGGGGTTAGAGGAGAACAAGAAAAGAGATACCATAATAAAGGGAGCCAGTATAGGTTTGAAGAAGTCTATTTTAATCTCCACAAAACAAATATATTTGGTTTTTCAGGAATGGAGAGAAGTAAAAGTTAGTTAAACTAGGCAATTTTCAGGTTGTCTTAATAGCTTTTCTGGTTGTTGAAAAGGGCTATTTAAGGGAAACTTTAATTTAGTTCACAGGTCATGTTGCAGCCCATGGTGGAAGAACAGGAACTTGAGAAAGCTGCTTCCATCACACCCATAATAATCAGGATAAAATTGATGCAGCTCCCTATATCTGAGTACACAGTCTGATTCTCTGCCTAGGGAAAGGTAACACCTACAGTGTGTAAATCCTCCTACTACAATTAATAAATTCAAGATACCTCCTCACAGCTATTTATAGACACTAACCCTAATCTAGACAAGTCTTCACAGTATTGCCCAGAAGTTTACCTCCTAGAAGCCCAGGTGACAATCAACACCAATAATCACAAACATGGAGCCGTTGTTATAAGAGAATAAAGCAGTGTTTTCACAATGGTACCTTAAACAAAACCATCGAACGTGTTTTCAAGTCTTGAAAACTAGTCCAAACAATATTACATTTTGGTGACTTATACCAACTTTTATAGTTTAGTTCCATTGAAATGAAAGGGGTAATTTATTTAATTTGATACAATTTTATGCAAATATGCTTTAAGATATTTTAAAAAATAGAAGTGTAGAAAACGCAATTTGGGAAACAAAGCAGTTTCTGAGTGCAACATTTGTCAAGCCACTTTAGGATTGAACAGCTCTGAAAATTATTAATTGTGCATAACTGACTGGAAAAACCACAAATTCACATAACTGTTCATTCTAGCAATGATTAAGGAGGCAAATACAATTTTTTATCATTTATTTGGCATTGCTAAGTGAGGAATGATTGATTTATATGAATTATCATTAGGTACAAAGCATCCAATTTGGACCCGGTAAGCTGTATATCTTAAGCAACAAAAAACAATCAAAATCACAGATTTCACTTTGTCTTTTACTAATGTATTTTAATATCTTATGATGTGAAAATAAAGTTTAATGTAAATATAATGTACATGTCAGTGGTCCAAAATTTTTCTTTGTTTTTGAAGTAGTTAGTGCAAGCACGTCACACTCAGCTTTTTATATGAATCCTGGGAATTATACTCAGGGCTTTGTACTGCACAGAGCTGACTAAGCTTACTCCCTAAGCCCCAAATGTTTTTATATTAACATCATAATGTTACACTTCAATATTTTCAATGATTTAATGTGCCATTTCAAAATTAAACATCACACTAAAACGGGATCACCATGATTTTGAAATAAATCTAAGCTGTATGGTGATTACTAAAATATACTTTGATGAAATGTCTTTTCAGGTACAGTTTTTCTTCTCCAAAAATCTTTTCTGTCTTAATAATCCTATGAACTCTCTCCTCTTTAGATCAAAAAACTCTTATTAAGTGCCTACTATAGAACATCTCTGTGCTATTATGACAATACAAATATTAATAAAAATTATGATCTTGAATCTAAGCCACTTACATTCTAGTAGACTTGATAACTATATGACACACAATTTCAAATACTGTGAAAAGTGTTATTATGATCTCACAGTAAATGGCCACTTACTGCACAGAGGATATTCAGGAGTCATTCTAGTGGAATAAAATAAATGCTAGAAATAAGACTTGAGGAAGTTCAATGATAGCTAAAAAGAGACATTAAAACATTGAGGGAGAGGAAATAGCAAAGCCCAAGTCCAAAGACAAATAGTCCAGAATATATCATGATCATCATAGATACATTGTTTTTATTGGACCATACATTTAGAATAGGAAGTTGAACCACAACAGTGGATATTTGTTTGTGTGTGTGTTATTCACTTTAATAACTAAAAATCTTTTGGATAGGTACATAAAAGTATAGTATATTTTCTTCTTTTGAAAATGTACTTCTTAAAAATGATGGTAAAGCCACACAAATAAAAGCACAGTATAAATGATCATTATTCTATTAAAATTAATGTAGAATGATTAAATGCTAACATGATGGTGTGATTTTTCTGTAGCTGCATAGTTAACCTTTCTGACAGACCTACCCCTGCTATTTTCTTCTTGTCCCTTCTTACTCTTAATACAACCCAAAGAAAGTTGAATGGTTTGATTAATAGCCAGGTTGGGAGGTATGAACTGTTCATGTAACTCAGCCCACAGGTGTTCTTTTATATTCCCCTTGCCTTCAATGAAAAATATCTTCCCTGGGATTGCATGCATTGTAGGGTTGTGAGGCAGGAAATGACTGCCTATGTTAGTGGAGAGGTAAATTGCTAAGTGTGACCCAGAGGTTAACTACATGAGACCACTTGTCCAAAGATTGAAGTATGACATCCAGAGACATTACGGATGAAAATTAATACACTTTGCATGTTCTTTCCCATGTTTTAACTTCAATCTCAAAAATAATGAAAGTTACTAATAACTGACCTTCTAAAAAGCTAGGATACATGAGGCACCCATTTAATATGCTACGCTCATTAAAACATCCTGCTTTAAGGAGCCATGGCAGGGAACCTGGTGAACTTTGAGCAGTACTTTATTCTGGGAATCCCATTGTCCATGTTGCCCCTCAATCTAGCAGGTCTCCCTTCCTTAAATGAAGAGTCTGTGCTCCATTCTGCATGAAAAATTCATATTTGTTTATTTTGCTTCACTATAGTAACACAACAATGAGTAATAATGAGATTTTTTTTTCAGTTGTCGTGACTGGACAATGCATATTCAACTTAATGTATGTTCAGAAGGCAATTATCTTAATCTAAAGTGTCTTGAATGGAAGAAAATTTACATTCAATGCAATGTAAGCTTTCAGGAGAAGTTCTTTTTTGGTAAGTTTTGATTACTCCATCAATTTGATAATTCTTCCATTTAAATATGTAAGAAAGTTTGGTGAGCACTTATGAAAGAACTCCAGGTCACAACAGTTCCTTAGGCAATGTTGTTATGACAAATTCAATAAGAGATACCATTCAGAACCTTTCTTTTGGATAAAGCTTGTCTTCTTTTAGATATTAAAAAACAGAATTTCGAACTTCCAGTGTCCACAGCTCTGGAATATGGGGACATAGTTCTGATGACTGAAACATCAATATTAACTTTTGCATAATATCTTTTCTTAAATAACAAGGCTGGTTTTTGGCAGATCATTTCTTTTTTCCGGTTGTTTAGTAAAACCATGAAACTGAAGGAGCCATCTTAGAATATGAAGTTTTTGTTTTTGTTTTTTTTTTTTTTTAAAAAACTGCTTGTTAAATCAATTTTCTGTTTGGATTCTTGAGTACCGCATGAACAATAAACCCTATACTTAAACTATCCTGCAAGATTTTCCATTGTTCAGCATCACACTGATAATTCGCAGAGATGCTAGCACATTCCAGCTGTTCAAAACTTGTTCAAAAACAGATCATGAATCAGTTGCAGAAAAACGACGTCAGCCCACCTGGTTTGCTCATTAACGAAAGTTGCATATCACATAATTGTTGTGATGGCCCTTTAAGCTCGTCTCTACTTACACCAGAGACA
This sequence comes from Phodopus roborovskii, assembly GCF_943737965.1. Taxonomy (NCBI): domain Eukaryota; kingdom Metazoa; phylum Chordata; class Mammalia; order Rodentia; family Cricetidae; genus Phodopus; species Phodopus roborovskii. The sequence continues at coordinate 12,889,940 of NW_026125489.1, forward strand.
TGCTTGGAGGATGCACTGCCTAGAAAAATTACCATCACACGTGTGAAATAGTGGCGAAGGACTAACAGTGTTGTTTTCATTGCTATACAGAATTGGAAGCCAGAAATCCCACCAACGCTTCCTCAGAGGATACAAGCAAGCTACTTCCTGATACTTAGGTTTGGCTGTGGATCACACAAATGCATCTCTTTTATCTTACTTACTTACTTACTTACTTACTTATTTATTTGGCAAATCCTAAGCATCAGGCCTAACTCTGGTTAAAAGGATGTTTGGAAAATGCAGCTGGTATGCGGCCAACCACCGCTATCCAACAAGTTGGCCAAAAAATGTTTTGAAATGAGTTGTGAGTGAGTTAAAGCACAATGTCTGCTTCAAACTGTGCCAACCATGATTGGTATTGACTTCCTGGGGTGCTGTTAGGAGGAACCGCTGAGCACAGGCAGGCTCAGCAAGAAAGAGTGACATGATTCATTCGTGAAGGCTGCTGAGAAGAGAGCCGAAGTTAGTTCCGAGAGGATATGGGTGCCACCTAATGTTTCATTGCCATACTATGACTGGAATTAAGAGGCCAGTGGGGAGTGATGACTGGAGGCTTGAAACAGGAAAGTAAGAGCAGTCTCACAAGTCACTCGGGTGACAAAAGGATACAGCAGGGAGGGCAAGGAAGTACCTCTATGGCAGAGATCATCCGCCCACTCTTCCCCCCAGGGTCGAGGCTGTTTCAGCAACGGTTGTCCTCGGGGTAAGAGCAAACAGGGCAAATGCGTGAATTCACTTTGAATTGTGTGCGTCCTGGAACCATGCCAGTGAAGATCACATCCACACCAGGATTTCTTTTTCTATCTTAGTCATTCTGATTTGGGTAAAATGAGATCCCAAAATGATTTTAAATTGCAATTTTCTGTTAGCTAGAGATATTGACCATTTCAAAAATATTTTCATCCATTTGTATTTCATGTTTTTTTTTAATGTGCATTGATGTTCTGACTGCATTTACGTCTGTGTGAGGATGTCAGGTCCCCTGGAACTGGAGTTATATAGACAGTTGTGAGCTACCATGTGGGTGCTGGGACCTGAACCTGGGTCCTCTGGAAGAGCAGCCAGTGCTATGAGGCAGCTCTCCAGCCTTGGTGTTTCTTGTTTGGGTAACATTCTGTTAAATTCCATACCCATTTTAAATTGCTTTTTTCCTTGAGGTTTTTTTGTTTGTTTGTTTTGTTTCTTTTTATTTTTGTATATTGTTTTATACAAGGCTTCTGAAAGGCAGATAGCTGGTGAATATTTTTCTCATTGTATAGGCTTTCTCTTCACTGAAGTGGCAGTATCCTTTGAAGTAAGGAAGTTTTACTTACATGAGGTTCTATTTATGAATTACTAGTTAATGCCTGTGCTTTGGACCCTGCTCAGAAAGTCATTTCCTGTGTGAATGAATTGAAGCGTGATGTATTGCCTACTTTCTCTGCTGTGGATGTTAGCTGTGTGCCTTCAGACACGCCTGTTCCATTTGGAATGCTCATAGGTGTCAGGGAGTTAACCAGAAACCTTACTCCATGGATGGGGGGCAGGCGGTGGAGTCAAGGGGGTAGAACTGGGACACAGTGCCATAAAGACTTAAAGGTGAATACTGGTTCGGGAAGGGTTTAATAGCATGGAGGATGGGAGGGCAGTGTTCATGAGGAACTAACACTAAAGATGTTTTGAAAAAGTCACATGGGAACCTATACTGTATGATCATCCATACACTCACTCACACACACACACACACACACACACACACACTACACATTCTTATATATAGTGTGTCGTAAACCACAATGGAGTGTGATTTCCTCTTTTAAAAGCATGAACTCCCATCCTATTTGGCCACATGCAAACGTCTGGAGATCAGTCACACAAGACAATCTTGCATGATTCCACAGTATGTGAGGCCAGGAAAATAGTCACACACACATACAGAAACACAGGGTCTAGGTTAGTCTCCAGGGCAGGGTGGAGGGAGGAAGCAGATGGCTGCTACCCAACCGGTACCAAATTTCAGATACTGAAGATGAATAACTTCTAGAAATCTGCTCCCAAAAGTGTGTCTATAGTCAACAATATTACATTTTGAAATTACATTAAATTACATTACATTAAAAAAACAGCTTGACTTATTGATTCTTAAAGAAGCTAACATATGGAAATTGGGGATAAACCAGAAAGCTACAGAATTTCAGAATCATCTCAATGAAAACAACTATGAATCATACTAACATTCTATTTCTTTTTCTTGACTGTTCTGTCACTATGATCATGAATTCATCAGTCACTTTTCACACCTTTGTTGACTTGAGTCATATATAGATGTAGAGTAAGTAGTCCCTTCTATTAAGAAAACTGTATCTTAAAAAAAAAGAAAAAAATAAAACCTTTGAATTACCTTTAATATTCTGTTACAAACCCACCTCTTTGCTAGTGTATATACACCACACATGTCTCTATAACAAGTATCTGTCTGTATAATATACCTCTAGAGACAAGTTCTTCCTTGCTCTAAACATAAAACCAAGCTTTTAGAAATCTGTTTTCTATTTGAGACAATTTCTCTTTATACTACTATTAAGGACTAGAGGTACTAAAGTTATTTCCTTTTCTAAGCTAATGATGTCTGTCTGCATAATCTGTATTCGGTTGGCACAGTCATATTTACTACATTTATTCTCCTGGGAATTGCATCCTGAAATTAATTGTCTTTAAATGTAACATTCTATTCTGATTACATTACAGTGCTGAAGCCTGAAAACCAACAGCTGCATTTATAATGAAACTCCCACAACTCAGAGATGTAACACACTTTTCAGGCTTGATTTTTTTCTTTCATTACATGTTTGTAGAAAAATTAAGTAGACAATCGAGAGAGAATTAAGTATATGATTGAGATATCCTTTAAACGGGCTTTCAAGGCATAGATCTTGTTCTTCTTACAGATTAGCTGTCATCAGCTTTACATACAACTTTGTTGTCAGTTTCACTAGTTTATAGGACCTGGGTATTCTTCAAATTCATCTTATTTTTACTTTAAATAAATATATTTTGTTATTGTTGCTTCCAAGCAAAACAGTGCCAATACAGGGAACCATGGATTTGGCCTGGCCTAGCTGCCTTTAGAGACACGCATCATAGATTTTTTCAGGTTAGGGTCCATTGCTCCTGGGGCACTGTGTGCCTTCCAGTTCCTGAGAGCCTGACACCATCCCTCTGGCTGTGAAACCTTCAGGCTGCTTTGTCTTTCCCTGCATGTTCCCTTGGAAGACAAGGAAGCATGGGGACTTGACAGGAGAATTGGTCTTAGACATTAATCTCGTGTACCTTGTATGGCTTACAAACATCATTGTATCCTGGCGACTGCAATTGTTTTGGTCCTGGCAATTGCCAATATATTTTGCTTCCGATAAAGGTATCAAAAGTCTGATTGTTCTCACACAATTATCTTGCTGTGTTCCCTCCAACCTGAGCCTGGTTTCATTCCTCACAGCCTTATCAGGTGACCTTGCTCTGGTAAGTAGGCACAGGGCTTACAGCAAAAACAAAAGCAAGACCTGACACTTTGAGTGAGGTTGCTAGGAGCAAGCAAGGAAGGTAGTTGAGGGTATTAAAGAAGGCAATGTTTGAACAAGAGCTCCAAAGCCCTGGAAGGTGCATGGGATTATATTAAACACAGAACTTACAGCACAGTAACAAGTCAAAAGGGTGAAGGGACAATCTATGGAATGAAGAAAAATATGTTATATCCCCCCCTTTTTTTTCCACTGTTCTCTTAAAATTATTGTATGTGGAGTGGCTTGTAGTAAGAGGTTAATTTCTGAATTCTTTCATGTATTGATGTAAAACCCTAAAATGAAATGAGTAGAAATCTTATCAGCAAATTAACCCCCTCCCCTATAAGAGATCCTGAATTATAATCATAATTTAATTCAGGTTCATTTTTGTTTTCCCTTGGTAGCCACCATCCTACTTCACATGGGTATCCCTTGCATTTTTCAACTCCCAACTCAGATTTTGTAGCTGAAGCGCCACACAGTGGCAGGAAAATAGAATATACATTTTGTCAATTAATTGGCATACAAAAAGAAAAATTCCATACGCAGATCTGTTAATTGGGAACAGATTTATTAGTTGTCTATTTCTTTTTCTTATATATCAGTTAGAGTCCATTTGGACATTCTTGGCCAAAAGCTTTTGGCTTTATGAAGGTCCATAGCTCCCCCATCTCAGAATGCTGTTCATCGACTAACACAGAGTCTAACTCAGTCTTTAAAATGCGTGGCTTCTGCTGTTCTTCAGCTAAGAAACAAGGTGAGAGACATCCGAAGGTCTGGCAAGTCAGAGACGATAGAATGGGTGTCTCAAGGCTACCCAGGATTCGCTGTGACTAAAAGCCGTCACCGAGCCTGTGCCGGAGCAGACACAGAAGTAAATAGCACAAATCATGGGCCTTACTGTTTTGTTTGTCATTCCTTCTAGTGTGACCGTGATGAAATCGATGGGTTGACTGGGGTGGAAACTGGATCAAAGAGAGGAAGGCGGGGGGGGGGGGGCTACTTTCCTGGTGCCAAAGGGAAACTTAGGCCTTCTCTGAGAAGAGGAAAACAAGGAAACGTGGGACAGTAAGGTCTGAGCGGACACAAGTGCACACCGTGAGGTAAAAGTGCACAAAGGTAGTTCTCAGCGTATCCTAATTCTAATACCACAACGTCACTGGAGTTGAGACTTTGCCCAGAGCAAATCTAGCGTTGTACTTGTACAGGCAGGCGACGAAGAATAAAACGCAAGTTATCTTCCATTTACACTTGGCAAGTCTGGTGGGTTAGGTAAACATTCACCGTCTTTGCCATTTGGTTAAAAGGTTTTACAGGCAGGAAGAAGGCCAGGGTGCTCACATGCCCAGCAAATCTCTCTCTCTCTCTCTCTCTCTCTCTCTCTCTCTCTCTCTCTCTCTCTCTCTCTCTCTCTCTCTCAAGAGTATGCTTTATTCATTAACCAGTATGAAAAACATATTTACAGACTGACATCTCCCATCATCTCTCTCTCTTTCCCTCTCTCTCTTCCTCTCTCTCTTTTCCTCTCTCTTCCTCCCTCCCCCCCCCCACCACACACACACGGGCAGAGGGAAAACTAGTATGGTTTATTGTGTACTTTTGCTAAGTCCTGTGATGTCTGTCTCCAGCACATGTTATGTAGTTAAACAGAATCAGTACTCAGTTTGGATTACTTTCACACAGAAGGGTATGGGTATGAAAGCCTGTCCAATTATTGTGCATCTTATGACAAAGCACAGTGGGGACTCTTGCCTCTTGGGCACTGTTAAATCCTTCCTCAAAGATTGTTCATTAATTGCCAAGTTCACCCTGCTCAGCTGACCTTAAGAACAGCCCTGGCAATTCTTCGAGCTACTTTCTGATCTCTCCCATTACCCTCCCAGCTCTCCCATGCTTGGGAGACTTTTCTTTGCCTCTTAGCCTTACAGCCAGTCTTGGCAGAAATATAATTTTCCTAATACCACTTTATAGATAGAGATAAGCTGTGAATTATGAAGAATTTTGCTTATAAAATAGTATAGACCCTAAAATGTAGAAAATGAAGATGTAAAAATCTCAGTGTTAAATATTTTGTGTAAATTGATTCAGACCACTTGAGTTGAAAACAGAGAATGGTGAATATATCAGTCATCTTTCTTTAAATTTCTCTGTTTTTATCTAACATCAATTGTATAGCCTTCAAGACACTGTGATGGAAAAATTAATAACTAAAAGGTATAAAATTAGGGCTTATGGCAAGAAGGGAAAACTAGAAAGAACAACAATTTCTGACAGTAGATAACTCCATGACTACAGAGTACAGAGTCCACATGATGTTCTCAGGAGATATAAAAGAAAGAAAAGCCCCCTAACCTTGCAGGCATGTTAATCAATCTTGCCTAAATAAGATCCATGATGACCTTGTAAAGAAACTTTGTACTCTATGAAATGTCGGTAACCTTGGAAAACTTGTACACCGAGACTAGTGGTCTCAAGCCTCCCTTTCCCTTTCCCTTTTAAAAGCCCTTCATAATTATGAGCAGGCACCTTACTCTTCCAATAGAGTGAGGTCCCAGCCGGTTTGATTCTTAGCACTAAAACCCTTTTTTCTTTTGCAGTGGGGAGTCACTTCCTTGGAGATTGAGGAAACCCATGGGCACAACAACACAACCTTGTTTCCAAATTGTTTCTGTTAAGCCAGCATTTTGTGCTTTGGAGGATGTTTTTCCTTTGTTTCCTATAGTCTAGATGTCACTGTGGCCAAGGATCCACTAGATGGCACCATCAGCCAATTCTTCTGGGATTTTTTTGTTAAAAATGTCATTGGTAAGAGCTAGGATTTAATTCACACATTCTTTTTTTATTTTACTTTATTTTTTATTATTTTCTTAAATTTCATTTTGCATTCCAAGCACAGTTCTCCCTCCCACTCACCCTCTCCTCTCTGCAGCCCACCCATAGCCCTGGCCCAACCTACTAAGTCAGAATATGTTGACTCCTCATGGGAACCCTAACCTGTAAGGAGTGGTCTGAGATAATATTTTAATGATTGGGTTTTTTTTCCCTGGGATTATCATTGGTTTTTAAAAAAAAACTTTAATAGAAGCAAACATATTATTTTGAAAACCATATTGTTTGCTATGATATATACATTTTAGTCTATACTTTTGCTAAGTGTAAATCTTATAGATAATGGCAAATGATTTCACCTGATCTTGTTAATTGGCCAGATAGAAAGGAAAAACAGGTTAGCTTCAACTACCAAATGTTACTTGTAGTACTGATACATAATATAAGATACTATGAAGGGCAAATGTTAGGAATCTGCTATGTTTTTTTATGACTATCTTAAAAATATCTTTAAATCTATTTAGTGTACATGCTCACATGTGATTTTGTGTGTGTGTCAGTGTCAGGGAGTATTACTTTAACGATGTAAAGGTGTGCTATATTTGTTTATGTTGCATTTGTTTAGTTATGTAAAGCTGTGCTGCTTTTGCTTATTCTGCATTTGTTTAATTATGTAAAGATGTGTTGCTGCCTAAGGCACCTGATTGGTCTAATTAAAAGATGAATGGCCAATAGCTAGGACATAGAAGATGGTAGACAGAGAGAATAAGTAGGAGGAATTTAGCGGGGGATAGGGGATAGGGTTAGGATAAAAGGAGGGAGAAAGAGAGGGAGACACCCAGGGCCAGCCAGCCAGCCAGAGTATGACATACAGAAATAAAAAGGTAAAATGCTCAGAGGCAAAACATAGATGAAGAGAAACAGGTTAAATTAAGTTGTATGAGCTAATGGGGCAAGCATGAGATAAGGCCCATAATTCATAACAAATAATAAGTCTGTCTGTCATGATTGGGGGCTTGAGGTCAAAGAAAGCCTGCTGCGTGTGTGTGTGTGTGTGTGTGTGTGTGTGTGTGTGTGTGTCTGTGTCTGTGTCTGTGTCTGTCTGTGTGTGTTTATGAGTGGGTAGGCAGGCAACAGAGGAAAGTTTGCATGAAAAGGTTCTCTTCTACCATGAGTGTTCCTTGAATGGATCTCAGGTACTTGGGCCTGACCAGTGCTGAATCATTTCATCTTCTCTTTCTAATGCAAAGCCTACCTTTGTGCCAACATAGGATCTAACCCAGGATGTCACTGCTGCTACGCAAGGACTCTGGCACCGAGCTACACACACAGGCCCTGCTTTCTTCATCAATTTGTTCTACAATGATTTAGCTGCCTTACTCCTGGATATTTATAACACCAATGTCAAATTCGTCAATACATTGACTGGGTAATTCACTCTTTTAGAGTGTTTTATGAGTACTATCTTTAACTTCTGCCTTTCTTGATTGCAAGGCTACAATGAAGCAACAGATGTTGAATTAATGCTTGCTGTCATGATTCTAAAGAGAGAAGTCTTTGTGAAGGTATTCATTTAGTTCAAGAACATCAACTTTTTATTGCCAGGGATAGACGACTATCAAGGTAAAGTGGATAAAAATAATAAAGCAGGCTAGACATTGTAACAGACTTTTTATAAGGTCATACAATTTGTTGAGGCAGATCCAAGATTAGAAACAAATTATATTTCCAATATACCACATACTGGCTCTTGTTTTGCTCATGATCATAGCTAGAAATGTTAAACATTAGTATTCTCCCCTCACTTACCAGACATACTTAGTCAGAGAGTCATGCCAAATCTTCCCCAAAACCCCTTGAACATGCCTGATTCCACTCATCTACATTTCCCATCTTTAGTTAAACCCAGCATTTCCCACTTGTACGTTGATAACATATGCAATGACTTCCTAACCTCAGCCAGGGACCCCCCACTCTCCCGCCACAAGTATTCGGGGGTCACCTTGCTGTAAACATGAATGTCAATGCACAGCAACTAAAAAGAGCAGGTTATTTCCCTCTCTCTTGATGTGTTTAATGAGTGACCCTGGGGGTTTACAAAGACAAAAATCCACAACCTCAGTGTTTCGTGTCCCAGGGACTAAGTGAGTTCTACATCCCAGCGGAGATGCTTTAGGTAAAGCATGTTAAACGGCAGAAGTAGAAAGAGAAAGGTGAATTGTCTTTTCACTTTCCTGCACAGCTGAACAGGAAGAAAGGCATCTTGTGCTTCACACACATGATGCTTCCATGCCTGATCACACAGGAGGGATGTGGTGGAGTGCTTGCTGTGCCTCATCTTAAGGGTTGCAAACATCCACAAAAAAGAGAGAAAGAAACGGCGAGAAGAGGGACGTGGAATAGGAAAAATGGAAAAGGAAGGAAGAGAAAGGGAAAGAAGGAAGAGGTAAGAGGCTACTCCTCATCAGAGTTTGCTGTAATCCCAAGTTGTGTCTGTTGCCCTTCCAATGAGACTGCTAATAGTGGGCATCCTCTCTGAAATCAGAATTTTTCTAGGTGAACTGCCAAGATGGCAGACTTTCACTTCTGGGAAAGAAAATCTGCCTGGGTTTATTCAATATTATCACAACAGAACACTGGTTCTCAACCTGTGGGGTTGTGACCTCTTTGCTGGGGCGGGTCACCTATCAAATGTCCTGAATATGTACATTAAGCTGCAATTATAAAGTAGCAGCAAAAATACTTTTATGGTTGAGGGGTCACCATGACATGGGGAGCTGTATTAAAGGGCCTTGGCATTGGGGAGGGTGAGAACCACTGTAATAGAAGGAAAAGCCCAGAACCCAGATGATGACCAGCCCCAATCAAAAGTGAAGTAGAGGAAATTCAATCTCACTTCTTCTGGCTTGGCTAACCACTTTATTTCAAGGAAATTGAATTTACTGTTCATTTTATGACAGACAGATCTTTAGTATTTTCTCAAGGGTCTGGTACTCCAAGTTAGGCAGCAGTTGATACACATATGTGGGAGACAAATACATTTTTTACCTGGTAATTAAGATTCAGAAAGATTGGGCCCTACTCCTTAAAATTGGCATTCCCCCAAAGGGAATCCTAGACACTTCTTCAAACATTTACTTCTCAAAGCCTATAGATACAGAGGTTTAAAATGGAAAGGCTCTCTGGCAGGGATGGTGCTTATCTTTATAAAGCCCAGCAGGCTCAGCTCCTGGTTGTAATTTAAAAACACAGCCAACCTGGTCTACATAGTGAGACCCAGGACAAACAGATCGACACAAAGAAATCTTGTTTCAAAAAGCAAAAGAACAAAAACTTAAAAAGAACTCTAAAGTAACTGTCCCAAGAAAAGAGAAATGGTGGGCCTACAGTCTGATCAGTAAAGCAGCCAAGAAGGCCTTTGTTCTGATCGCTGATAAGCATCTTTGATATGCTTCAGAAAGGCAAATACTAAAAGGATAGAACAAGCCTGCCATGAGAGGGAGAGCAAAACCTCCTCTTCCCCCGAAGGTCAGCTGAGATTCACATTAGCACAGTCCCTATCCATTCAAAAATTTAAGAAAGAATACATAAAGAGTGGTAGACCCTTGCAGACTCTATCTAAGGCAAAGAGTTGGGAAGGGGGCAGAGTCTTGGAGATGTGGAGAAAATGCTGGTCTTGAAGGAGACTTACAGGGAAAAAATAAAGAAAGAAAGAAAATTTACCCAAGCATGTAATTATAATGTAAGAAAACACACTCCCTATGAGATGTAATTTAAAAACACAGTGCTTGAGAGAAATATGCCATACAACAGAGCTTGGGTGGAGGGTTTTTATTGGAGAAAATTAATAGGAAAAGGGGGAGGGAAGAGGGGAGACCAGCCTCTGGGGACAGGAGCAGCAGAAAATAAATTAGGGGTAGGGGAGACAGACAGGCAGAGAAGCAGAGAGAGAGATAAAGAAATAGAGAGAGATAGAGAGAGAGAGAGGATGGGAGATGGGCAGGGCCCTTTTAAAAAGGAACACAGTGAATGTGCACAGGTGGTGCTCTTAGTTGCTGCAGCTGAGGGTGTATCCTGTTAGAACCCCAAGGACAGGACAGTACAGAAGCCTGAATACTATAGCAAATAAATAAATAAATAAATAAATAAATAAATAAATAAATATTTGGGGTTTTCTAAGGTATTTCAACAGTAGGATGAACATCTAAAACAAAATAATGAAAGATTAATTTGATTAAATGACCTTTAAATACCAGCACGTGTTTTAATGTTAAGTCCCTAAAGACATTTGTTTAAAATATGTTACTACTTTTCCAGTCATTAAAAACAAATACTTCATTTTCCAAAGACATATATATATATATATATATATATATATATATATATATATATATTTAACATGGTAGGAAAAGTAAACCTGAATATTTTTTCCATTGGCTCCAATTCCTTAGATGTCCAATTTCCCTATTCAAGCATCCATCCTTCTGTGGGAAAAATGAGAGGCAGTGGGTAAAAAACCCTAACTAAGTAGTTTGATGCACTTAAGAAAGAGGTAAAGGAAACAGGGTTATCTTGGCTTTTTTGAATTCCGAGTATCACATTATTTTTCAATTTATGATATATGCCAAACTGAATTCATTTTAGCATACACAAATGTTCATAAGCTGCCTTTTTATATATAGCCACCTTCATTGAATCATAATATGTAATATTATCTTTGTTTTCATTTTTCTGCATATTATTTGTGTTATTTATATCTTTGTTTTACAATAATTTTGAATTGATAAAAATATGTCATTCATTCCTTAAAATATATTTAATTGAATCCTTATGTAACTCATATTAATGTACCAAAATCCATTTTTATTATTAGAGCACTTCCCATCATATTGTGAGATGTACAGTTGTTTTAACTAATCTCCTCTTGCTGCATATGATATAGTGCGTATCTAGATTTCTCTCCCACATAATTCTCTTTGGCAAGCATCCTCATGAATCTTTGCAATAATCCTTTTGCAGTTTAATTAAAGAAATCCCGAATGGATAAGAGCAAAAATGTTGAAGCACAAATACTGACTCATAGGGTAAGGACATTTTCAATTTCACTAGGGATGTGTGGAATTTTCATTTGGTTTGTTTGTGTGCTTGTTTATATATACAGTCTTCCTCTAAAGCCTAGGATGACATCAAACTCATAGTCATCCTGTGTCAGCTGTTGAGGTCTGGGGTCACAGGTTTGGTGTGGCACCATGTCTGACTTCGTTGCTACTTATTTTGCCTTAGAAACTGATCAGCAAAAAGAAGACAAGTAAGTGATCAGCAATGTTTCCCACAAACTTAAAAAAGAACTATAAGGAGTTGTTTATTTTGCTTAGTTTTTAACATTTTTTGTTTTTGTTTACGTTTTTTAAAAACAGAGTTTACATATGTTGTCCAAGCTAACCTTGAGCTCTTGACCTTACTTTAGTCTGCAAAGTAATGGAATCACAGATGTATGCCACCACCCACTGCTCTTGTATGAAATGTGTTGTCCTGCCTCCTGACCCTGCCTATACATCTTTGCTAAGTTTTTAACTCTTAAGCTCCTGATTATGCCAGCCCCTGAGCACAGTAGAGCTTCACTGTAGCAGTGTTTGCTCTTTACAGAAGCTTTCCTTTAAAAATATGTCTTTTCTATTACAATGGTGTGTGTGTGTGTGTGTGTGTGTGTGTGTGTGTGCATATGTTGGAGTCAGAGTCTACCCTGTAAGAATTGATTCTCTTTTTATCACATGGGTCCCAGGCATTGATCTCACGTCCTCAAGCTAGGCAGAGAGTGCCTTTACACACCATTATCTCATTGGCTCATATTTGTCAAATGCATGGCCATTTGTGTGCTATATGGCTCATAATTTTGTTCAGTTTCCCAATGGGGTTGGCCATTTATCTTACTCACTCTGCATAATTTGTAAAGTGTTACATATCGTATCAACTTCCCTCTTATTTTGTGTTTCAAAGGGCATGCATTTTATTTTGATCCACTCGTCATTTTGGAATCTTACTTAAGTCTTGCTTTGTAAGGAGACATGGGTATTGAAAATGTTGACCAAAGATTTTAGATATGAGAAGACAGAGGAAACAGTCTAAGAGAGCTATTGTGCAGCATGATGACTAGAGATTGTGAGAAATGGAGTTAGAAACTGGTCAGACAGATGAGTTGTAGGAGACCCCCAAATGTGAACAGTCTTTCCATTGCTAAAGGTTGAAAAATGTCCTTGTCCTGTGAACAGTTCTGTCCTTCCCAGAGGTGAACAATGCCAAGAATGTTAAAGCACATACTTCTTTGGTTTCTGGTGGCAGACACCAGGCATGCCGGAAGAAATGTCTGGCTATTCATTCTCTTTCTTCACCACAGTATGCACACTGGCTTCAAGAGCATACAGGACAAGATGGTGGAAACTGAGAGGGCCCTGAACAAATCATGGGCAGGCCAGCCAGACTGACAAGCTCATCCCAACTCCATACCTGCCTACATTAAAGCTTTGTTACTTCCTGCTACCCCATTTCTGTTTCCTGCTATACTAGGACTCAGACTTCTTTCTCTTACATGCCCACCTATGAATCTATAATAGAGCTTTCTAGAGCCTTCTTGCTGTGCATGAATGCCATTTTTTGAGTTCATAAGAGAAGAACCCAGAGACCACTGGCTCAGGTTGGCAAACACGGATCTTGGCACACACACACACACACACAGAGTTATAGGCCACCTAACATTCCACTACTGACATAAAAACCATATTTCCCCAAATTATAATCAGTAAAGTTACTTGAAAATCTCTGAGAAGTAGATGTGTAGATGTTTTAGTTCTGATTCATGTAAATATGTAAAGTAATGAGTACATTAATTAGCCTTAGCTCTCAACAATGTACATATTTCAAACTTCAGCTTGAAATCATGAGTATATAATCTTTTGTTATTATGTTACTATGAAGAAAAAAAAACAAAGTAAAACATTTTCAACAAAGTCCATGTATAACAGCTAGAAATATTTTTTAGTGAATAGAATCTGTCACAGTCACACAGGCAGTACAAACAGAGATGAATGTCAAGTGTGGAATTATATAAATTCCAAATCCATTGTCCATACACCTCTCTGGCATTGGCATACATCTCTTTTATTTGGCATTCCTATTAAAGTCTTGGGGAAAAGGTCACTGCAGTGCCTGCCTAACATGCTTTTCCTACAAGCCGTCCAAATTTTCCAGCTGGGATCATTTAATTACCACCTGCATCTCCATCTATTCCAGCAGCTGGGAACCTTTCTTTTAAAGTGTTTAGGGTAAAGATTTATTCTGCATCTGCCCTGTTCATGCTGTTGGGTTTCTGAACATCAGTAACCATAATTAACTACCACACTTAGTAGGTTCTATTTCCCTCTACACGTTGTGCGTTTTCAGAAGTATGCTAGTGTTCTGTGGTCTGTGTGATACTACTGAAATATTTCTTTGTTTGTGTGTGTGTGTGTGTGTGTGTGTGTGTTTTATTTTGGCTTACACTACTTTAGGAACACAAAAATCCTGCTCTTTTTCTCCAAGTCTATAATACTTTACTTTAGAAACTATTAGTCTGAAGCCCTAGACATTGCCTGCCATCTGCTTCCCATAGCTATGTTTATGATTTCCCTGGAATTCTATCCTATCCTTTGTCCCATGATGGCTTACCTAACACCACCTGTGTGCATGTCTGAACCCTGGGGAATTAGATTGTCACCATTGTTCTCTGTTAGGGAAAATGTTTTCTTCCTGTTAACCACAAGTTTAGCTTTGTCCAAGGGCACTTTTGTCAAGTGACCCCTTTACTCAGCACTTTTCAATAGGTCATTTCAAGTAATAGATTCCATTTTAAAGCAGATACCCAACAGCCCAATAAGTTGATTTTTCTCTGTTAAACAAATTATTCTCCGGCTTCTATTTACTTATCAAATTCAGTTCTTGGGTGAATGTTTAGAAAGCTCGGACAGTGAATTAACATTGAATTACAAATAAAGGTTAAATACATACTCCTCGGTCAAGCTTTAAATTTTAATTTTATGTTTTGATATCATTTAAATACTTACAAAAGTTGAGAGACCTGAGCGGTGGTGGTGCACCCCTTTAACTCCAGCACTATGGAGGCTGAGGCAGGTGGATCTGTGTGAGTTCCAATCCAGTCTGATCTACAAAGCAAGTTCCAGGACAGCCATGACTGTTACTCAGAGACACCCTGTCTCAAAAAATAGTTGTGACAATAATACAAAAAAATGCATAAATGTATGTCTGTGTGTCCCAGGACAGCCATGGCTGTTACACAGAGAAACCCTATCTCAAAATACCAAAACATTTGTGAGAATAATACAAAAGACTCATATACATAGATATGTGTGTATTATAAACTTTTATGCTAAGTCAATAGTCATTTTCTAAAACCTACTAAAAACATTTGCTATTTTTTTCTAATCCCTATTGCTTTTTAATTCTTTGAAACCAAATCATCAGGATCATGTCCTGTGGCCACACAAAACTTCTCTGTGCATTTCCTCAGAACAAAGGTAATTCCTTACATAGTCACAACATAAGTGATAATATCAGAGTAAAGAATTTAGTCTTGAAAACCCATCCTACAGGGAAGCTCCTGAAGTAGGATTATTATCAACTCAAAAAGCTTCAGGCAGTCCCTTAACTGACCAGATTCAACAGGTTCCTCCCTCCCAGAGTAAGGGCTAAAGCTACTTAGATGAACCAAGAAGCAAAGAAGGTTGAGAGCAGACCTGAGGAATGGAAGAGGCTTCCACAGCACTAACTTAGAAGGGACACTCCCCCATCTGTTGACCTGCCTTCAGGCTGTGCAGTCTTTGGAAAGTTCTCAGCCTTTGTGAACAGCCAGTCATACTGGATAAGCTTTGGTGATACAGCTGTGTTTGAGTCACTTCTGCTCTAGTAGGTAACCTCTCACCATATTTCAGTACGTAAGTAACTCCAATAAAACTTGATGGTTGTCCAAGTTGGTTTTTGATGGTGTCCATACTTTGATCTGTCATGGGCTTCCTAGGTGGGGTGAGTAGATGTGGGTTGTATATCCCCAGGGAAAACTTTGTCATACAACACTTCATTCTACTATGATAATGATACACACACACACACACACACAGAGAGAGAGAGAGAGAGAGAGAGAGAGAGAGAGAGAGAGAGAGAGAGAGAGAGAGAAAGAGAGAGAGCCTACATCCTACATCATTGTCAGTGTCAGGGTAACATTTTTTGGAATTTTTGTTATATATTTAACTTCGAAATACATTTCAGCTTTCTCTGGTGGAAAAAAAAATGACTGGTTCTCTTTTTTGCATATTTTAGAAGCAGTTGTTCCAACATTTTCTCTGTCATTATTTTTTCCCTTCTAATGTAAACTATGATGTAAACATAAGAATCAAGGTATTGGAATTATGATTTTTTTAGCTACACCCACACTGTCTGTTCCAATGTCATCTAAGTGCTCTGTAATGCCTCTCATAATTTTAGTATGATCAGAAGCAGTTAATGTGTTCTGATAAGATTTTAAAGATAATTTAACAGAAAGACATTTTGTTAAAGAAAGAGTGGAGTCCCATTAAGGAAACTGTGGCGTGTAAATAATCACAACCATGGGAAACAAATTCCATCCTAACACCTAAGTGCGTGAAAAAGAAAGGCCCTTGAAAAGGCAGGTATGGATCATGTTCCAGGAGGCTCAGCAACTACTAAAATCCTGGCACAGAACTCAAGAGGCAGTAAGTGTTCTCCCAATGTTTCCTGTTAATCAAACTAGTTTGAAATGATGTTATGGAGGGCTAGAATGATAAAGAAGTTGGAAAAACACCTTCACAGGTTACAGAAGAGATCTGAGGGCAGAGCTATTAGTGATGATCTGATACGGACAAAGTAAGAAAGGAGCACATTTCATTCTTCTAAAATAAGATGCATTTTATTTTTAGTGATGTATATGCATGTGTGACTATGTGGGAATTTTATATGCTCATAGGAACAGCTGTCCTTGCAAGTCAGGAAAGGGCATCAGACATGCCTACCCTGGATGTGAGCCCTTTAATATGGATTCTGAAAATTGAATTTTTATTGTCCGAAGAGCAGTATGACAAACTCTCCAGCCCAACAATCCATTCTTATTAGGTAATTCAGTTAGGATTATGTCCTCGCTATTATTCCATTGTACTTAAAAATTAAATAGGTATTCAGGAAATTACAGAGGAATGTTCAGCTTACCTTTCCAGTCTTAATAAACCATTCCATCTGTTGTATGCTTCACTTACATTGAATAATCATTAATTCTTTCATGGGGTTAAAACCTCTTGATTGTCTGGTAGAAGGACAATATTCAGGACATGGTACAGATAATTATAATTCAAAACTAATATGGTAAAATATGTTTTTGAGGGACAGCAAGGAAGTACAGAGCAGCCATGCTTAGTCCCTTCTGAAAGACACATGAAAGCTCATGTGACGGTTTATTAAACTGGAGACCTCCATTGAGTTGTGACTCATGTACAGCTGCATGCAGACCCTGCACTGCAATTTGCCTGATTCCATGACTCATTTTAACCAGGATAATTTGATGGTGGTGACAGTGTATCAGCCCCAGGACTGAGCATTAGTACATGCACTTCCACAATTGCTCTCTTAGGAATTCTAAAATACCAGGTAAGAACTCTGGCTACACAACTGAAGACTATGCAAAGACTCAACAAGCATGCAGTGCGTGTCTGAAAAGAGCCCCTCCCTTCAGGTCCCATCAAGGGGCACATAGCCTGCTCAAGTCACTGGCAGCAAACATCAGTGAAAGAGATAGACTGCAAATGTAGGCACTGAGCACATACATGCATTGTATATTTGAGCCACTGTGCTTGGTTGTCTGCAAAACACATCAATCAACAAAATCCAGTTCCTTTAGGAGATGAGTATGGAGTGTTCTAGAAAGACAAATAGTCTTTCATGTGTAAACTGTGATTAGAAGGAATGTGGACACCATTGAAAGTACCAAGTCAGTGTCTGTCTAGTACATAAAGTAGGAGGAAAGTTAGCCCAGATGAATCACAGTTCAAGTTAATGGAAAGAGATGTCCACCACTGGCTTCAATTTAATGTGTTTTATGGACATGATTTTGCTGGACAGTGACTCAGAAATGCATATTTTAAAAGTGAATCTGATAGATGATTAATCGATGAGACAAGTATGGGATCTGAGAAATGAAAGGTAATCACTGAAGGGATTCAGGTAAGAGCCTGCACGAAGAGTGGATTCATTGGTTGGAGAAAAGCACACAGGAGCCACTTATTGCTAATGGCTTAAATCTAGCCCATTATTTTGTCTAGGATATGAATTTGGATTGAAAAATATTTTCAAATTTAAATTTGATATAACTAAGCATTTCAATACAAAGAAGTACGTTATGGCAAATAAGACAAACTTCACATGTCCATAATAATTTAAAAAAAATGATAGAAATGTTAGAACTATTTTTTACAAAGATAAAAAAAAATGTTTCTTGAGATTATGCTAGACTTATTTCTTAAAATTATGCACACTTTGAATAACCATAACAACCTAAATTCCTAAAGTTTTTCATTGTCTGGTTCATATTTGAAGATTTCACACAGTGTGAGAGTATATAAAAGTCATGTGAACAGTTTCAAGTAGGTACCCCTAACCCTCCCAAGGGGCAGTTCTCAAAGCTAGAGAGCTTAAAAACATGCCTTTTCTCAAGTCCAAGTCCCACAGATTTTGATAGATAGAAATATGAATGCTTGGAAAGTAAAGAATGACTAGCCCGTCAGAGTTTCTAAGGAGATGGAGAGGGCCAAGGGCTTTGATTTCTGAGGTATATACAGGCCAGGCTACTTTCTTCTCAATTGTAATTTCAATCAGCATCCCTGTAGTTATTCTCAGCAGTATACCCGAGCTCTAAGCATCCAGTTGATATGACAGCAGGAGTTACATGATTCTCAAACATCTCCCCTACTATGTAATCAACTGTTTCCTACCATTGTCCCACATCTTTGCAGTCAGCCCCAAGACTCCACTGAAATTCTCATGCCCAAATCCAAAAGCTCTCCTAATACTTTTCTTTCTTCTTCTCACACTTCATACCTTAAGTTCAAAGTCATTTGTGTTCTATTTCCTCAATATTTCTTGACTGTAGTTATGTAGCATTTCAGTTATTTATATTATTCCTATAAAACAAATCACTCCAACTTCCAGTGACAGACACTGATTTGTGTTCCCCTCTGCCACCTAGAGTAGGCACCTCAGAGTACACTTGCTTGTTCTTCATGAAGTATCAGCTACGTTTCAAATGTGAGCATAGTTCAGGTCAGTTGTGCACAATGACTTTGCTTGGGGCTTGAGTATCTCCATTATGATGACTACAAGAACTGGAAGACGACTGGATGCTGCTTTTCCTTTCTGTGTGGTTTCTACGGTAAATGGACTATTTTGTATGCAGCTTAGTGCATCAGATGGATTTCTATCACTGAGATAAAATACCTGAAAATTCAACTTATAGGAAGAAGGGCTTATTTGCTTATGTTTTGAATTCATAGTTCCTTGATCCTGTTATGTTTGCCTAGGTATTAAAATCATTTTAGTAAATGATAAGATAGATTATTGGAATCATTGTATGGCACATACTTCAGGGTAAAATAAACTTTGTCTAATAAATAACATGTAATGATTACAAAAAATATGAGGATGTGAAAATTTATAAAATAAGACTAAACTCTTTCTTGTTCTAAGAGACTGGTCAGCTACTGAAGAAGGGTATCTCTGTTTGTGAGACCAGAAGGAGTTCAAACCAGTAGTACTATAGTTTCTCTCAGTAGATTGGCAAATACCCAAAAGATAGTCACCATGTTACAATGTGACATTGAACTTTGCAACAACAGACCAGATTACAGAACTTGAAACAATGTTCTGTAGTTGCACAACCTGTAATTAACTATCAGACTTAGTTTATACAGCATGTCAAATTCACTTTGTTTTGAAAACAAAGGGACCAGACATTCTTTACATCTCTGTCTCCTCCTCACAGAATTCCTTTAGAAACATTGTCAATAGCATAGGTCAAACCGATCAATCATAATTTCCCAGCTAGAAAAATTGGAGTTGTTTTTAGTAAGAGTTCATATCAGTAAAATACATTCCTTGATTTTTTTCCACTTGTAAGTATATCCTGAATTATTGTTAGTTGGTTGGCTAGTTTTCTTTAATTAGAAAATAATAGAAATAAATCTTTGCTTTAATATTGATAAAATTCCTTATAAAATACATTAATGTGAGATAATCCTCTGTTAACCTTAATTTAAAATTTTATTAATAATGTAAGAGAATGCACAAGGATTATAAAGCCTAGGTATGTGGATCTTTTATAAAACTTAATTGAAAATAAAAGCAATGAAAAACTAGGCTCTTACAATGATACTATACAGCAAAATCCTCAGCTTCCAAAAAAGACATGAGGGAAGGTGTGTCTTCGAATGTTTTCTTTTTATACAAGTTAGCAAAGTAGACATTTAGATAATGATCATTAGAATACTATGGCATAAGTGTTGTATTTAACTTAGAAAATAATTCTAGAAGTTATAAAACATTCATTTCTTACTGAAAAAGAGATAATTATGGATGAACAAACTAGTGTTCTAAGAAGTGGTTGGTTAGGTAATTTATCATTTGGATGAATGAAATTATTATTTATTTCATTTATAGTAAAAACTGTTTGATACAAATGTTCTGATTGATGTAGAAGTCTGAAACTTTCCTTCCCTAACAAACTACAGAAGAACATCAAATCTGATGATGATAGCTCCAAATCCTGGACTTTTTATCTGCAAAAGAAGCTACAGTGTTGTGCCCTCATGAAACCTCAAGAAGAAAAGATTGGCATTTGATTACTGAGATGGCTTCAGTAACTAGTAATGGATGCTGGAAAGTATGAACTGTACTCTCATTTTGAATTCAGCTCTTCAGTTGTTGGCATTGCTTGGTGAATTTTATCAAAAACATAATTAAAATGCTCTCTTAGGAAAAAAAGTCCACTTACTGATAACTTGTGAAAATGTTGAAAATATCTATTGGCTGAGAAAGTTTGGTGGGATACATAGTATTAAAACGGTAGTAACGAGAGATATGGAGGCAATATCTACTTAAATCTCATGAATAATCATCTATGTACTAGCATATCATGGGATTAGTTACAATAGCTCAAGAGATATTTGTGTAACTTATCTATTGACAACTGAATGTGCCTTTGCGGCACTTAAATAGTGAATGAGTTGGAGCAAAGTTAAATGGACAGAGTGCTAAGTCAACTGTCAATACTGTAGCGTTTATCGCCTTGTGTGTGGCCTACCTGCTCCTCATACCAGGAGAAATATATTAAAGTAGAAAGTTAACATGAAATTTAGTCAGAGTTTCAAGGACATTTAGATCACTTGAAAGGCAAAACAAGAAATCACCATGTTTTCCTTTGATTACAGCAGGAAAGTGCATGATCAGTCATAACTAAATTGAGAAGTTTGCTTCCATTCCTGTCTCCACATGGATTTCTTTTTCTATCTGCAAGGAGTTTGATTATATAATTGCCATGAAGTCTCACAGTTAAATGTGGCAGGTTGAAATTAACATCTCTTTTCTAAAATAAGTTGTCTGAAACCGGAACCATGAAGGGGCCTCAGGGGTCCTGCTGTCCAGCGCCTCTCAAAACTCCCTCGGAAATACTCCGTCATGAGGCCTTGTCAGCCATCCACACTGGGTTCCAATGCGACATATGTCAGAATGACAGAAAAAGTAACTTTGATCATAGAATTTCATGAGAAGCCACATTTAGTAAACAGGTTTGGTCTAGGGAAATAGGGGATAATTTAAAAAGACCATGCATGTTATGAGATAGTGTTCTACAAGTAATCCAGTATGTGTTTCTTACATTAAATCTCCACCCTGTACCTTTGAGTTCATTAGCAAAAATGTATTTTGTGAACCTTTACTCCTTGCTTTTAAAAGAGTACTACCAAAGTTCTTTAAAAATAGTTACTTGCATTAGTAGATGCAGATAAGTGATTCTCTGTATGTGATGGGATCACAAAAGTAGGAATTACACATCGATCTCTCCAAATGTATTGCAAATATTGGTTTTCTTTTATTCTGTTGTTATTCTTTTTGAGGCTGAGTCTCACCTAGCTCAGGCTGGCTGAAATTTACTATATAGCTAAGGACGGACGATGTTCCACTCCGGATTTCCCTCACCCCCACCTCCCAATGAGTGAGTCTATATGCATGCTAACATGCCTGGTCTCACAACATGAACATGATTATGAAGTACTTTAAATTAAGAAACTTATAACCATGATGAACAAAATGAAATTAACACAAAAGAAAAAAAAGGGAGTAGGGAGAGAGATACCAACTCAATATTATTTTGGACTGTTCTATTAATGGGAATAAGTTTCTCATAATTTTGTGTCTGTCTCCCTGTTTCTACCTCTGTCTTGGTTTCTCTTTGGAAATTTTTTGGAGGGGGTTTTGAATAGTGGCATTCAAACAAGAAATTATCATTTTACTAGGTCAAGTGACATACTAAACAGATACACTCTAAAATACAAAGACTCATAGAAACCTCCAAATAAAATATAAATAACAGAGATGACACATTGCCTACAATCTCATACACCTTTCACAGAAGTGGTTATTCTAGTCTATAGCAAATTGCAATAAGTTTGCTTTTTTAAAAAAAAAGTCGCATAAAAGTCAATTGTCCTTAATCTAACTCAATTAAGTTCAAGCCCAATTACATTCAAGTTTTATTACTATTAAGCACAGCAATAAAGTCTGGGGAAATGCATAGAACAGCCACATGTAAATAAATACTAACCAGAAGATGTGAGGAGAAGGAAACTAGAATTCAGGTTGCCACTGAACGGTTGATGAATTTTGTTTCTTTGATTATTGGTGAATTTTGTCTCTGATAGTTTATATTGCCCACCTGTGGATACTGATATAGATGCAGGTAATGCACATAAAAATAAAGGAAACTACAGCTAGGAAGATGTCCTCCATGCTTTCCATAAGGATCTGAGTCAAAATCCTCAGCACCAATGTAAAAGCCAGCACTGAACCAGACCCTTGTATTCCCAGTGCTGGAGGAGAATGAAGGAGGCTGGTGGATTGCGAGGCTCATTGGACAGCAAGTCCAGCAAATCAATGAGCTAGCTCCCGGTTCAGTGAAAGACCTTGCCTTAAAATTAATAAGTAAGTAAGTAAATAAATAAATAAATAAATAAATAAATAAATAAAGGCAGAAAGCTGTTCTAGGTCACTTTCTGTTGCTGCGGCAAACACCGCAACCGAGATCAACTTGGTAAAGAAAAGGGTTATTTCAATTTAGAGTTTACCTTCCGTCATTGAAAGAAACCAAGGCAAGAGCTCAAGGCAGGAACCAGGAGACAAGAAGGGAAGCAAAGACCACAGAGGTGCTTGCTGCTGTGCTCAGCCTGCTTTCTTATACAAATCAGGACCACCTATCCAGGAGTGACACCCCTACAGTAGGCTGGGTCCTCCCAGTGCAACCATCAGTCGGTTCTCCCAGGAAAATCTAATGGCGGTAAATACTCAGGTGAGGCCACTTCTTCCCAGATGTGTTAACATGTGATCAAACATCGCAGTTACCCATTTCCATTTTGGCCTCCTCACATTCATGTGCACATGAAACCACACATGTTTATTCACACAACCCACTATAACAATGGGTTATAATATGTATAATTTATAATATATAAATATATTATATATAAGTATATATAAAGTGCAATCCCCCCAACACACACACACACAATCACATCATGTACTGTACACATATGAAAAGAAAGAAGAAAGGATAAAAAAGAAAGGACAGAAGGGAGGGAGGTTGAAAAAGAGAGAAAGGATGAAGAAAGGAAGGAAGGAAGGAAGGAAGGAAAGAAGGGAGGAAGGAAGGAAGGAAGCAAAGAAGAAAACCAACTCCTTTCCACTAACACTAGCTAAACAAGTAGGAAAGAAAAAAGGAGTTAGAAAATACTGGTCATGTAAGAAACATTTGAGAATCTGAGCATAAGAAGTTGATGGGAGATGTCATTCTGTATATGTTTCTCATACTGGTTAATAATAAAGCACTGTTGGCCAATAGGAAAGGAAGATAGGAGGGACTAGGAGACAAGGAGGAAATAGGAAGTAGTAAGGAGGAGTCAAGATGGAGAGTCTGGAGAAAGCAGTATGCTGCCGGCTCCCCGGTAAGAGAAGTACATAGATCAGTAGAAATGGGTTAATACTTAAGGCAGAGCTAGCCGATAAGAAACAAGTAACCGGGCCAATAGCATTGTATCAAATACAGAGTTTCTGTGTGTTATTTGGGGCTGGTGTGGCAGCATGACAAGACCAGAGGCGGCAGGTGGAAAAACCGTACTCGTTACAAGAAGTGTCACAGACATAACAGGAAACAGTGAACTTGAAGATAAATATACGGATGTTATTCAAAACAAACAGCAAAGAGAAATCAATAAGGAAAGAAACAGAAACTCAAGATCTCAGAAAACAGTAAAAGGTCCGGGAATTGCACACTATGTCTCCAGAGGGCAGAGGTATCAATAAAGCACATTTGAAAAATAAATAAATAGAAATTACTCTAATCTTCTAAAACTTTCAAAATGCCAAATCAACAGGGTTGATGAAACTCAAAAGATGTAAAAATGGAAAAAAAAAAAAAAAAGATGTTGAATTTAAATTGAAGTCTGCAGAAGCGTTCTTAGTTTTCAGTTTTCAAAGAAGAAAATCCTTGAAAGCAGGGAGGTATTTAGCGTAGGTGGCATGTGCTCCTGCAGGATTGTGGAAAGTGCTTTGTGTTCAATTTCATTTAAGCTCAATTTTTTTCCTCAATAAAAAGCTTGTACAATGTTTAGATAAACACTTCATGAAATATCTAATATATACTCTATGGAAAATTGCTTTTAAAAAATGACAAAATTCTCTGTAGTCTTAATGACTTGATAAAGAACATAAGCATCCATTCTAGCAGCACGTATTGTTTGATTAAATTCTAGCCAAACTTTTGAATCACCTCCTAAGCATGTCTGTCGATTTTCTGATAAGTTGCACCTTTACCCTAAATTCTGCTGAATCACCTCCATGGAGCCATTTGCCTCTATCTCCTCCTCTTTGATACCGGATCTGTTTCCTCATCAGTCATCACTCAAGAGTGATGCCTGTCCATCATCTCCCATCTCCCAGAATGCTGTTGACTCAGTGTAGCCACAATCTCCCCATTGTCCTTGGCAATCCGCTCTGGGCTCCCAACTTTCTTTTTGCTTATCCATGCTCGAACTGGAGTGGAGCCCACTCTAGACATGCTGTTAATCCCCATGCAGTGACTCCTATCTCCTGCGATGGTTCTTACTAAATGCCTGCTATGCTAGATTTCCATGATGCTTTCCAAGCAATGCTGTAAATTTATCATTATCAAGAGGCATTCCATTATGTGAGCAGTTAGGGATTATTTATCCACTATGAGAAAATAACTCAAGAGAATTATCAATAATCTGAGACCCTTTAAAGAAGAATATTTGTAAAATCAACTTTAACACATGTTCAAAAAGCAAGTTTAGCCATGTTTGCATGAAGGACAGAAGGACACTGTTGGATTATACCATCCCAGCTGGCACATGCCAGTAATAACACAAAATGAACAGCATTTAGTTTATGTAGAAGGCAATATGGCAATTGTCTGTAAGTTACATGGTCTGTCCTTTCTCTTTTTTTTTTTTTTTTTTTTTTCTTTTTGAGACAAGTTTCTCTGTGTAAAAAAAATCTTGATCTCCTGGCACTACTTCTATATACCAGACTGGCCTTGAACTCACAGAGATCTCTGTACCTCTGCCTCCCAAGTGGTGGGATTAAAGATATGTGTCACCACCACCGGGGCCTCTTTTTCTCTGTTTAACACATCTCCGTTGAAGTCCTGAGCCATTATTTCCACCATTTTCCTTGCCCATCCATTAGATTTCCTTAGATTTCTGGCCTCAAACTTTTCATCTGTCCTAAAAGTCAGTATAGCAATGTGCACAGAAAACATGTGGAGACCCAACATAAAATTGTCCAAACCTACAACACAGAAAATGCTCAGGTAATAAACAGCTTCCCTGAACTTGGAAGGCTTTTTTCTTCAGGGGGAAAAAAAACCACATTTACATATTCAAAGATAATATTGGTGGACAATAGGCTTGTTATAGGGTGAATTCCATGTAAGGCAAATTTGTGGTGCTGATGGCTGCAGATAAAGAGGAAGGACATTTCTCAGTGGTTGCCACTGAGTCTGCCATTAAAGGGTGAGAATAAAATTAAAATTGGTAAAGCAGAAGCTGGTACCACTTGTGACATTTTCTTCTAATGAAGATGGAAAAAGCACCTTTACTGTATTATCCATTATATTTAAGTTTCCTATCAGAGAAGATAGGATGAAGAACATAGGATGAAGAAGATAGGATGAAGGCATTTCACTGCCTTAGTTTCCACATTAATGTTATTGTTTGTTATGTAAGTTGTCAACTCTAATGCTCCTTTAGATGACTGAGATATTGAAGTTGTATAAATTATCATGTAACACTAAGAATAGTTACTGATAAAATCATTTAATCAAAACCACATTTAAATCTAAATTACCTAAATTATAAGAATAATTAAGCACACTTGAGAATGTAATCTACATTAAGCTGAAATGAAAACCCACTTCTGTGCCTATTTATGTATTTTGGGTTTCCGTTTGGAAAAAAAAATAAATTCAAACTAGTGATTTTTAATCAAGGCATAAGAGCAACTCAGTGTGTGACTATTTTTTTTGCATTGACATATTATTTAAGCCAGGAATAAAAACCAGAAAATGAAATTATTAAGTATAATAAAGTAACATGATAGAATTTAGAACCCTAGCTAGTGGGAAATGTATGAAGTCACATAATAGATGTTAGAGAAAGAAATTTGTAACCTAGATGTGCAACTGGGCAAACTCCCTGGAGGAAAGGAATGGGAAAACACATGAACCATGATTCAAAACAACACTTCTTTTATGGTTCCCAATTATTATACATACAACTTCTAAAAACCAGCTCCATGTGAGACATATGAATGGACATATTAATGTTTCATGCTCTCCAGTAGATAAAGCATCGGATAAAAAAATGAAACAACACTGGAATAACTTTACAGTTATTGGCAAGAAAAAAAAAAAAAAGAAAATACAGCCAATTGTACTTCATCTTTACAGAAGACAAATTGGAGGGGCATGAAAATCCATATCTGAACCCACTCACATCCTACGTAGAAGATGGCTCTGTCTATGCCTCATGGCAGTAAGAACCCTGAACTGGGTAGGAGATACCCAAGAGAAGTATAAAGAGATTCAGAAAGCCATCGAGCTAAGGTACATCATACATACATGTGAAAATGTTATGATGAAACCTATTAGTTTTCACAATTTCCAGGTGTTAA
Source organism: Phodopus roborovskii (assembly GCF_943737965.1). Taxonomy (NCBI): domain Eukaryota; kingdom Metazoa; phylum Chordata; class Mammalia; order Rodentia; family Cricetidae; genus Phodopus; species Phodopus roborovskii. Next base: position 12,916,915 of record NW_026125489.1, read on the forward strand.
TCAAGAAGGAAGAGACTAGCATCAAGCTACAAAACAAATGTTTCAAGTGAGAGTAAAATGTGGACACAAAATATTCAGAAAGGAATAAATGACAGGGGAGGAGATGTAGATATTCAACACAAATAGAAATGGAAGAAGTGGGATAGAAACTTCAGACCAAAGTAGACATTAAATTTTAAAACCGCATGAAATTACATCACAAATGGAAAACAAAAATCTTTCAATTTAAGGGAATAGAAAAATTACAAGCTACGTCTTGTTGAAAGAAATAAATATATAATATGAATAATAAGTCAAATTTCTGAAATAGTCATTTGAAAAACAAAAAAGAAATCAATAAAATAACAGCTTTTTGTGAGAGGATAAAATGGCCAATTCATTCATTCTAACAGCCAATTAAAATCCAACCTCATAGTTGATACAACTTAGTCTAGGTAGCTACTAAGTCAAGAAGTTGGTTCGAATCAGTTCTGGTGGCTGAAAGCTCCAAAGAAAATGGCTCTGTCAACTTGCTGGTGGCCATGTCAGCACATCGGCAAAGGAACAGAAAGGAATCAACTGAGTGCAAAATGGGAAGGACTTAGGGAAGCAGGATGGAATAGCCAAGCCTGCTGACATGACAGCCACACATTCTTAGAAACAATGGAATCCCAAGAGACCAGAGTCACCCCCTTAGAACCAGCTTCTTTTATTTATGACATTGCAGTCCCATGACCTAATTACTTCTACTCAGCCCTATCACTTCAAGTTCCAAGCATCTCCACTGTCACCATACGTGAGATATTCCATAACCATAGTGTGGCGTCTCCTGGTTAACAGTACTGATATAAGAACATATTGTAAGTGCTGGCAATAGTACCTATAGAACTTGCTTTATAGACAAGTTTTATTATTAGGTGAAGGCTGGTATGGTACTCTCTGTGGGTTCAGTCTGGCTTTGAACTCATTCTCTGTCTCTCAAGTGCTGGGATTACAGATGTGTGCTAGCATGTTCAGTCCTTGGTGACTTCTTCTTACTAAAAATTACTACATCTTCCTTATTAAAAATAAGGAGGAGAGTAGTGAGTCTAGGAAATATGAATGAAATGTTATCAGTCTGAAAAATATTATAATAACATAAAACTATGAACAACTTATGAAACAGTGAAGAATGGACACAGCAGTGATTGTCTTCCATTTGGAATAAACAACAGAAAGCCACAGAAAACCATGCTACAGAAATGAGCAGAAATTTCAAAACAGTTTCAGGGCTGGAGAAACGACTCAGCATTTGCTAATCTCACAGAGGACATAAATTATGTTTCCAGCACCCACATAAAGCAGCTCTTAACAGCCTGCAATGCCAGCCACAGGGGAGCTTATGTCTTTTTCTGGATATCTATGAACGTGTGCACACAAAGAAATATGTCACTTATTCAAAGAAACATATACACATACATATAAATAGAAATAAAAAGCTAAAATTCATGCAAACCCCAAGAAGAACCCCTCACCAAAAGAAAGAAAGAAAGGAAGGAAGGAAGGAAGAAAGAAAGAAAGAAAGAAAGAAAGAAAGAAAGAAAGAAAGAAAGAAAGAAGGAAGGAAGGAAATCCCAGTGTGGAAAAGGGAAAACAGGCACAAAGCACAAAGTCTCACCCCAAACCAAGAAACTGTTTGCATTTGATACATGCTGGAACAAGGAAAATAATTTTTCTTTAATTAAGTGACACAGGTATATCAACCATACTTCATGATGGGTCCATGCCCAGGAGTAGTTGACCAACATAAATTGGACTTTAAGTTTTTATTGTGCATTTTGGAGCATTTTGTTTTGTTTTTTAATTGAGAGAAAGAACATGAAGCTTGATGGATGGTAGAGCTCTACAGCTGCGAAGAGAAGGGAAGGGGAAAGTGATCAAAACTAAATAAAGTGTTAATAAAAACTCAATAAAATACTTATAACCCCCAAATGAGAAAACAGTTAAAAGATGAAATCAACTATTGTGATTGGCAATTAGGATTTTATCTAGCTACTGACCTATTGGAAATTATTATTTTATTACTTATTTATGACAACAAAACTTTTATTAAATTCTGAGCATTATATTTTAATTAAGAAAATAAAACTCAAGTGCAGTTGGACAAGTGTCAAAACCCTGATTAATCTGAGAACACATAAGTTAAAAATGGTTAAAATATTATTTAGGATTTTCTTCAAAAAGAAGGTTGTCATGAGATTATGGCCAAAAATTTTTTTCTGTGTACCCTAAAAGAGAAAATTGAATAAAGTTACTAAGAAACAGTATTCAAAAACAGAAAATCCTATATAAAAGTAATTGAACTGATTTGGGATAACTTTATAGATAAATGCAATCCACTTCCTGGCAACAGAAGTCTCAGGGCAAGATATCAATGAGCTATCATGAGACAAAATGAAGAAATAGGTGGCCTCATTTATTCATAAAAAATAGTTCTGGTTTACAATTATATAGCCATGTCACCACTTTCAATTATTTTTAGAATATACATGTGCACACGCATATGTGTGCTTAATAAAATTTGACCTATCAAGAAAATACAAGAAAGTATTGCAGGGAGATATCAATAAAAAGTGAGACTATTATTTATCATTAAATCCCTCCTGCCCTTGTAATTGTAAGTATACATCATGGAATTTATAAACAGATAAGATTAAAATGTTTTTGTTGTTGTTGTGGTGGTGGTATGAACACAGTAATCCAAACATTTTGATTTCAATCATTTCATGGAACACCTCATTATTTGTTTATATTTTCTATAACCTGACCCTTGAATGCAGACATGGAAAAATCTCATCCCTAAGATAACAGCGATGTGAGCACACAAGGGTTTTTAATATTTCCCAGTTTAACTCCATAAAGAGTAGATCACTTGTAGGGCAGGAGTTCATTTTCTAGGTGGTTGGGTAAGAGCCAAAAACCTTCTACCATGCAGCTAACTATGGTTTGGTATAATAACAGACATAAGAACTCTTCAGTGTGTCATAAAAAAGTGGTTGACTACAGGGTCTGCTTGATCATTCGTTTTTAAGTATCTTGAATAAAAATAATGCAAAGAAACATTTCTTGAAGGAGAAAGAAAAATCTTCAAACCTGATTTTCCTTCTGAGCCTCAACATACTAAAGATCTCCAGACTCAGGAGGAAACAGGGATGCAGCCAAGAAGGAAATGGAATTGAACACGAACTAATAATCTAAAACTTATTATTAGATTGGCTGGAATAACTCAAGTACATTGCCTTGAAAATAGTTTCAAGGCTTGACCTGGAAAGGGAAACCAACTGTTTATATGTTAGACCCTCAATCAGTCATCATTATTGTATATAACATAAACATCTTTCATGTTAAAGAATACTAGAATATAAGAAAAATATCTATATTGATTAATAATAGATATTTATATTAGAAGATCTTAGAAGACTAAAGTCCTAACTTAAGTATTGCCCCAACCAAGGTGTGTTTTAGGAGACCATTTTGTCCTACTCAGTTACAAAGGAAAGAGATTTGAAGGTGTTCTTGTCGCTGTTGAAAGGAAGGGCAAGCTACAACAACAGAGGAAAAGGTCACAAAGCACCTATAATTGGAAAGTAAAGAGCAAATTAACTAAAAGCTCCTTTAATTGATTTCTATTTAAAAACTCACTGCAGTACCCAATAATTCTCAGTCTATTTTACAAGACCTAGATGGACTCTCACAGCGATTGCAACACTGGTGTTTCAGTGCCCAGCCTGCCGTGTACTATACATTATGCTGATAAGAAATCCACTGTATGCTTCCAGAAGCCTCCATGCTTCTCCGCCTGAATGCCAGTTTTATTTCATTATTAATTACTTCTGTAATACAGCTGTGTAAATTGACAAAGTGAAGTAACCATTAGTGAAACCAGCCTTATTTATTTATCTATCTATTTATTTATTTGCAATTATGATTTTGATAGTTCAGAGATTCTTGGCAAACACTCACTGAAATACTGAACCTGAACTAAATATGAGGGTGAGAGTTACAAAGAACTGAAGAAACATGCTTTTTTTCTGAATGAGGGAATACCAGTGTGTGGTTGCTGCTTCCAAGTAGAGGGCTTCTCTAGGAAGTATGAGGCTCACGGTTCAAGTCCCCATACTGGAAAGTAAGAAGTAAACCCATGCTTTACAAAGTTTGCTTTCTTGAGTAGTTAAGTCATTCTTCTATTGAAATTTAATATTATAAGTTTTAAAGAATAAAATATAAACTCTGTGAAAGAAATGTGGCAATAAATTGTAATTGGCAGTGGTACAATTACATAGAAGTTTTTGGCATTTAGAAAGATATAGGGAATAAATACACTATTGTATAACAGAAAATTAGACACTTCCAAGTAAACATGAACTCCTACTTTATACAGCAATCATACTCTCTGTAATTTAGAGTGAAACCAGTTGTTTTTTCCTTTTTTTCTTTTATTAAATTTAAGAATTTTCAATAAAACTCATAATTTCATTTTAACACTTATTAATTAAATTTCATTAACTAAAATGAAACTTAAGCTGAGGGTCAGTTCAGTAGTAGAAATCTTACTTAGGATGCATAATGTATTGTGTTCCATGCCCAGAAGTACAAAACAATAAATAAACAAAAAAGACAAATAAAATTGTACTCCATTTGAGGTATTTTTGAGTTATGCATATGTTATAGAATGGCTAAATTGAACCAATTAGCATTATATTACCTCACATAATACTCTTTGTGATGAGACTGCTTAAAACCATGGGAGGTGGGGAAGGAGCTCTAGAGAGGAAACAAGCAGGCTACAAAGAGGAAAGTGATTAAAATATCAGTGGGGTGTGAGAGGGGGTTCTTACCTAAAGAGTGAGAAAGGAAAACAACATAGGAGTTTGGAGAAGGGGGATAAATAATACCAAATACAGTTGGAAAGGCCACAGGAAATAGTATTATTTTATGCTTCCTTAAAATTACATATATGAAGACATACCCTATACCTATATCATCTATACCTGTCTATCTATTTATCTACCTATCATCTATCTATCTATCTATCTATCTATCTACTATCTATCTAAGCCACTTGGGGGAGACAATGCTTATACTTACTATAAAACCTATAGAATATCTAAGGAAAACCCCATTTAAGGTGTGGGAGCCCTCTGTAAAAGTTGTTGTTCAGAAGAGTCCAAGAGACTCTCAAATCAACATAAGATGATTCTATTGTCCTTGATGATAAGACATTATTGCTGTAAACAACAAACACTTCAGATACAGGCCTCAGAAAAATCAAGCTAGAACAGATCTGGAAGCATCTACTTTGAGGATGAGTTCTTATAGTACCAGAAGCTGCTATGCATACTCTAATCTAGGGATGAAAATCAATCAATAGTCTTACCTACTTATAATGTCTATAAACCACAATAATGATAAGCATGGCAAGACACCCTGTGGTGGTTTCAATAAGAATGCCCCATAGGCTCAAACATTTGATTGTTCAGTCACCAGGCAGTGAAGCTATTTTTGAGAAAGATGATATGGCAACTTAGATGGGAGAAATCTCACCAGGTTCCATCCCTAGATAGAGAGGTACAGATAACCACTATGGAGGATGGGACAATTATTCTGTCATGCATGAGCCCCATGATGAGCTATCCAATCCAAGTTATCAGCTATGAACACATAGGCATATGGGTAACATGAAATGTATTCAACAATAATTTTATAGCAATAATAATTTTAAAAAATTAAGAGGCTATGGATTTGAGAAGGAGGAAGGAACTATAGGGAGAGGAGGAAGAGGGAGGTGAAACTGAGGTCTAGACACAGTACACACATATGAAATTCTGAAGATGGTAAAATCCCTGCTTACAATTTTCCAGAATATCACAGATCTTCCAAATGACTTCTCATCAAATCTGCATCAGATTATGAAGCATCTGCTTGGCGTTTTAATTTTTTGCCCAGAAACTAGTTCTAGTTTCTCTTAAAGACCCTAGCAAACAGCAATCGGTCTTCTGGTGCCAGTAATTCAACTGCTATATATCAATGTATGTAGGATCACACCAAACAGTATTTGCCTTCCTGTTCTATTTCACTTAAGAGGGTGTCCTTTAGCTTTACCCCTGTTTTCCCAAACAACCAGAGAAACTTATCTTAGGCCTTCAGTCTGAAACTGTCTGTTTGTGTTCTTAACACATGGACTTTCCAAGTAATTCCAGGGTGGTAGATTGTTTTTCTCTCTCTAGAACATTCCATTGAGTGAATAAGTGCACCCATTACTTGGTCATGTCTGTTGAAGATTTACAGACTTTTACTTTCACCGTTGATATTGCATGTGACCCCAAATGCCAAGCGAGGTAACAGAGGGACAATCTTCCTAGCTATTAATCATGTTTAAGTCCTCAGGCCCTAATATTTCTTGACTTACAACAGAAACAGGGAACTTTCACTGTCAGGACTCTCCATATATTGCTGCATGTGACTAACACAATAATGCATGTTTTAGACATAAAATTTGAGCCTGTATTATGGGTGAGGTAACCTAATGGGTGCTACTTGCTAATTTTCCTGATTTCACACAATGTGGTTTGATTTTATTGTTAAATATTGGCTATTTTGATTATATATATATATATATATATATATATATATATATATATACATACATATATATATATTCCCCTTGGCTGGTGACTATGTTTTTCTGATTCATGAGTAGGAAGTCACACTTCATTCTAGATGTAAATGTAGCTATAGAGATAGGATTCTGCTGTGAAAATTCTTTTCATAAATCTAAGGACTTTGCTTCCCAGAATAATGAAAACAGAATCAAATAACCAAAATAAACATCCTTCAGACTAGCCATAAAATGTGACTTATTTTGTCTCATTTCAAAATAAACAGAACACCAACTTACATATATCAGGAGAAAAACAGCGGCAACCACCCAAGTGTGTTTAAACTCTCGCTGCAATTAAAAGGCATGAGGGAGCCCCCTCCACCTGAGCATCTCTAAATTAGATCTGGGGCTGCAGTGAGTGTCTCCTCTGCTTAAAACACCAGCTCAGTATTTATGCATGCTCACAGCAAAGTCGGCAGGAGAATTTTAAAAACTTTAAAGTCTTAAAGTGAAAACTTCTCATTTTGTCAGACCACCACAGTAAAATGACCTGCTATCACACCAGCAGTATAAATGTTTCAGAGAAGCGCAACAAGCTACCTGACTCATAATATTCTTGACGGGTCGATTTTTTGATAAGACTACATCTGGAACAAGAGCCGTCTTTAAGCAGAGATTCCAGGTACCCTATTTGTGACTAAGAGCAAAGGCAAATGAGAAGAGGCAGAAAGGCATTATGCTGAAGCTACTGAGAAGGACAAAGTCTGGGCCTTCAAGATAAGCTTTGTTCCCTCACAGGTTTTTTTCTGTTCCCGCCATGCTGTCTGCTCCAGAACACTGGCACATAAGCTCGTGACCAGTGAACAGTTATTCGCACCATTTACCCTTCACAGCAGAGAGGAAAGGGCTGTGACCTGGAATGAGGTGAGCCAACAGACTGCCAAGACTATCAAGGACACAGCCTAAATATTCCCCATTCTTTCCTTCCTTTGCTGTTCCAAACAATTTTTGATGGAGTCACCTCTTTGCCTTTGTATATTTTTTCATAGCTTCTGTGACCTTAGAAGGATGTTTGCTTAGTCATTTGCTTACTACGAAGTATCTCACTATTAGAAATAGTATATCACAAAAGCGTTTTTAGCAAAAGTAACCTGTGAAAATCAGGTGTTTATCTTTGTCATGAAGGGAGCAGTAACTGATACATTCCCGTATCTAAATTCTATCTATAAATAAAACTTCTCAATATATACACAAAAAGAAATCGCAGAACAAACTGGAGTTCTTGCTTATCCATGTTTGATCTACCAGTATGGCAAATAACTTTAAACATTTTAGGTGTTTAGTGTCTCTAGCTGAGTATTTCCTAAATCTCAGTTTACATACTAATGTTAATGTTAAGGAGAGTCCAGAAAGTATCCTAAATTATATTCCCTCTATGGTTGGAAAATGCAACCAAATATTATGATCCGCAAATTGTCTTCTCTCTCTCTCTCTCTCTCTCTCTCTCTATATATATATATATATATATATATATATATATATATATATATCTGTCATCTCTCTCTCCCTCCCCTCTCTCTCTGTCTTTTAAAGACAAAGTCTTTTGATGTAACTCTGGATGAGCTGGAATTCATTGAATAGATAAGGCTAGCCATTAACTGACAGAGTTTCTCCTATCTCTGCCTCTCAAGGCACTTGTCACCATGCCTGGGGTTTTGATATTTAAAAAAAAATGTAAAGACATTCACACGTTCCTGGAGAATTTCTATCAGTCATTACTCATTTATCTCTTCATTATTATTAGATGTCAGTTGGTTCAGATACTGAAAATTATATTTTTCTATTTTTAATAAAAAATCAACAGCTGTGTGTTAACTAAACATTACCCAATGTTCAGCTGTTATGAGCAGTTTCCCTCTAGCCTGGTCCCAGAGCCTCATCAGTCCCAAAATAACACACAGAGACTCTATTAGTTATGAAACTGTTGGCCTTTTACTACCATTTCTTATTGGCTAGCTGTCTTAAATATTAACTCATTCCCATCCATCTAAGTGTTTCTACATGGTCTTATGTTACCAGAGAGAGAGCCCAGACCTCTTACTCCTCTTGAGTCTTACATTTCGACTCCTCTATGCTATGTCTCCCAGAATCCTCCTTGTCTCCTAGTCCCTCCCATCTTGCTTATCTATTGGCCAACATAGAACCAATTGGCTTTCCTTTTGGCCAACATGAACCAATAAGAGAAACATATATACAGAACGACATCTCCCATCACTCAGCATTCTTGTTAATTATTATGGAAAACACTAGTCTCTTACTCCAGGAGTTAAAACACTAAGAATCTGTAATTAATTAAAAATAATGTAACAGGAGTGTGGTAGTTTACCACGGAGCAAGTGCCAGGACAGGCTCCAAAGCTAAACAGAGAAACCCTGTCTGAAAAAAACAAACAATGAGAGAGAGAGAGAGAGAGAGAGAGACCCTTATAGGCTCATAATTTCTTAAAACTCCGTCCACAGTTGGTGGAACTATTTGGGAAGGGTTAGGAGGTATGACTTTATTGGAACAGATGTGTCAGTGTAGGTGGGTAGGGAGATTCAAAACCACAACACCATTTTCAGTTAGCTTTCTCTGCCTTGTTCTCATGAGATAAACTCTCACAGTTACTGCTCCAGCATCATGCCTGCCTGCCTGCCTGAGACTAAGCTCCACATGTGATGGTCATGGACTCTAACCCTCTCGAATGAGAACCACAAAATAAACTCTTTCATCTATAAGTTGCCTTGGTCATTATAATTAGCAAAGAAATTGAAAGGTAAATGAGACAGTAAGTAGAGAGAGAAAAAAAATACAAGACCTCTATAATTTGAATTTTTTTTTACCTTATTCTTAAACCAGTACTTCCAAAATGTGATGAAAGAAACAAAGCTGTGATTATATCACATCCAAAACAAAATCCATAGAAACAGCTTCATTTTCATTTTCAGGCTATTGGCAAGATGCAGCCCCAAACCACACTTGGATAAGATGCATCACAATGCCTCAGGTCCTTGTCTGATTTCATGTATCACAAAATAATTGACTTTGCAAAGCCTATGGGTATGAATTTTCATCACTGGGAAGTTATATAGAGTTTGAGGAAAGCTTCCTCTTGATAAACAGTTGTGAATTTCATCATACGTTTTAACTTAATATTACAACCATGAAAAATATAACAGTGTAAATCTAGCCTCCAAGTTCCCCTTGACCTCCAGAACCACAAACACATAACCACATGGTGAACACCTCCCACCGCTATTCCCCAGGACTCTCAGAGCCACAATGTCTAAAGTAGATCATATTATGTTTTCCTAAGATATAGTTTCCTTATTTATGCCATATTCTAGTTAGCATATGATGTTCCATGAATCAAATGGCTTACATCATAAACTTTGAAGGCACTTTGGACTTCTACTTAGTCTCATCTGATGAGACATTCTGGTCTATTATCCAGTCTCAAACAACCCTCCCTCTTTGTTTTCTGCATTCAGTGCTTCTAATCCAGGCTGCTTGATCAACAGAAACCCCTTCCGCTCTCGTTCCTTCATTTTTCCCAGTTAGTCTCCACCCAGTACTCAAACGTTTCTCCTTGTCTCCCAGAATGGACAATCTACAACGCTCTGTTTAAAACTTAGTTGTGTTTCCTTGTTTCTAGTTAAAAATGCCAAACTACACAACCGATTTTCAGATCCTGTGAATTAGAGGTTTTTGGGGTACTGTCCTTTACTGCCATTCAGAAACCACACTCCCTGTTCTAGGGACAGAACTACTTTCATTGTTTTTCTGAGCACAGTGGTTCACACAGTGTGAATGGTGACTATTTAATGACTCACGTGAGAGGATCGTTCTCAGCAATTTTAAAGTAATATAGGTAAATATCTAACTATGCAATGATATTGTGTGATGTTGTGTAGGTATACCTTGCACTGTATGTGTTTGTGCACCAACTTTTGTGTATAGAAGTTTCTTAAAAATGTTGGCTTTTTTATCGCTAGCCTATTTGGCTTCACATAAATTGGAAAAGTTGCACCACAGGAAAAGGTTTCTGAATGTTCAATGAACAAAAATAATTACTAATCAAATTCATAATGAAACTCAAATGTATCATGTGACTTCATGGTGTCCTTGGTAAAGAAGGTTATTGTCTACTTTGCCCTGAGCGTGTTGTCTTGCCATACAAAACCAGTCGACATTGTGTGAAACATCTTAGCTCAGATAATTTACTAATGTAGATTATAAATTGCGTTTGCTTTTCATTGAACATAAAAGTCCATTCCTTAATAGAAACCTAATAATGTTCTTACAGAAAGCCAATTCTTCTGATGATTTCACACTGTCATTCCTTATCATATATAAAATGCATGCTTGTTTGGGTCTTATCATACTAAAATGTTTGATTTTGAAAATTACCCTTTTGAGTTGCTGACTTGACTTTCATAAAGAATTATTAAGTGAAATTTGGTTTGGGAGTAGGGCAGAATTTTCAATATTTCTGATATTGCCTTACACATACTTCTACTATTTGTGCTATTTATACAAAACAGTGTTCCAAGGTATAAATAATTGTAAATAAAAATATCAGTTAACTCTAAAAAACTCTAAATTATGAAGCACCAATCAGCCAAGGTCTAATGTTTTATATATAAAAATAAACACACCCATCTAATTAGTGTGTAAATTTTATGTAATATTAAATAAATGGTAGAATTTTATGTATAACAAAGAATTGTTTCAAAATTATTTTAAGATTTATTAGAAGTAAATGCATGACTTGCATACCAACATTGTATATCAGGATATCCACATGGAAACTTACTACAAAAAATGGGTTATGTCTGAAAAAAGATTAATACACCATAAAGCATAATTTGCTATGTAAAAATGTGAAGCCATCTAATAAGTAACCTGTATACTTAACCATTTTGAGCCATTCATATGTATAGTATTCAGTAGGAACCTCTAACTATCAGCACTACCAAATACCTTCTTGCCACATAATACTTCTCCATAGACCTTCTATTACTAGCAAATTGGAGTTTTTTACTTGACCCCTTAAGGGTTTGAGTGTTTCTGAATTTTGTTGATGCCCCTGTAGTACAATGTGTAACTTAAGTGTTGTTTCAGACTATATTTTAATTCCTTGTTTATATTAGAAAAAGATTATACCCCTTTCATTATCTATATCATAATTATATTTTCCTTTCTTATGATACACAATTTCTAAAGACAGATTTAAATTATTTCATATTTTTCAATAAACATGAAAAAACAAAACATTTAAATTGTACTTCTCAAATTTTGAGCCTTTCTGGCGTTTATATTCTTCTTCAGAGTCACAATCTAAGAATTTAGAGGTATGTGCCCACATATGTGTTATAGTAAAAGAAAGGAGAAATATTATTAAAATGATAATGTAGTATCAAGTTATCCTTTAAGCAACAAAGACAGAAAAATTTCAATAAAAACAATGATGTTTTGATGTAATTTACTTCAAGGTGACCCTGATATTTCAGGTTACAGATTTATGGAGTTGGTATTTCTATCTTGTTCACTATACACATTTTTTTCCAGTTCTTGATTGCAAAAGCAGATGGATAATGCTGACTTTATTTTAGGTGAAATAAGACATTATGAACATAGCTCCAAAATATATTTTACTTGTTTAGAAATGTACTCTCTTGAAATGTTGCCAGAAGGCAAAATTCTTTTGCTGATCTTTCAAGCTACTTATTCTTCTAAGCATATGCAGTGATGTAAGTGTCCCTGCCAGATGTGACTAATTATCACAACAGCACTTCCTTAATCTAGAATCCGAAAATGCCTACAGCTAAACAATTCTTATGTTTGATATCCCAACCCTGATTAGCATAGGAAGTTGTTCACACAGAAAATAACAACTCTGAAAAAAAAAATGGCCTTCAAAAGCTAAGGTAGAATGTTACTAGTTACGGAAATACAACATCACAAGTTCTATGTATCTATAATTTACCACTGGTTGAAATTCAAATTGTGGCTGAGATCCAGTGATTTGAATAGCCCCGCGTTAGTCAGCGTTCTGTTACTATAACAAACATCTGAGAAAAATCAACCCTTAAAGAGGAAACGGCTTGTTATGGATCACTGTTTTGTAGGCTCCAGCCCATGGTCCTCTATAATGAGACTTCAAATCATGAATAGAATATGAGGCAGAACAAGGCAACAATATAGAAGAAAACAAGAATCCTGCTTGAAGACATGTCTCTAATGACAATGACCCAAAGACCACCACCACCACACTTTACCACCTAAAGCTTCTGCCACCTCCCAGTAACTAACCCTATGCCACTGGAGTTTGTGAGAGACATTTAAGATAAAAGCTATGGCAAGCACAAACTATGTGAGGGTGGACGTGTAATATAGGGCAATCATTTTAGAAACATTCTGGTGGTTTCTTGAATAGGTAAGTGTAAATCTGTCATATAATCCAGTGATTTCCCATACTGCTATCTACCCAAGAAAAATAAAAATGGTATTTTCAAACATAGGCTTATAGAAGATGACTTACAGCAGATAAGTTGACACACAAAATATTATGAACAATTCAAATGTTCATTAACTTATGAATACCCAAAATAATGTGGGTTATCTAATTATTAGGTATTCAATCTATTAAAGGAATAGAAAGATTAGACTATAAGAAATACCACAAAATAGACCTCAAGCTTTTGACAAAAGTACAGTACTGTATTATATACATCATTAGAATGAAATATCCAGATTACATAAAGCCACAGACACATAAAGCAGAGGGCTATTTATTTGGGCCCACCAGCAATAGATAGAAATGGCCAACAGTGGTGACAATGTCCTTTGTAAGTCATGAAAATGTTAGAAACTTGGTTTGTGGAAATGAATGTATGACTCTTTAACTCTACCATATTCTCTGAACCTACACTTCAGGTGAAGGATAATTTTAGCATATAAATTAAACTAAGGGTATGAAGATATTATTTGAAGATATTTTTGTTAGAAACATTTATTCAAATTGATTCATATTTAGTTACAACATAAACTAACTTTTTTCTGTAAAAATGAAGTAACTAATACTAACCCTAAAGGAAGAAGAAGCCAGAAGTACTAATCAACAATACTATATTGTCAGGTTAAAAAAAATACAATAAATATTTTATTTAAATATACTCTATGTCTCTTAGATTTTTGTCATCAAGGTGGTACATTCTTAGTGGGATCTGTAAGTATAGTAAGACAGGAGGAAGCCTGAGCTGGTGCATGTCAGTTCACATACTCATTGTAAGAATAAATAGCTTCAGAGCATCATCAGAACATTTAAAAATAGCAGCTGTAGAAAAATGAAACTGGTTTTCTCTCTCCAGGCTAACAAAGTTATGCATTCCTAGTATTTGATTCTTAACTATTAGAATCTATTGTAACAAATATAATGGATAAATCTACAAGAAACTACACAAGGTCTTCTAGTGCTCAGATACTACTTGCTGAAAGCCTGGGATGGTTATAAAAAGGCATGTCTCTAGTTAAGATGCATTTTCATAGAGTTTTGTTTCTGTTGAGGCAGGGTCTCTTTATGTATCCCTGGTTGCTCTTAAAGTCACAGTGACCCATGACATCTGCCTCTTGAGTGTTGAAACTTAAATGCATGCAACACCATGACTTTTACCAGAATTTTCATATCGATAAACAAATTTTATTAGTGAACTGGCTTTTGTTTGTTTGGCTTTTTTTTTATCTTATTAGCCATATCTTCACACATCCATCTACATATATACTGAAAACTGACTCTCTGGGGGCTGGAGAGATGGCTGAACAGTTAACAGTCTTTTTACTCCTACAGCGGATCTGAGTTCGGTTCCCAGCATCCACATGGTGACTGCCAACTGGCTGTAGCTCCAGTTCAGTAGGATCTAATGTCCCTGTTGCCATTCTCAGGCAACACAGAGCAGAGACAAACATGCAGAAAAACAATCCATATATACAATAATAATAATAATAAATTAATAATAATGAAATCAAAAAGTAAATCATTACGCTAGTTTTAGCGACCCCAAAAAGTATCTTCAAAGCTCGATTTCCTCCACTATGTGCTGAAAATGTGTTGGAGCAAAAATAATATGAGTGCTTCACTGGGGAGGGTCTCCTAAACGCTTCCCCCCATGCTCCCAGGCACCATCAGAAGTTACTGTTGTTGCCCATCGCAAATGGAACTCTGGGACACCATCCCCTGACTGGGCACCTTGTCTCTCCAGGAACCTGCAGGTGGCGCCAGTTGTGATTCCTTAATAACACTATGCTAGGACTCACAGTTACTTTATCTATTTGTCTCTTAATTTTTTTTAACCCCTCCTAGATCCAGCACCTCTTCCTTGCCCAACCAATTTTGTGTCATCCTTTAAAAACAATTTTTTTTTATTGGTTTTACATCCATTAAGACGAATGTGTGCTGCCCATATATTCTTGAATAGGTGGCCTTCAGCTGGAATTGTAATCAGCTTACTCTGCATTATAGCATTAAAGAAGACTAATTCTGTCTCTCCCAGAAGCTATCAGTTCACCCCTAACTTAGGGGTGAAACTTGGCACTTCTGCTTTCCACTTTGGGATTTGGTCTAAACTGACCTTGCATGGATCTTGTACACTCAGTGCAGAGACACAATAACTGTGAGTCTATAAGGGCAGCTTCTCTGCTGTGTCTAGCAGACACTATTTCCCTGAAGTCTTTCACTGCCTCTTGTTCCAACTCTTACCTTCCCATTTTCCTCAAGGAGCCTGAACCTTGGCCACAGGGCGTATAATATATATGTTCCTTTTGTAGCAGAGTATTTGATAATCTCTTATTCTTTGTGACTTGTCCAGTTGTGGGTCTGCATGTTCAACACCATTTGTTGCCAAGAAATGCTTCTTTTATGCTCGTTGAGAGATGAATTAATCTATGTGTATGTAAGGAGTAAGGTTTTTCCTGTCAGCCTGATCCCAGCGCCACGCCAGCCCCAGTTAACAGACACAGACTCTGTATTTGATATTATGCTGTTAGCCAGATACTAGTTTCTTGTTGGCTAGCTCTGTCTTAAGTATTAACCCATTTCTATTAATCTAAGTATTTCCATGTGGTCTTACCAGAGAGAGGGGCCAGCGTTCTGCTCTCTCCAGTCTCTACATGCTGACTCTCTCCTCCTTGTCTCCTAGTCCCGCCTATCTTGCTTTCCTATTGGCCAACAGTGCTTTATTCATTAACCAGTAAGAGAAACATATTTACAGAATGACATCTCCCATCACCCAGGCACCAGACCCATATCTTTCCTTGGGGATTTTTTTTCCCCTCTCCATATGTTCTGTTTCCCTCCAGAAAGTTTCCTGCTGACTTTTGCCTTTTTACTTGGTCTGGAATCAGATGAATGCTCCATAGTTGCAGCTGGATACCAGGCCATGAAAAACAAAACCATTCTAAATAGAAGTGACAGGGAAGTTTTGTTAGTAAATGGCCATTTACATTTCATTATTCCTTTAATTGTGTCAAAGAAAACACAATTTTTATACTATAAGGTTGATTGTTTTAACTGATTTTTGTGTGGAATTTATGTCCACTATGAGTTTATTTTTGTAGCTTGGTGTGATGGTTTACATGCATCTTCCCATGGGTTCCTTCATTTGAATACTTAGTCTCAGTTAGTGGTACTATCTGGGAACATTAGGAGGTAGAGCCTTGCTGGAGAAAAAGCATATCACTACAGTTGGGTTTTGAGCATCTAAAGCCTCACACCAATTTCAGATTGTTCTCTCTTTTTCTTGCTTGAGGTTGAAGATATGAGCACTTTCTTAGCTTGCTGCTCTGGCTGCCATGCCTAACACATGATGACATGATTTCTTGTCATGATGTTCGCTAATCTCTATGTAACGTAAGTCAAAATCAGCTATTTATTCCATAAATCACTTTGGTCATGAGGTTTTTATCGCAGCAATGGAAAAGTGACTGAAGACAGCTGGCAAAATAATTTCACAATATCGACAGTTCACAAGCTAGATCTGAGTATTGACATATTCTGCTTTCTATCTTAAAGATGGAAGCCTTTCGCTTTCAGGATGTAAAGATTGCACCAGCATGATGTTGCAAGTGTTTCTTTAAGGAAAGAATCTTTAAAAGGAAAACAGTTGCCATGCAAACCACAAGAATACCCCTCAGTGAAAAATCAAGTAAAAAGGAAAATTAGCATACACACAATGTTCAGTTTCATTTAAGAGCTTTTTCTGATGGAAATAAAAAGAAAAGATAGACAAACAGAAAGATGTAGCATGGTTGCCTTAGTTACGACCATTATCTCACTTGGTTACCTGTCCTGCCTGTCAGCTGCCTCTTTTAGTAATTTGAGAGCAGTGATGAGGATACAATGAAAACCAGGAGTTCATAGTATTGTGTCCTATGGGAAGTGACTTACTTTGTTTTTCTATGTCTAAGAGATCAATTCCATTAAAGACCCAGGAAACAATTGTATACTATTTTCTAACAAATTTTTAATTCAAAATCAAGTTTTCAATTTTAATTAATCACTAAAGAGCATCACTAAAGCACCTGTGTTCACAATGAACAATGCTTGTTTCTATTCTGTCATGCATTTACATAGGTTCTAAGCATAATACACACACACACACACACACACACACACACACACACACACAATGTGACATTGGTTACCATTAAAGAAACTGGTTTTGGAAACTGTATGTATTATATTTACAAACATGGGTGTCTGCACTAACTAAGGAAGTCAGTCGCCTATAATTTGAAGAAGATACTCATATAATTGGAAATGTAATATCAGAGACACTGGAGAAATATTCATATTTTCCTACATGCTTGAAATGAGAAGCGTGTCCGGATAAAAAGGAGGGGATGGTGAGAGAGTACCCAGGGACATCTTAGTTATGTTGTTTCACTGTTATGGTACCTTGTTCAACAGCTTCTACAATTGCATTAGCAGGCATCCATGTCATCCTTTAAACTGTAATCTCTTGTCCATGCTTTTTTCACAATGATGATATAAACTTTCCCTAACAAATATATATTT
This sequence comes from Phodopus roborovskii, assembly GCF_943737965.1. NCBI lineage: Eukaryota > Metazoa > Chordata > Mammalia > Rodentia > Cricetidae > Phodopus > Phodopus roborovskii. The sequence continues at coordinate 12,934,647 of NW_026125489.1, forward strand.
ATATTTACTTAAAATATAACACATATTATAATGAAACTTATGCTTTATTATATACACAAGCAATTGCTATATAGTCTTTATTATTGAATGCACTATTTCATTAAAAAAAAAACTAAATAGCAGAGCTAGGTGCTACTATTAATACTCATAACATTTTAGAGTCAGAAATGCTTAGATTAAAACTTTTGAGATTTTATTTTATATACAAAGCATGCTACTTTATTAATTTAACTTTTTGTTAAAGATTATAGTTAAGGTCATTACACTTATCAATTAATCCTCTTAGCTTATCAGTTTAGCTAACTAAACTAGCTAGCAGCCACTGTCACTGACAGTTACTGGAGACTAAAAATTAAAATTTAAAGAAACTATTTGAAGTTTGTTGAAAAGGCAATATGTTCATGGTTTCTCTTTTAACTGTTTTGGTTGTTGTTGTTGTTTTCAAGACAGGCTTTCTCGGTGTAACTTTGGAACCTGTCCTGGAACTCATTCTGTAGACCAGACTGGATTTGAACTCACAGAGATCCACCTGCCTCTGCCTCCTGAGTGTTGGGATTAAAGGGTTGTACCACCACTGTCTGATTGGTTTTTCTTTTAAAAAGTAGGTATTTTCTATCTTGATTTACTTCTTGTATGGATGATGAATGGTTGTGTTGATAAATAAGCAATTCTGCTCTTTTTTAATTGTAAATGATATGATCACTTCTAATTCTGAAAGTGTTTTTTCACAACAGTGTTTATCTGACTGCCTTAATGTGATTTTAAACTTAAATCAGAAGAAATAAGTAAGGCTGTAAACTAAATACTGTTCCTCAGATCAAATTTGTGTTTGATTTACATTGTCAATTTTCCTTTAAATATTTGGTAACTATCTAGGGCTCATGAGTAATTGCCAATTTTCTTTCTTTTTTCTTTGTTTTTATTTTATATTAAATAATTATATCACATTCACTCCCCAGTCTTCCCAGATCCAACTCCTACCCTATGTCTAACCCCTAAGGGGAAAACACACACACACACACACACACACAAGTCCAATTCTAGCTTGGTGAGTGTGTACAACAGCAGAGGGAGCTCATGGTATGTTCTTTTGATTTGGGCTAGGTTCCATATTATTAATGTGACTGCCCAATGGCAGGGCCATAAAGCTAAAGGGTGTACTTTATCAAGGACATTTTCACAAGTGCATACAGGCAGGTAAGATGCATGGGCTGTGCTTTAAAGCCTTATGGCAAATGACATTTTTGAAACCTTCACAGCACATGCATTCATTGTGTGGTTTTGAATACTAAATGTGAACCTCTTTTAAGTGGTAATTCCACAGCCATGGATTTCTGTATATTCCTCAAGTCTATTTTCTGGAGTTCTGATTAGTATCCGCCTAGTATTTTCCCACAGGCACCTGAAAGACACCTGTCACCGTGTCAAAACAACCTTCCTGCTGTGTAAGCCCTCCGACCCCCAAACCATTTCTCATCTCAGTCGAGGAGATTAGCCTTGCGTTTGATTAGGGAAGACATCCTGGGGTCATCATGACTTCTCACTGTACCCTAAGTCTTAGATGTAATTGTTCAGGTCAATTTATAATTATTCCAAAACACTTCAGGATGCATTTCTCAATACCCCTGCTACAATAGCTTCAATATGCTCTATAACAATTTACTTGCTTTTAAAACATGAGTGTCAAAGGGAAAAGGTCCTCTTTAAATACCCAATGTAGCTCAAGCTCATAAGAAAAATTCTCCCATAGTGTAGACCCTAATGAACTTTGGACAGACAGACAGAAACACACACACACACACACACACACACACTCACTCACACACACACACACACACACACACACTTAGGAGACATTAGCCATGGTTATTTTATATACTGCCACACATTTTCAGTACTTTATTAGTCATTTTAATCTAGTACCCTGAGGTTTTAGCTTCAAAGCTCATCTTGATGGGAATCTCAGTTGCAAGTGTATGTGTATATGTGTCTAATATAGCATGAATTACTTTGGGCAGAGGGATGCCAAAGCTTTGTAACAACTGTCTATGGGGAAGTGCAGTCTTATTTTCTCACTTGAAAAATTTTTATTATAAAACTAATTGCTTCGCATAACCTTTCCCCCAATTTTCTTAAATAACAAAGTGAAGGTATTATGTAAAATCAGATGGATCTGAGGGTACACAGCAGTGAAACCATTGTTTCTGACTCACAGATGTCTGTTTGCTGGTGGGATGGAAAAGTCATAACTCTTAACAGTCTGAATGAATTAATGAATTATGTTGCACAAGATCAAGGAAATCTATTATCATTTTATAGACCACAATAAATGTGACCACATCTGATCAGTGCTCAAAATAACTCTTAGATCAGAGACTTTTTTACTTCTCAGCTCCCTCTCTCTGGCCATACCCTCCTCTAGCTCTCTTTCCTACATGGTTGATAAGAAAGTATTTGCTGCTGTGCCCTCCCACCCCCCTCAATGCTCAAGGTAAGCTTGAGGCCCCAACCAGTGTCAGACTCTGTGACCTCCAGCAGGTAGGCTTAGGCCAGGAGGGATGACAAAATGTGAGTATTTCTAACCCCTCTGAAATCCCGTAAGTGTAAGAAAATTTCCCTGCTGCATCAAAGCTGGGTAAGGCAATCTAGCACAGGTTAAAATAGGAATAGGGAGCCCATTCCCTGTGGTGGGATGCTTTGGTGCAGGAGAAGGGAGCTTGGTCCTGCCTCAACTTAATGTGCTAGGCTTTGTTGACTTCCCATTGGAGGCCTTACCCTTTGGGAGGAGTGGATGGAGGAGGGTGAGCTGGAGGGAGGAAGAAGGGGTAAGGTGGAGGTGGGAGGGGGAACTATGGTTGTAATGTAAAATGAATAAAAATAAATAAGTAAATAGGAAGAAGGAAGGAAGAAGGAAGCCACTTGAGCATGAAGCAGAAGGCAAGCCTTTAAGAAGTGTCCATCCATTTCTTCTATTCCCAGTCCCTGCTCTGAGTTCCTGTCTTGACTTGGAGTGATATCTTGCTCTGTCAGTGAACTTGGAGTGGTGGCCACACCCTTTGGGCATGGTTTCATCGAATGGCTGAGATTGCATCTTCTGGAGCAGGAAGATCGTGGTGGTTATTTACTCCTATCTGTGTAAGTGCTCCCCCAATAAATACCTATTTATTATTTATCTTGAGTCTGGTATAACCCTTGTCTTCACTAACTTCCCTATGTGAGGACATGGACATGTAAGACAAATAAACCCTTTACCCTCCAGCCTGCTTTCAGTCAGTGTTCATCAAAGCAAAAGAAAGGCTAGCTAGAACAGGCTGCCTCTCCTAATGAAGGTCACCTGCTGGTAATGCTGAGTCAGTGTGTGTTTACAAAGCTTCCTTTCCTTTTATTCTAACAATAACTGTCTAAAAATTAAACGAGTGAAGTCTTTTGACTGTCTTCTAATCTGAGAATGCCCTGAATAACCCAAGAAGGACATGTAAAAACAAACAAACAAACAAACAACAACAACAACAACAAAAAACCACAAAAAGAAAACCCACAGATCCTCAGACCCTTGGCAGAAAGGCAAAGAGAATATCCACTCTAGCTCTCTGGCCTTGGGCATTTATAGCCTGAAAATTGCTCGGCTATGGATAGTGATCTTACTGAGATGCGATAAACCTGCCTCTTTGGTCCAGTAAATCCTCCTTCTTTGTTTATCTGTCTACAATAAACCCACCTCCTTGTTCAGCTGTATATAATAAACAGGATAATTCTCCAGGCTGCTGGGTTTTCTCCAGTCCAGAGACCATGTTTCTGTGCCTGTGTCTGCTTTTTCTTCATCTTTTCTCTGACCACTTGGGTCTACCCCTGGAGCTGTGCTGGATCTGACATTAACCACAGTTTACAACATGCATCTTCTAGAACATACCAATCATTTTTAAACTCAAGAATCTTTAATAATCTGTTGGTTGTTTTTGGTTGTTTTGTTTTGTTTTAAGACTGGGTTTCTCTGTGCAGCCCCAAGGACTACTCACTCTGTAGACCTTGATAGCTTTGAACTCACAAAGATCCACATGCCTCTACCTCCCAGGTGCTGGGAATAAAAGCCTGTATCACCACTGCGAGGCTCCTTTGGTCTTTATTTAAAACATTTCCTGAGGTAGATGTTCATCAGCCCCTCCATGGATATATACTTGTGATGGTCTCCAGCTCTGTAGCCTCTGTGGCTGAAGCTTATGGTCCTGTTTGAAGCCTTCTTCACTAGTCTTTGTACCACCCCAGAGCAGATACCACAGAACCTTCCATCATACCTTCAAAGCCACAAATTATACAATTCCAAGGGAGTACCACACAGGAGAATGGTGATGTGGTGGATACTGCCTGCTGTGTGCAAGCCTGCATGGGAAGCCTACATCCCAAAGAAAGGTTTCTTGCTCTACTGTCATTAAAATTGTAGACAGTATACTGGTGATCTGAAACAAAGCAAATGAACCCAAATATGTACACTTTCTCCACTCCCAGGTAGAATCATAGCTTTCTTTTCCCTCTTCTCAGTTACAGAGCATCCACAACTCTGCTGGATATTCTGTAGGTTTATTGCTTTATGAAATAATTAGTGACCTAGAAGGAAAGCATATGTCAGTCGCCTCCACATTACTCCTATTGTTAACAGTGCTGGATTGTGTTTTTAAACTTGGAAAAATACTTCTCTGGTTCTCCTGCATTTCGCAGTAGCTTCCATCCTCCTTAATCTGCTCTTGATACATCTCCCACTGCCACCACTGATGATACAGACATCCTAGTCTGGCTAAGAATTTGGAGTAGAAGAATAATGTCTTTTTAGAAACTAGATGTTCATATTGTGCTTGACAGGGACATTCAGAAGTTTACTTTGTCAAAAGCAAGGTACCTTTTCAGAAAACCCATACATAACATTAAATTTAAAACAACGTAGTACAGAACTAATAAATCTTTGACAGTCTTTTTAGATATACATGAGGGATGCTTTAAATTCATTTCTGGAAGCAGAGGACAGTTAGTATGCTCAGGACACAGCTTTCAAAGGGCCAGTTGTCATTAGACCCAAGGGAACCATATAAACTGAGTCGCTCGTTCACTGATAGGGGTTAATTAGTAAAATCTGCAATGCTACTTAGTAATTTTCACATGCGTCATACAGTGCAAGTGCACACGATCCAAAGCAATTACACAGCAGTGGAAAACTGGCAAAGAAGGAAAGCACAAATTCGGTAATGCCTACCTCCTTCACCTAAAAATAACATCGTTTCGCCTCAAAACCCAGTCTCCTGGCTATTAAATTACTCTCTACCTGGAAACAAAGGATTAGGAGAGCAAAAGAACAAACAGGGCTAGGACGGTGGCTCAGTGGGTTAAGTGCTGTCTGCACAAGTCGTGTGTTGATCTCCTCATCTCTCTCACAGCAAGATGGAGAGTGCCTGGAAGCTCACAGGGCAGCTGGTCTGGTTGTGAAGCAGCAAACCATGAAAAGAACCAGTCTCAAAGTGGAACACCCTGCATAAACACACACACACACACACACACACACACACACACACACACACTGCTACATACATACACCATACAGCCTTACAGAAGAGAAAGAAAACCCCAAAGTACAATAAGAACCAGGGACTTAGGAGATGGCTTGGTAGGTACAAGTACTTGCCACCATGTCCCCTGAGCTATGTTTGACTCTTGAAACTTAGATGTTAGAATGAGAGACCCTGCACCCTCATGTTGTACTCTGACCCATTTGTATACCATTGTGTGTGAGTACCTACACCACACACACACACACACACACACACACACACACACACACACACACACTAAACAGTACTAGTGATGAAATATTATCTGCAACTACTTTTGAACTAGATGCTTCCAGGATATTTTAAATCTAGATATTGCACTATAAGAAAAAATAGAAAATGTAGACAAAGGAGATGCTAGAATTTGCTTCTGAATTGTCCTCCAAAGGCTTGAATGTGAAAGGCATGGCCGGGTCATGCAGACATGGAGAGTGGCAAGACCTTTAGAAGGTGACAAGTAGTTGAGTAAGTTAGAACATGGGAGTCTATTCTTGAAGTGACAGTGACACCAAGACCACAGTCCCTGTTACTCTCTCTTCCTCACCCCTCCTTATTTGCAAGCACCACAAGGAGTATAGGGATATCTTCACTACATGCTTCCCACGTGATTGCACTGCCACACATAGAAAGCAATAAGGCCAAGTGACCATGGAATGGTATCTGTAAACCCTGAGTCAAGATAAAGTGCCCTCACTAGAACTTGATCATCTCAGTTTGTCACAGTGACAGGATGATGGTTACCGTGGGAGGAAAGTGAAGGAGATGTCCCATCTTTTTTTCTTTTTAATCAATCAATACTCTTCAATAATTTTTACAAATTACTGTAAACGTTTTTAAAAACTTGTTTTTACAAGTCATCTCTGATTATTAGATTTCTGAACCATTATTTCTGAACCATTATTAGATGTCTGAACCATGATAAACCAAAAGGAAATGTAGCTTAGTAATTGTTCATGTTTTTATTGCATTTTTCCCTCCTTTTCCAAACACCTATTCCTGGTGAAAATATTCCCTGAGGGCGCATCATTTCAACCACAGAATCTGCATTATACTTTATGGAAAGAGATTACTTAAGGGTGTACCTTTCTAAGATGACATGTTTTCTATGAAATATGCATAAGTTTGCATACCAATTGTGTAGTCATAAATTTCAACTTGCATGGAGGCAATAAATTTAAACTAGAAGAGAATTCCATACTTTGCATGAAATTTGTAAGTTTGTAATACCTTAGATCAAGATTACAGTGTGGGTAACTCAAATTCATTTCTATTTCTATGGGAAAAGTTTGTCTTTTAATTCCACAACAGTTAGAATTTCTATTATTTGTCCTGAGTACACTTCAGTATGATTTCTTACCATTGTCATGTTAAATGCTTCATGTTTCCACTGTTTATTTACTTTCATCATTGAATCACCAGTACTCACAATTGTTTTCTTCCCCTCACTTACAATTTTTGCCTTAACTTTTTGCTTGAAACAAGCATTAGTTCTATCCAATAATGAAAATTTTAAGGAATTCCTAAAATTTCTAGCCATGATCTCAAAAGCTCTCATCTCTGAGGTGACTCACAGAGGAGATTCTTTTATTAAAAGTTCTTTTGCATTTCAATCCTGTAGGAGTGAATAATTTTTTATAAGTTCTTAGGAAGAAATAAATTTAAAATAATAAAATTAGCGTGTCTATATTATGAGTTCACTGTATGGTTTTGTGATCTCCCTTAAACTTATCTTTAATTCCAATTTATAATTGCATTAGTTAGTGTCATTTCTAGTATTAATTGTCAGATTGACACAACCTTGAGTCACCTGGGAAGAGGGTCTCAGTGAAGGACTGTCTGCATTGTGTTGACCTATGGACACGAGTGTGGTGGATTGTCTTAATTAAGTTAATTGCAGACTGGGGTTCATATAAGCCACAAAACAAATGATTTCATTTGAGGGCAAAAAATACTGAAGCAAAGATTAAATGAATATAGAATGTGAGTTGTGATGAAAGTTTGCTGGTTGGACAGGAGAGAAGAGATGATTCTCTCTCTTGGAGCAGGATCTTGTGATTTCAAAGTTATCTGAAAGTGAAGGGAAGGAATAAGTGATAGAACCACTTTTGTTCAGACTTCTGATATCACGTCTTTCTTACAGTTACAGAAAATGGGTGTCGAATTAGGATATTACAATGGGCATGACTCTATTCACCCCTATTCTCAGCCTCATTAAGCAGCAAGGAAATGCAAATCAAAACACTGCAACACAGTAACCGACATTTATTGCGATGACTGTTACTGCATAGTCCAAGTAACAAATATCTGTGAAGATGTAGTGTAAATAGTATCTCTGTACCCTATTAGTGTGAATGTAACGTTGTGAGGCTTAATTGTAATAGAGTTACATGTTCCTCAAAATACTTAAAAAATAGAGATAAAGAAAGAATCCAACACCCCTACTCTGGCTGTATATCCAAAGGAAATGAAACCACTATCCCAAAGATTTTGTTACATTCCTATCACTGTAGCATTATAAAAAAATAGTCACAATAGGGAAACAACACACATGTATTGTTAGGTATTGATAAATGAATACATAATAGGAAGAATATATATATGTGAATATTTTTCCTCTATATAAAACAAAGAAACAATGCTTATTGACACAACGTAGAAGAACATGGAAGATGCTATGTTAAGTGAAATAATCTAGACCAAAGAAACAAATGATATATCCTAGTGGGATCCAAATAATATGTGACATTTAAAAATACCAATCTAATAAAAAACAGATTAGAATGGTGGGAATTAAGGGTTAAGAGAGTTTCTGGTCAAATGATACATATATTTAACTACAAAACTAATCAATCCTAGAAAACAAATCATCAGTATTACAGTGACTATTGTTATCAACAAGACAACAGTTGTTACATTTTTTACTCAACATATATACAAAGCTATCATTGAAAGAGGTTATTTGTCTATAGTATCCACAGTGATCATCTGTTCACAGTATACATGTGTGTTAAATGGTCACTAAGTATATATAATTTTATGTAATTTTTTAGAAACATATAAATGAAATGTGAAAATATAAAAACATTCTGTCATAAGTGCACATATAATACACACACCTGGGTATGTACACACACACACACACACACACACACACACACACATACCTTTCTCAAGTCTATCTTAACAAACTTTTATCCACTCCACGTCAATTTATGAAGTATCAGGTTAAAGTATCTGCTCGTAAATACAGAATATTAGTAGGATGATGTTTAAGTAAATACCACAAACTGGGCAATCATACATTTTAGGGAAACCCTGAATATAAGAACTATAAGTTTGAAAAAAAATACAATACCTTTATCTGTGTTATTTTGCCTGTAAGTGTACATGGAGTTTGTACATTCCAGTTTGTAGGAATCAGTCTTTTTTTTTTTTTTTCTACCATGTAAGTCTAGGAACTGAACACAGGTTGTTAGCCATGTCAGTGAGCCTTCTTACCCATCTCACCAGTACTTTTTCATACTTTTTAACAAGTACATTGTCTTCTATTAGCCTAAATTTTGAAGTGGATAAACTCAGGGAGCCAGAGGCTATATATTTGGGTCACACTGACTGGGACTGGGATATTATAGAATGAATTTAATGCGCTTGTACTTTGATGTTGAGATATTCATCTAAGAGACAGTATGAAAATGTTATGAACTGTTTACTACCGTATTTGCGTAGGGGAACAGTATAAAGCTAGTTGTTTGTTAGTTACGTGGACCATTCCTGTGAAAACCAACTACTTATAAAAAGGAACCAATTCTGTTTTCAGAAGAGCTTGGCAAAGGCTCTTCTCCCGTCAGTGTGCTTCCCATTGTTTTGATCTTTATTTTTGTGTTGACCATGACCATGACAATGCTTATGACCATGTCTCATTACATACCTATGGTCAAATACATTGTTTAAGATAATTAAGTTTAAATTGATGTCCATGACCAAAGCATTGCCTCTTTAGGGTCCAGTGGCCTTACACAGACACAGAAGAGGACAGAAGGGACCACCTTTAACCATCCCTAGACCAGCCAAATATAATGCTTATCTCTTTTGGCTTTAAGAAATCAGTTTCACCATATACCACAGAGATCCATGATGATCTGGCCCTTATATCTATGTACAACAACACAGCCTTTTACTAAAGCTGATAGCAGATTTTCTAAATGAAATCCCGCACTAATGTCCTGGATGCCCATGGATGCCGGTTAGTAGAAAGAATCTGTTTAAAACAACAGGTATAGCTGTGTTAGCTGCGGTCTATCCAAGATGGCGGCGGGTACTTTTACCGCCAGAACTGAGAGCTGTGCTCACCACCTTGGTCTATGCTGCATCCAGCAGCAGCATGTTGCCGGCTTGGAGATGTGGTCACTGCCATTGCCAGCTCTCCTACACACCATTCAGTTATTAGCAGAGCTCTTTAAAAGCCTTGCAGTTTTTTGCCACTTATGCTGAATCAGGAAACCTCCCTTAAAGTAGCCACACAAATCTCTTCTTGAATCTAGCAAAACAGAGTCCAACCCAGAAAAATGCTGCTACCAAGAAGCCATGCTTTTGTCTTTTTTTTTTTTTTTTTTTTTTTTTTTTGGTTTCTAAAATCTTTTTTTAAGCTTCTGTTAAGTTTCAAATGGAAGTTCTTAATAGCCATGTTGTGGCACCATATGTTATGAGTGAGGTCCCCCCCCCACACCGCTGGTCTGGACCCACCATGGCGCCAGCACCCAATAACACACTGAGACATTGTATTTGATATAATTCTGTTGGCCAGGTACTAATTTCTTATTGGCTAGCTCTGTCTTAATTATTAACCCATTTCTATTAATCTAAGTATTTACACGTGGTCTCATCTTACCGGAGACTGGGCCCGGACCTCTGTTCTCTCCAGTCTCTACATGCTGACTCCTCCCTACTACTTCCTCTTTCCTCCTTGTCTCCTAGTCCCACCTATCTTCCTTTCCTCTTGGCCAACAAGAATCCAAGCAAAGAAATTAGAGAATGTTCTGATTTTGATCTTTTTGATGGTTTGTTTTAACTTACGCAGCCTGGGTGCCTTTAAAAATGCCTTGTGAGCCCCTTTCCATACTTCTCAAGCACAAATACTGTGAAACAAGTCGCCAAACCATGGAGCTCAGAACGGCCTAGAGAGACACTACACCTCTCAGTGGGACTTCATACATATCTATAAAGAAATAAAACTGCCATAATACTAAAAAGTGGACCAAGTCCTCATGAATGACAAATATGAAGTGATCAGAGTAATTATATGGATAATCACTAGATAATAACCAGATCAGATATGTGCAACTAGATTTCCAGACTCAGATTGCTTCACTATAGAATATTATCAGTGACTGACATATTTATCATCTTCAATAAAGTTTCATGACATAAATAATAATAATAATAATAATAATAATGGCTTGTTCTAAATGAAAATAAACTGTGACCTTAGTTTTTTATATTCCTAGGAAATCTTTGTATCATTTGTTCACTATACTCAGACTTCTCTGTAAATTACACTTTGTATTCAAAATTGATTTCAGAGGAAAATTCATATTGTAAAAATGCTTTATGTAGCTCAGTTTTGGGTGCACAATAAGGCTTTTACCATTAATTTGCTTCTGTAGTAAACCAGATATGATATGTAATAAGACATATAATATCTGACAAAATTCTTTCTACTGAGTTAAACAAAAACTTAGCTGGCAAAACAATTGAATGTCAAACTTTCTCCTTACACTCCCAATGCACTGAAGATCATGGATGCCTAGACGTTAGGTAAACTCATGAAAGTTGTTTAAGGCCATTGTATTTTTGTCATGAGAAAAATGAATATTTATATTTTCCAAAAAGTATTCTACATAGATATTTTCTCTTCCATTTGTTTTTTCACTAATTTTTCCTTTGATAGAGTAATATATACACAGAAATATTTAGTTTAAGTACACATAAGCTAAACAAAATAAGTTTTATAAATTTAGGCCTATTGTTTCTTTCATAAGAAAGAATATATAATTTTTTAAAAGACATAAATGTTGAATGGGGACACTTTTCAGAGAAGAGAACAGTGAGAAGAAAAGGGTATGGGAGAATATTTTATGGGACAGGAATATGGTCAAGCAAATTATAAACATGTATGAAATATTATAATGGGACCCATTGTTCTGCATAGCTAATAGATACTATGAATAATTAAATCTCAGAAATAGAAACACTGCACACCATTGAGGAAGAATGCTGGGGAGAAAGGTACTGGAGAGATATTGAAATGTAATGCAGGCCAACTCAGCTCTAACAGATAAGGCTGGCTTCCTAGAGAATTCATGAAATAAAAGTTTACGATGTAACGCATATTGTGGAGTCTGATTCTCAGCAGTCCTATGTCCTAGATTGTCTAAGAGAGGCCGGTCCATGTGCTTTGGGGTTCCATACGAGAAGGCAATCCTACTCTTCCTTTTAAGTCATTGATAATGACTACTATTTACCTGATTTATGAAGCTTTATGTAGATGTTCTCAGTGCTTGGGTGCTGAGGTTTGAATCTATTTGTTCCTTTCCCATAAGACAACATGAGCCTTTTTATTTGCAAATTTGCCTACAAGTCTACTCAGCTAGAACATTTTGCTAGAATTTTGCTAGCTAAATCTAAATTGATGGCAATGAACGCTCACACACAAGAAAGACTGTATGCACACTGTCACCTTTAGTAACATTTGCTTTTAAATTTTTAACAAATACCATAGCCAACTTTATGTACTCTTAGGTTGTTTGGTTTTACAAAACAGAGATATTTTAATGTCATTTCTTCTGTAACCACTATTTCTTTAGAAGCATGTCATCTTAGTTTTAGGTTGCACTGTATTTGTTATATTTGTTTAGTAACGTGTTGATTTTACTACAAAGGAAGTTGTAGATTGGGTATTCACGTGAGTTTTTTTGTTTCTTATCTGCTTTCTTTTTTTTTTTTTAACTTATCACTATATCCCCTAAAGAGTTACAGTAGACAAAACTTAACTATACACAACTGCTTTAGCCTTAGAGACGCCATTGCCTACTCCCTGATGTCCACTCTAGTCTAGAAACGCAACTCCTCCTCCTGACTCCCAGATAATCTGATGCACTGTATTGAAAATGCAAATGAAAACTATATCGGGATTTTTATCATGTTCATTATTTAATATGTTTTGAGTATGAAATTTATTTCAGGGATGTTTAAATTCATCAGTTATGTGTGATAGATGATTCAGGAATGAAACATATTTGTTATGCTAGAGCCAAACATACCATAGATATGAATGTATGTGGATTTTAATGAGGACCTAGACTTTGTACAAACCAATTAATGTGAATAACTGCAATAAAAGTCAATATATGAATATTAAACCTGAAGAATAGAAAGATGATGTAAAAGTTAATTTAAATAAATACATTCCCATGCAGAAATTATATACTTTGTCAGAATTATAGAAATGAGATTAATCTTTGCCTCAGCTATGAGCAGTTAGTTCCTAAACCTGGTAACCTTTGCTCTTCCTAGGACAATTCTAGAAAGAACTAACACATGTGAAACAGATTTGAAGTTGTTGCTTTATGTTGTTTTTATTTTTAATCACTGGAACATAATATCTATCCCACATATTTATGGCCATTGTTATGTTACTTTTGCTGAGCTAGAAAATTTTGCAAAATCTCAATGATTATAGTTGAACAAAATATAATACTAGATACTTCAATAGTTCAAAATCTGTAATTTTTCCATAAAGTCAATCCAGAATACAAATACTATTTCCTTTCAAGCAATACAGAAATTCCATAAAAATCAGAGATGAATTATACCAGTAAAAATCACCTAAAATATTTTCATATTTCTTCCATGAAAATTTCCTACAGGAAATTGTCATAGCTTGCTAGTGTCTGCCATTTTGTCCCAATGAAGTAATCTATAAAAGTTTATTTAAATTTGTGTTATTGTGATGTTATTAAAATATTCTGCACCACAATTTAAGTAGATTAAATGCTAGATGTAACTAACACATAGTAATCACTGAGTTACAAATATTCAGATAACAAAACTATATCCAAACATTCTAAACAGTAAGTACTCCATGAATGGTTCTCCACTGTTAAATTGTTTACATTAGCAAAAAAAATTTATTATATGTATATATACTACATGAAAATGTTTTATATAATTAAATGTTTGCAATAAAGTGTGAACTCTATTTGTTTCTCTCATGACTTCAAACAAATGTCAAGGTCTAAGAATATTTTCCTATCTATAAATTTAGTTTAGATTAAGTCATTTAGACACCTAACAGTTGAAAAGGAGAAGTCAGTAAAGAAGCAAAAATAAAAGGTAAACACTGAAAAGTGGGCATCTGGAAGAAGAAAAAATATTATGTTTTTATTATTAGATTCCTTTAAAAAAAATTCCAGGTTTGTGTGTTGTCTTCCCAAAGCCCACACACTCTGAGTGTTAAGAGGAGGCGCTGTTACTGCTGACTTAATAATAACAAGGGTGTAAATTTCTGTAGGTGGGAGACAACTTATTCTAAGGAGGTATTTATTTTAGTCGTAAATAATATTTATTGAATTTAGAAATTTAGGCAAAAATAAAGTTATTCACACAACAGGAAGCAGAATATGTGCATTACACAATGGCAGGTTATTCTTTTTTTTTTTTTTTTTTTTTTTTTTTCCTCATTACAAATGACTGAGATTCAAGGGCTAACCTAATTTTGCAGACTGTGAACTAATCAGCCTGTTTGCCTCTGCAGAGGACTGAACTTCAATATATCATGTGGTTATTTGCTTACCTAGTATGATTAGTTATTTCTAATACATATTTAATTTGTATACATCTTAGTAGCAATGCTCAGGAGTATTTCATTGAAAGTTTTAAGTCATCTATAATTTTATAGAGAATAATATAATTATTTGACAGAAGGCTTAGAATTACTTCTCAATACCTTTGTTTCTCTCATTTTAATTCTGTACCATTTAAGCTTCTGTGGGCTCCCATTAGCTTCTTTCTCTTAAGAAATAATCTTGTGCTCTGAAGAGAATTCTCATTGATTTCATAGCAATTGAAGAGATTTATACCAGTAGCCAGTGGCCCATTTCTGTCTGAGGGAATCTTTCAGAAGTAAAATGTTGTGTTCATGACCCCACCTGCAAGTGTATCTTTGAAATAATGATTGCCAGTGAAGAAGGAGAGGGAATACAGATCAACACTGGGGGTTGATTAGTAGGTGACTTCAAATGGAAAGGAAATTGGTTCTATAACCTGATAAATACATGGATCTTTTCTTGCTCATTCAAATCTGAACAGGAGCACATGCTACAAGGTCTATAATAAAAGTACAACATACATTAATGCAATTAATGAGGAAAATGTATTCTACAAGTAGGATTTGTTTTTCATAGTATCTCTGAGTGTTAATGGGCTTTTCTTGAAATGTGAAGGCTCGAGAGTCCTCATTTTCTTTCATTCATTCATAGCTATCTTCCTAATGTGCTATCATAATAATGTTGAATGGAGTGTACTATACATAAAGAGTATAGCTCTTTTAATTCTTACAGGTTTGGTGATTTGCATTGCTTTAGACCAAAGAGCTAAAGCACAGAGAATATGACTGACCTACTTGAGTCTCCTGGCTGGCCAGCAATGAGTCACTATCAGAAGGCAGAAAGTGGCAGCTTCATGGCTGTGTGACTAATGCTGTCACATGAGGCCCTAAACTTAAACACCTCACCCTACTCTTAGGCATGCTTCATAATGATACACACCAACTTTATTTTTATACAAAGAATTAAAAAAAAATCCGTAGATGTCATTTTGGCTCTGTCTCCACTCTGCCCATTGGCTCAAATCATAGCCTTTGGAAAGCAAACCTCAAACTTTTCAGAGTGAATATGGATAACAGACAAAGTTAAGACAATGAGAGAATAATCTTCTTTTTCCAGTACTGGAAGTTGAACCTAGGATATCATGCACGTGACGAAAATAGTCCATGAGTGAGTTATAACCACAGCCCTACCTTTAATTTTCCTTACCTTTTGTAGTATTATAAAATGAGCATTTTTTGACTCTTCAATTTGAAGTTCAAAATCATTTTTTTTACAAATAGGTTTAAAAAATAGTCAGAAATTAAGTTAGGCTATGATCCCACAAAGTGATATTTTTCATTCATCTGAAGACAACAACAAAATATTGACAGCAAAAGGTGGGCAGTAGTTTAAAGTACTTAGGCTAAGGAGTGTAAGTCAATGTGTATTTCTAGAAAGACAAAGTACATGATTGATGCAATCAGGCAGGATTATACATCCCAGGGGGTTAATAGGAAAGATATTCAACATAAGGAAGGAACGTGTGTAGGAACGACTCAGATCAGATTTGACATTGTGATTACTTTGTGTGATGGGTAAACTTGTCAGCTTGATGGGACTTAGGGCCACCAAGAAAGTGTGTATGTTGTTACTGTAAGGGACTGTTAATTATGATGGGAAAATTTCACCCTAAATGTGGATGGTACAGGGTTCTGGACGGCACGAAAGGAAAAGACCAGATGAGCACTGGCTTCCATCTCCCATTTTTTTTTTTCTTGATTATAAAGTGGAACTTGAGCAGCTGACTCATACTAGTGTTGCCCAGCATTTCTCCACCATGATAGATGGTGGCCTGGAGCTGTGAGCCCAAACGAGCTACATTACATCGCCAGGCATCTTGTCACAACAAAAAGATAAATAACAAATGCTCATCATCTTATCCTACGTAATGCAAATAAATAAAGTGGGAAAGATCATACATTTAAAGCTCTCATTAGCTAAAGAGTGTGAGTGAAGGAAACACAGGCTCACCTAGAAAATTTAACTCTCTTGGCTGTCAATCAGATGCCAAAGTGTTGAGCAGATGCAGGCACATCAATGACCTTGAATAGGATTTTGCTTCTAAGTCCGTCTGACACTGAACATGGCAAAGCAAGATTTCTTAAAATTAAACAAATGCAAGTTTTATAGCCTGTACCCAGTGACAGAAAAATAAAAACATCACAGATAGCCTGATAATTTTGGAGAAGAGGGAGCAAAGTCAGTCAAAAGCTTAACTTCTTACTTTGTAGGTTACTTTCTGCTGTGTAAGAGGCTGTAATTTATATTCTTCGCTGTAGCCTGTGCGATGGATTTTGTGTGAATTTTCATTGTATTGCTGTGACAGTTTTACTTGATGCAAGTGATTGTTAGAGTCAAAAGGACAGTTTGGGGACATGTGACAGCTACCACCTTCCAGTACCCAAAGAAACAATCTGTTTCTCTTCACCTCTCCCAGGAATATATAGAAGACCTTGACCACTCATGCTTAGAGTATCTGGCAACTACAGAGTAAGAAGGGATTAGAACTAAAATTGACAGGAGGTGATTATACCTCTTACCTTGCTTTAGGTCATTTAAATTTGTCCTATCACAGGACAATTCACCATGCTTTTGATTTCTGTTTGTAGCCAGACGCCATTGGGTTGCAAAGAAATCTTTGGATTAGGGTCTTAAAATTCAGGAAACAGTTATTAGGTACTTGTTATTAATACTTGCAATAAATCACTTATCATGTAGGTTTGCAAGAGAAAAGAAATTTAGCTTTGTGTTTTAGAATGGGGACTTGTAGTCTGGGTGGGGTATTTGCAGAATGATGGAAAGGTTATTGTCTAAGATTAGCATCTCAAGATCTTGAGAAATAGAAAACAGAATGAATCTTCTCCAAACTCAGATTCTTGTAGGATTCTTTAAGGAGCATATGTACTTCTAAGGGAGACAGCTGCTGTGTTTATTGGAAGGCCTCAATACCTTTGAAGTCCTCTGTACATTTCTGAGAAAGGAGCTTTGTGTCATACTAAGTAATTCCAATGCTAATGAAAACAATACAATTCAGTGGAATTAAACACTGAGTACAAACATGTTGGTTCTAATGGGCCTGGGATGAACACGACAGACAGACAGTGGGGTTTCAATGTCTTTCATGTGGAACGGGAAACAAGGAATATTTAACTTCTTTTTGGTCTCCTTTGGACCCATCAGGTTTGGCCATGTTTCACCTGGACGATGGTTGCTCCAGATGGATCATGAATTTCTGACTGCCCACATTTTCCTAAGATCTGTTTCTATTTTTTGACCTGGAAATCACAAACGACTCTCCACACTCTTTCTTGTCATCAAGAATTTTCTGCCACATCCCAGTATAGACAAATGTCCCTGAATAAATTATTTTAGGGCCTTGAAGTAATTTTGCTTAAGATATACA
The DNA here is from genome assembly GCF_943737965.1 of Phodopus roborovskii. Classification (NCBI taxonomy): domain Eukaryota; kingdom Metazoa; phylum Chordata; class Mammalia; order Rodentia; family Cricetidae; genus Phodopus; species Phodopus roborovskii. The sequence continues at coordinate 12,952,568 of NW_026125489.1, forward strand.
TAAATTTTGGATGGAATTTTACATTGGTACATTTGGATAGTTATTTGTTAACCAGGAAGTTAAAAAAAAAAAGCATTATATAGGTTTTAAAAGTGCAATAGCATATGTAAATAAAGATCTATCTGTCTTTTACATATATCACACAGTGACACTTTTATAATAAAAATGTTTTAATTAGTTGAATATATGTTAATATACATATAATATAGAAGCATGTATGATAAATTGAGTGCTACAGATTTTAAATATGATATATAATTTTCATTATACATGACAGGTTATAATAGGCTAAGCATCAAATTATATGGCATTATTCTATTTCCAGAAACTTATGTGTGTGTACATGTGAGAGAGAAAATAGGAGAGGGTCTTAGGGTCTTTATAATTTAAGGGAATAAATATGTCACCAAATATGGAAGAATGGGTGCCATTAAAAGTAAATTTGCTCAAAGATCATTTAAATTTTGTTTAAGTAAAGTATCTATTAGAATTGTGGGTGACTTTATTGCCATTTGAAGAAAAATAAATGTAGCAAAGCTCAGGTCTTAATCATTATTACTCAGAGATGCCCTTACCTAGGAATGGTGATGTCAACAACATACTATATCTTCTGGATGACTTATCCTTTATAGAAAGGACAGACATGACCAACTCCCCACCCCGTGTGTGTGTGTGTGTGCGTGCGTCTGTGTTATAGGAAAACATATGAAAAATACTTAAATACTTACCTTTTGCTCGTAGTAGTTCTGTAGCTACAATTGTTTCTTTCCCTATGACATCATGTCTAGTTTGGGATGATTTCTCCAAATCCCAAAGTTGGGTCTACGTGAAAATGGTTCCTGCTGCTTTTCACTGGGGGATGTGAGGTTTGCTTCCTAATCTGTCAATGTTGTCATCGTCTGTCCCTGAAAATGTCACTGCCACTGCCCTGACCCAGGTACCCTTCCCATAAGTAATCACAGAGGTGATGCTTTGCTTCCTGTGTTTTCATTGCTCTGGGCTTCACATGAGGGAAGAGCACTGTTTTCTCTTTATGGTGCATTCTTGTATTATAGATACTAAAATTTAACATTTCTTCTTTCTCCTTGCTTCAAACATGAGCTCATATGAATTCATAACTGGGAAAAGCCTTTTAGCAAACAAGATAAACCCAGACAAGCCATTCCTCCCTACAGGGAAAACATGTCTGCCCAAAGTCATGACTCACGTAAATGAGATTAAAAATAAGGAAAAGAGTCAACCAATATTTATGGAAAGGGTTAGTGTCTGCCATTGCCACAAATTAACACACATTTACTGCCTTTGTCCCTTAGGGCACATTGAGATTGTTTTAAGTTATTGAAGTTTTTAAGTTATTTAAGTTATTCTCTTTATGATGAAAAGTGTGAGATGCCTATCCCTTCTATGTAACTAATTTTGGAAAAAAAACCTTAACATTTTCATGTTTCATTCTCAAAACCCTGACCCCTCCTGGAAGGTGTCACCCTCCCTGTGGAGGGGGGGGATGGGATGGGCGGGTGGTCAGGAGGCATGGGAGGGAGAAAGAGAGGGAGGGAGGGCGGGAGAGGGAACTGGGATTGATATCTAAAATAAGAAAAATAAATAAATAAAAACATAAAGAATAAATAAATAAAACTATATAGCAAGCTAAGTAAAGTGGCGTTACATTACCCACAGAGATTTACAGTAAAAGCTTCACTAGTTTCAATTCCAAACATTATTTTGATTTATAGTGTATACAATAGAATGCTAAATTCACAATGCAATAAATGAATGCAGAAGACCAAACATACAACAATATACAGGTTGAAATGAGAGCTGCTTATAAAGAGGCAAAGGATTATCTCCCATGGGCTATGAAGTTGACCTCACAATTTTATTTCTAGTAGTTACTCATACCTATTACTTCTTTTCCTACTTCTACTAATTCATTCCACACATCCTTTTCTTTCTTCATTAGGACTGTTCATAGTCTAAGTATACAAGGACACTTATGCTTGTCTTGTTCCAAAAGTACCTTTCTAGTTTCCTTCAATAGGAATATTATCTATAGAAGAAAAAAGAAATATATTCTGTAATATATACAATATATTCAAATTTACTTCAGTTTACTTTTGGCTAGTAATATCCAATAACTCAAAGTTGCATAAAACTTTGAGACTTTCCTGTCCCAGCATCTCATCTGTGAGGAGAGGCTCCCATTGCCTCCTTCTTCCTCCATTCTCGCTGGTCATTACCTTGTCTTCCTAACATATGTTTACATCCTTAGCAGACTTTACTAAACCTCTTATCCTGCTCAACTTCAACTCCCAAGTGAAGCTCATAACTATAATAGATTTCTGGTAACGACATTGATATGCCTCTTAGTCTTCGTGTTTTAATTTGTTTAACCAAGTAATTTACATATGACAATTGTGTTCTAAATTTAATTTTTCAAGTATTTGTTCAGATTTTGGGATTAATATAGAGATCATGTCCTTGGGAAAGTAAAAGAATTGATTAATATGCAGGCTTGTTAAAATTATTACTGTAGAGCACACTGTTTCTTGATACCTGTATGTGCTAAACGTTTTTGAGTCATACAAAATAGAAAATTCTACTTTCAAGGGCAGGTTCAGAGAAGAGAGACTATCTGGACATAACTTTCAAGAATGAGGGAAAATTCCTGAAACAAAGGAAAAGAAAACAAAGGCTAAACTGTGGCTAATAAAACTTACATTCTAAAAAACAGCACAGAGAAAACCACAGACCTTTGAGAGCTGTATATAGAGATAAAAATCCATCGTCACTGTGTTGATGGACAGTTTTCTCTCCAGTATGATTGACTGTCCACAGAGGGCAGGGAAGCAGGATCCTGTGTCCTTAAAAGTTCTGAAGACCTCAGTCACTACTAAAGTTTAATATAGCTCATTAACATGGAAACCCACCTGAGTCTTTTTGACACACAGCAGATGGTGATCGTGTCTCCTCCACCTCTGACCAGGTTTTGTGTTTTAGGGGTTCTTAGATATAATCTGCCAGAGTTTGACAACTGAATCTCCTCCATGCATCATTTCATTGTATTTTGGGTACCAAAACCTGTCACACTGTCAGCACTGGTGACTGAATGAGGAATTAAGATATTCCACTTCTGAATTCATGGCTGTAGGCTTGACTGTCCACCTGAGCTGTCAGCAAAATCCCAGAGATGATATGGACGTTACGACTCTGCTTCTCAAATACTACAATGCCTTTGCAAAGTTACAATAACTGCAATTAAAATATACCCATATATTAATATATGTCTTGACTAAGCTTATGCACGAATATGACTTTTACTGTCATTATTGTCATATAAATGTGATACAGTCATACACATTTTTGTTTTGGCTTATGCATTTTATTCCAAATTTCAGAAATCTATACACTAACAGCCAGAAGATCTAACTAGGTTTAAAAATAGGGTCTTTATGTAACTGAGGGAATGCCACAGCCCTAAACTCTGATATGCTTTGTCAGAGAGACTTGACTTCATGAGTCCAAAGAAGCAAGAATCCAATAACCCTGTCTCCATAGTCCCATTTTCAACATGCCAATGACTACTATTTTGTAGTATAGTTGTCAGATTAGCTGATTTTAAAACTTTAAAATATTATATAACATTTATAATATATCATAAAATTTCTTATCATTTAAAACTATCAAATATGCACTTTGAGTAGGGATAATTGGAGAGTCACAAGGGATCATTGTCCAAAAATATGAAGAGGATCTTTGACCTAACTAAGCTGAACCATTGCTTGTAGTTCACCTACCCTCCAGGCAGGTGTATTATTCAATCATATTTTAAAGAAAACTAATGCAAATCCATTCTTTTCAATACCCAGTTATTGAGTGGACTAGACAAACCAAATGCTTATCCATTCCTGTCTTTTCCTTCTGGTCTCTGGCAGCTATTTTCCCCTCCATATTCTTTAGACCCTTTTGTACTTTCCTTATTTCCTCTTCCTTTGTTTTATTATTCATTCATTTTCTCTCTTCTTTTTTCATTTTAAAATATGTGTTGCTTAACCTGAGTTATGGACGTAATTGTTACACTTTGTCCTGTTTTTGGTTTGGTTTTGTTTTTGTCAAATATTTCGTGTCGTAATGATCAAATCAGAAGGTATCATATAGCATGAATGTTAAAAAAAATTAGTTAATACTTTGCATAATGAGTAGTTGCTTTGCCTATTGGAATGTAAGTTGAATGAGAATAGAAATGTTATTTTTCTTAATGATATATTCCTTGTGATTCAAAAGTTTTTGGTAGATGGTAGAAGAATTGAGAAGACAACTTGAGCTAATGAAATGTAAATGTCCTTTTTTCATAAATAATTTTTTTCAAATTGGTTAAAGTGGTCTAAGTTTATGAATTTTATTAATCAAAATATGAATAATTTATAAACTCTTGTTCCTGGTGTGGTAGGATTATTGGTAGGGAATGAAGGAACAACAAACATCAGAGATGATAAGCCTGTATAGGATAACAAGGAAATATTTCACAGGGGAAATACATGAGTTAAATCTCGAAAGATTAGTAGAAGAGCATTGCTGGTGTGTGCTGGTTAGTTTATAACTGCTTATCACCAGCTAAAGCCACCTGAGAAGAGAGAAGTACAATTGACAAACCGCCTCCATTATGTTGGCTTTTGGGCCTGTGTGAGGCATTTTCTTGATTAGTGACTAATGTGGGAAGTCCAGCACATCAAGATCAGGTGGCTTGAGTTTTCAGAGAGTAAGGTAATCATGGCCCGAGGAGGAAGCCAGTGAACACTTCATGGTCTCTGCTTTAGTTCCTAATTCTAGGTTCCCACTTTGAATTCTTTTCCTACTTTCCTTACTGGTGTATTGCAACCTGCAAGCTACAATAACTCCTTTCAGCCCAAGTTAGTTTGGGTCTATGTTTTATAACAGCAAGAAAACAAAACTAGAACAGAGGGGTACAGAAAGAAATTCTGACAAGTAATGACAGGCTGTAGGATAAGAATTTGCTAGTATTCCAGAATTAATGAATGAGGTCTATCTGCTCCTTTCCCAGTGCATAAGAGACCTGTAGAATGTCACTCCTGTTTTATGCAGGGTGGGTGGAGTCTGGGTTGGGATCAGAGCAGTAGCATAAGTCACTGTTTATCAAGGTAGATAGAATATAACCTTGTTCTTCATGGCCAAAGAGCCAGGAGATTCTCAGGAAGAAAAGAGGCATTGAGAAGGGAACTGTTCTGCTCCAGATAGACAAAGTTTGAATTTCAACTCAATTAGAGAAAATCAGAGGTTGAGATCTCCATCCATCATTCTCTTTTCCTCTCCTCAAATAAGCAGGATCTAGAATCTAATACACAAAAGGGAAGATGGTGACAGAGAATTCCATATTACCCTAAGCGCAAGGCTTAATTTATCTTGGTTTGTGGCCAGTTTAAATATGACATGAGATTTGATGTAAGCTGGAAAAGATCAGCTTTAAAGACCATTATGTATTATGTCCACCCGAAAAAAAAGATAATTCAACCTCATTTAGATTAGGTGTATAGTTAGAATAAATTAGTGTTATAGTCAGATTTAATGCATACTTCCAACTATCTGAAATGTCTCACAACAAAACAATAACAAGCTCTAGTGGCAGGAAGGGGAATTGCAGTTGGGATTTATGTATGAGACAGGAATACATAAAGAAAATGAAAAGCAAAGCAAAGAAGAACATGACTTACTCTGAGGACAATAAATAGAGTGATTAAATGGTATTCTGGGCAGTGCTGAGAGGTATAGCAAAAGAGTGGAGTGGAGTTAGGTTTTGCACTTTATACTCAAAATGTATATTACATTTGTAGCAAAGGATCTGAAAGGTACTAAGCATGTGAGTAAAATGCTCATAGTTTAACTTTAATGTGCTGAGTGTCTGATACATTTATTATATCTTTCAACAACTGGAACCTGAAGTAAACCTTACAAAATGTATTGTGAGAGGCATATTAATGAGAAAGATTTATCACTTGTCATTCACAAGAGGGAGCATAAAGAATTAAAAACCATGTAAGACTTACCACAGCATCAAATCGACAACTGGTAAGGAGAGCAAGCAATGGGGTCAAGTTTGGTAGAAGTAGTGACTAAACTTAGGAGCAAGTAGAAGGGTATAGGCACAATGAGTGTGTGAATGTGAGTATATTGGAGCAAGGTAAGATGTTAAAGCAAGATTACTGGCTACAAATACATATTTAACCAACAGTAAGACACTCAAGCCTATTATATCAAAGCAAAACTGTAGGGCTATGCCATCCAGGTAGGTTCATGTAAATCTGTCAAGTCATTTGAAGTAGGGACTAGGACTTCTCTCCTGTCTCTAGGTTAAGGCAGTATCCCTCCATGGGGAATGTGTCCACAAAGTCATTTTGTGTACCAGGGATACATCCTGATTCCACTGTCTGAGGTCCCTTAGACTGCCCAGGCCTTCTAGCTGAGACCCATATTCAGGGGGTCTGAGTCAGTCCCATGCTGGAATCCCAGCTATCAGTCTGGGGGCCCATTAGCTCTTCCTTGTTCAGGTCTGGCTGTGTTTTCCTACAACCTGGTCTTATCCTCTCTCTTTGCATCTGGATTCTAGTTCAACTCAGTGTTTAGTTGTGGGTGTTTTCTTCTATTTCCAACAGGTACTATATGAGAGCTCCATGATGGTGGATAAGTTAGTTGTTGATCTCACTATCGAGGAAGGGCATTTATGGTAGCCTTTCCACGGTTGCTCAAATTGTTAGTTGGTGACAGTCTTGTAGGTCTCTAGACTTTCTTTAGGTTCAGTTTTCTCTTCAAACCAATAATGGCTCCTGCTTTTATGTTCTCTCTCTCTCTCTCTCTCTCTCTCTCTCTCTCTCTCTCTCTCTCTCTCTCTCTCTCTTGTCTTCTATTCCTACCCTGACTCAATCTTCCCAGTCACATGTGCTTTCCTCTCTTCCCCTTCTCTTTCTCTTATAAAAAAGCCAGAGAGCTAACCAGAGGTCCACTATTCATTTTTCTTGTGGGTTTAGATAAAATTGAGATATTTTATTCAGTTCATTTTACATTTCATCTTAACCTAATCTTTAGCTTGAGATGTGCTTTGAGTTTTTAATTGCATGTCTTGATAATAAGTAAAGTGTGTTTAGCTGAGGGAAGGCTGTTCGGTATTTCATTATAAACTTGTACTTTATTATTAAATGATAAAGGTGTTGAGTTTCTTTAAATCATTAAGCCTTCACTCATTAGCAGAATATTTAATGTTCTTAAAAGATTGTGAAGGCATTTGAACCAACCTGGTTCCCTGAGTTCAATTCTAGGCACCCACATGGTATAATGGGAGAACTGTTCCCACCAAGTTGTCTCCTGACGTCCACTCAAGCATTGTGGCATACATGCATGCAAGCACATATACATACACATACACTAAATAAAAATAGAATACTTTAAAAATTCTCTACGTTATCTGTCATACTAGTTCATATATCAAATACTACAATATCTTTGAAATTATATGAAGTATGCTTTATAGAGTACATAAATTTTTAACACAGAATTTAATTGCATAAAGTATGCAATTAAAAGTAACTATATTAGCAAGTGCTTTGTGAGAGAGTTTAATAATTCTTAACCTTTTTGAAGATAAAATGGATGTAACATTCACTATAAAGTATTATACTACTTTATTATTGTAAAGTCCATACCTACAGATATACAAATGTAGGAGAAATATTTAAGTGCAATGTGTTCCTGTTGGAAATACAGCACTAATTGGAAAGAAGCTGCTAAACTACAAGTAGAGATACAAAGAGCAGAAGAAAGTGGATGCCAGGCAATGGCAAGAAAAGATTCTTGGTTATATAGTTAATCTCTCCACAGAGAACAACTGAAGAGGAAATTTGCCTCTACTTGTGTTTTACTTAAGTGCAGAGTCACTGATTAAAGTCTGACTGTTGAATTGAAATGTAAAATAAGATCCCATGGCTCTCCTATTCCTTTCATCCTGTGCTTAACAGGCAAATAAAATTACAGAAATTTAATACTGAAAACAAGCAAACAAAAGATCACAACAGCAAACAACTAAAGGCATTTTCCTCTCACCTATAAACCTTGGTGGCACTGGGATGTAGGTATGGATGTTCACACGCAGTGCACTGGGATGGAGATACCAAGGGCAAGAGTTCAGTATTGTAGATTGTGCATCAATGCCTGCCATAGAGAAGGTGGTACCCAAAGTATTTCTCTGTGCTTTCTTTTCTTTGCATATTTATAACTTGCAAGGGGTCCTTCTGGAGTAGCAGGAAAGTCTATAGAAATTCTGCAGCCACAAGATGGGATTAACAAGTTGTCTAGAGATAGCAAATGGATAGTGAGAGGTTCTGAAATCCAGGGAGGTGACTTTTGTGAAAGAAAGAAGAAAACTGGAAACCATTTATCTTGTTACTGATTGAAAGAGTAGCCTAAAAGTGGCATAAAATGCATTTGCTATGATTTTGTTATATTGACTCTGGTTTTCCTAGAAGCCCTTCAGATAAAGAAAAAAAATTGGTTTCCTACAGTGATTTGCCTCAAATTCTGCTGTGATACAGAATTGAGTAAGATTATTGATATATAGAGATTTTCCCTGTGTTATACAATAGTTTATTATTCCAAATGAAATTGGAAATTACTTATTTTTCCAAAGTTTTCATCTCCTTGTGTCTTTCTGGTTTCTTATATATCAATATAGAATGAAATGTTCATTTTGTCTAATTCTTCAGGCTTTATTTTGATCATATTTATCACTGTCAAGCAACTTATCTGAAAACCAAGTATTAATCCATAGTGAGAACGCTAGTCTACAACACTTTTACAAATGGATAGTACATTTTTCTATATTAGCTCCATCATTTAAATGTTATGCTTTTAAAAATAACAAATTTCCTGCCTGTGGAGTTTGGGAGGATGGGATGGGAGGGTGGTCTGGGGCATGGAAGGGAGAGAGGAAGGGAGGAAGGGAGAGGGAACTGGGATCAATATGTAAAATAAGAAAAATAAATAAATAAAATAAAAAAGTAAAAATAGAAAATATCCAGTTGGTTTTATAAGATATTGTTTAGGAAACAAAATGATATTCAAAATTATAGTTGTTGATGTCACAGGTTTAGGTAATCCTGGGGTACATGCCAGATAGCTATGAATGTGAAATGACATGAGCTATGTTGCTACAGAAAACAGGACACTTCCCTGTGATTGATGAATCTGATCTAACATAATTTAAACAACAAATTAAAAGTAAGAAATGTTTTCCTATTGATGGGTTTAAAATACTAATATATTTTCTTCTTAAAATTCAAGTGACCATTTCAATAATTGATCACAGTATTGATCCATGTTTCCTAAGGTTCTCGGTTATGAAACTGATAATAGATTTTGAAAGTTCTTATAGTTCTAAACATCACAAGTACATTGTATAGAATCTAAGACCCTCAGAGTGATGATAGAGACTAGCTTTGATATGAGGCCACATTAATGTATATGTATATAATGAGGCCACATTAATGTATATAATAAAGCAAAAGGGGCCATTGATATTGTAGAAAATCACTGACATGTTCATGCTTATTTTCTTCTTTAAAACCACATTCATTTTGTTTGTAATGACAGCTTTGACTTGGAACCATCTATAAGTGTACTGTGCTTCTGGTCTGTAGTTCATTAGAGACGTTTAACACATCCTATAAGGCACCTAGCCTGAAATCTCCATTTGTTCTACTAACAAAATGACTCATTTGTTGTTTGGCTCTGAATTAGTTTATTTTGCCCTTTTGAATTATTTCTTTTATTCATATGGTAAATCACGTTGGTAAATAATGAAAAATCACTAACTCTCAGCACAGGATCATATAAATCTACATCATTAATAATAGAAAAGCCTTAATGAATTCATAAAACACTACTCCCTTGACAGGTTCTGTAACTTCCTTTATAGCACACTGAAAAATGCCCAGGCAGTATTTTTAGAAGTTTTATGGGAACATGAAAGCAGATTATAACTTCTTTTCTGAAGTTTAGGAATAACAGTTCTTAGCTTCTAAAGATGATTATGTAATATATTAGGGTAAAGAAATTAGAATAGTAGTTAGACTAATACCCTCCACACTGATCTCTAGCTACTACTTAGTTACATAAATATGTTTCCTTTCTCACTTCCCCAATTCCTCCAGCATTAATTATAAGAGATTAAGCTTAAAAAAGTTCCAGACATTGCCCTGAATTTCATCTCTGAGAACCTCTTTTTATGTTTCCCCACTGAAAGTTGAACCATTGAGTCTACGATTTTCAGAATACTAGCAAAGAGCTATAGGGACCATTTATCTGATATACAAGCCCCCCCAGAGTTATCTAAAAACATATAAATAAAAATATAAGTGCTGGAGAGGGTAGGGGTGATAGAACTTGAATGAGCAACCATGAAGACTGGGTTGTGGCTCCCAAGCACCAGTGATAAATGTTGGATGTGGTGGTTTATGTATGTGATGGAAAACTGGGAGGATCCTTGTTGGTCACCTGTCCTTGCCTGTTGATGAGCTGCAGGTTCAATAGACAGTGGTCCCATCTCAAAATATAAATAAGTAAATAAAATAAAGGAGAAAGTGATAGGAAGACACCTGATGTCAACCTCTGGCTCCCACACACACGTGCACAAACACACACACACACACACACACACACACACACACACACACCATAACATATACAAACACTTGAAAATATATACATAAGCAATTATAATTTTTGCCATATCTATATCCAGGTACCAAATCATCTATTTCTTAAAGTTGTCAAATACTCAATAATTTCTCACAAACTTCATACTATTTAAATGCTACCTTTATTGTGAATTTCACGTGTACACATAATGTATTTTGATCACATCCAAACCCATTCCCTCATCTCCAGTTCCTCCATTATCCACTCTCTCCCGTCAACTTCATATGCTCTTTTTAAAAATCCACAGAGTCCGCTTAGTGGTACCTGCATGTGCTTTCAGTATAAAATGACCTATTTGGGTTTGGGGTCCTTCTTGGGGGCCATAAGCATGAGGAAAATTGACTCTTCCTTTCCCAGTAGTCATCAATTACAAATAGTTATTCAGTTAAAGGTGGGACTTCATGAGTCCTACCCAATTCATGCTGGGACTTTTGCTGACTTGGACTTACCTGTGTACTTCTCTATTACTGTGATAAGATACCACGACCAAGGCAAGAAAGAGAGCAAAGATCTCATTTAGGGCTTACAGTTTCAAAGGGTCAGAATCAATGATCAGCATGGCTGGAGCATAGTAATAAGCAGACAGGCATGGTACTGGAGCAGTATCTGAGAACTGAGCAGCAGACCAGCAGTAGCTGAGTTCACATTTTGATCTATAATTAGGTAGCAAAATGAGAGATGCTGGAACTTGCATGAATCTTTTGTAACCTCAAAGCCTCTCCCCACTGTCACCCTTCAGTAATCCAACTCCTCCAACAAGACCACAGCTCCTAATATTTCAAAAACAGTCTCACCAATTGGGGGCAAAGTACTCAAACAAGAACCTATGGGATCTATTTTCATTCAAACTACCACATTCTGTTCCCTGGCCAGCCTAGGCTTGTAGACAAATAATAATGTAAAACTCATTGAGTCCAACTTCAAAAGTACGCATAATAGTCTTTCACAGTCTCAGTACAGTCTAGAAATTCCAAGCTCAAAATCTCTTCTGAGATTCAAGGCAATCTCTTAATTTTTACCCCTGTAAAATCAAAACTAAATTATTACTTCAGACATTCAATGGCACAAAATATACATTGCCATTATCAAAGGAAAGGGAGGAAGCTTAGTGAGGAAATACTGAACCAAAGCAAGAACAAAGCTTAAAAGTCAAACTCCATATCCATATCCAAACACCATACCTGATGTAAATTTGCTTAGATGATTCCTTCTGGCCCTGCCAACTGCCACACACTTGTGTCTTTGGGGATGATTCCATCACTGACCTGCAACTCTCCTTGGAAGATGTTTCATAACTCTGGCATCTTCAAAATCTTGGGTAATAACGTGTAAGTAATTCTTAATTTTCTTTACAATGCAAATTTTAGTGTTAGGGGTACTTGCTTAGCTTCAGTTTAATCTCAAATAATAATTATGGTGCAAAACAATTTATTACTTGGAGTTGAATAGATAATGAATACTTAGGCATAAAATTGAAAAGCTCAAACTGCCACAATGAAAATTCAATAATAAAATAATTACAATAAAGGTGAGTGTAAAAACATGAAAGGTTAGAAGATACTTTGATAAATCTTTAGAAAATACGTTTAAAACAAAACATAGACCTGCATAATGATACCAACCACCAGTTTACATGCCAATATGTTCTGGGGAAAGAACACAAAGCTCCACCTATACATAAAGAACTACAATTAATTATTGCTGATAGGAGGAAAATTAACCTTCAGGGATAAACCCCCTGATATGTTATATTGCAGTTTAATAAGGATCAGGATAAACAAATAGCCTGAACAGATGTTTATCCAGGGAGAAATAACTTACAAGAAGTAACTTACAACCTAGGCAGATTAACACCAACAGGTTCCACCAGATGCTCTCCTCTTCATGTCCTGCCAGCAAGAGGGTGTTCTGGGCTCCTCCTCAGACCTAGTTTCACAGGTCACTTCCGCTCCTGGCTCCACCCACCAATGGGCGTGATCAGTGCCACAGAAGCAAAGTGAATATCTCACTACAGTGTTATCTAATCCCACATGGTCAGCCTTAAAAACACACGCATACACATACATACACTATACATATAAGAAAACACCAAAAATATCAAACAAATAGAAGATACAGATTTTTAATCCAATGACTAAAACTCATATAATAAGAACCAGTAAGAATATTACACCTATCACATACAAAATGATAACAATTGTTTTAAATGAGAAACACAGTATTTTATAATCCATTCTAAATGGGAAATTAGAATGTATACTAGAGGGAAGATAAACAACAGGTGGGAATAGAAGGTGCATATGAATTCTTTGCAGAAAATAAACTTTAATGGAATTAGAATGTATATAATTGATTTATTGCTGTGATAAACACTTGTGAAGGTAGTGGTGGATCCATTTACTACCAATAAATGTACAAACATGTAGAGGGAATTAATTAAATAACAAATGAATAGTAGGTTTTACCGACTTGAAATATGAAATGAATGATTATGAGTAGAATGACTGTCAACATTAAGGTCACATGTTGAAAACATAAAAAAAAAAGTGACCAGATGTTTATGGTCAGTTCAAAAGGGAAGTAAAATTAATTATTCCTTTGAGGATGACAAAAATACAAATTATAGTCAGAATTTTCTTTGGGCTACCAGCACACAGATAATGATACTGAGACTTAATATTAATTATGAAAGCTCTACCTTATCTTAGGCTTGTCTCACTAGTTCTTACAACTGTCTTCTAACACATGTCTTTTACCTCTCCCCCATGCTGTGTGTCTGACATGCTCTGGGTTCCCTGGGGTTTGTAGGAAGTGAAAGAAAGTAGGAGAGGATAATTCTCCCTCCTTCCTCTGAGTTCGCCTCCCTTTGTCCTCTCTCAAGTCAAAGCCCCCATCCTGCTTGTCACTCTTCTCCTTCATAACACCTGTATCCTATGAACCATCCCTCTGGAGCACATTCCCCTTTCTTCTGTGGTCCCTTTCTACTTACCTGACTCCTGTGGTGGCTTCATGCTATATATACACAATTATTAACAGTTGTTAAATAGTGCTATAACATTTAAAGTATTTCTTTATCCATGAACTAAGGAATGGATATTTTGTTAGAATATTAAAATAATACTAAACTTCAGTGCACATATAAGTCTATATTAGATCTATGGGTGGCGGGTGTAAGAGCAATGATAATTTGAATGTAATTTGCTTCTCTGGTCTATTCTTGTTTTTCTCCTATGTGGTGAATTTCAAAAGAGGGCTTAAAATATTCAGTGAATCATGTTGAAAAATAAATGTGATGTCATCTAGGATCTGTTTTTCTACTTACAGAGCACTGGAAGATTAGACTTGGTACAATTATTAAGTCAATCATCTCCAGCATTTGAGGAATGGTAAATAAGCATGAGCTTCAATTTTTAAAGATACTTATTTCACTGTGTGTTAGTGTGGCAGGGGGAGAAAGAAGGGGGATAGAGAGAGAGAGAGAACATGTCTGAGTATGTGAGTGTATATGTGTGTGAATGTGAGTGTATGTATGAGTATGTGTGAAATGTGTGTTGTGGGATATTAGCTTAGGATATATTTCACTCATTCATGTTGTGGATACTTGTTTAATGATGCAAGGAAGTGTTCTTATATGCTGCATTTTTTTTTAGCTCTTTGAAGCTGTGTTACTTTGACAGAATAGAACACCTGATAGGTCTAATAAAGAGTTGATTGGCCAATAGCTATCTAGGCAGGAGAGAGGAGAACAAGAAAAGGAGGAGAGGAAGGCGTCAGGGCCAGCCACCCAGCCACACAATCAGCCACAGAGTAAGAATGAAAAGGGGTATATAGAATAGATAAAGGTAAAAGCCCATAGGCAAAAGATAGATGAATGATTTAAGTTAAGAAAAGCTGGCTAAGTTTTCCTGAACCAGGCAGGCAACTGTTTCAGGGTTTTTTCTCACCCAAACCCCACTTAAAATTCTTGAGAGAAAAAAAGAAAAGAAAAGGAAAGCTGGCTAGAAACAATCCAAGCTAAGGTCTGGCATTTATAAGTAAGAATAAGTCTCTGTGTATTTATTTGGTAGCTGGGAGGTGGGTGGTGAGCCACCAACGAGACAAGAAGAAGAAGAAGAAGAAGAAGAAGAAGAAGAAGAAGAAGAAGAAGAAGAAGAAGAAGAAGAAGAAGAAGAAGGTGTGTGTGTGAGAGAGAGTGTGTGAGTGTGAGTTTGTGAGTGTGTGTGTGTTTGTGTGTGCGTGAAGGTTCACTGAGGAGGTCACTGTCAAATACCTTGGAACTAGGGTTGCAGGTAGTTGTGAGCTGCCCAAATAGCCCAAATAAAACTGGGAAGGCAACTTGCCCTCTCCTAAAGAGCAGTTCATGTGTGCCCTTAACCTCTGAATTGTCTATTCAGTTCCCATATTTGGTTTAAATTCACCACCTACCCTAGGCTCTGGCTGTCATTCAGAGCTTTGAAGTAGCACATTGATATTCCTCCAGAAGCCGCAGATGATATATTCATCCAACACAAGATGCTCTGTGTACACTGAAAATCTATCGTTTGATGTAACCCATTCTGGTCAATTATGATAGCTAGATCTGAGCAACTTCTCCATCAACGCTCCAACAACTCCATCTTTTAAAGTAAAGTCAGCTCTTTACCTTAAACCTCATAAAACAGTAACTTCACACTTCTCTTCCATGGGGTCATTATTTCTCTCGCCCTTCACAGCACTGAAGAAAAGCCATGTACGCATTGGATTAAGCCTTGGCTTAAGTGAATGTGGTTTCGACTTCTATATTGAACACGACGGCTCTCCCTTATTAGCAATGAGACTTTTTGCATTTTGATCATGCATTGGTTCACTAGAACGGCCCTTCTGATTTCCTCCAAATACATTTTCTTCACATTTGCAATATGGCTGACTATTGCAGGAATCCTACCTAGCTTTGGGTTTATATCAGAGTTAGACATGCATTCTTCTTAAGCTTACTCACTCTAAAACAAAAGATGGGTAAGCCTTGTTTCTGTTTGTTTGTTTGCTTTGTTTTGTTTGGGCTAAAGTAATAATCCAAGTATTATTTTAGTATTTTTAGATATCAGTATTCCTTAGTGAGTAGAGAGACCTAAAAGGACATATGTAGAACAGTTGGTCAGAAGTAGACAACATTTAAAACAATCAACACATGTTGTTGGATGTCATATATAAATATTTTGTAGCATAGAAGCCATTGGTCATCATAAATATAATAATAGTGAAAAAATAAATAGCGAGAGAGTTTCCAAAATGTGACACAGGGACATTAAATGAGAACATTCTAGAAAAATAATATTCATGAACTGGCAAGGTTGCCATAAACCTTCAATTTGTAAAATGTATAAAATCTGAAAATTCTAATGAAGAAAATCACAGTAAAAAAAAAAGAACTGTTCCTGTACTAGACAAAGACATAATCAACACTGTAATAAATGGGCTATGTGTGTCTCTTTATTGGCACACATGGGAGGCATATTTCTGAGGGACAGACTTTTATTTAATTTGAGTATATGCAACCATACTGTACTCCAGAATGGCTTCATAATCCCATTGGGGCTCTTTCATAGATGGATCCACACATGTATTTAGCATTTTTAGGCTTTAGCTTTTCTTTTAGAGACAGGTTTGGAGCCTGTCCTGAAACTAGCACTGTAGACCAAGCTGGTCTTGAACTCACAAAGATCCACCTGGCTCTGCCTCCCAAGTATTGGGATTAAAGGTAGGAGTTGCCACTGGCCTGGCTATGTTCGAGTTTCTAGTCTGGTATGGAGAGACTCCTTCGTTCACATGCTGCCAAGAGAGCACTGGCACATTTCCCACAGTTCTAAGCACTTCATTTTATTCTTTTGTGAATATATGTTCGTATTGTTCTCCCTTTGTTCCTATTCATGAGAGCTATAAAATGTTAACAGTCTAGTTGATAGTGGTGGTGCCATCTTTAATCTCAGCTCTTTAAAGGCCGAGGCAGAAGGATCTCTATGAATTTCAGGCTGTCAGCCCGGTTTACCAACTGGTTTCAGGACAGCCAGAGCTACACAGTGAGACCCTGTCTTAAAAAAGTAAGTATGACTGACTGGAATTAATTTCCTAATGGTTGCATAGTGATGTATCAAAACTGAATAGTTTTAAACAATTAAACCTGGATCTTTCAAAGTTCTTCAATTCTTGATGCCAGAACTCTGAAGTCAAACTCTATAAAGCTACACTTCTTCTAGTGACTCTGGGGAAAATCCTTCTTTATTTTAATGGATTCTGAATTTTCTTCAGGTTTTTACTGTTCATTGGGATGAAACTGAGCCACTTTATATTCTGCCTCTATCATAATGATGTCTTTCTCCTTTTTTGTATGTGTCTTTCCTCTACTCATAGTGACGTTAGTTATTCACAAACAGAGTAGAGTATGAATTAATTTTAAATACTTCGACACATGCAGTTTCCAAATAAGATCAAATTCTGTGGGGGAGATGTGAACATGAGGAAAATAGTATTCAAACCACTATGCAAATTAAATGTCATCAAGTGATGGCTAGACCGACTGAACTTGTCATCTCTACATCTTAGACTATCCTTTACCAAGAGTAAGGAATGAACCAATGAGTTACACACATCCTGCTGTAGATAAATATAGAAACATGCTCCTTGAGATAATCAGGTCACAAAATACCACATATTACGTAGTTATTATTTGTAATACGTCTACAATCAATAAACCTCTAATAACATGACATAGACTTATGGCTGACAAGCCTCTGAGAATTGGTCCATGTCACCCATTTTTAACATTGAGGTCACAACTCTTAGAGGTCACAAACTGATGTCACCCTCTGGGGAACAAGAGTTCATTATTTTTACAGTCAAACTGTGAAAATATTGTCTTATAATTGCTGTCACTATGATAATTTTAAGTAGCTACATTTCTATAACCTAGTAATGTTTGCTATTTTTTTCTTCATAGATCAAGAAGTCACTAAATGGCTTTTTAAGATAGCTTGGAATTCCTGAAGCTGTTATTAGGCCTCACCTCTTTATGGATCAATGCTCCTATGAACCATGAACATTTGTTCTTATATCCAAAGTTGTTTTCCTTGCAGCACTATTTGTATAAACAGTTTCCCCATCTGTAGACATATGCTTACATCTTTTTAAACATAATTTGTTTTTAATTTCAATTTATGTGTATGCACATATGTGTTTGTGTAAAGATATATTGCTCATTTACAGGTTCCTGCAGAGGTCAGAAAATGGTGCGGATCTCTTGGAGCTAGTGTTACAGATATTTGTGAGCAGGCTAATGTGGGTGCTGGGAAACCCACTCGCATTCTGTGGAAGACCACATGTAAGGTTTCTATGATTTGGGTTTGGGTTTGAGTTTGGTTTTTATTATTTGCTTGTTTTTGTTTTACATTTGTTTATATATCATGTCTCTGTGGACTGTGAGTATACACTCCAGTGCCCAAGTGGAGGCTGGGGGACAACTGATAGAGACCAGTTGTCATTGAACTCATACTGAACTCATGTCAAGAGGCCTAGCAGAAAGTAACTACCTGCTGAGCTTTATCACTGCACCCATATGCCTGCAAGTTAAGTTCACAGCTGAAACCATGTCTATAATTTCCTGTATTAACTGACAGATTAGCTTAGAAGGCAAAAGATTGGGGGGTGATTAATCACCTTCATCCCCCTGTGTCAGCATTTTCATAGGAAGAGAGCAATTTTAGACATGATTTCTAAGTTAATCATATTGGGGGCGGGCAGTGCAATCAGAGACCCAATTGCAGGATCTTTCAACATCAGAAGCAAACTGTGGTATGTTTTCAACAATCTTTTTTAATTTCCCTTAGCTTTTGAAGTGGAATTTAATATTGTAGTTTATTAAAAATGCAACTAATCATAAGAGCAATCAGCCAGCTGCAAAGTGTACATGTTATTATTAGATTACAGATTTTGACTTTTTTCTTCTTTCCATGAAGTAACTCATTTTAAATATGTGACAATAAGTTTGACATCTAACAATCAAATAAAGTTGGGTCTTCATTAGAAGGGACTTGTGTGCTTTTAAAGAAAACATGATTTATTTATTTAAGTCTAAATACATTTGTAATTTCTTTATATGTGATACTATTCCATTACTTTCCACTTCTATTTTACTAAAGCTATCATTAGAACAATTAACCTTAGCCCAAATACACCATCTCCATTTACTAACTGCTTTCACTAAACAATCTAAACAATATTAATATAAATAATATAGATTCAATAATGTAATTCACTTTGTTGGTTGTTCCTATATGCTAATTAATGTGGAAAAAACATTACATACACTTTCCTTTAATTGGAACAATAATCCATTTTACAAGGTAAATATATATGGCATTAAACTGAGGATTAAAGTAGTGTAACTTTGATAGTAATTAATTAAAAGTAGACTTCTTATACAAGAATCCATAGGGTAGTTAATAATTCTGTTAGAGATCTACTAGCATGGATGTCCTAATTTCCCTGTATCAGATGAATAGGTTTGAATCTTTCCACAAAGTAAAAATTTGTTGAATAACAATAAGTATAGACATTCATATGTAAATGTACACATCTGTGTCCCAGCATGCAGATGTCAGAGGTTACTATCAGTTGTCTTCCTCAGCTGATCACAATTGTGTTCATTTTCTCAAACAAGGAGATTGAGCATGGAACCTTTGGTCTCTGCCATACTGTCAGGCCAACCATGGGATCTTGCTGTCACCAGCCTGGAATTACTTGGCAATGTTGCCATACCAACTTTTACAGACATTCTAGGATCCAAACTGAGGTCCTCATAGTTGCATAACAAGCACTTTATCCTTACTCCCACTCCCCTCCCTTCTCCCTTTGACTCTTTCAAATGTAATTCCTTCCACTAAAAAAGTAGCAATAATGCATTTTTTTTTAACATAGTTGAACAGATTCCCAGTTTCCTGAGGAAGCACCATACTGATTTCCAAAGTGGCTGTACAAGTTTGCACTCCCACCAGCAGTGGAGGAGTGTTCCCCTGTAGTGAGATGCTCACTTTGTCCACATTTGTGGCACTGACCATACCCATTGGGGATGGAGACAGGGGAGGAAGTGACCTAGGGAATTAGGTCTCAGGAGGAGCCTGGGAGCCCTCTCTTGCTGGCTGGACACGGATAGGAGAGCATCTGGTGGAACCTGCTGGTGTTCATCTGTCTATGTTGTTAGTTATTTCTCCCTGAATAAATATCTATTCGGCCTATTTGTTTATCCTGATTCACATTCTCTCCAGCATAAATTGGCATTGGTGTTTTTTATTTTAGCCATTCTGAAGGAGTAAGATGGTATCTCAGAGTTGTTTTGATTTGCATTTCCCTGGTGGCTAAGGATGTTGAACACATTCTTAAGTGTCTTTCATCCATTTTAGATTCCTCTATTGAGAATTCTCTAATTAGTTCTGTACCCCACTTTTTAAGTGGATTGTTTGGTGTTTTGGTGACTAGCTTCTTGAGTTCTTTATATATTTTAGAAATCAGCCCTCTGTCAGACATGGGTTTGGTGAGGATTTTTTTCCCATTCTGTGGGCTGCCATTTTGTCTTGGGCAATCTATGGGACCCCTGGTCAGGTAATAGCATTTATACCTCATATATGAATGGACATTGGTAGTTCCCTCCCCGTAGAGGGATAATCTCTCAGCCTAGTCACATGGGGGAAGGCCTAGACCCTATCCCAAATGAGGTGACAGATTTTGATGATCCCCCATAGAAGGCCTCACCCTTTCTATGGAGCAGAAGAGGGATGGAATGAGGGTCAGTGGGTGGGGGGCGTGGGAGGGTGAGAGGGAGAGGGAACTGGAATCGATATATAAAATGAGATTGTTTCTAATTTCAATTAAAAACATGAAATAAATAAATAATGCAATTTTTGTCCATTTTCTGTCGCGGAGTTCTCATAGGATTGTATACATGGGAACATTGAGATTCCTTAGAAGAACTAAGTATCTGGAAGTGTTATGCATTTTACCTCACTTTCCTTTGCCTATTTTGTACATTACTTCTGAAATTCTCACAGGAAAGAGTAGAGATTAGCTGCTACGCTTGCCTGGTTTTTTGTTTTTTACATTTTAAAAGAGTTTAACAAATGTTAGTCATGCTATTCAAATGGGACTAAGAAAATGATCAGAATTTGTTGAAATAATGGTAAAATAAGAACTTTTCAACAAGTTGTGCTGCTTCCAGTGACAACTTACAGGCCCTTTCTCTGTCTTACATGAGAAAAGATAAAATTCTTTGACAGGAGGGTGAGGACTGACTCGACCAAGGTCTCATTTTTCGTATAGGGAAAGGTAGTAAATGTTAATGATGCTATCGTAACAAGAAGAAAGAAGTTTCTAACTAAGTGACAATAGATCCTGAGCAGCTGAAATTAACACAGCAATATCTATAGCGTAAGTAGTTCAAAGTCTATCCACACTAAGTCTGAACAAATTAGGTTCTATGGCATAATTTCAAAACGTGGGGGTAC
This sequence comes from Phodopus roborovskii, assembly GCF_943737965.1. NCBI lineage: Eukaryota > Metazoa > Chordata > Mammalia > Rodentia > Cricetidae > Phodopus > Phodopus roborovskii. The sequence continues at coordinate 12,973,855 of NW_026125489.1, forward strand.
ATTTTCAGTTGACTTTAAATGAGGGATTTATTAACTTGAGCAATCATAATGAACTTTAATATTTATGAACATCTCTAAACTAAATATAAACATATGAGACAGAAAGTGAACAATTATTAGCACATTGCTTCTTCCAGTCTGTTACGTTTCCTGCACAGAACGGCAAAGAAGCTTGACACTTTTCTCAAATCAATGGGACTACCATTTCTCTCCTTGTCCATGAAAGGAAGTGTTTGCATCCCAAGTGGCTAATAACTCTGCGTGTTTGACTTTACTCTCAGAATAATTAAGAAATAGTCATCTTAATTAACTTAAACATATTTCTGAGTCCAATTAGTGTCTACCAACATTTCTAACACACTTTTTTTCATAAATGTTATCTATTTTAAGGTTTGTTAAGAAATTTCTGTGTACTGAAGAGTTCCAACCCAGCTGTAAATCTTAAGGGCCATGCTCTTTACCGGTTTAGAAAATATTTACCATGAAACCAAGGTGGTTAGAAACATTTATCAGCAACCCAAGACTTTCAAGTACTTAAGAAGCTTGAAGTCTAGAATAGGGGAGAGTAGGGGCATAGTGATGCTCTGAGAATTCCATAGAAGAAATGTGTATGTTTGCTGAAGAGGCTCTAGTAACAGTGGTCCAATAGGGCAGAACATAGAGCTATAGTACCGCGTAACTTCACGTAGATATGTTATGGGGATATATGGGATATAGTAAGTGGTCTAAAAATATTCTTCCAGATAACATGAAGTCCTTTGGATGATTTTTCACCCAGAAAAATCCAAAGTGATACTAGCTATTTTAACAAACCAACCCTACACCTACAACTAGAGTTTGTCACTAAATTTCAGTTGAATGTAAATAGTTCAAATTTATGTGAAAAGTAACTTAGCAACCAAAATTCCTCCAACCACACTGGGCCTTCCTGAAATGTCTGTGTCTACCTAAATCACAGGGATCAGAAACATTAAAACAACCAGCACACTTTCTACTAAATTATTTTGTCTAGAAATGAAATACTACTTTCAATTACATTCCAATGGTCATATGACCCTGCAGTGTTTCCAATAAAAGCTGTCTTCTATGTGAAAGTTGCTCCCTTCATAGGCAAAGTTATAAAGGGTAGGTGGGAATGGTGGAAGAATATGAACAGGGAAAAATGATTATAATCACTTATAATTATCATAATATGTAAAGGTGCCTAAAACAACATTAGCAAAAGTGATGATGAACAACAGAGACTTTTGTAAAGTGAAAATAAGAAGCAGAATTATCTGAAAGTTCTGATAAATGTAATACCAATTGTAGAAAGTAAAGCAAAAATGTACTGCACTGGACCATGATTTTGGATAGATACATACTTCAAAAATATTAAAATATGCACTATAAGTACACACAGTATGTTTCTGCAATGATTTTCTCTGAGGTAAAAGCAAAGAGGAAGAACTGTGGAAATACATAAAATAAAATGCAGCTCTACCAATAACATATTATTTCTTTTATTATAAAATACGAAGAGCCTGGAGAGATAGCTCAGAACCTGAGAGCCTGCACTGTTCTTGGAGCGGTCTGGAATTTGGTTCCTAGCACCAAAACCAGAAGGCTTACAAGAGCCAGTTCAAGGAGATTCAACAAACTGGCTTTATTGGACACCTGCACTGATGTGCAAAAATCTCCACACAAACAAACATGTATACATATTTTTTAAAATAAAACAAATCGTTAAAGAGATTAGGATAAAAATAGAACAAAAAGGCACTATTTTTTTTTTCATTTGGAATAGAGTACAAAGTTGTTTGTTGGTTGAAGTTATGGTTTCCTAAATGACAGATGGCAGAACACATGTACAATGAGCTTAGTTGTTTTATTAGAAAGGAGGGACTCAAGGCTTACATTTTAGGCAATTTTACACTAAGACTGTTGTTTTGTGAACAGTTTTTACACTATGACCTGATAGTTTATCGTACAATCTTTTGTGAACTGAAAATCTCCATGAGTTGTTGAGTGTGATTTGCAATGGAAAACAAGGGGAACAGAGTTACCAAGTTGGAATGGATAGGCTGTTGGCTTTAAAGCATTCAGAATCTCTTCCAGTCTATCCCTAGCAAATTCAGAGAGCAGAAACAACCTACATGGCTCCCAGGAAGAAACATAAGAAAACAATACAATGTTGAAGGCAACCCACAAAGTTACCAGAATCCTGCAACCTTTCTATTCTTTTTTTTAAATTTTTACATGTATTTATTTTCTTATTTACTTATGTGTGCATGCATGCCCACACATTGGAAGTGGAAGACAAATTATGAGGGCCCAAAGATGAAATTCAGGTCATCAGGCTTGGCATCAAGTGCTTTTATTGGCTGAGCCATCTTGCCATCCCTATTATCTTTCTTGATAGAGTAAATGCCAACTAATTATCCCTTCCTTCTGTTCATATTACCCAAACATGGTCCATAAAACAAGAAATTTGACTTGAGAGACTACTGATGGTTTAGAAGGTTTTTTGTTTTCTTTCTTTCTTTCTTTTCCTTAATTTTTTCCTTACCTGCTAGCCTTTACTTGCTTTTCCCTTTGTAGCTGGGGAGATCTAGTTCAGTGATGAGATGGCACATCAGTTCTGCCTCTTAAGATTAATGAAAAGAATGATGACAGAAACACGCTCATGCCATGCTCTGCTAGAAGCAGAACACATGAAGAAGATATAATACAAGCAAACATGACAAACAGGCAGAGGCCTGCTGGGCTTAAGCCTGCTTTAGCCACATCTAACACGGTCCCTCTATGGATAACTGTCTCCCACAACATGTGTAATAGGCTTGCCTCTGGATGGTCATATTCTCATCCAAGGATGAATCATTTTTATCCTTCTAATTTATATACTCAAAGTGTCCTTAAGGGAAACATAGAAAACCTAACACACACCAGGCCCAAAGTATCAGTACATTTTTAAACAAATGATGCTGCTGAAAAGATAATGAATATTGCTTCCTATGGGTTATACTGGGAATTGAGATTTGGTCAAGGGTTAGCATATAGTCAGATACTTTTCGTGATGAGCATAAGGTTGTAAGTGTCTTAGTTTGGGTTTTCATTGCTATGAAGAGACACCATGACACAGAAACTCTTACAAAGAAAAAAAAATCCATTGGGGAGGCTCGCTTACTGTTTTGGAGGTTCAGTCCACTGTCGTCATGACAGGGAGCATGGCAGCTTGCAGGCAGATGGAGCTGAGAGAGCTACATCCTGCAGGCAACAGGAAATCAACTGACTGTCTCACCGAGGGAAGCTTGAGAAAAAGACCTGAAGGCCCACAGGCACAGTGACAGACTTCCTCTAACAAAGTCACGCCTATGATACTAGTGGCCGTTTTCTTTCAAACTACCACGGTAAGTGACCATCAGAAATTAGCCGCGTTTTAATTTTCTTTCCAGTTTCTGTAATAAAATATCCTGACACAATAAACTTAAGGAAGAATCATCCCAGAGAAGTCGAGGAGCAGACAGCTGTGAATTAACTACTGCACAACTCGCTTCCTTCACTCTTACATGGTCCAGGTTCCGCTCTCTAAGGAACAGTACTACCCACAGTAAACTGATCTTCCCACATCATTAAAGTAATCAAGTTCATTCCCACAGGCCAGCCTGATCTGGACAATGGCCCCTATTGCGACTCCCTTTCCAAGTGATCTAGATGGTATGAAGAGGAAAAAAAATCATAGCTACATTCTTATGTTTATTCCCTATGAACCAGTAAGTAAGTAGTTTTGTTCGAAACTTCTTCCAAAACCTTTTCTGAATTTCCCTGCCACTGTGTCAAGGTTTTGTAGGTGTTATCTATGAGAGCTGAATGGACCAACATCAACGTTAAAGTCTAGATTAGTGATAGTGACTGAAAGAATGAATTTGGCCTGATTTCTTTTCTGTTTGCCCTGTGCCATATTATGATGCCACCAGAAGACCTTTGCTGGATTCCAGCATCATGGTTTTGGACACGCCAGCCTTTATAATCTTAAGCCAAGTTTCACATAAACTACATACTTTGTGATACTCTTTTTAGCAATGATAAGCAAACAACAAACAGATAATAAGAGCTGGACTACGACATAAATTTTCTTCTAATGTGCCTCGTGGTGCTATATGGCAAACTCAAGAGAGAAAGACCTTCCTGTCCATTCGTTTCTCCTTTATCCAAGACAGCAAGACCATTTAAAACAAAAGAATAATCAATTCGAACATTTCAGAAAGCACCCTAGAATCACCTCAATATCTTGTTATATCAGCAAAACCAGAAATGATTAATCACCATCCTTTTGGTTTTAATGTAACAGATTTCTCTACTCGGACAATACTTTTATCTTTTATTGTTATGATTATTTGTCTTACATACACAAGGATAAAATAATTAAATTAATTCTGAACTATTCAAATCTGGCATTTGAAAAATGGCTGTACTTGTGTTTCCTGCTGGTCTTAATTTACAACTAGTAACTACTGGACATGTGTATATTTTGGAGGGAATTGTTTCATATTTGTTAAGCACTTCTCTATTGGGATTTTTTCCTCATATTCATAGATAAGAACATATTGTATTTGGATTCCATTTTGCAAATATTCTCCAGCTCCTGGTTGTATTTTTCATAGTGTAATTGGTTTTTGATGAATAGAAGTTCCTACTTTTAATATTGTTAAGTTGAAAGCCTTTGTTGTTGTTGTTTTTACAGTTTTACTTAACTGGTTTAAAAAATAATCCCATGGTATGGTCTAATTATAAGATAATTCTGAACTTGCATTTTTCTTTTATATTTACACTGATTTATGCACACCTATACAACACATATTGCCATACTCAGCACGATGTGTGTGTCCACATACCAGAGTGCCAGCTTTGTTTTATATTTATAATGCCACTTCTGGAATCACTACTGGATGCTTTCCCTTTTTTTTTTTTTTTTTTTTATTCCTCTAAATGTCCGTTTTTTTAAAAATAATAAGCTCTGTCATATAATAGAATAATAAATCTTCCCACTTTGTTTTGTCTCAAAAATATCATACATATTCCTAGACTGGTATACTGCCATATGAATTTTACATTAGGATTTCAGGTTTTTGAAAATTAGCTTGTCAGGATTTTAATAAGATTATCTTACACTCGTGGGAAGGGACACAAAAATTGTATTTATAGCAGTGAGCTTTCTAGTCCACAAATGTGTCTTACCTCTTTATTCACATAATTATTTTCATCTTGATTAATTTTTCTCAGCATACATAGTAACAAGTTCCATCATGACATCATCAGGTGCCAGTGTGTGTTATAGTATGTCCCTGTCCTCCACTAATTTCCCTAACACCAGATAGTGCCTACTTCTGTCGTATATTTGAATATTATTTATTTATTTTTAAAATATTGACACCATAATATGTTTTCCAACATTTAACCATTTGTAACTCTGCTCAAGAATGTGATCAAATGAAAGTTTCTTTGCCTTGTTCTATTGTTTGAAATAAATATATAGTAGAGAATTCCTTCCTTGGTAAAACTGTGGTCACATTATCATGAGAAGACTTCTGGGATTGAAAGTTCTTTGTCAGTACTTAGAATGCTTTTGTAGATACTCCTCAATGTTCAAAGAGTGATTATCTTGGATTCATGCCTTTTTAGGAGGATGGAAAAGTAAGGAAGAAATGTTATAAATTATAATCTCCAAAGGCAAAAAAATAAAATGAAATGTATATAAGGTTTTAGGGAAATTTTTGGGATTTTAATATAATTTTAATATAATCTCTTCCTTCTACCCTCCCTCAAACTCTGCCATATGCCCCTCTTTGCTTTTTTTCAAATTCATAACACACATATATACATACATACATACATACATATATATGTCTGTGTGTGCACATATATATTCATGAAATCTTAATTATAACCTATTCATTCTGTGTAATGTTACCCGTGTATGTTTCCAGGGCATTATTCCTCCTTGTTTAAGCTCTTAAATGATAAGTGAATGTTCAATTGACAATTTATTTAGTGTTAATGGTGTGTGTTTGTGTGTGTGTGTATGTGTGTGTGTGTGTGTGTGTGTGTGTGTGTGTGTTGGAATGCAATCAACCAAAGGTGATATAGCTATTAACATCTTACAATCTCAGCTGGTTGTTATCTACAAAAGACACGGGCGAAATTGGACCTATTAATGTTCTATTTTCCATTTTCTATTAGTTTCTGGTTCATACACACACACACACACACACACACACACACACACACACACCAGGGTCGTTACCAGGAGGCATAGGCTCACAGCAAGCTCCCTGATCCTCTGGGTTTTACAATCTTTCTGCCTCCCCCCCCCTTTTCATTGTTCCTTGAGCCTTAGGTGTGGGAATTGTTTTATATATATATATCTGTAGGAACTTCTGCTGGTTTCCTAGAATGGGATCCATCTGTTGAAAAAGACGTTTTCTCCATGAGGGGTGAGAACTAGGCTTATCTGTAGCATGTAGACAGATACTCGGAAAGTACTTAGGGATTATGCTGGTTTAATAAAGTTGTGGTTGTAGGATCTCCTCCAAGATCCATGACTTCACTAGTCCTAGATAGTTTACTAGTCTTTTAGAATCAGCAATGATTTCCCTCAGGTCTAAAGACCAATTAGAAAGTTTTGGTTGTCTCCAAGCTATGCATGCGTTTCGGATCATTGTGTTGTGGTTCACAGGCATCACAGCTGGACCAGCCTGTTGGTTGCTTCCCTCCTTTGGAAACTTGCACAGTGTGGCCTGGTACCATAACAATACCAGTAACTTCCATTTCTTGTGGGAAAATGTACATTTAATTCTCAGATGTCATCTTGCTGTTCTGCCATTATACTAATGTCTTATCTATCATTTATTTAACCTATAGCTTTTAATCTATAATCCACCTGGCATCTTTTTTTCTGTAGACAGTAAGCTTTAAACATCAATATGATTTTATATATATATATATATATATATATATATATATATATATATATATATTGTTTACAAAACAACTAAACCAAAAGCATCTAGTGGAAGATTAAATCTACAGGAAAACAACTCAAATCTTCACAGTCACTAAAAAAAAAGAAATTTCTATGTTCAGTTCCACTGCAAAAGGATAAATTTTAAAAACTGTAATTCATCCAAAAAAAATCATAAAAAAACTAAAAGAACCAACATGAAATTTGGAGGGAGAATTTTTACATGAATGACTCAATCTGTTTTAAATGCAATAGAAGCTATGACTCCATAAGAGAAACATGAACTGCTCAATATAGTTAACTTATATCAACATGCAGACTTTTTAAGGGCACATATCCATGAAAATTGTAATGAAGCCCATTAGTTTGTGTGCTGCTATAATTAAAAGGATGAAAATAAAGATGCAGATGAGACTCTGTTATAAATGCCAAACTAGCAATAGCTTAGGTAATTTTCAAAACTAGGAATTTATTTTTTAATTTTCATGTTGCATAGTGTCTACAGAGGTCACATGTCACAAATTTCCCTGAATTCCTTAAACAAATTAATTCAAATTCCTAAAATGTCATCTTTCATCACTGAAATTTCAGTTATTTGTAAACAGAATTCACACACACACACACACACATACACATATCAGTTACATATAGATGTATAGATGAATAGATATTATGTTCATATTTATTCAGTAATTATATTACCATCTGTTCATAGAAAACATAAAAAAATGTTTCCCCAATAATTAGCAAAGGATATATTAATGTCATTACACTTTCATCCTCTAGGACAAAGGATAAACTATATTTGATTGTGAATAGCCTTTAATAGCTGAGCCATCTCTCCAGCACAAAGAAACTATTTATAGAAATTAGATGTAGGTGCTGTAGGGATAGTTCAGTAGTTAAGAGCACTGGCTACTGTTCCAGAGGACCTGGGTTCAATTCCCAGCTCCCACATGGCAGCTCACAACTGTCTGTAACTCCAATTCCAAGGGATCTGACACCCTCATTCAGAGATGCATGCAGGTAAAGCACCATATAAAATAAAATAAATAATAAATATTTAAAAAGAAATTAGATGCAGAACACAGTAAGATCTCTAAGTTAATGGAAGAGAATTACAAATTTCAGCATATACCATTTTAGCTTGAAATACAAAAGAAGAACTTACTGTCTGTGCCTATACATTATAGGCAAGAAGAAGAAAAGGAGGAAACTCCCTGTATGCCTGCATGCACTTGGAGGAAATACAAACTGAAAGACAGTCTACTGCAACTTCACAATATTTATAACAACTTAAAATTCATGTAACCTTTTACCCAGAACCTCCACTCTCCTTGTAACTAAGTAAAGTAACAAAATACCAAAAAAAAAAAAAAGACTTCAAGGCTGCACTGGAAATTATATATACATATATATATATATATGTATATATATATATATATATATATGAGCCACATAATCATGTTCATAAATCAGTGGAATAATATACACTGTTAAAAAACACATGGAAGGTCTGTTTAAACAGATCCTGAAAATAATGCCATCTATTTAGGGAGTAATGCTCGAAGTAGGGTGTTTTCCTTTGTAAAAACAGTATGTGTGTATGCTTGTCATGTTACTGTATCAGAGAAGAAACACATAAGAAATTTTCAACAGAAGAAGCTCTTGGGAAAGAAAACTAGGTTCAATGGGAGTTACAAAAGTTTTACTTTTGCTTCATCCTTTTTCCCATGTCTTTTGAATTTTTTATTGTATAAATAGATTGCCTTTAGGGGAAAAAAATCAAGTATACTTAAAAGCGATCAAATATGGAAAGAGCTTTCAGTGACGGGTAGGCAGCCCCAGCTGCTCAACCACGTCTGTATTTAAATGTTATCTGAAATGGGCCTCAGACGCTGAATGTCAACTGGAAATAATGTCATCTCAAGTTAATGTGTCTGACTGCCTGATAAATACCAAGACGGAGCCCCTGGAAGCATTTGTTAAAAGGAAATCATGACCAGTATGCTTAAGCAGTTTCCTGTCTCTTCAGGGAAGAAAAAAAAAAAACAGCATCCCTTCTCCCTTGCTTTAAATCAAAGCTTTTAAACCTGTAAGTGCATAAGCAAAGCAGGAAAAGGTAATTTGACAGATGTGTATTCTACATTCTGCTCCTTCCCTGCATAGCTACTGATTTACTCTCTGGCTTTAAGTTTAACTTAGTATTTGTCTCCACACATACATTTGGATATACACTCGCTATACTTGAACTACAGTGGGTGAGCAAGTGACTTTGAGATTAGCTAAAGGAAACTGTAATGACCTTGTTTCCTTGGGGACTTAAGGCTCACTGCCACTCATGTTACGGACGTTTTCACAATGACAAGTCCCTGAGTCTACCTGAACGTTTTTATTATTACTGTTAACCAGAATGCTGATGTATGATTTTTGTACTGAGCAATATAAATGATGTTCTTCCTCCTAGGGAGACAAAGGAACTTGCTGAGCGACCTCCCTCAACCCCATCCCCCACCCCCGAAAAAAGAAAGGAAGAAAACCAGTTTAAGTACTTCAATTATTCCCATCTATCCCTGTAACAGAGATAGTACTTCTACATAGAAAAATCAAGACATCTCTGATAAGGGCCCAGAATTATGACTAGCAATACCCCGTGAGAACCACCATATTTTCCGATTGTGTTGCTGATACAAAATTTTTAATGTAAATTCTCTCACCCAAAATCTCTGAAAGAATAGCATCTGCTGAATGCCTTTGTTGGCTTGGCACCCACCTACCCTCACTCAGTGAGGTTTACACCCTCTTGGCCTTGTAACTTCTCATTTCCATTCTCTTCAGCATGTCCCTCAATGGGATCTATAGGCATCAAGACTTCAAATTGACAATGGAGCTCTTACTTGCATCCTTTCAATATCTTATTTCCACCTGCTTCCAAACCCTACTGCTACGCGAGTATCCAAATGCCGTCCAGTTGCTTTCAGCCCCGGCCTGCACTTAATCTTCTCACTTAATGAAACAGATCATCAGAACACTTGCTATCCACACACTAAAAAAAGTCATTTAACAAGTGAATTAACTCTTGAAGGAAGAATAGAGTACAGCCACAGGAAGCCCACGGTGACCACTCTCTGTTATTAAAATGTTATAGGATGACAGAGGAGACTGAAAAGCAAGTTTTCTTTAGCTACATGGTGACAGCATACTTTAAAAGGATGGGCAATCCAACTGGGATGTGCGGTTACATGTTCACCTTTCAGAAGAAAACTTCAAAGGCTAGAAATTCCTTTTTTTTAACTTCTACCCACAACAAATTAACATGTCATAACTGCAATCTAATGGCAAGTTGTACCTATGTGGCATTGCATGGAAATTAGAACAAGCTCAAGATTAGACCATATAGTAGCTTCCCTAAGTTTGGTTTTCTAATATTAAAACTGAAGTGATACAGTGATATATAACCCACTGTAAGCACAGCAGATGGGTCTGTGAGCACTTGGCTGATCCAGACAACAAGCTCCTGGACTCTATATGATACAGTCGCCTGGCTAGGTAGCATTGCCAGCAGAAGGTAAGCCATCAACCAGATGGCTCCTTGACAATTCGGACCAACAAAATGAAATGGCGAGATGTAGGCTGAATTTCACCCCCCCAACCCCCAGCCATGTTTCTCAGTCATTCCGTCTCAAATAAACACACAGAAGCTTATATTAATTATAAACTGTTTGGCTGATGGCTCGGAAATTCTTATTAGCTAGTGTAGAGAGCCACGGGTGCCATTCCCAAGGATGGTGCTGGTTTCCTGTCCATAAGCCAGCAAGGCTCAGATAAGTGATCCACGTCATGGGGTGACCGTTTGACTGTTGTGGGCTGCACCTGTCAGTAACGGATACGACTCCTCTGAGCATATATAAGCAGAGCCCTTTTTCTTCCTCGGGGTCTTCCCTCAACTTGCTGTAATGAGCTGCGCAATAAACATGGCTGCAGAAGAATCCTGTTGTTGAGCGTCGTTCTTGCAGGCAAGGCAATAGCGCTCGACAAGCTAGCTCTCTCTTAATTATTAACCCATTTTTATTAATCTGTGTATCTCCAAATGGTCTTGGCTTACCAATAATGCCCAGATCTCTTGCTCCCTCAGAAGCTACATGGTGTCTCCAAGGACTCATTCTTTTGAGTTCCTCATGCCAGAACTCTCCTAGTCTGGTAGCCCTGCCTATCTTCCTGCCTGGTTACATCCTGCCTGTCCATTGGCTGAGACAGCTTTATTCATCAACCAATAAGAGAAACATATATTCATAGCGTACAGAAAGACAACCCCCATCAGCAAGGACCTCTGTGAGAAGAACCTCCACATCCTTTAGACACTGGAGGGTTGTACTGAGGAGAACCTTGTGATGATATATCAGGATAACATTTCTTCTGCCTTGTTTATCATTAGTAAATTCAGTCTTGTATTTTCTCATGGACTAAGAATGTTTTGTCTGCAACCACCGGGAAGATTTGGGTGTGGAGCATCAGGCTTTGAAAAGTGTGACGTTTCACTTGAGAATGATCTTCCTGGCAAAAGCTTAGGTAAGACACTGTGAAGCATAAATTTTCCAGGCATGCAGTTTCTGGGGCTGGTTTCCATTTATTCCCACCACATCAGTCACTAGAAAGATTCAAACCCAAGCCTAGACTAGGAATGAATGGGGAGAAAAGGATAGATACAGTCTGACAAAATAAGTTGTGTTAATGTGGTTGGATTTTACACTTTTCCTGAAACTTTTTGATATTCATTTTACCATGTTTTCAATCCTTCCTCTTAAATATTATTCCATTCCTGTAATCATAAACCTCTTCTGAGTTTGGTAGATTTTTAAGTTGACCTGAGCAGATAATATAAGAATTCAAACTTTCCACACACAAAAATTTTAAATTATTATAAAATTAAAATATAAGAGTATCTTTACCACTATGAAAAGCATGTACTTCACAGGGGGTATTTTAATTTCACGTCATTCATTTTAGTAAAGCAATGCTATCCCTGTAAGTTTCAAATGCTTACCACATTTCATCAGACTGGCCTCAAACCTACTCCAGAGCTGAGAATGTTTTAAACTCTGGACCGTCCTGACTCTACCCTAGTATTAAAGACATGGGTCATTATGCTAGTCTTAACAGAAAAATTAGATAAGAATACCTTTCAAAGAGTGTCTAGAGCTAGAGTGAACCTAAGGCTACACAGAAAACACCTACTGAGCACTGGAATGGCAAAGGTATCAAGAGGATTATGAGCAGTGAGGAAGGAGAAGGGAGTCAGAAAAGGGTGGGAAAGAGTGACAGAGATGTTGCCTGTGATCCATGTACATTACATTCATATATGGAAATGTAAGAATACCTTCCCTCTCTTCTAAATTTACAAGCTCATCTTAGCCTCAAGAAGCCTGTACCCTCCTGATCATGTCCACAGTATTGGCCTTTAAATGGAAAGAAATGAGATGATTTAAAAATTAGCTTGTGGATCACCTAAAACAACATCACTAATCTCATTTAGAGTTTCTTTTCGGAGTGTGGAGAATTGAAATGGTTAAATACCAAGTGATTACAGCAGCTGAAACTGAGTGTAGAAATGTTATAGCTAACCCTAATCCCACAGATAATCAGGACACACATTTCTGAGATGGAAGTTAGACTGTGCTTCTTTGAGAGCACAGGGATATTATGTCTTAAGCTACCAACAACACAGTAATTGAAAAGAGAGGTGCATATGCTTGTCTTGCCTACACTTGTCATTTACTGTTTAAGTCGAGAGCCCCTCAGCATCAAAGAAAGAACTCAGCTAATTTAGGAAACAAACAGCAGAGTGGTGGAGAAGTTCCTGTGTGTGTGTGTGTGTGTGTGTGTGTGTGTGTGTGTGTGTGTGTAAAAATAGCTCCTTTTGCATCAGAGTCATGAGATGCCTTAGATTTTGACAATGACATCATCCAAACCCTTAAAACAAGAACCAAAACACTCAAAGCATATATGGCAATCCCAAATACCACATCTGGTATCTTTTTTTTTTTTTTACAGGACCCAGTAATAGTATGTTTCATGAAATGTTTTTTTAAAGGTTGTATTGTCACCCTAAGCCTCTGGAAAAGAAACATATTTTGTACACATAATAAACAAATTAGGATGTATTTTTCTAACTCAAATTGTCTGTTGAATCAGACATCATGAATAATATAACTCAAAGAACTAGCCCAATCAGCATGTATTATTCAATACCTTGATTTGGAACTCTAAATAAAAAACAAGAAGTTAAAAATAAAAGTTAGTGTCTTCTTAAAACGATACAGAGCTACAATGTGCAACACGCATGTTGGAGCCCAAAGGCAGATGGGCAATCAAATCTGTTGCAAGTACTTAATCCAGTTGTATGGATGTCACTGTCATCTGCATATGTCTGACTGTGCCTTTGTCTCTATGTAGTACCCTGTACTTTTGGAATAAATTGCTCTATTTCCTGAAGCAACCATTACATAGCAAGTGATCACTCAATATATCACTGAGGCCTCAAGAAGGAATATGCATACAACTCAAAGCCATCTGCTCTCCCAAATGCTGTTTACTGAGCAAACATGGATTCATTTCATCTGTGGATGTGTATTAACTGGCCAGGTGGAGAAGGAATGTGGAACATAAAGGGTGAATCTTGTCACATACCCTTGGGTTATTCACAATGGGGTCATTGAACATAAGGCTCTTGAAGCTCCTGTATTTACTGTTTTCTCATACCAAGGTTAATAACACTGAATGCAGGTTGTGTATATGAGTGATCCCACATCTTTGTGGTACTCCAGTTAGGAAAACAATTAGTAGCCTTAGCCACAGCACTGAAGACTCTGTCCCTGTGTGAAGTAATGCAGTCTTCCTTCTTTTTCATATGTAATCTTCAAGGTGAGGAAGAGGATATTATCATGTTCATTTTTAGAGACAAGAATAAGAGAGATTAATGAGTTTGGAGATGACACAGTAAACAGCCGTGACTACAGAAAAGAGTACATTCTGAACTAAGAATCACTACACATAAAAAGTGAGCTGCAAATAGACCCAAGGCCACATGCATGTTTCCCAGTGTCTGTCACTGCATGCCTTCTGTCTCCTTATCTGAATGAGGAGAATGTAGTATGGGAAAGAAGAAGCTCTCTTCCGTATTTAAAGCTGAGAAGTTATTTGATTTTTAGTAATTATAGCTGAATACTCTGGGATTTTCTTTTCTTTTTTTATGTTGTGTGTCATAACTTGACTACAAACTTGTTTAAATGTGAAGGGCAGCTCCCAAAGACAACAGATTGGAGAGTAATAACCTAGTTCTCGATGTGTGGAATGTACTTAAAGCAAGCAAACAAGAGCCAGTGACTCAATCTAGTCAAGGAAACCCTGCCTCAGGACAGAGGTGTTCCACAGTCTGCTTGGCAGGAGTTTGACCTTCTATAGAGCTCTTTCAAACTGAGGATGTCATAATTGCACAGTCACTGTTTTCAGCTCTCCTAACTGAGTGGTAGAGAGAAAGGCTGTCCACACAGATACTTTCCTGAAAGTAGACCTCTGGAACAAAAGTCACATCTGATTCCATGTGAACTGAAACTCTCCCAAAGATCTAGGTGTTGAACTGAATTTCATGACTGATTGAAGTCAGCAACCTAAAACTTGGAAAAGGTTCAAAGTGTTCTATGTAAGGTAAAATATAAAGTAGGAAATGAGAGCCGGTGAAGGCATTAAGTAGCCAATCTGTCAATCAATGGTCTTACTATTGTTCATATAGAACAGATTAATGCACTCCAGCTCTCTTTGAAGCGAAGTCATAACCTCATGCATAGTTTTGGCCAATAAAATGTATTTTGACTTTGAAAGATAACCCTTAAAATCCACAAGTTTCATCTTCGCTTTCTCTCCCCTCCTCGATATCCCTAAGTATATAGTCAAAAGGAAACTTCAAAATAGTAGCATTCTGATCTTTGAATCTTCCCTTTCAAACAATACAGACAGAGCCTCAGGGCCTGTGACGTGAGGTGCAAACTGCTTCAGCACACCTGAGTGCCTTGATCCGAAGGTTTGTTACAGGAGCGAAAAACATCACCCTGCCTAGCATACACTTCATATACAAACATGCTTGCTTGTTCATAATTTTTAACAACGTCAAATCTTGAATGTATACAGAATAAAAATGGCATAAGTGCCAGATCCATGGGAAGCACATTCAGGACAGATGAGATCACCTGCCTTTAGAAACTGCATTAAGGGGAGTTTCCTTTAATCCAGTGAAAAATTGATCAGTTCCAGAAATCTAATTATTCCCCCTCTTATCCTCCCAGCTCCCAGCACACACACACACACACACACACACACACACACACACACACACACACAGGCACACATACACACACACACACACACACAGAGAGAAGAGAGAGAGAGAGAGAGAGAGAGAGAGAGAGAGAGAGAGAGAGAATCAGGCATTTTTTGAGGTTTGTTTGCCATTTATACACAGCAAGAGAGTATCTCAAAACATTCACCCTCCCAGAAGTAACAAAATGAGCACACCTCCACTCAGTCATCAAAAACAGTGGATAAAAATAAGACTGTGAAATATGAACTTTGTCCACCCCATTTGAATACAAAAATATGATCCATAAAGCAAGAAGAGCTCTGATTAAATGAGAGGAACTCAGGCAATCTCTGATAAGAGTCTGATGATGACTCAATAGCTAAGCTGTTTGGAACAGAGCTGGTCCCAGCAGGAGATAAGAGTGCTAGCAAAGCTTCATTAACCCAGTATTTCTGCTATTAGAATGGGTCTAAAGAAACAGCTATGATGTCATTGGGGCAGCAGCTCTGTGTAATAAAGTGAGCAGAGTCCCCATGTTCTTTCAGCAATCACCTATGGAAAGGAGAATAGTAATGTAATTACATAAACTAGCCTCTAATTTTGGAAGCTTCCTAAAACAGAGTCATCAGAGCTACCGTCTCTTCAGTGCTAATTCTTTAATAAAGACAAGAAGAGTTAAATGCATATACGATTATATAATTTCAAAATTGTTCAAATCTGAAAGATAACCTCATGGGGATAGTATGCAAGTATAACAACCAGGCTTTTGTTTTCAACAAGAATGTAATGGCCATCTTTGTTAGCTTATCCTAAACACTTACGAAGAGCAGCCACATCAGTAGTTCAGGTTCTTTCCTTTCCAGTAGTTCTCAAGCCCCAAGTGATATGGCTTGAAGCATCATTGTCTCCTCAGAGTTGCTAGAGTCTCCAATTTTAATGATGCAGCTCTTCAGCTATTGGTCTACTAGAATAAATACCCCTTACTTTAGGGTGACTGAAGAAGCACTATTAAAACCCATTGTCGGGTTTCACCATTATTTCTCCTTTGGCAGATTTAGAACAGAAATAGAAATTCTGTATTTCTAACAAGTGTTCAAATGCTGCCAACACTGACCCGGTGATCAGTCTGGGAATTGTCATACTAGAGTTTGGGATTAGAAGTTAAAAGATGTGGATATTACTTCATTTGGTCATAATAAAAGCATATGTGCTAGGACTTTGTTTTGTTTTGAGACAGAAGGACAGATTGACCTAACTCACTATGCATTTCTAATGATCTTGCCTCTACCTCCCTAAAGATGGGACTACAGGTGTCCACATCAAGCCTGGTGAATGATTTTTTTTTCTAATTCTCCAGTTATCTTCCCTAAAGCAAGGAGAATGTGATCACCATTGAAACTATATTTTTAAAAACCCTGCTACATTTCAGCTTTGAGGTAAAAATACATAGACACCTCGGATAATGTCTAACAGTGTCTAAATGAAAAGCAGGTGATGTGCTTGCCCTAACACACAGCTGGCATGTGTTAAACTGAAAAGATTTAAGGACACGAATGAAGTCTTGTTCACTGGATCACATCAGACAGCCTCTTACATGGTTGTTCTACAGAGCATCACAGAAGGATCTAGAGTAAATGCCAAGAGAGAGAATGACTCCCCAAGGCACAGTTCTTTAAGTTGGAATGTTTTAACCATTCTGGGAATGGGCTTTATAGGTCAGGACTTAATATTCCTATATTTCTTCATCTTGCTAAAATGTGAAAAAAAAAAAGGTTATAGATTCATTTTCAAATGTTCAATGTTTCCAAAGCTGGTGTTTCTAGTTTGGAAAAAAAGAAAAACATTTATTAGTGTTAGGGCAGGTCTCTACTGCCTCTTGCTTCCTAGTCATTGCAGAGACAGATGTTAAATGGGCAGCCACTATAGGCAATCCCCCCTCCTACTCTAAAAGAACAATTTGAATTTTTAAAATGACAAAAAATGGAAAAAGGCATTTTCAAAGGGGTTGATTACCTGGTAATGATTCATTTCAATGGCTGATTTTTAAAACCTGCCCATCTTATGAAGGAGTGAAAAATTAAAAAATGACATTGACAAACATAGGAGATTAAGTGAGTTACACTTTGTCTGCAGACAGTTTTAGTATACCCCACCTTTAAGGCTTCTATGCTACAAGTTTGGGATGTTGATGTCAAGGTTTGATGCTTAGTAAAGAGTGATTAGGTCATGACATCACTGACCTTGGATGGGATTAGAGTACTGCTCATGGACTTCTGTACAATTTCCTGTGAAAGTAGAGTGGTCCAGCTGCCCAAATCTCTGGCTTCCTAGACAGCTTTCCCTTGCACACATAGTCCCACTGTTATGCGTTTATCATGCTATGATATTCACACATGGACCTAACAAGGGGCAATCATACATGGACATCATGCTCTTTAATTTTCAGAAATGTATGCAAAAAGAACCCTTTTTTTCCACAAGGCATGTAGTTTGAGGAAGTGTATTCCACTAACAAAAAAACAGATGACTAAGATCACTTCCTTTGGGGGTTTGGAGTGGAACTGAAGACTAGATCTCAGGTCTCAGTGTTTTATGTAACTCAGGCTGACTTTGAACTTGTTACTTGTTATATAGCTAATGATAAGGACTTGACTCCTGATCCTCCTGCCTCTGCTTCCTATGTGCTGCGATTACAGGCACGTTCAGACTAGGACCACTTCACAATCAAGAACGAATTAAGCAGAAACAAAGAAGTATATGGGCTCCCCAGCCTTTCTGGTTGTGCATTTCAAATTCACAGAAGCCATGGAACCTGAATAAAATATATGACCTCTCTGTGAGTTTGCAAAGCAAGATCATGGCTGCTGAAGGCATTTTGACATAATGAAAGCATTTGGAGAGAGCATTCTTGTCACTATTGAAAACTAAAATTATGCACCTGGATTCCGAGCTGCAGAACTGTATTTTTTTTTTATCATTATGAAAAGCTTTTTAAGATTAAAGGAAATCATCTCCAATTTCATCTGTAAGAAGGTAGGGGGAGAAGTAGGACACAAGAAAGTGCAGCAAGTGAATAAAAATAGCAACAGTGAATAAAACCAGCAGCCAGGAGCGCGGACATATTACTTATTCATTTGACAGTCTCTGGAATCAAACAGGAATTACATGTTCTGAATACATCAAATATTAGAATTTCCCAGGGATCACAGAATCGAGAGGGAAGGCAAAAGCAATGATCATATTCCATCCAAAGATGAACTTGGGGGATTATTCTTGCTCCAATGGACATGAGTGAATTCTATTACTAACAGTCTGACCAAATTCTACTCCCTGTCAACAAGTTCTTTAATGTAAGAAACCTCATGTAATGCAGTTATCTATTCTGGTTTTAGAAATTCCATGGCACAGGCGGTGTTATCAAGGTGAGCCATGAATTTTATTGTACTTCATTTTTTTTTTGTGGGTGTGGCCCTGAGGATCAAAAGCAGGACCACGTCCACCAACCAAGCCACCTTTCACTGTTTCTGGTATGGTTTCATAGCTATCATCATTTCCTAAATATGAAAGTGGAAGTGATTAGACTAGGTGTCACAATAGATGCCACAACAAAAACCGTTAACACCTGAACCCGGAGTTCCTGCCGTAGGTGGTGAGCTGCACTGACTCCTTAAGGACACACTGCCAGGATTCTGATCATTTTTTCCCCCTCCAAGACTCCGATCATTTCTTCCCCCCGCCCCCAGGGTTTTGCCAAACTTTTATTGTAATCCCACACAAACGGACATGTGGCTGTGTACAGGTGGAGGTGATGGAACAAGCAACCTGGGGCCATGACAGCAGAGTCTAAGCAATTGATTGTAAGCACCAATTTATTAAAATGGAGGACTAACTCCATCTACCCCAGGAGGCACACACACCACTCACTGTGCCTTCTCATGAGCTTTCTTGTCATCACACAGGTACCAATCACCAGGGAGAGGGTGAGGGTATTGGTGGACCTGGATGGGTCTTACCCAACAAACCTAAGTACCGTGTAACCCATCGGTGTTTTGTTCCACCCAATGATACTCTATTAAACAAACGAAACACAGGTTGCCAATACTTAAGTGAATGATTTCAGATTTAATCCAGCCCACCCTTCCCAGAGCTCACCACATGACTATAGATCCCCTTGCTAGCCCTTCACTCATTCATTACAACTTCCAGACCTTGGGTTTGGGGGTCCACACCTGATGTGAGGAGTACCCGCAAAGCATGACAGTGCTCCTGGAACCAGAACAGGGCATAGGGCACAAAGGGTGTGATCAACAGTCGCTAGCTGGAGACATGAGGCAAAACGTGGCCCCCGAGGATCTGGATGGTCCTGTTAAAAGGACCCTTGGGGAGAGCACTATCGGCCTCTCATTCTAAACTGCTGGCGCGGGGCTCTTGGAGGAAAAAGAGACAGGAGTGCAGGCACCCCGGAGTCACAAAAGATGATTCCCTGGCCTGAGGAAGCACCGAGGCCAACTCACCTGGCTTCTCAATCCAGCGCCCCCGGAGACCCAGCTTCTTCCCGCAGCTCCACGTCTGAGTCCACTTGTCCTTCAGGGGTGATCGCGTGGGGACCACTCCATCTCATCCGGTCAGTTTTGGTGGTCACAATCTGAGAACATCGTCTGCACCTCATCCAGATCTGAGGGTGTATTAAGACACGGCATGGAGCCAGGCAGACCTTCCTCCAGTGTTTTAGCTGATGAGACACCGCTGCCTCCTAACTGGTCTAGTACATTCACTTCCTGTGGGCTCTAGTCTCTTCAGCAGAGCATGGACACTGTCAACCCGGGCTAGCAGGGCCTCCTGGGCTCTGGGGCCACAGAGATGCACTTTTCCTCCTCTCGCCTGCCTCAAGGATGATGGCAGTAGCCGCGGCGACTCAGACCCTGGGGTCAGGGGGACGGGCACCCAGGCCTGAAGTCGACTCTGATCATTTCAAAAGGCCCAATGGGAATGCCAGTGGTAGCCACAGGTTACTAAATGGAACTATTGTGTAGACCTTCCCATCAGCCCCACAACTTGTGCAAACTGCCAAGCTATGTTGGAGAGGACACGGGAAGTGAGGAATAAGCTTGAGATGGCACAGTGGTTGTGTCACACACCTGCAAGTCTCGACTGTCTTAAATCCCTTAAAACGCACACACACACACACACACACACACACACACACACACACACACCAACGACAAAACCACATAATATCCAATTCTTCCAATCTGCACAACATTGGCAACGCTCCCTGTTGAGCTCCTCCCACGTCGTCTCCAGTTCTAAAAATGAGATGTGCCTGAAGCATGGCAGCTAGAACACCTGTGACCCCTCTAGCGATGTGTTTCTGTTTGGGAGCAGACACCTGAGTCAAATTAGGTCAAGGGAATGGGTTGAAGGTATAAAAAGGATCCGAACTGAAGCCGTTTGGGATAATGGTCAAAGGAAGTTTAAGTTTCCAAGACCTCCCAGACCTCACTGGGTAACTGATATTACTGACGTCCTGGTTGGCAAGGTGAGACAAGAATGGTGTGTAAGCTGCCCCTGCACACTCCAGTAAGTCAATGAGAACAAGTTACATGTAACACAGAGAAACGTTCCTAGGGAAAGTCCCTAATCCCTGAATCCTGATTGGTGAGAAGTGTGATTGGCACAGATGTTTGTAGTTATCTGGCTTAAAAGCTCTGTAACAATCCAGCTGGGTGTTGTACTTCAGCTCCCAAGTCTGTTCTTTGCCTCAGTAGTGGCTTGATTACAATATTTTTTTCCATCTGCATTGACTTGATGTGTGAGTTGTGTTGGCTCCAAGTGAGCCCCATAACAAAGGCATACTGGAAAAATAGAGTGAACATGTTTCTTTCCACTAAGATCCCAAACTGAAAAGACAGTCCATCTTGGAAAAATTACCAGAACAAAGTTAATACAAAATATTAAGAATAAGAAAATGAGACATGCTTAAACCTTTGAACACTGGATAGTGCCATGCTTTGCTGTTTAAACCATAAGTATTGTATGTTGCATAGTAGCATACATTACTATCACTCCCAGCCAAAGTGTCTGATAGCATTATTCTTATTTATGTTCTGAGCTTAAAATGAGGATTACTATTCCTGAATAATTATGCTACCTAATGAAGGTGATATGGCTAGCCATTTGAATGAAGACTGTTCCCATAGCTTTAACAAAACGGCAGACATTTCACTGTTAAAGTCATTTAAAATTCCAAACCATAATTATCAAAATGTGTTATTATAATTTCCATTGATAAAAATAAGTGTAGATTAAATAATATATCCTAGGTCATACAGATAGTAAATAATATAGCTGGAGATAACATCTGGGATCTGGGCAGCTGGTGCTAAAATTATATAGAACATTCAAGAAGAAATAGAAGGCACCACAGTGGTATTTATCCACTCCCCAAACTATTTGTACCAAGAAGAAATATGAACTTCTTTTGAAAGGCCAATATCTTTATTTCAAAGGAGCTGTTCCTTCAACCCAGAGACTCTCAGAATTTCCCTCAGAATTTTGCATGAGGAAGAGGTTAAAAAAAAATCTTTAATATTGTAAGGTTGAATGACCATAGGAAATGCATATTGGGGTGATGCTGATAGACATCAGGAACGAGATATTTATGGTGATTGTGCTAGCAGCAAAGCACTTGACTATTTGTCAAAGAAAACTACTTAGAGTTCAGTCCAGGCCAGTCCGTTCAAGACCAAAATTTTGGCTTAGTTCAGGAAAGTGTGACTGAATCAGTAGCAATGTAACTGCCTTGGTCTCTAGATCCTTCAAGGTCTAACATTCCAGGATAACCAACTACTTAAAAACCATAGAGTTTATCTCCTAGGATTGTGGGAAGTGGCTACAAATGTGCCAGAAGGAATTCCTATCCTATCCTTCCTCTTACAAGGCTCGTCCTCTGTGTGTGGGTGGCGGAAGACTATAGATTCTTCATTACTGAGCACTAGTGGTGGGGTCTAAGTCAGCCATACCACAACACAGAGAGAAACAGAAGGATCTCACCCATCTCTCTCTCTCCCCCCACAAATCTATATAGATAACCACTGTGCAAACTCAGAAATAGACCATAAAGAAAGCATGCATCAATTTGGAGACTAGTGACATGATCACACATTGCAGTTTATAGATAGAAACCATCGCAACTGGGGATAAATGTATGTACTACTAATGAACAGATCAGCATGACCAACATTAAGCACAGTTCTTGCAGCATATATAAGTAATTATTGTACTACACCATAAACATAAGGTCCTTAACCACATATAGACTCTAGAACTTATAATGCTTCATAAGAAATGGTGTCTATTGTATATACTTAATGAAAATACATACAGCTGACATAAGGAAAATGGTGGATATGAGGTCATTGCATGACAGGAGTGTGTTCTGATGTCACCCCTATGTGACTCAGTATATACACTCTGATGACCACACAGTAACAGCTGTCGCAAGAACAGGGAAGACAGGATCCTTAATGCTATGGGTGTCAAATTATCCTCTTCATTGAGTTTTTATTTTTCTCCCCATTCAGTCTTCTCTTACCAAATTAACCTAAGAATAAAATAGAAAATGACTTAATAGGACTATAAAAATGTGGTCCAAGTGTGGCTATTGCTATTCACTACTGTGCATTCCATTGCCACCTTTATAAAAGAAAATTTATCGTAATATTTAATCACCTTTCAATATAAATGCTTCCCAGAATATCAATGAACTCATACAAGGCATTGGAGATTTTATTTAAGAAAATAAGTCTATGTCAACTGACAAAATATTTTTTTATTTTTATGCTTATGATGAATACATAGAAATAGATTGAACATTCAAGTTAATTTTCTTTTCTCAGAGATACAGAATAGTGTGAAGCTGTGACAACACCGCAGAGGGTCATGAAAGTGACCGGTGAGCAAGACCCCAAGACCATGAATGATGTACAACCAGAGGATGGGGTGGGCAAGCTGAAACCCTTAACCCTGAAGTTTGCCATGTGCCCCCATGCACAGCGCCCTCATTGGTCTAATGTCAAACTTGAGTCCATTGTGTCAGAATATATCTCTCCAAGCTCAGGGACTGGAACTCTGATTCATAATGCAACCGTGTAGGAAGGGACACCCTGAGGAGGTAATGAGATCATGAAACTTCTCTCAGAACAGTGTAACGGTTGCTGTAGAAAGAATTTTTAAACAGATCACCTGTATCTTGAGTCAGAAGGTAGTTGTTTTAGCAAATATTCTTTAACATTGTAAGAAGTACGTTTTTTTCTGCCCGCTGCCTGGTCTGTCCCGCCGCCAAGAGACTCTGTATTTGATATTATGTTGTTGACCAAGTGTTAGTTTCTTATCGGCTAGCTCTATCTTAATTATTTACCCATTTCTATGTATTTCCACGTGGTCTTACCGAGAGCGGAGGAATGACGGTTCTGTTCTCTCCGGGCTCTCCATCCTGACTCCTCCTTACTACTCCCTCTTTCCTCCTTGTCTCCTAGTCCCTCCTATCTTCCTTTCCTATTGGCCAACAGTGCGTTATTATTAATCAGTATGAGAAACATATATACATAATGGCATCTCCCATCATAACATAACTGTAATTCAAGCAGTTTGGGATTGAAAGCAACAGCCTCAAGGTTACTGGTCTCTCTCCTAATGCAGTTTGCTTTTCCTGTCTTGGTACCCTTGCGTAAATATATTCTTCGGCGTGCATTTGGAGACCATTGCAGGCAGCTGCAGGTATTCATAGTCCTTGCATCCTCAGACTTCTCGATTCTAAAACAGGTAGATGTTATACTCTCTGGAGCCTATATATTGACTGTCAACTAAAACTCCAAATTGAGCTGCCTGAACTGGCATGTCTATCTCTGAATCAAACACCATAATAGAGCAGATACTGTCCTCTAAATTAGAAGCCCACATGACCAAAACAAAGGCACATTATACTCTCAGATCTAAAATAAGGGAGAGAGGGCAAGGGGTAAAATTTTCTCCTAGAAGGAACAACTCTTCAAAACCTTCAGAATTATAAGGGTTGAGTATCTTCATTTATGTCCAACCCATAGCACATCAAAGATGAATGCAGAACAAAGATATACCCACATCCACAGGTCTCAGTGAACGTGTAACAAAGATGTGCTCATGTCCACAGGTCTCAACACTATTTGTCAGATCTATCCCAGGAAGGTTGCATGAGAGGACAGCAGGTATAGAAGAAATGATGAAATATATAATGCATAAAAAGAACTGCAAAGAAATTTTATAATTCTCTCAGGGATGTTTAAGGTAAATTAATCAGTTATCATATCATATACATATTAATATATAAATAATTAAACAAGGAAAATGAGATGATTGATGCAGCCAACGCCATTGGTAAAGCATATTAATTTTGAGTACTTCATTGTGAACAATGTTTGTAGAACGATTTCACAAAATGGTAAGGGAGACAATAAAGTGTTCACTTGAAGTAAGATGAGTGTCAAAAACTAACACATTCAGATTATTCCCAATCCCTGCTTGAGTGTTATAAGGAATTTTCACCATATAAGGAATTTCCTCAACTCGATACAGTGGTTTACAAAAGGATGTTTTCCAAAATAGTTATCATGACAGCCTGGTAATTAATGTGACTGACCATAAAGCAATTGCATCATGTTATCCTTGCATATTAGCATAAAATTGAGCCAGTATTTTAAGAAGAAATTGCAGGAGGCTAAACCAGAGCTCAGGGAAGTAACAAGGGAAGGCAGCATTGACGGGTCAGGGGAAAATGCCACTGTCTATTCTGAGTATGTTTTAGCAACTCAGGGGACATGCACAGGAAGATGTTAGAGATTCTTCATAATCACTACGATTGGTCAAAAGAATCCCTTAGGTAATATCATGCATGGCATTTATAAACAGTGATAGGTAAGAGTTTGCTATTGAAGGTGATTTTAAGAAATAGAATAGAATAATGTAGAGCATATTTTAAAATATATAACATACCATTTGGCTTCACAAAATGTGTGTGTGTGTGAGTCTGTGTGTCTGTCTGTCTGTGTGTCTGTCTGTTTGTCTCTGTGACTGTGTTTGTGAGTCTGTGTCTCTGTGTCCCCATGTCTGTGTGTGTTTCTGAGTATAATTGTGTCTGTGTATTTCTGTCTGTGTGTGTGTGTGTGTGTGTGTGTGTGTGTGTGTGTGTGGAAGGGGGTGTCTATGTTTAAAAGGATACCATCAGATTAAGGAACTATTTATTACCTTTCCTTCTCGCCATTTCCTGTGACTGACATTTGTATGTATAGTCACTGAAAAAAGCTGACATTACTGAACAGTCAGCTTAAAATTTTCAATGCACCACAGTGCAAAACATTAAAGTTAAGCTCCGTTTCCACAGCAACAACAGTTTAGCTCCCACAGCAGAGTTAGACCTTTTCTGTGGTCTTAACCTACATGTAGTCAGGAAGGCTTGCTAGTGTAGAAGGTTTGTCGGTTATATAAGTCAGTCCCCACTGTTCGTTCCCCCTTTCACTGTGAGGAGGAGCTTAGGAGTGGACACTCAGATACAAACTGGAAATAAACTGAAGTAGAATTATTTGAAACTGAGCACTCAGGTATATTTTCTATAAAATCATTGACTGATCCATTGAAAAAGATAGGAATTTGACAATGTGTCTGCGACAGCAAGAAGTCTAACTTCTGTGACTTAATATTGAAGGCCTGCCTCTTCACAGAGCCCCACACATACCCTGGAGAAGCTGGAGTGTCTTTGGAGCCATTGTTCCTGGTCTCCAATGGAAAATCCAACCTATTGCTAGAAGAGGGCTGTCTCAAATTCACTAACCCGCTTCTTTGTGTGATGATGACTGCTTGCTAATCACTCCACTTTCATAAATTTCTCAGGCTTCCTACGGACTGAATAAAGGGGACACTGTGGCATTCAAATGTCCCATTGGGCTATTTTGTCTTCTGGAGAAAAGGGGCAGAAGTTTTCCAACGAGAACAGTATTTTCCACTTCTTAGTGCTTAAGAAACGCTAACAAGTGAACTGAATCTTTAATAGAGCTTTCTCATAGGCATGAGATATTTGCAAAGGAGGTATGTCATAAATAACAGTTTGGAATTTAGCAAGAAATGAGCTTTAAAAATTAAGAGGAAGCAACATAAAGTATTCAGCAAACCATCAGATGGCTTATTCCTTGTGAGTAATGCCCAGTCTGGTCCTTTCTGATCAGATCTTAAAATCACTCAATCCCTTCTGCATGCATCACTCCTCAGCACATGCATGAATTGTGCTGTTAGCCTGGAGAACCTGCTACCTGAACCCAGAATTAAAAATTGCTGCTCAGTGATTCCTTCTTACTCCCATGATAGCGACCTGTGCTGCCATTTAGAATAGTTTTGTGTGTATGTGCTCTCAGGATATCACAGATACACAGGACACATGTACACATAGTCACATGCTATTGTGAGCCTTCTGAGTCTGCCCATGCTCAGGGTCAAGACACATGGGACAAGAGGAAGATGGACATTTCCTTTCATATTCCAAGTCCCTCTGTTCATTCCATTGATGTTTTTGTTTGATTGTTCTGTTTTGTTTTTTGAGACAGAGTTTCTCTGTATTGCTGCTCTGTAAACCAGGTTGGCCTTGAACTCACAGAGATATACCTGACTGCCTCCTGAGTGCTGGGATTAAAGATGTGCCCCACCAACAAATGCCCAGCTAGTGTTTTTTGTTTTGTTTTGTTTTGATTTTTTATTTTACATGTCGATCCCAGTTCCCTCTCCCTCCCTTCCTCCCTCTTACCCTCTCTCCCCCCTCACACTCACCCTGACCACCCCCCTCCCATCCCCTCACCCCAATTCCACATGTAGGGCAATGCCATCCAGGTGGGGTCATGAAATTATTCTGAGTTTACAACGACATGGCTTCTGTTCTTAAGACAAAGTCAAAGTGGCCCATCATTTTCTCCTCTTATTTCTCAGTTTATAATGTCTGAATTGCTACTGGGGCCTAATCATTTGACTTGATTGCATTACTTTAATCTAACAGTCACTTTCTGATTTTTAAAGAAGTGTTACATAGCATTTTTTTTATGACAGTCAAGCTATTTGTTCTAGGTTTGCTTTGTAAAAGTTTATTGGGCCGTGACTATCTTATAACATCAGGGGTTTCGTTATGATAGTTTGACATATGCATGGAATACACTTCTCATAATGTCACTTTAGCATGCCTTTTTACTTCCTCTCTCCTTTGTTCTCCTATAGCTTAGTTCTTCCTCTTTCAATTCCATGTCCTTCCTTTATCTCATAGCTTCCGAGAAAACATGCAACATTTTTACCAGTCTTCCTTGAATATGATCATCTTCAGTTCCATTTTCCTACAGATGGTGTAATTTCATCATTCCTGAGCACTAGACAAAATCCCACTAATGTGCTCATTGTGCTTTCTTTATCCATTCATCGTTCACAGGGATGCTGACCGGTTCCACACTTCCTCGATCATATTAAAGATGGAAATGCAGATTCCCTTGTAGCAAGTTATTAATTTTTCTAGATACATACCCAGAAGTACGCCTGTGTCATGCAGAAGCAACGTTTTTAGTTAATTTAGAAATATACACATAAATTTCCATATATTTGAAGTAATTTACATGGTCACCAGCAAATAATAAGCATTTCTTCTCCCTTTAGACCACCAACATGTGTTGTGATTTGTGTCCTTAGTGACAACCATTCCAAATGGAGGTTGGCACTGAAATTTCAGTTATACTAATTTGCATTTGTCTGGAGGCTAACGATGGATGTTGAACTTTTTAATGTATGTCTTGGCCATTTGTACTTCATTGGAAAAGTAAGACCTTTGATCCACTTTCAGTTGATGCTTCTGCATTAAGAAATAGTGATCTACTTTTATTATTCTATGTTTTCTCGGTGCCACTGTTACAGAGGCTCTACCACTTCCAGTGTATGTTTGTGGCACCTTCAGACAGGAATTGGGTGGCTGTGGAAATTGATTCCTTGTGGTGCAGGAAGCTGAGAAGTTTGGTAAAATCCCAGAGTGATTCATAGATGGCGTCTCTCATGCTTCCTCTCCTTCACAGGGAAGAAACAAAGACAAACAGACCCTCTCTTCAAAGGTATTCTGAGATTATTAATCGGCTGCTGAGAAAGTTGCCCTCCATGCCTCCCTAAGACCCCCACCCCTTAAATGTATCACACTGGTGGTTAAGATTCATCACAAATATTCCAATTGCAGAATGGAAATTCCCAGTTATTTAGTTTCTACTTCTGTGAGAAAGGTCATTGGTACTTTCTGACAATGATCCTACTGAATGTGTAGCTATGTTGGGGAAATTAGTAAAATCTCTTTATAATGCCCAAGGCTACAATCACTCATTCGTTCATTCATTCATGCATCTATTCACTCAGCCCTGTGTTCAGTCAAAACCTTACTCATCTGTCACAGGTAACTAGAACATGGACACAAGACTTTTTTCTTTCCAAAATAAATGTAATTTTGAAGGAAAGAGAATCAGTTACTATTTTGACCTAGCTTTAACAGTGGTTTATTTCCATGTGATTCTGGCTTTTATCTGGCCTTATTTTTTCTGTTCTCTTACAGTTCACTGATTGGGGTCAGCAAAGAAAACAGCTTTGGTTAATGTTCAAAAGGAAAACTTATTATTTTTGCAAGTTGGGAAAAGATTCTCTATGAGATGTAATTTAATGCTAGGGATGACAAAGCACTGAACAGGATAAATTTTGAGCAACACTCTGAAACTATGACAGCAGTTGTTTCTATAAACAAATTTCTAATTTATCTTGCATCTAGTTTCAGAAATAAATTTCTAATTTATCTTGCATCTAATTTCAGCATTTTTGCTGCTTATTACAAAAAAGCCAGAATGTTACTGTATAGCATATATTTCTCCCCCATTCAGAAATATAACTGCAGTTTACTGTCAGCTTATCATTTTTCTTCACTCAAAGACTCAAACCTACATTATCATTTCTACAGTGATGCTAGGCAAATTACTAAATAAACAGAATATCTGAGTACGCCACTAGTTGGATGTGCTCTCTGCTTTCTTTGATGATTTGTGGATGGTTTTCTACATGCATAAAAAAAGCAGTATTTCCCATTATAATAAAAATGTGTTTTTTTTTTCTTTCGTGCAGGGAATATCTTCTTTTGCATCAAAAGTTTATACATGAAGAGATTATATGACAATGAAGAAATGTGAATAAGTATCTCATTCACTTTTGTCAACTGTGTTTCATAATTATATTTGTTTTGTTGGTAAATAATTCTGGACAATTTGCAAAATTAAAAGCAATTTCCCATGTTTTCTTGCATGAGGAAATTTGATAAATAAAATATCTAAAAACAATAGCAGTACCCTGAACTGGTTAGCTGTATTTTAAGTACCTGTGGAAATTTTTAAAGATACGCCTAATTCTAGTATTTTTCTATGAGTAGTAATTTAATTTATGCTAATCATATTATTTTGGTTGTGAGCCTAGCCTTTAACAGCTGAGCCATCCCTCTAGCCCAACACTAATCATTTTATTAAAATAAAAATTAAAAATTAAAGCAAAAGTGTAGTTGTTGAGAGATGGCTTAGTGGTTAAGAGCACTTTCTGCTCTTGAAGAGGACCCAAGTACAGTGCCTAGCACACATGTTTAGCATCTCACAACTACCTATAACTCTATCTTCAGGGAATCTAATATCCTCTTCTGGCCTCCCAGGCACCTGCAAATGCAAACACACACACACACACACACACACACACACACACACACACACACACACACAACACACACACACACAAGGTCAAAATGAGATTAAAAATCTTTTTTTTAAAGTATAGCCAACTTTGCAGCTAATGAATGAAAACTTTGTTTGGATGGCTTGTCTATACACAGAATGAGTAATGTTTTCACCTCCCTTAATGCTTGATTGTTCAACAAACTCTTAAGTGTTGTGTACTCAAGAGATTGCATTCACCCAGCAGAGTACTTTGGGCGATATTAAAGATTACATTGTTACTATCTTTAGGAAATGTATCACCCAGTAGAAAAGCAAAAGAGTAAAATGTAACAACGAAGCCCTCACGCACTAAAGAAGAATTAGCACTGAATAAGCTCTAGCAACACAGGTGAAAAGAGATTGATACAAAACAGAATTACAAGAGCCTGCTGGAGGAACAACAGATACTATGTTAGATTTATGGCTTATAAGAGTTCAATCTGGATTAAGTACCTATATTTCTCTTATGTGTATGCCTGCCTCTTTCTATAATAATTTTCAGATTTGCTGTCCCATATTTTTAATGTGTTTCATTACACACTGTTGATAACTTCCTAGGTGGGGGGGTAGCTTTCTGGGTGTTCATATGTGTAGATTATTCTACATTTGCTCTATATCTTTGCTATTCATGAAGGTTGTGTCTATTTTCCCATCAATCATTTTCTATGCCTCCAGTATTATACATTTGTCAATTGTGAATATAAACATGGTTGATCAGTGTCAACTTTGTAGGGAAATGATATTCAACTTCTTTTACAACTAATTCACTATGAATGAGGTTAAATATTCAGGAAGTTTAATTATTAACCGCACATGTTTTTACTTTCTAAGAGGTTGTTTCATCTATATTCATACAGGTTTTCACCCAGTTATTGGGCTTGTCATCTTTATTATTGAAAGAATATCAATAAACAAGCTCTTTTCATAGTTCCTAAATGTTTTCATTTAATAATAATAATAGGTCTTAAAATTTTAGACATAGGTAAACAGTCATAAACTTCTGGTGGATTTCCTGGAGCATTAGTCTGCTGCATAGATATCTTTTATTTTTCTTTCTTTGGTAGTAGACCTCCAAAATCAGTGAGTACATACTAGGTGATAGACAAACATTTATTAAACAAACTTTGGAAATCAATAGTTCTTCTCTCTGATCACATCAGCGGCTAGTGGTCACACATAACTGAATCTTTTTGTTCCTAATATCTTGTGATTATCATGGCCTATTGTGAAAAAATTGCTTGAAATAATATTTTCTTAGTCATAACTGATGAAATACTGTGTTACTGTTTTCAAAAAAAATAGCATTATTGACCAAAGATAATAACTTCTCTGTAACAGAAGAATAAAATTAGATTTCAGTTTGTATCTGTATTATATAGCTTTTTGATTCTTTATTTCTATTTCAAGTAAGAGGCAGAATCAGTGTCCTTTCTCCTTGAATTTAGGTTCCTCTTTATAACTGCTTCAAAAAGTAGAATGTGATGACAATTACTACATGAGAGTGATATTTAGTTGTCATTAACCTTTCTTGAAAATTGCAGTCTTTATTATGAGAAATATGGCTACAAGTGTGGGCAAGGGGATAAAAAAGAGAGGAAAATAAAGAGGAGAATTCATATATGTACATTATTGCTTTAACCTTAAGACATTTGAATGGAAAAAAATCTTAATAGTGACAGGAGTTGAACCACTGTACCTTCAACTGAATATCTCCCCAAATAAAGCATGTTCTTAAATCTGTGAGGAGAGTAGGACACTTAATGTGAAGATACTCTGATGAGGTGTTCTTCTCACTAGCAATAAATAATCAGCAATGCGACAGTTTATGAGCTAAGGCTACTTAAAAGTTCCATTATTTATTCTACTAGGATGTTTGCATTTGCAGGACAGATGCTTTCTCATGAAACACTATTTTATTTGTATCAATAGTACTTCAAAATTACATTGAGAGCCATTTGTGGAGGATGGGTGACCAATTAGATCAATTTTCCATCAATCAAGCTTTAAAGAGGCTTAATGTTTATACTACACTATTGACGATGATTACAGTCTATATTTTTGTTGTATTTTAAGTATTTGGTCTCTCTCAAAAGAGTTTTCTCTTCCAGAAAATCTATCTAAACAGTCTTACTACTTCAAATTAATTTGGAAATTTATTTTACAGTCAAAAACTAAATCACATTAATTATATTGTTGCTCATCTCGGCAGCTAATATACTAAAATTGGAATGAGACAGAGAAGATTAGCATGGCCCCTGCACAAAGGATGATATTAATCATATTGGATATTTTAGGTCAACATTTACAAAACAAATAAAAAGTAAGCTGGTAGATATATAAGGTTGAAATATGAAAACCTCATTTTTTTTTCTTTCTTTCCCATAAGTGTCAAAGATGGAAATATAAAATGAACTCAGCAGAAGTATTCATATATGTTCCTTGAATATACAGGCTATGATGCAAAACAGGCAAGAATAGTCACTAAAATATAATTACCTCTTGGCTTCTCTCTGGTGTGTGAAAGCTATTCCAGGTTAGAATTTCATTTATTTTGTAGCTACTCTTTTCATAGTGTGAAGTTGCTGGCCACACAAGTCAGAGAATTTTATGAGAGTTTTGCTAATGAATGCCTCCCTTCACACCACAGTTACATTTTTGCCTGGCATGAAAACATGACCCTCAGTGCAACACTGAATGATGTATGAATGGGAACTACTCATAATTAATGGTCTTGGCTTGGCTCGTTTAATCTCAAAGTGAATCCACTGCCAGCTATAACTCATGAGAGACAGGCTGAAGAGAAAAATGCAGTTGCAAAACTCAGAAGAAAGAAAAGTAAAAAAGAGGAAAATAGATGGGAATTTATTTTTTTTCTTTCTCTTCTCCCTCCCTCACTATTAAGTTTATCTTTAATCAAGTTATCAGTAAAACCTATTTAAAGGTTGAATGAGAGCTCACAGATAAGCAAGAAAAGGAAATTTGAAATGAGATAATATTAAAAATCTAAAATGTGTTTGGTATGAGGCATTGAATGGTTCTAGATTCATTGATTAGACAAAATAAATGAAAAACCTACAGAAGGTGTTTTATATGGTAAGAGAGTGGGAGATAGATTTGATGAGGGAATCAATATTTCCTAGATTAGTTTTCTTCTTTGGTGTTCCTCTTTTTCATTCACTCAAACCCAAACCATCAAGGTCTGCATCTAAGTGAACTTCCACCCCAGACCCTGCTCTCTTACTGTTGCCTAAAATGTCTACAGCATCCATGCAGCTGAGACACCATAGAACAAAAGAAAGTGCTTCCTTCCTTAACCAAACACCGGCTCTCTTGCTCTTTGCCTGAACCTTTCTTTCATTTAAAGTTACAAACCATGCTGCCAGTCTTCCAATAAAATCTGCTGTTACGTGTATCCAAAATTCGTACTTGTTCATTTGGTGGCATTTAATTAGGTCTTTGCAAGGATAAAGTGGTGATGCATGAGAACCTCCTTCACTTTAGCTTTCACAATTCTAAAATGGAGATGAGTCAACCCAAAAAATATTACTGTGAAAACAGTT
Source organism: Phodopus roborovskii (assembly GCF_943737965.1). Taxonomy (NCBI): domain Eukaryota; kingdom Metazoa; phylum Chordata; class Mammalia; order Rodentia; family Cricetidae; genus Phodopus; species Phodopus roborovskii. The sequence goes on from NW_026125489.1 coordinate 13,007,602, forward strand.
TTTGTTCAGCTGACATTTACGTATATGTGTTTGTATACATGTATGTATGTGTCTATGTATGTTAGTGTGGGTATGTATGTATGTGTATGTATGTGTGTTTATGTGTGTACATGTATGTGTGTACATGTATGTGTGTATGTGTGCATGTGTGTGTGTATAATGTGAGATTGTGTCCCAATTTTGATCTTGAATAGTCATTTCTGTCCCTGAGGACCTGTGCTCCTTTGACAAATGTAATGTAGATCACTGAATATTTGCTATTTTCCTAGCATATTTCCTATGGAATGTGTTAATGATGTAATCTTCATTTTTCACATCTGCTTGTGAGTCCCCTATTTTTGTTAGGTTCTATTTTCAGCTCTATTCTTCCTATCTCTATGAAGTGTACAAGGAAATCTTCTACAACATAACCATCAAATCTAAACATTACAGTTGCACTCCAGCACAACCAATAAAGCAATTTCCTCTTCACCTAATTTGGCCTCCCTCTTTGCAAACATATCTTAATTGTTCAGTCTTTTTACTTGTTTACTTGTCAAGTAAGCATAATATCAGACATATAACTCCACAGATCTATAGCTGCATCTCATATGTTAAGTTCATGCTATAAGAATACATTAGTTGGGCTGGAGAGATGGCTCAGCCATTAAAAGCTAGGCTCACAACCAAAAATATAAGACTACATTCCTTTTCTGTTTTAAAAGACTGGTAATCAGTGTGGGCTGGACAGTACAATACAACAGAAAAAAAAATACCTTAAATTTGGGAAACAATATGTCTATATTCTATATACCTATAGCTTTTTATTGAATCTCCGTAAATCTGTTAACAAATTATTGCAAAACATCTTTACATTTGGTCATTATTGTGAAGGTTTTTTTGAACTTACTGCTTTTAAGTAGTCTTGACACAAGTTATAGTCATTTGGGAAGAGGAAAGCTCAGCTGAAAAAAAATCCTCACCAGATTGGCCTGTGAGCAATCGCAAGCTGGTGAGACATTGTCTTAGTTGATGATTGATGTGGGAACTCCACCACTGTGAGCTATGCCCTCCCTATTCTGGTGGGCTGTGTGATATAAGAAAGGAGGCTGAAACTTTTTTTAGTTCTAGAAAGTAGTTCCTTGGTAGGGCAATAGCCGATCATGTACAAGGCCTTTGATTCAATCCTCATAATAGACTGAAGCATAATGACTAAAATATTTACAGTATTTTCTTGTGTTAAGGATACAGAAATGTCATCTGAATCCTCTGAAATTGTTTTTTCATTCCCATTTAAGTTTGTAACCTACTGTGACTAACTTTTGTGTGGCATATAGTATAAACCCAATTGCAATGTTTTCAGTAGGTGAAGAATTCATTAAGGAGTCTGTGCTGGTTTGAATGAAAATGGCTCCCACAGGCTCATAGATTTTAATACTTGGTCACTCTACTCACACATTTCTATTCAGTCCTCAAGACCTTTCTATAAAGATGCAAAGTTCGATAGACTATTTCCTTTGAGTGATGGGAGCTCTCAGAGCAGAGCTTTCCTGGATGAATTTGGAAGCCTATCCTAGGGATTCCAGAAAATCCTCTCCACAATTACCTCATATGAAATTGTAATGAGAAAAATGAAAACCTGTATCCTAGGAAACCAGCTCTTCATTGACAGATCCTAACCTGTTGTGCCTCAACTATGGATTCCCTAGCCTCTAGAACATGCTGTTTAAGCCATACTATCTACAGTGACCTACGATAGCAGGCCAAATAGTTCAAGTCACTGGCATACTAGTCTATTTCTATAGTTAAATATTGTATCTGTGTACGTACATGTCTCCTTTCTTGAACTTTCTTATCCCTAGTTTTTCACATAACATGTCAAGATGATTGATATTCTCCACCTAATCAAATAAATAACTTTAAGATCTATTTTGGGATGTTGGCTTAATGGTTGTATATATTACTCAGTGTTGTATGACAAATATTCACAATCTAATGATGCAAACATCAACATCCATTATCCCTAAGCCTTTCACAAATTTTCAATCAAGGTACTGGCGTGTGTGGTACTCATTTTAAGCTTTGGATTTCAACAAGATTTATGTACTCATGGGCCAGAAGGTGGTAGACTCACTCCCAACTTACTGAAGATAAGGAACCTTGCCATGTGGCCCTTTCTGTTTGGAGCTCAACCAAGCTTGCTTTATCAGAACATTCCAACCAGAGAGCAAGAAAGAAACTATGAGCAATGGCAAATTAACAGTCCTTTGAAAGTTCATATCATAAATGGCATTCATTTACTTTGCCACCTTCTGCTTTTTGAAAGGCAAGCCAGTGAGTCCAGCCCACGCAGTGGCCTTGTCGGGAAAGTTGAATTTCACTGAGAATCTTTTAAGAAGAAGACTGCAGCAGTGGTGTCCCATTAAGATGAATTTGAGAGATTATTTCAGTTAAACAATCATTCTGAGGTTGAACAGGCTTTGTCAGGAAGGAGGCTGGAATAAAATGATGAGGTGGGGCATCTGCTTTGAGGTGTACCTGGTTCATTTCAGAAGCCAAGAGAGCTTATTCCATTGGAGTATAAATTTTAACATGGATCAATGGTTCACAATCTTCCCAATACTACAACCCTTAAATACACTTCCTCATGTTCTGGTGACCCCAACCATAAGATAGTGCTCAATGATACATCAACACTGTAATATTGCTATTTTCATTTTGAATTATAATGTAAGTAGCTATGTTTTCCGATAGGGGTATTTGACCCCTGTGAATGGGTTGTTCAAACCCCCCCCCAGGTTGAGAATTGATAGTATAAACCATGAAAACTTGCAAAGCTTCCTGTGAGGGAAATTAAGACAGGCATTGCACACAAATGGTGAGGATAGAGGCAGAATATCAAAAAGGGTAAATTCACTGTGATTCAACATATAGTTGTCATCTCACCTCATGGCATGTCACCTTACCTGCCCATCAGTGTCCATTTAAAGACACTACAGCCTAGTACAGTCATTTTGGAATCTGTGCAAATACTCTACCTCTACAGTATATACAGAACACTGAGCAATGCTATTCCATTTAGCTCATGTGCCTTTGCTTTTTGTAAGGTCCCGTGCTCCTCATGAGGCATTCATAGTGAGAGTCTCTGCAGAACTCCTTGTTCAGAAATGACAGTATACAAAATTTAGGATCCCAGGGTAACTGACTATAATTACAAATTATCCCACACAAACATCCAAGTTTTTGTAGCTACAGAGTGTCATCAAGCCTAATTTCCCTTCTTATTCTCATAAGCAAGCGTTCAAATTAATGTAACAGAATTCTCCTATTCACACATTCCCTATGGGAATCTTTACATTCCCCTAGTTATAAAACCTGTTAATGTTTCAGGAATAGTTTTTTTTTTTTTTTAAAAAAGAAATTTGAATCGAAAATGTATAATAAACTTGTGTTGAATCCTTTGGGAAATTTTAGTTTGTTTCTTCACAGCTGAGGAAGATTTGGTATAACTACTCTCCTTCATTAAAACATAGTTTCCTTAGCTCATCTGGCACTGCTCTGCTAATTTATCCTTCATCTCTAGTTGTTTGTCTTAAATATTAAGAGCTCACAATGAAGCCAGACATTACATGTGAACATAACATCTATACATAAAACAAAATCAAATTGTGTCTGCTTGATTGTAGTGGAGAGGGGACTATTCTAATCCTTAAGCCATTAACAGATTTCCCCATGGATGTAATTTTCACTTTCTGGTGATCTAGTTGTTTTGGGAAGTTTTCATTGTTTATAATTTCTAGCTCCACCTTTTACATGGTTCTGTAATTTCATATACTCAACTATTCCCCTATCCTTGAAGGGCTGAAGCTATAGGAATCTTGAGACATAGAGAGAGCGCCAACATAAAACAGAGTGGAAAATTATGAGATTCACAGTCACAAAATTCTTAGTCACTAATGTCTGTATCTTCTTCATTTAAAGAAAGGTGAATTTTATGTGATATCATGGGGTATTATTAGGACCTTAATGTTATAAAGTAGGACACATTGGCTGAAACCCTTCACTCTATTATTTTAAAAAGAAAGGAAACTGAAGGAAGGAAGGAAAAGGGGAGGAAGGAAGAAAGGTAAGAAAATCAGGGGGAGAGGAAGCAAGACAATAAGCAATTTTTCCTGTAGTCTCTGCTTCAATTCCTGCCTCTAGGTCCTGTCTTGGCTTCCCTCTATGATGAACTATAACTGTAAGCTGAAATACGCCACCCGCCACCACGTTGCTTTCTGTCATAGTGTTTATGATATTAACCACAAGCGTAGTAGGATACCATCACAAGTATGGATATAAAAAACCTGAAGAAAACAAGTAGAATACATAATCTCATAACTATGTTCTTAGCAGTATCATTTAAATAGCTGAAAGATACAAGCAACAGAAATGAGCACAAGTTTAAATGAATGAGATCAACAAAATAAGATGCGATCATCTAAGGAGTTATTCAATCTTGAAGTGGATGTTGATATATGCTACAGCATGGATAAATGTTGAAGACATTTTGCCACCTGAAATAACTCAGACACAAAATGACATATATGTATAAAATATTACCATTTATATACAAAACCTAAACTAGTCAATTCATAGATACATAGTCACTGTTGTCAAATGGTATTGTAGACTCTTGCATTGGTGAGATTGGTGAGATTACTATTGAATGTGCGCAGTCACATTTTGGAAAAATGGGTATTTTCTAGAAATGAATGATGTTGATGGTGGTCCACCAACCTACATTTAAAGACAGTTAACATGGAAAAATGTGTGTATGTTACACTGTGCTAAGGACAACCAAGTGCTTTTTTTTCTAAAAGCAACAATAACGAACAGGCTTGAAATTAAATTGTTCTTGATTCTTTCACTTTGCCTTAGCAAAATCAGACCCACTACATGGTTCAAAAGCCATACCATTGAAATGTTCAAGTTTATTTTCTTTAAACACAATATTAATAGTGTTATACACAACAGGCATAGCTTGCAATGGGGAGAGGGGATACTGGTGACATAGACTGAGACTGCCAATTGATTGCATTATTTTGTTCAGATCACATATGCACAATAATTCCTGAGTGTCTTAAACTACAGAGTCAGGAAACCTAGTACCTCTCACACGTGCTAAGATCCATAAGCTTAGCTCACCACACATCACATGTTGAAATCATTGAAGGTAATTGAAAGTGATGGAATGGTGACTATGAAACTCTCATTCAGGATGATCATTATTTTTTTATAAACAGGTCCATCAAAAGTGTGATGACATCAAAAGCTGTAGTCCATGATAAAAGTACCCTGGCTGTAGGCTTCATTGTCTTTAGCTTACCAACCCTGGATCAGAAAGAAATACATTTGTTTGTTTGTTTGTTTGTTTGTTTGTGAGTTCATGTTACCCATCTGGTATTTTCTTAGAGAAGACTAATAGAATGTGCTAAGACAACATGGAGTGTATGTGAGTTAAAAAGGTTAATTGTTGAAAGTGAATGAAGAAATAAAACACCGGTGTGTACAGCACTATGCTTATAAATGAGGGAAAAAATGAAGTGTCTCTCTAACAGATTATGATCAGTACAGTTCATATAGTCATAGCTAAAAAATGTCTCAGCAAAAACAATTTTGATTAAGACATTAACGGTCCCTGGGGCAAAGTGATTGTGCCCTTGGCTGCAACCATTTCTTTTTTTTTTTTTTTTTTTTGTACTAGAAATTATCTGTCAGCAGTGGCAGCTAAAGTGGGCAATTATCCCTATTAATCTCCACCAATGTTTATCATTATTGTTGTGCTAAAACAGGATTGAGTTATCTGTGGGGCTGAATAGAAATACATAGGACCACCAATTTGAATACAAATGTATAGATAAGAGTACTATTTTATAGGCCCTTTCTTTCTCTTAAATGCTAATAATTTTTTTATTTAGCCCCCCCCCAATATTGTAGCAATAATAGCAACATAAATTTGCCCCTTCCCCACTAACAGCCATTGTCTGTGTCTACATTTACAATGTTGCCCTTTCCTTTGTCCTCTGCAGACTAACTTAGATGCAGTACTTCTGTCTGATGGCCCATTGCTGAGCTCCAGAGCTTTATGAAGTAGACAAAGTATCACTGTGCTTCCAGTTTGTAAATTCCAGTAAGATCGGTGGCTCTATTGCTCAACACTGTACATTACTGGGTACCAGAGCCTAGTGAATAGCAGAGGCCCAGCACCAGCTATATCTGTGGGAACCTGCTTTTCACAAAACCATTCTTCTCCTTCCATATACTTTGTGACCTCCAAACCCCATCCTATTTTGTGTTGATATATCTCGGTCTTCGAGGATAGTAATTTAAAAATGGAAAAGACAAATACATTGTGTTGAAATAAAAGCATAGAAAAGCACAACTTAAAAAACGTATTCAACCAAAAAGTTTATTTGAAAAAAATTACCTGTTTTCTTCTTTTCACTTTTGTTTTGGATCTGTCCTGTTAGAAGTACTCTTGAGAAGGAGCAAGTAAAGAAAGGGAAAATAAATAATTTACCAGACTACAGAGAAGTTGATCTTCATGGGTATGGTAAGATAACCTTAGATCTTTGTTTTTCATGTACTTTCATCTCTTTCTCATATAAGATGCTGGGGTGATGGCAATCGGGTGTTGAAAAGCAGGACTGCTTCATATGGACTGTGGTGGATGTTGCATGATTGGCATAATCTCTCAGCAGGCACAGAAAGCTCGACCCAGAAGCAAATGGGTATCACAAGTCTGTGGAGTGTGCTTTCAAAGCCATTTGTAACAAAACATTAGATGCCTGATTTCACACTTGTCTAAATATAGATTATTGATAATTTGTAATGACAGAGAAAGGTGCACCCACATTTACAAACAGAGACAAGAGATGGCAATATAGAACCCATAAAAGAGACTAATTTTAAATGGTGCATTAGAGCTATCTTTTCCAAACTAATTTCTCTGAGAGTTTGTAGGCTATTTTATGACACTTGGCATTGATTTACCCTCAGGAAAGAGATAAATTGGTTTGCCAAAAATCTGTTAGTTTTAGGTATATGGGAGATATACAAAATTAGTTAGTTAAGGAAGAGATTACATTTAAAGTATGAAAATATTACTACAATTTCCCTTTGAGACATTCAAGACAGGGAAAAGGCAAGCTGACAATGTGGTGTTAATAATACCTACACTCAAGAAAAAATTTTAATTTTCATAAAAGAAACATACATTGTTTCTTCCACTTGCTGAATAATTGTGTGATGTTATTCATACATATATTGTTTGTTTTTATTTAAACAGTTTAGAAAAAAATAATGTTAAGTGAGAAGTCAGCATGACAGCAGGGTTGGGCAGGCTGATTAGACCACAGTGGCAGAGCACACCAGGGCTGGCTGTTTGTATTCACAGGAAGCTAGGTTCTGAGTTTAGAAGTTTCAATGTTTACTTAGAGAGCTCCCATCTGATGGGAGATGTTATTCTGTAAATATCTTTCTCTTATCGGTTAATGAATAAAGCCCTGTTGGCCAATAGGAAAGTAAGATAGGTGGGATTAGGAGACAAGGAGGTTTCGGGAAGAGGGAGGAGGAGACCCTCTCTTTGGTATGGTAACGTAAGAGCATGTGGAAACACTTAGATTAATAGAAATGGGTTAATATTTAAGACAGAGCCAGCCAATAAGAAATGCTAGTAACAGGCCAACAGATTTATATCTAATACAGTATCTCTGTGTGTTATTTAGGGCTGATGCAGTTGTGGGACCAGGCCGGTGGGAAAATTGCTCCTAACAAAATAGTGTCTGCAACGTGGCTACTGAGAACTTCCACTTAAAACTTAACAAAAGCTTAAAAGGGGTTTTAGAAACAAAAGAACAGAGACAAAATGGGGCTCAAACCCATGACCCTGAGATTAAGAGTCTCATGCTCTACTGACAGAGCTATAAAAATAGTTTCTGAAGGGAGATGAAGGAACTAGCAGCCGAGAAGGGAAACCAGAAAACCAAACACTGACACGCGGATGTTAAAGAAATCTGTGTGTGCAATCCCATCTTAGTGCAAAGAGATTTCATTTTCTTCTTATTTTTGTATTGTTTAGGTTTTCAGACAGAGCTTCTCTGTGTAACAGCTTTAGCAGTCTTGGAACTCACTTTGTGGACCAGGCTGGCCTTGAACTCACAGAATCCCAACTACCTCTAGCTCCCTGGGTTAAAGGCTTACACCACAATAAAAATATATTATTTCAATAGCTGAAGAATTAAGAGTCCTTGATGCACAAACATGAGGACCAGATGTTTGAGCCCAGCATTTATGTAACAAGCCAGGCATATGGTACTGCAATACAGCTCCAACTCTAAGCAGGGTTGAGATAAGACTGTTGAGGCTTGCCACCTTCTAGCCTAACCTAGAGACTGTGAGTCCTCATTTAGGAAGACACCGTGCCTCCGCAAAAGCATCAGTGGAAAGTGATAGAGAGGGCATTTAATTCACTCTTCTACTGTATGCACACGCAGATGTATGCACCCCACACGTGTGTGTGTAAACACACACACACAAATAACATCTAAGAAAATAAAAGAATATTTGGATAAGATTATTTGGTTTGCCATATCTACAGTCACCGAAATACACTTTGTCTTTCTCATAACAGTTATGCTAACAGATGTGAGATTATATCTCATTTTAATTTATAAATTATTTGTTAAAACATTGCACATGTGTTTGTCTGTATATGGGTCTACAGGTGATCATAGAGGTATCAGACCCCCCTCTAGCCAGAGTTAAAAGTAAGCCCTCCAACACTGGTATTGTTTGGTTCGAGTTTACTTGTTGTCCCTGTGTATACTGTTTCTTTGAAAAATGTCTATTCAAGTTCCATATTCATTTGATCCCATCTTTTTGGTAGATTCTATTTTTTTCTCTTTTTAATTGTTTGAGCTCCATGTCTGTTGTTGTTGTTAATCCTTTGCGAAATGCTGGTTGGAAAACTGTCTTTTCACTACATTGAATAGTTTCCTGTCCTGTGCTGATTTTTTGTTTGGGGTATAGTGCTACTTCCCAATGTTTGCTTTTTAGTGATCATACTATTGGTGCCACACCCAAGAAGGCATTATTAAGACAGATGTGAAGTCTTCCTCTTCTACTTCATTCAAGGTGACACACAGTTCCAAGTCATTCAACCAAAGGCCTGGCCGAAGAGCATATTTGTTATGTTACATGCGGATAAGCAGCTTCCTCACAGCAGACCCATATCCTGAAAAGAACGTGCACCATACACAGTAGTAGGGTTTAATCCTGGGATAGCAACATACATCAATACGGAGTCTCAATGTTGTAGAATATCACATTACTGGAAGGAAGGAAGGATAAGAATCATACATTTCATATAGACACGGGGAAAAGGCTTTTGATGAAATTCAATACATTTTTTTATGGTTAAAATTTTCCGGTGAACTTGTGTACAGAAAGGATTTACCTTAACCTGATGCTGGGAGTTTGTGAAAGATCCACAACTGATGAGGTGTCAGCAACTAAGTGCTTCCTCACAAGTAAATAAAAATTCCCTCTTCCATCATTCCTTCTTATTTTGCTAACAAAATAATTGGGTTAGAAATGAACCAAAATTAGCACACCTCAGCAAGGAAATAGTAAGATTATCTGTGTTTGAAGATGACACAGTTTATACATAGAAAACTCTACAGGCTACACGAAAGTATTATGAAGATGAATAAACACTGCAAAACTGTGATATATGAAATTAACATTCAAAAATCAGTTGAGTCTCGATCTTGTATTGTCTGAAGAGAACGTTAAGAAGTCAGTCCCACTTAAAACATCAGAAATGAAAACTTATTGAGGAAAACACTTATTCCAGGAAGTAAAATGTGTATACCCAAGATTACAAAATACCAATGAAGCTGAATAACAGGAACATGACTAATACTGAAAGATGAAATTCATATTAATAAATGTACAATACCCCATTCAAATCTATCTATAAGATTAAGTTCAATACCTATCAAAATATGCAACATCTTTCTTACAGAAAACCCCACCCCACCAGGAAGGAAGCACAAACAATTGGGAACACAAAAAGCTTGACATCTAATGTTTGGCAGCTATTTTTTTATTCTGAGCCTGAAATCTCACACTTGGTTTCAATGGTTCTTCTTAGCATCAGTCCTGAGTGTCCTCTATGCTGCCCTGTGATGCACTGTCTGACACCACTTGGCTCATCTCCTTTCGCCTTTATAAGAATTAATTTCCATACAAATGAGACATGTGGGTGTATGTGTAAACAATGAATGTCAAAGCAAACTGATATCAAAATTAATGCAACCTGACTACACTATCCAACAACTTAGCTGGAACTTTCTGAAGTTAGGGGTACGTTAGGTGGCCAGCTCTTCTCACATCTCCCAAGCCCCTTTGCAGGTAGCCATATCTGGGTATCTCTATCTCGACTTCCCTTATAGATGCATGATGTATCTATCACAAGATGAAAATAATAAACAGAAGATGAGAGGCCTAAAAGTAGTACAGCATTGCTCTGGTAGAGCTACCCCAGTCGTCCTTGGTAACTGGAGATTACAGTTCCTTGAAACTAGAATAGAAAAAATAAATGTCACTTGTTTGAACCTATGGGAAGTATCTACATGTTCACGAAGCAAATGTTTCTAAAGAAATCCTTTGGGCATTATGAGCCTTTTGAAAAAAAATAGAAAGAAAGAAAATTGATCCAAATTCTTTTAAGTCATTCACTGCTGGGAATAGATGATCCCTACTAGCAGCTTGCTTACCTAAGAAGCAAAGAGCACTGATGTTTGCTAACAAGGCCGCTCCAACAGCAGTATTTCTCCTTTACATTCTTATGATGAGACTGTTTTTAAATGATAGAAATGGTCCAAGTGTAAACAAAGAAAAATTCAGCTGAAAACTGCCAATGCTAACTTTAGGGCTCTGCAAAAAATATCAGCTCGTCTGCAGCAGCCAGATAAGACTCTTGAGCTTGTAGAGATGATTCTCCTACAAAATTTGAAGGAAATTGTAATGATGAATCATAAGCCCTGCCATAAATAAATTATGGCTGCCAATTGCCAGATACAAAAATATTCTCATTAAAGCCCATTGTCTTTGAAGACAAAATTGCCTCATTTATTATTTCAGCAGACTCAAACCGATTTAGAACAATTAAAGCCCGCTTTATCAAACATGCTTGATATGCACTGAAAATACATTAAAAGAGAAACAGGTGCCATTTTCATCTAATAGGATCTGTCACTCTCTACTAGACGAAGCGTGCCACTTTGTCACGGAAGCAATTTGGTGTGTCTCCATCAACCAAGAACAATGTGGCATCAGCCTATGCCAACCCGTTCTTGTAATCAATTCTTCTGTATTTCTGCTATATCTACTACATGCAGTTAACAGGTCAAGCTCGGCGGGAGTCCGAAAGTTGATGAAAAAAATCATTCTCATTTAAATTCATGCATATTCTCCAAGAGATAAGAGATGGCAGAGTAAAAATTGGAGGTAGAAACTGAATGGTGCATATAGTATTTGGAACTTGAAAGTGTCCTCTGGAGGCATGGGTTCATATCCCACTTCTGACACCAGATATTGTAGTTAAATAAGGATCAGGATAAACAAATAGCCCGAACAGAAGTTTATTCAGGGAGAAATATCTTACAACCTAGACAGATGAATACCAGGTGTGATGCTCTCCTCTCTGTATTCGCCACCAAGAGAGCTTTCCACGGCTCCTCCTCAGACCTCCTTCCAAAGGTCACTTCTGCCCATGGCTCCCCCCCCAATGGGCGTGGTCAGTGCCACAGAAGGAGATAAAGTGAATATCCCACTACAGAAGAAAAAGCAAATTTTTATTGGAAAGGTCAAGGAAAATCATTGAGAAATTGGCTCTGTGGGAACTTGAAACTGAGAACTATGAATTGCCTCATGTAGCTGTTAAAAGACAGTGCACGTGGCATGGAGGGAGAGAAACAGGGCAAAGGCATTGTGGAACAGATGGAACTTTGAAGGATGCCACGCTGGAAGAGATTTAAAAACCAGAGTGACTTTAGAAGGTGAGTATCTAGACACAGTGACAGTATGTATGCAGATTATAAATGTGGCCAGGTTGGGTAGGAGGATATAAAAAAGCATATTCATGTTATGGTTACTTGAGAATCCTTTAAAAGAGTAGACATTTTGTAACTTCTAGATCAGTGTATGTAGTGGGATGTAAAACAACTGTATGCAGTCAAGCTGAAAATGTGAAGGAAATGATAGATTGTTGAAAATGAAAACAATTTTGGTGACTTAATAAAATATGTAAAATAAAATTAAAAGAGGCATTAGATACCTAAAATGTATATTAAAGGATGAAAATGAATTAACTCAGATCTCAAATCAGAATGTTGAGATACAGCTACGAAAACCTGGAAAACATTGAAGAAAAAGTTTATATTAGTTATACATGCACAATAAGAGAAGTGTTCAAAATCAGTTTTAAGAGATATTTAATGGAAGGGGAAATTCTTCCACTCATGGAAAGTGAATTGATGAACTCAGCTGTCCTTCACAGTGACTTTCTTTGAACAAGGATAGCAAAGCTCCCAATGTCTTAGGAATCAGAGGAGCTTGGATGGCATCTAAGATGTTCATGGTCAACATGGGAAAGTATTTATCAGTTTTAAGTTCTAGTGGTTATCAGCCTATGTATGGCATTAGGTATCAGTCCTATTAAGTCTGCATACTGTTACTTGTGTGCATGTCTTCAGGACTGATGATTTGGTATTGGAAAGTCTTCCCTGGAGAAGACTATCTCTCTTCCTCTTGCATTCCTTATTGTCCATATGTTCTTTGTGTAGGGTTGGAGCCCAGTGTTATTCACCCCATCCATGTTATAATGTCCACCAGTATACACATACATATACAAATATATTATACATAAAGCATTATAGGCATTTTTCCATCTGGGATTTTTTTCTTAAGTTGATACTTAAGTAGTTTGTTAATGGAGATGAATCTTTTCTATTTTATTCTAATCCTTAACCCTAACCCTAAACCCTAACCCTATCAATCTTATCTATTTCATTCCTTTTCAAAGCAGATTCTCATTCCTTTCCCCTGATTTGTATATGCTGTAACATGTATGTCATTTACATAAACACCATTAATTAGTATAAATAACTATACTCCTTACATACCATCATCTACATGACCAGGCCAGTTATATAAATATAACAAATATTTGGTGCATTCTTCATCCTGCAAGAGAGAATATGTTAAGCTCTCTTTACACACCGCTGATTATCTTCACAGTCCTGACAATATCCATGCACATTCTTGGAGAAATGTCTGGTGTTCAGATAAATTTATCTGCCATTTATCATCTTGTTGAGAAATGAACCTCAATACATCTTACTGACATCTCTGTAGTTTTCTATCAGGTTTATATCTTCTGTGTGAGAAACAAAACACTTCATGTTTTCTGGTTTTATTCCTTTCTTTTCCTGTTAATTTGTCATCAATACGTTTTTGAACATATACAAGGCAGTATATTTTGTTACAGGTGGGAACTAAATAAACTAAACAAAAGGTTTCTGCTACTAATAAGTCACAAACTTTAAAAAGTTTTTTTTATCCTATTACAAACAAATTTTTAAAACAAAACCATCTTGGAGGTTATCTAACTCCATTGATTCAATACTTCATAGAAACTTTGCAGCTCTCATTCCATCATCCACCATTCTGTAGAACACAGAGACGCTAGCTCTGACTACATTAGCTTTTTCTCTTCCTAGCCTGGGATAGTTCTAAATCCTTTATGCAAAGAGACTCTGTGCCTTTATTTGTTTGTTTGTATATTCATCAAGGGGCATGGTCTTATTCTTTAGCCCAGGCTGGCCTGGAGATCCCTATGCTTTCAACTTACCACAGTCTTTCAATTGCTAGGCATGAGCCATAACATCCAGCTCTGAAACAGTATTTTGAAAAGCACTTCATCTGTGGTAGACACTTAAATTCTATGATACCTGTTCATCCTCACCACAGACATAGACACAGAAAGGAAGAACAAGTCACACTGATCTGCACATTTTATTCAAGGTGATTCTCCCATCAGTAACTGGGTGAGCTGACAGGCTCGATGGAGAGTCCTTTATCTCTAGTTTTATTTCCTGATTCTCAGTGTGGTCTCACAATCTAAGTCAGTCCTTGGGATCCAACCACCATGGCACAGGATAGTCTCCAGTCTCTACTCAAGGGGAGCCTAGAACAATTTACTATCATTCAGAAAAATGAAATGTCTATTTTCAACATGGTATGTGAGGCTACATTCTCACTGCTTCAAGGGAAACCAATAACAATGGCTGCAGCAATAAAACAAAAACATATTGCTGGTACAAATGTGGTAAATGTCAGATTTTTTTTTCAATGAAAAAAGATAAAGCCCTCAGCCCAACAACTGCTGTATTTAAACATTAGCAGAATCCTTACTATGCAAAATTTTTTAGACTCTCCTAAAATCTTTTACCTGTGCTAATTTCTTCCCTTTGGATACGTTGCATTTGATTCTGTCATACTTAAAATAGAAATGCAATGAAAAGAAACAAACATGGTTATGGTTAATGAGCTTTGTCTTAGATATTTGAGCATAAATAGACTTCAAGACCTAAGGGATATTTAGATTGTAAGCTATTTTTTTTCTTGTGCTGCAGTGTTTTATTATTCACAAGAAGTTGTTTCAATGTCATAGTAATATTTCTTCTAGAATTAAGTCCTGTCAAATTCTCTCAGTGATATCTTATGCAGCCACTCTATACTGTTGTAAATTTATACCCTTTTACATCGGAATTGATTTCTCACAAGATAATAGTAGATAATTTGCCTGTCTAAATAAACCCCCTTAGAGGTCAGGGTTATGGCACACAAACATTCCTATCCATGTTCCCTGATTTCCAAAACTCCTGAAATGTTCCTGGATAAGTAGATTTGACAATACATTTCAGTTGAAAGTTCAGAGCTATTTTGCAGATGTGTAACATGTATCAACTGTGAAAGACATTTTCTGTGTGGTTGAACTCACACATTTCTCACTTGCACAGCTCTTTAAGAACATGCACACGTTTTCATAATGTCCAGGGTTTTCTTCTCTCTTGGATTATGTTTTCTTAGCTTCATCTGGTGGAAACTGCACTGGAACTATTTTATGAATTAGTCATTCATAAATTTATTCATGATTTGTGAATTTATTCATGCATGTTAGCATAATCTTAATAGATTTTTCAACAGTACAATTACATTGTATAATTCAACTCTCAAGTTTGACAAAGTCTTGGCATGCTCATTTCACATTTTTCTAAGAAAATTTTGTAAAAATTTGCCATAGAGGAGAATACATAAACAAGGTAAAGTAGACTTTTTCTTTTCGTTTTTAAATTCATTGTGAGTGTTGTATTTGCAGCATTTTCTTAATCCTCCTTTTCCTTCATTGAAGTCTTCCCAGGACTCTGCACACATAAACCCTCTCAAAGTTCACTGTCTTAGATATTTTTAATTACTCTGAGATATTCCCAATGTGTACCTGATACTAAGAATGTAAGATGAGACTTAGACATAAAAAGGAGTTTCAAAATATTAACTAAACTTACTTTAAAATTAAGAATTGGTATAATGTATACTCATTTTTTAGTCCTGAGAAATCTTTTTTATTTTTTTCATTCAAGAATATACCAAGTAAGAGAAATGTGTGCCTATGTAGATTAGCTTTGCTCTATATGCTCTATGAAACAGATCAGATTCTCCTCCAGAGCCATTTAAGCATGACTGACAAATAGCAAAGCGGTTTTCAATTGTCAATTGTCGAAGCTTTCTATCAGATGTTGTCTACAGTAGGGCAGCCCAGTCAGAAGCAGCAACATCGGGAAGGGACCACTGATACTCCTGATAACACAATGACTTCTGTACGCATCTATTTTCACATTATTTGTGATACAAGTGAGGATTGCTGTGAAATACATGCTTATCCACGTGCTACAGAGAAAAGAGAGACGGCGTGATGTTTTCCTTCAGACATCGGCCCATAACGATGAAGCCTGGTTGAAAACTGCACACGTGCATCAGGTCAGAATGCCAAGGGGGTGCCAGGTAGTCCAGGGATGACAGAGGATCAGTTTAGTGGGCAATGTCATGAAGGTTTCTGAGCCTGATGATGAATGGGTATGAAAGTGACAAATGGGAACGGCAGGGGCTAAGTCAGAAGAGTCTAGAGTTTAGGAGAAGAAATTGATACAAATAAAACTATGAAACAGCCATGGAGTATGTTCGAAAGAATAAGAAGCCTCCTAGAAAAGATGAAAAGTGGAGTAAGTAATAATAACATTCAAATACATATGCCTTGTATAGATCAGGATGAAAAACAAAACCCTAGATGTGGCATGTAAATACATTCACATTCTGAAACTTCAACGTGTTCATGCAGGGAAGAAAGCACAAAGCTTGACCACAAAAAACTTCAGATCGTTATGGTTTGGAATTGCATTGAGTCACAAGCTTATTTTGGAAAAAAAATTTATCATTTTCTTTTAACTAAGAGAAAAGAATAGAAGGCACAAAGAAGATAGAAAGTCTGAAAATAGCCTGGTAGTTAGCTTGGGACTAAAATGATGCAGACGTGGTACCAGGAAGATGGGTCAGTGGCTAAGGAGCAAATTGGTGCCTTAAGATGTGACAAAGGAAAGATGAGGAAAGTCTGAATGTCGAGCAATCTTATTAGTGCTACACTCATCCAAAACTGCAGAAAGACAGGGAGGACTTACTCATCCAATCAGAACCACAGAAAGACAGGGAGATTTGGAGGGCTCATCCAATCAGAACCTCAGAAAGACGGAGATTTGGAGGACTCATCCAATCAGAACTGCAGAAAGACAGGGATGTTGGGAGACTTATCCAACCTCATCCACAAATGGTAACACTGAGAGCATACCCTGTGTTCCAACTGTATAGTTTGGCAGTCTTTTAGTTTATATTTCAAATGCTATATTTTAACGTTTCACACATACATAATACCAATAATTGTAATTATTAGAGCTGGGAGATAGCTCAGTGGTTAAGAGCACTAGCCTCTCTTTCAGACTAGCTGAGTTAAATTCCCAGCATCTACGTAGTGGCTCACATTGTAACTCCTTTCCCAAGACAATTAGGACCCTCCAGCACCAGACAGGCACCTAACAACACAGACATGCGTGCAGGCCAACAGCCAGACACACAAATCATTTTTAAGAAGGAGTAATTTTCCATGACAAATGTATTCAGACATCCAGTCCCCATTTTCTTTACAATTCACCTTTAATAATTCAACCCCTTCTAGTTCTGGTTGTGTGGAGAAAAATACCAAGTCTCCAGTCACTAGTAGAACATGAATGTCCTTCACTAAATTTCTTCATTCTTTCACTTTTCACCCCTGAATATTAGCCAGGGATTACGTACCATAGGGTGTATACAGAAGACAAGATGTTCCTAATAAACAAATATTTTGACTGCTTACAGCAGAAGCAGAAGCACTTGCTTGCACAGTTCGCTGTGTTCCTCAAAGTCCCATAGATGTCACATCAGGCCCATGATAGATGCTTGTACACACAGTGGGTGAGTTATAGGATAATAACACTTATCTTTAAGTCTGATGGTCTTAAACTTGTCACAAATTAAGTGGAAAATAAAACAACCTAATTAAAGAACTAAGGGAAATGTCTTCTATCCAGAAAAAAAAAAAAAGGATGTGACACTTTTATCACATGCAGTTATATAATGCAGCTACAGGCAACAACAATGTCTGTAAGATACATAATTTCAAATGGATACAATGTCTCTGAAGCTTCTATGAGATGGAGCAGTATGTACTTTGCAGATCAGTTAAACTGCATTTCAAAACTTATAAACTACCAACTCACCATGTCTGAATCTCAGTACCCAATGTTCGTGTGTGCTGTTAGTCTGCCTAGAAGTCCCAGAGGTCCACAATGGTGACCTACACTGTCATCACTCAATATGAAAGTGTTCCTAGTTTTAATTAAGGTTAAAAACTTCTCAGAACCTCATGACTCTGAAAATACATTATATATTCAGTCACAGAATATGAAACATTTTTCATTTGTAAATATGTACCTTATTTTGTATTGGTTTGAAACTCTTTTGTACTGCAAAATATACTGAGACTCCGAAAGGGAAAAAGCTCTATGCCAGGATTTGTTAAGCTGAAGAGATATTTAATTTCCAGGGTGTGCTAACAACAGAACCTTTTTATGAAGCATGAAAACTTTTGTTAGTTAAAGTAAGCAAAGGACATGAAAAAATGCTTAAAGAATATAAATAATACTTACTGTATAATTTCAGAAGAAACAAATAACCATGCTATACTTTAAGAAGATAGTTACAACATTGTAAACTAATCGTGACATCTGATGCACATACATCCCTAAAACTTGTAATCTAATATCTATTAAGACCTGAGCATCTGTGTATTGCAGATATTATATAGAAGCACATTTTCTGAAAATTAATACTTGTAGTTGAATAGAATTAATTTCATGATTAAACATTAAAAGTTTCCAGACAATAAGTATACTTTTAATATTTTAATACTTTATGTGTCTCTTTCCTAAATAAAGTCCTTAGTGAGCAAAACTGGGGACATGCTAGTTCAAGGAGGAAGGAAGGACTCACAATGTGCTCCATTTCAACCAAGAACCTTTCCATCCCCCACGAAAAAGATATTCTAGCTACTTACTTATTAATACATGAGCACCAATGAAGTCTATGATTTCTTAACTTGATTATTAAAATACATAGGAATAAATTCTACTTTTATGAGAATGATTGTATTTATCAACAGACAGACAGGGCTTAAAATGACTACTATACCCCTTGTTTTAAATTCTAGCTACTATGATTCCTGGTTATATAACATTGGTCTCAGTAGTATGTCAAGCAACAACGGTATTTGTGAGAAAGGAAAGAAAGGCACATTTGTCTAAATAGCCTCTCCATTTTCTTTAACAATGTGAAGAAGTTAATATAATCCCATTATATATATATATATGTGTGTGTGTGTGTGTGTGTGCATAAATGTTTTTTATATGTATGAACATACTTATCACACTTACAATGTATGGACATATATGTACAATGTGATATGTTACATAATACCTGGTTAGGCACTGAAGATACGACCCAGTGGTTAAGAGTGATTACTTCTCTTTCACAGGACCCAAGTTCTATTCTTTGCCTCCAGCTCACAGCCCTGTAACTCCAGTTTCAGGGGATCTGATGCTCTTTTTCTGAGGGAATTGGCTAATGAAGCAATTCCTGACCCGAATATGGGTATCACCATCCCATAATGTGACAGCTTCTGGATGAAAAGGGAAAAATGGAAAGATTACAATGACATCTCTTTCTTCATGGGTTCCTAATAACCAGGAGGTGAGAGGCCACACTCGGCCATGCCCTCCTGCCATGATGGACTGAAATCTCTAAAAACAAATCCTTTTTTCGCTTGTTGCTGTCTGTCACTTTGTCACAATGATAGGAAGTATAACTAATAAAGGAAAACTGTTATAGAAAAAAACAAAACAGGATCTTCATGGTGACTTTGCATGATGGCGGGATTCTTGGGCATTTGGAATTGACTGGTGGCGAGAATTTGCAAATGTTTCATGATCTGAGCTACAGAAGCCCTGCAGTAATGTAAGCAGAATTTAGTGAGCTAATCTAGAGAGAACTCAGAAGCCTATTGTGATGGTTTGAAGGAAAATGGCCCCCATAGGCCCATACACAGTGGCATTTTTAGGAGGTTTGGCCTTGGTGGAGTGGGTGTGGCCTCGATAAAGGAAGTGTGTCTCTGGGGGTGGGCTTTGAAGCTTCAGAAGCTCAAGCCTGGCCCAGCGCCGTTATCCTGGTCCTGCTGCTGCCAATGCAGATGTAGAACCCTCAGCTATCTCTCTAGCACGTTCTGTGCTGAATGCTGCCCTACTTTCCACCATGACAATAACGGATTAAATCTCTGAACTATACCACAGCCTCATTTAAATGCTTTCTTTTTAATAAAAGGGACCTCCTGAAACTGAGAAGCTTCTGTAAGGCAAAGGACACAGTCAACAAGACAAAATGGCAGCCCACAGAGTGAGAAAAGATCTTCACCAGCCCCACATCTGACAGAGGGCTGATCTTCAAAATATACAAAGAACTCAAGAAACTAGTCACCAAAACAACACATAACCCTATTAAAATGTGAGGTACAGATGTGAATAGAGAACTCTCAATAGAGGAAATCAAAAATAGCTGAATGACACTTAAGAAAGTGCTCAAAATCCTTAGCCATCAGGCAAATGCAAATCAAGGCAACTCTTAGATACCATCTTACTCCTGTGAGAATGGCTAAAATTAGAAACACCAATGACCGCTTATGCTGGATAGGATGTGGAGAAAGGAGAACACTCCTCCACTGCTGGTGGGAGTGCAAACTCGTACAGCCATTTTGGAGATCAATATGGCAGTTCCTCAAGAAAATGGGAATCAGTCTACCACAGAACCCGGCAATCCCCCTCTTAGGCATATACCCAAATGATCCACATCCATGTAACAAAGACATCTGTTCAACTATGTTCATAGCAGCATTATTTGTAATAGCAAGAACCTGGATGTCCCTCAACTGAAGAATGAATAAAGAAGATGTGACACATTTACACAGTGGAATACTACTCAGTGGGGGGAAGGGAACCAATGGATAGAACTTGAAGAAACCATCCAGAGTGAGGGAACCCAGTCACAAAAAGAGGAACATGGTATGTACTCACTCATATATGGATTTTAGACCTAGAGCAAAGGATCACCAGCCTATAATTCACACCACCAGAGACACTAGGATACAAGGAGGATTCTTAGAGATTCACACAAGGTCCCTCACAGAAGGGGAAAGGAATAAGATGAGGATACTGGGAGTGGGGGGCAGTGAGTGGACAGGGAGTTAGGAGAAAGAGGAGGGGAGGAGAGGAGAACATGTGGGACCAGGAAGATTGAGTTGGGGGACGAATAGACAAGAGCAAAAAGGGAGATATCATAATAGAGGGAGCTGGGATTTATATGTAAAATAAAAAACAATAAAAATATATAAAAAAAATATATGGGTTCCAGATGGAAAAATGGACTCTGTTGAAGATCGGAATAGAAAGTGTGCATGTTATATTCTGTTAAGAGATCGTCTGTGTTCCCTCTGTGTTCTGAGCATTATTGGAAGGTTTAATTCCAATATGACAAGAAACTAATATGACAGAGGAAATTTCAAGGCAGCTCAGTATTCCAGAAAGGACATGGATTTTGCTCACTGCTTTCAGCCAGGTTCATGGGGAGAACTAGTATAAGAAAGCAAAGCAGAAAAGATTATATAAGCTTGAGGGTAAGAAATGCATGGTTTCTCTGCAGTCTCTGCAGAGACCAGGAAAGTAAAAGGTACTTGGGGAAGTACAAAGAACAACAGAGAACAGAATTACCATGTACAAACTATTAGAAAGGGGAAATGGGAAACAAGGTATTTTAATTGGGACTATGGAGGGAGATAAAAAAAAAAAAAAAAAAAAAAACAGAAGGAGGGTGATATCATCCCACAGACTGAGGGGTATATGAAATAAAAGGAGATAAAGGAGAAAGCCTTCTAAACAGGGCATTCTCTTCCTCTGCTTCCTGTATGCCATGATATGTCCTGTTCTCTGTGCCTTGCCCTCCTACTATTACAGACCATAACTAGAGCCTAAGTAATTTTTGTCTCCCTTTAATTGTTTCTATTAGGTATTTCTTGACTGATGCAAAAAGCAAATAAAACAAAATACATGATTAAATCATAGTGGGGGGGGGTAATTGCAGGCTTCTTTATGTATGTATACACTGTAGAATGATTAAATGAAGCCAGCAAACTTAATTTTGTGTTTACAACTAAAATCTGTTCACAGAAGTTTTGAATTGAGTAGTGTGTTCCTAATGATAGTAGTTACCATGCAGTAGCTCTCTTGATCCCTCTCATCCCCTTTAACTGAATTCTGAGTGTTGTCTCCACCTGCCTTGAGATACTGAGAGTTCACATTCTCACATGTATGTGGAAACATAAGGGTGGTGTTAGTTTCTGGTTTTGTTTGGTGTCGTTAAAATTTTTGTTACTTGTTGAAGATGCTATTCTTTTTCAGTGCTCTGATCTTGAGCCTTATGCCTAATAACAGTTGAGCATTTCTGCAGCCCATTGTCACACACGTTATACGACAGTGGCATAATGTTTTGATTTACTCTTCTGATTACTGCTTTGAATATGCACGATTTTTCCTGAATCCCTATTACTTTTATGATTGTGTTTTTCAACGTATGAAAGCAATACATTTTATATGAATTTCACTAATTTTTGAGATTACTTTGGGTTTAATGGATAGTTTTTATTCAGATTCAAGTATAGAGTTCAATGTCATGTCAATTAAGAAGTGATAATCCTCTTTCATTCATTCTTTCATTCTTGCTTGCTTATTTACTTGCTTGCTTATTTTTTAATTTGGTTTTTTGAGATAGGGTTTCTCTGTGTAGCTCTGGCTATCCTGGGACTTTCTCTGTAGACAAAAACAGGCTGGCCTCAAACTCAGAGATTCACCTGTGTCTGCCTCCCATGTGTTGGAATTAAAGGCATGCACTTCCTGTCTTTCTAAATATCAGTTTTGTTTTGTTTTTTAAGAAGTCATAGCAGCCTTTCCTGGAATATAAAGGAAGTTCTTCTTGCTGTTCTTTATCATACTTATTTTTATCTAACCTCAGTTGTCACTTTTAAGAAACTTGATTTGATTCCAAGTAACATCTTCGTAGTTCTCTAAATGACCTAGAAATATAGTTCAAGACAAAACATACCCCTTCTTAACTATTGTAATCACGCCTAAGAAATGTATTACCAAACCCTGGATTTTCTTCAGCAAAGCCCCTGATAATATGTTCTAGATTTTTAGTGGGGGAAGCCTGACAGAGCTAAGAAATAGCAAATGGATGGCCACCCCTTCAGAAAAGCTCCCTTGAGTAAGGGTGTGTGTGTGTGTGTGTGTGTGTGTGTGTGTGTGTGTGTGTGTTGTCAGTATTTTTAAAGGATACATTGATTCAATCATTTGGGTTATTATAATGTAGACACATGAGGGCATGTGGAAAAAAAAAAGATTATTGAGAAACTGAAAAAAAAGTGGCTTCAGCCTGGAGCATTGTGTTCCAACGATTTCTTCTTCAGTGTGAAAGCTGGCTCAGTGAAGTCAGAGCTGGGATTTGCCTCCGTGGAGAACTTAGTATGCAAGCCCACCTCACCTCCTGTGAAAAACAGGCTCGCTCCATTTCCATCCATCATAACCATGACAAGAACACTTAGCGTGTTGTCACCAAGATTACTCTTCAGCAACTCCAACATGGAAATATGTTGTTCTTAAGAATTTAGACAGAAGTAAAAATGTTATTTATTCAGGTCTCATTTATTTCCTGTACTTTGAAAATCCAGAGTAAGGCAGCTAAGTCGCCTCTTCACAAATAGCGTAAGGACATTGAAAATTTCAGTCTTGGCAGAGAGGCCCCTTCGGTAATGACACCTGAGTAAAAAGAGCAAAAATTCAGGATTTGGGAGCAGGAGAGACTTTGTACTGCCTGTCGCTGACATTCCCAGTGCATCCTGAGTATTCATATGAAGAACCCTAGGCAATTTTAAAGGAAGATGAGCTGTCATGTTCTTTCTCCACATTTCCTAGCACATAGTGCTGATTTTCGTGTTCTTTGGCTGTTCTTTCATTAATTAGTTCATTTAAATATATAAAATGTAAATGAAGACTGTGGTACTCCTAAAAGGTGAACCAACCTTGTGAATGACTGAGTAAATGAATGACCCATTGACAGAAAGAGTACAAAAAGTCTGACATATTTTCTTACTCCTGACAACCCTAGTTAATCTTCCGTGGCAATAAGACCTGCTCCGTGAGAAAGACAATTTCTCACTAGCAAAAATAGAAAAAAATAACATTGGCCTAAAATATCACTAAAACATTTTTGAACTGGGAAAAACACGCCAAGTTGAAGAAACTTATCCAGTCAAATATTTTGTTGGGAGAAATGACAGAACTAGTTGATAATAAAATATTTACATTTAAGAAAAACACAATGCATACTTGGAGCACATGAATGTACAGGAGAGACTTGAAAAATTAATGCCAATTACCTGTAAGCATTATAAAAATACCCATTTCTTTTAGAGCCAATCTGCCCAGGTAATAAAGAACGTGTGCCCTATTGATAAGGCTTAGTGGTTCTTATACATTGTAGATAATGTTGAGCTGAAGTTTGAAAACATGGGAAACATACAGAGAAAAATAATCCTGTCTGCTGAGGGATTACTTCATGAAGATGTGGAATAAATCAATGTTCTCTTTTTTCTTTTGATAGTTTAAAAACATAACTGCTGGTTTTTATTTGATAATCATATATTGGGAGTTTGATGTTAATTTTAGCATAATTGCTGTCCTCATCTGACCTATATTACAAAACTAGAGACACCCAAGTAATTGCAAGGCTACCAGATCAGTGATGTGACAGTAGATTGACCATGAGAATGTAAGAAAGTCTTTGTG
Organism: Phodopus roborovskii; assembly: GCF_943737965.1. Taxonomy (NCBI): domain Eukaryota; kingdom Metazoa; phylum Chordata; class Mammalia; order Rodentia; family Cricetidae; genus Phodopus; species Phodopus roborovskii. The sequence continues at coordinate 13,032,279 of NW_026125489.1, forward strand.
GTCTAAAATAATCATAAACAAAACAAGAAGTTACTTATTACTCTGCTGAACCAATCAATGCTAATAATCTTTTAATATCAAAGTTTTTAAAATATGGTTATCATTGTATATGTGATAACTAGGGGTCCATTTATCTGACCCCACATATCCAAACTATGGTTTATAATTGAAGGATAGTCACTTCTTCAGCATCTAATCCTGTCTTCCATGTTAACATACATGTTCTTAATATAAAATACAACCTTCTCAGTCTATATAATGTTATTTGCATGCATATTTTCAAAGTTGACCATTTGGTATCTGATAATCCACATGAATTCTTAAATATGAGATAACCAGAACAATAACAGTAGATATGCTGATGTGTTCAGGGATAGCCCACCAAGGTACAACCCTATACAAAGAACTACAGGCAACTAAGGAAAGTGGACAGCGGAAGGAATAGTTTTCCTCAGGGAAGGTCATATTACATTTTTTAAATAAAATTATACTATTTAAGATGATAACATCTCCCCCAAGATCCATAGACCATCTTAACAAAAGTCCCAGTACAAGCTGAGAGAAATCTCTTTCCAATTTGTTATTCAGGGGAGTCCCAGGGACTTCCAAGACAATATAGAGTAATCCTGCTCCCCTTTGTTGCCTCACAGAAGCTGAAAATAAATCCCTATTACAGAAGATACCACTTTAAACACGGAACACAGAAGAAACTGAGCAGGAATTGACATGAAAGCTTTCTCCCTTACCACTAATTAGTCTTCGTACTACTAGAAAATGATATTCAAACTGCTAAGCAAGGAAAGCAATCAATAGTCCCACTCAGTTTTGATGCCTATGAACCATAACAATGACCAGCATATCAAAATATCCTTAAAAGTGCAGTGATGGCGTTTATGTCTTGGAGGTAACCACTAGCTGTCTAATTGGACTTAAGTGCCATTTAACAGAGAGAAATCATGCCATGTCAACCACGCATGGCTAATGCCATGCAGAGGTCATAGAGGAGAACCTACTACCACCACTTTTCTGAACCAATACAATTCCTAACTGCATCCTTATCATTACAAGTGTATGTCTCATCCTTCATCAAAGAAACTTCCTTTTTCAGAAGGAGACCTCTACAAAGAGCTACAACTAATCAGAATGCAAGAAGTAGCTGACCAAACTTGCTGGTGCCTTGTACCATTTTAAAAGGTGCTCTACCCAGAAGCTATGATCCTTTGTAAGCTAGACTACTTCCGTATGCCAACATCCCTCAAACTGCCTTAGTAAGAATATTTCACTGAGAGAAAAATAAATTTTAACTCAATAAAATTGCAGGTGAGAGGCATGCAATGTACCCTAAGTGAAACTGAATGACTATGATTTTGCTTATATGAGAAAGGGGGAAACAAATCCCTTTTTAGAATCCCATGGCACACAGTGAAATTTAAATGGGCTTAGAAAAGCCATGTGTCTATATCAGATTCCAGATTACCAATCAAAACTATACTGCATATCACTTCAGAAAATAGTTCTGTAGAGGTCTGGCTAATCGGCACAGTGTCATAGTTATCCTGGGAGAGCAAAAACACAGAGCAGATCTTTCCTCTAAGTATTTTAAAGTCTTCGCTGGGATTCTCACTTAAGTAAACAGGCAAGATAAGAGCAAAGCTTTTTGTAGAGGATCTTAGTATTGATGAAGAAGCTATTTGAGGAGACACTAGATAGTGAATCCATAATGTAAAATGATTTATGTCCAGCCATGATGACACATGTCTTTAATACCAGTATTCATGAAGCAGAAGCATGCAGGCAAATCTCTGGGAGTTCAAGTTGCAGGATGCCCAAGACTTTGTAGAGAGACCATGGCTTAAACAAACAAATAAATAAACAAACAAATAGAAATAAAGTGATTTCTGGAGTGATTTGATGGGAGATGTAAATATGTCTCTCTCATTGGTTAATGCATAAAGCCTTGTTGGCAAATATGAAAGCAAGATAGGCAGGCCTAGGAGACAAGGAGGATTCGGGGAGATATAGTAGATAGGAATTGAAATGCAGAACAGAGAAAAGAGGTCTGGACCCTTTCTTCAGTAAAATAAGACCATGTGGAAACACTTAGATTGATAGAAATTGGTTAATATTTAAGAAAGAGCTAGCTAATAAGAAACACTACCAACTGGCCAACAGTTTCATAATTTGTGCACTATCTCTGCATGTTATTTGGAGCTGATGTGGCTGTGGGACCAGGCTGGCAAAAACTTCTTGTAACAGTGATTTATTTTTATTTGTAAATTCTCATTGGAGAAGTTAATGATCAGAGTCTCATATTGACCTATCAAATTTTCATAATAGACAGTCACAGGTTTTATATTTTAAAAAATGTACGTATCTTATTTCTCAACATTCAGCCCTTTCCTCCCTTTACCTATCAAAGAAAAATAGAATAGTGTAGTCTTTATCTACTAATTTTCCAATTGTTACATGGACAATATCTGATATGTTAACTTCTCACATGGAGACATAAAATACAATAAACCATGTACTAAGTTATCCCTTAAAATTCTATGATCCAGTTAGATATTTCACTCTAACAAAATATCCACAATTCAGTGACAGAAAAGCACTCCTCTTCCATTAAACTCATGATTCTGGTGAGTGTCAATTGAGGGCAGGTACCACAGTAACTAAATGGCAGGGTACAGCCCAAACCCTTATCCCTAAAACTTTGTTTCTTTAAGCATCTACTGGGATGAGAAAATCCAAGACGGCATTGCAATTGTGGCTGCTCTCTGGCTTGTCTGCTAGAACACCTAGCTGTTAAGCAGTATTGATTTCTTTTTTTAGGCTTAACAACTGGTTGCTTTGGATTTCCCCACAACACAAGATATCAGAGTGATCAAGCTCAGGGTGATCTTTACCTTCTCCTAAAAACAGCATTTCAAAGGACAAAAAGTGAAGCTTAACAGATTCTTAAGGGCCACACCAGAATATATCAAGGTTGACCTTCTTCCCTAATATGATAGTCAAAGTAGGCAAAAAAACAAAAAAAAAACAAAAAAAACAAAACAAAAAAAAAACAACCTACTCAGAATCACAGGAGCAACACAAACCATGCTGCTCTGTGGGAGGGGTATAAAATAGGCATCCACCAGCATCTCACCATTATTTCTCTCCTGCAGCTTCCCACTCCATTCTGCATGTCTCACTATCATTGTGAGTTCCCGACCTCACTTAATCTAACAATTCATCCCAGCTCTAGCTCATTTTTACTTTCTGTACTGAATATACCTCATGGTTATATTTTGACAGTTGAATGAAATAAGACAAGAAAATTGCCTGACTCAGTACCTACGCCACAGAAGTTAGTAAATAGTAACTTTCTCTTTTCTAAGTTGGAGATAATTATAGCTAATTATTGCGTGCACTTTGTGTGTGCTTGTGTGAGAGAGTGTATGTGTTTCTGTGTGTGTTAGGGGAGGAGACAAAGGAAAAGTAAAATTCTTTCTGTCAATGCTACAAGCATAACAGAAATAGAATCTTTCATGCTCCATTTCTCAGAAGCATGGACTAGTGATGGATGGGTTTATTTTAGGACACTGTGAATGAAAAAGTTCTTAGTCATTTCATAGGGGCATGAGAGAAGCTACTTGTGAAAACTCTTGTCTTGGGTGGGTTTTCAATTGCTGTGAAGAGACACCATGACCATAGAAACTGTTGCAAAGGAAAACATTTCACTGGGGTTGGCTTATAGGTTCAGATGTTCAGTCCATTATTGTCATGGATGGTAACATGTGGTGTACAGGCAGACATGGTGCCGGAGAGGAGCTAAGAGTTCTACATCTGGATTCACAGGCAGCAGGAAGAAAGAGTCAGCCACTGGGCCTGGCTGGAGCTTCTGAAACCTCAAACCCCACCTAGTGACACTTCCTCCAAAAGGACAATGCCAGTTCAACAAGGTCACATGCCTTAATCCTTTCAAATAATGCCACCATCTATGAGCCTGTGGGGGCCATATTCATTAAAAGCACCACAACTCTCAAAGAGAAAAAAATATGATAGGCCTGGTACTCTGCTTTGCCTTATTCCTAGCTCTCATTCCTGTTATGTCAGATCTCCCTTATATTGTAGAGGTTAGACTATGGACAAGCACAAACCATCTTGTCCTGTATTATCACCAATTGAAGAACGGGGATTATTTTAAGGTTGCTTGTTTTTATTGTATAGTAATTGTCAGCACTCTGTTCACAGAGAATGGTTTATAAATTATAGCATAACGATAAAACAGCAAATAATGGCAATCACATAGTAATTCAGATATTTTGTGGTTTTAGAAATGGGAATGTTTGTTCTTTTTGATAATTGGCAGTACAGTGTAAATATTTTAACATATCTTAAATATATATATGCCTATATATACATATGATTTCATATTAAGAAAAAAGAGACAATTCTAGGTATGACTGAATAGAGGTCATTTGACAATATCTAGGGAATATTATGGGAATCCTTTCTAGTGCTGGACAAGTAACCCTGTGCTTTCAGGGAAAACAACACAATGGACTAGTCCTGGGCACTGTGTGAAACTTAAGAAGGGTCACTGCCTTACAAATATCTGAAAGAAATTATAGTTGCTTTTATTGTACTAAAATATGGTTGGATTACTCAGGGAACAAGTTGGCAAAGTAGGAAAAATTGCTAAGAGGCTTGAAATAGCTATGTTCCAATTGCAGAAATGAAATTATGGATCTAAAATACAATTATAATTCCTCAGAACCAAAGGATGCTATGGCAATGTTTTCTGTTTGAGTCCAAATGTTCAGAAACCAGGTCAACTATATCCACTAGCTTCTCCTCAGAGACCAAAGGGACCTCGTTTAGCTGAATCCGACATCATTGGTTTTTGTTCCTGAAAATCATGCTTGCCTTTAACTGTCCCTCCATTCCATTGCCCACTCTCCTTTACATAAAGTATTTAAATTCTGCCAAACAGATGGATATTCAGAGCTCTAAAGAAGAGATGTACTCCTTTGTAATACAACAAATAGAGCAAAGGAAAGGCCTCTGCAGTGTTTTCTGTTCTATGAGAATGCACATATCCTACACTTTGATTATATTTCATATTACCATCAAAGCTCCTCCCATCCCCTGGTTTAACTGGCTATCCTAAACAAATGATGCTCATTATCCTGATTTCCAGACATCAAGAAGAAAAGATCATGTGAGTCTGGAAATAATTCCTGAAAAGCATGAAAGAGACCAAGGATCTAGAAATACAAAGAAAGAAATATTAAGATTAGTTCTATAACAGAACGACTGAATTGTATTCCACTCTCTATGTGCTTGCTGGAACCATTTGAAATATTTCTTCTTAATGCTCAATCATGTCACCAGATTACTTTATCATTAGGAGACAATAATGGAATGATGTGATTAAGGTCTAAGTAAAATGCTTGTTATTTGGCCACAGAAAACTAGACCAATGCAGAAAATGCAGAATATTTACCATGAGTTCTTAATTCGTTGGTAAATCACAGGTCTCTTGAAGTTCAAGAAAGGAAAGATTCTTGTAGCATAATACAATTCTGCATGATTACAGTGGCAAAAACTCTAAGTCTTAAATAATGACAAAATTTGCAAAGGACAAGAGGTTAAATAAACATATTAAGATATTACTAACTAGTATTGAAGTTCTATATGTGAAGAACATAAAACCAAATAATTTCATTATATGTATTATATATATTTAATTGTAAACCTGATACCTAAGCCTAAAACTTAATCAAGAATACAATTGATAACAAATGCTGGCAAGGAATGGGAAACTGAAATTTTTATTGATGGGAGTTTAACCTAGTGCAGCCACACTGGAAATAATTCTAGAAATTTTTCTATCAATTATAAATAGAACTGTTATGTACATACAAAGAACTCCATATTCTACTATAAAGATAAGCCAGTGTTGCTTGAGTCACACTAAATAGGAAATAGAGTCAACCTTGTTATCCATTAATAGATTAAAGCATAAGAAAAAAATTTATATGCATAAGAACCCCATAAAAACACAAAACCAGAAACTATGCTACATAAGCAAAATACCTGTCATGATAAAGAAAACATGCCCAGATAAACCATCATGAGAAAAAAATCTTCAAAAATACCATTGAGTTAATATTGTGTTGCCTACCTACCTCTGGATATAGGCTCTGCCCTCAAGTGTGGTTTGTACACCCAATGAGACTTCATTGCAAAAACTAATCAGGTATAATCCTAGCATTGGGGGGTATTGTTTGGCAGTAAGATATATCTAGTTGTGGCTTTGTCTCCCTTCATTATTTGGTGATCGCATTTCTACTATAGTAGGTTTCCATATGACCTCTCAAATGTCCCATAGTTTTAAGTGTGTCTTCTAGTATTCTCTTCCTTACCTCCATTTGATCCTCCCATTCAAGTCCCCGTCCATCTGTCCATAGCTATCTATTCTATTATTCTATTTCACCTCCTAGAGAAACCCTCCTCGACCCTAGGCCTTTACTCTATGCCTTTTTTTTTTTTTTTTTTTTTTTTTTTTTTTTACTGTTATTCAGACTGTTGCCTGCTTCCTACAGATTTAGTATCTAGCATCCACATATACATGAATACATAGCATATTTGACTTGTTTTGGATCTGGATCCTAGCTCCATCCATTTATCTGTGGTTTTCATGATTTTATTTTTTAAACAGATAAGTAATATTTCATTGTATAAATATACCACATTTGTTTTATTCACTCGTCCATTTATGGGCATCTCAGTTGTTTCCCATTTCTATAGTGAATAGAGCAGCAACGGACAAGGTTAAGCAAGTGCCCATGTGATAGGACGTAGACTCCTTTGTGCATATGTCCTTTGTGTTTATGTGCATATGTATAGCTGAATTTTGAGGTATTTCTAACAAGAATGCATGGTCTGTCTATGAAAAGACAGGTATATAGAAAGCAAGTTTACCTGGGAATAGATAACTAACACATATTTGAATGGATGAAAGTGGAAGACAAATCTCAAGGTATAAATGAATTTATGTGTGGGATCTAATCACCTTAATCATAGTTTCAATTCAGATGTCACCTTCAGATGAAACTACCTTCTCCTCTTCCATGTGCTATGATAACCCCAAGAATACCCTGTCACAGAGGAAAGATCAAATGTAGAAGATGATAAATATGTTGGCAGGAATGGATTTTACCTGATGGGCTATGTGAATTAATGCATGAATTTAAAGCTAAGGATTTAATTTAAATATAACTGTTCACATTGATGACAGCTTGGGCATTAATGCATTACAGTAATGTATATTAACAAACTAAAATACTTGCTTATATTCATAGAATAACTAATATAAAATTTGGTTATGTTTGCATGTATAATGTCTTTATTAAGACATGGGCATCACAGTTATCCCAAGATTCTCATCCCGATGACAAAGCCATCACTCCAAATTGCCTTGCTTATTTATTAAAACAATTGAATCATCTACCTAACCCAGCTAGGTACTAGGATTTTAAGACAAATAGATATTCCCTTTTCTCATGAGGTTTATTCTCTTAAAAAGGCAAAACATATATGCTTGACTACAATTTATTACTCTTTATGAAGTTTTAATCATTCTTATTTGGTACAAGATCAAATTTCTCATTTTTACTATTTAAAGAAATTCACATGTCAATATCTGTTATGTAATAGTACAGAATTTTATGCTTATCACCAAGTGACAGAGTAGCACACAAAAATCAATAAAAGGTTATAAGCAAGGAACATTTTATAGCAGGAGTTCTTCTAAAACAAATCTTAAATATGCTTCCATCAAATGCAAGTCTTTCTACCCGTCTCTATGCCTTATACTGCCAGTGTCCTATTCTATTATTTAAGCAAGGTTTAGTTCCTTTTTAGGGCAAGCTCAGTGAGGCTGTTTGTTTAAAATGTATGCTGGACATGTCAGAAGTCATCAGGTTTTGTCATGTACTAGTTTTATGACAGATCGAGGCCACAGACCCAGAGCTTGGCAAGTACCATATAAATTATAGCTTTCCTGAAGCAGTCAGCAGTGGCACACCATGCAGGCCCACCTTCTAAACGCTTCTGCAAGAATAAAAATGATACAGTTACCTAACAAGAGGAAGAAAAAAGCCAACTCTTTGAACGAAACTACAGGCCAAGCATCTGATGAAATTCCTACATTCTTTACAATATATTTTCTTTGCTAACAAGTCTAAATGTGTCACTATTAAAAGAACAAAAAAAGTATTATGTTATGCAATGCTTTTCTTTTTACTTTTTAATGTGTGTGTGTGTGTGTGTGTGTGCACGCGCACATGTGTGTACACTCACATTTACAATAGTATGTGTAGATGTCAAGAGACAATCTGCAGCAGTAGCTTCTTTACTTTCATGCCTTCAGGTTTGGCAGAAAGTGTCTTTTCCTGCTAAACATCTTCTGCACCCTCTGATACTTTTTTTTAAGAAGCCTTTATTCTAGAGCCACAACTCAGTAGTTAACAATATCTCAAACAAAACAGACATGAACAATAATTTTGTTTGTTACTTAGTACTGAGCACTTATTTGGTAATTTCTCAATAGTAGAGGTGCATCTGTGTTGTTTATATTCCATTTTATAAGAGGGCAGGGAAAAAGCATTTGGCCAACCAATCTACTTCTATAAACTCACTAATGCATATTAACTGGTCTGTGTTAAATGTCTAGCCTAAACATGATCTCCCCACATGTTTGATTACATTGATAGCAAAGTTGTCCGCATGAATGTAATTTTAAAATTAAGAAAAAAAGTCTTTGTTGAAGTTTAGGATTCACATTAAGCAATAAGAAATACAACCTGTGCATTTGACTACAATGAGATTTTTCCCGTGAGGTCAAATTTTGCATAAACAAATACTCATATTTAAAAGTTCTTCATAATTTATTTGTGTAGACTATAAAAAAATTAAAAAGATGTAAACCCCACATGAATTTTATTAGGTCTTTTAAATATGCTTAAAATTGTCTTCACTTTGTGTAAGCATCACAGATTTGTTATATGTTTTAATTGGGTCTCTAAGCTATTTTTTCCCAAGAAACACACACAGTACATGATAACCTGCACACTACTATATGAGATGAATTTCTCGTTTCTTTTACTATCATTACAGAATTCCTTCTTCGGCAGTTAAAGATTTTGTAATAATCAAATTGCCAAAATCTTCAGCAAAAACTAATTAATTAAAGCATATATTGTTTAAATAAAATAGCCTTTAATATTTTCTTTGAATTTTGTGGTGATGGCAGAGTACACATGCATGCCACAACCTGATTAAGGCAGACATGGGACAACTTTCTGGAAGCTCTTCCCTGCCTCTGTCTTCCACTGGGTAGGTCCCAAGATCAGACTTGGGAAGCAACGATTGGCAGCAATCTCCCTTAACCACTAAGTTATTTTGATACCATCCATAAAAACCTACTCTTTGAAGTATTTCTACACAGTGTTTAATGTGGAGAAACTATAAAATAATATATATGGTTCTAATATTCCAGTATTATCCTCCATTTTTTCCCCACTCTTATTTTCAGGATAATGGTGTCCTCACAGGAAAACCTTCATCACCCAGATGACATACTTGTCAGAATAACTTCACTTTGTATAAAGTTTGCTTGTAGATAGTGAAGACATCAAATTAGAAATTCATTCCAAACAAAACATTTTATTGTAAAACAATAGCCTAGCCTGATTGTATTGTCTTCAAATGAACACAATAATCTTCTAAGGAGAAATACATTCACATAGCTTTTCCTTTCACATCAAAACGCATAAAGACAATAATATGGGAAAAATTAAAGAATGAAAACCAAGCAAGGGCCCTTTACTTCAGGCCATGATGAGAAATCTGTGTTCTTTCTAATAACAACCAGTAAACTGAACAAAATATGTAGAACCGCTCTTCAAAACTTTGATAGAAGAGGAAGGCTTGAGCTTCAGGCCTAGAGCCTAGCTCCAGGTGAGGGAGCAGTGTCAAAGGCAGGCCCCAGCCTCAGACCCAGGAGTGAGGTTTCCAGCAGTAGCTTCCAGAAACCATCAGTTCCTCTGGGAAAGCGCACCTTTGTCCCAGCCAGCATCCACTGCTATTTCTCAGTTGGAGACATCCTTTTACTACATGGACCTCTGGACCCTCAGCCCCACCTACACCTCCAAAGGGAGGAGCGTCCACTGGAGATGTAGCCCCACCTGCACCTTAAGGAGAGACCACCTGAGCCCTGGGCCCACTTCCACCAGGAAGAGCATTCACTGGAAGCTCTGCTCTGCTTGTGCATGAAGGAGCAGTCAGTTGAGCCACAGCCCCCAACTATCCCAATTGGAGAGAGAGAGAAAACCCCTCAAGCACTAGCTCCACCTATATCGGTTATAGAAAGAGATTTGTAGACAAGATAAGAAAACACTCAACAATATAAAGAACAATACTGCACCATTAGAAACTAGTGGTGCTAACTCCAGACCAACATGGATTATATAGGAAGGAATATGGAAAGAAGGAAGGATGGGGTGGAAAAAAGAAGGAAGGGAATTTTGAAACAATATTTGTTTGAGATAGGATCTTATTCTTTTGTCTAGCCTGGCCCGGAAATTTTAACCCTCTTAACTTCACTTTATGGCCACTGGGAATACAGGATTGTGTTAACACTCGACTGCAGAAACCGCAATATTATTAGCTTCTATGTAAACAGCTCTCCTCAGTCAACATGCTCTACCACTAAGCCATGTGCCCCGCCCTTCACTGGGGGATTCTGGGCAGGTGCTCTACCACTGGGCCACACCCCAGCCCCCTCACTGGGGCATTTTAAAAAGTTCTTCAACTCTGAGTTACATTCCCGTACCTCTTATGTTTTATATTGGGAGAATTGAACTTATTCTCCAGCCCAGTTTTTTGACTCTACTATCTCCTGTCTCAGCTGTATGAGTGACTACCTGTCGTAATGTACCTGGACCACTAGGACCGATTTCTAGGACTTTTTTTCCTTATTTTTTAAAAATTATACTTCTTGGCTAGGTCTTTACTCCCAGCACTAGGGAGGCAGAGGCAAGGGGATCTCTGTGAACAGGAGGCCAACCTGATCTACAGAGTGAGTTCCAGGACAGCCAAGGCTACACAGAAAATCCCCCAACCCCAGCTACTGGTTAAAGGACAGAAAATGTCCAAAAAAACCTGAGATCTGCAGGTGCATAGGGGCGGGATCAGGGGATGCTACATAAACAATCCATAAAAAGTTGGGCTCACCATGGAGCTTGTGGAGGTCATCACAATTGCTCCTTCACTGGGGTGCTGAGCCTGTTTCTGTCTGGACCCAATCTGTCTTTGTCCTGGAGTTGGAAGTTCAGGCATCCAGAGTACCCTTCACTGAGCACACGGATGGTCAACAAAACCCCAGGGATAAAATTTGTTAGCAAGAGAACCCCTAAAAGCTTCAGTTTTTCTATACTCAACAAAGGTTAAAATCATTTAAATATTCAAAAGAAAGAAAGAAAAGGACAAAATTCAGATCTGAAACCTAATACAGCATCAGTAAAGTTTTGCTAAACATGCCTGAAAGCAAGAAATTGTGAATCTTTCACAGGAGAATAATCAACCAATGCAATGAGCATTAGATGACAGGTATAATTGAATTAGCCGGACAGGACTTTTAACAGTTGTACTTACGAGTCTAAAGAAAGATATGAATGCAATGGGAAGAAAAGCAAAATGTATTTCAAAAACAAATAGAGCTTCTAGAGATGAGAAAACATAGTAACTTTTACAGATGCTAGCTCAGTAACCTGGGAATAGAAGTAGAGGGGTGGGTGTGGGATGGGAACATGAGGGACCAAGAAGACCGAGTTGGGGGAGGGACAGAAAAGGAGATCAATGAAAAATATATCTTGATAGAGGAGGGCCATTATGGAGTTAGGGAAAAACCTGGTGCTAGAGAAATTCTCAGGAATCCACACAGATGACCCCAGCCAAGATCCCTAGCAAAAGTGGAGAGGGTGTCTGAACAGGCCTTCCCCTTTAAGTAGATTGGTGACTGCCCTAGTTGTTATCATAAAACCTACATCCAATACTGATGGAAGCAGATGCAGTGACCCACAGCAAAGCACTGGAATTCAGTTGAAGAGAGGAAGGAGGGATCGTATGAAAAAGCAGGGTCAAGAGCCTGATTGGGAAAACCAGAAACAGCTGACCCAATCTAGTGGGACTCTGGACTAACACCTGGGTAACATGCATGGGATGGAGCTAGGCCCTCTGAATGTGGGTGACAGTTATGTGGCTTAATTTGTTGGAGGGGCCCTGGCAGTGGTGCAAGCCCCTCTCCCAGTTATATGAACTGGCTTTTTGGAGCCCATTCCCTATGGTATGATGCCCTGCTCTCCCATGATACAGAGGGGAGGGGCTTGGTCCAGCCTCAATTTGGCCTAAGGAAGGCCTTACCCCATCTGAGGTGTGTTTGAGGGTGGTGTGGGAAAGAGGGAGTAGGGGAGGGTGGGGAACTGGAGTTGGTATGTAAAATGAAAGATAAATTTTTAGAAAAAAAAATGCAAGAACCTGAGAATAGATAATGCAGGGACAACCAAATGCTACCATTATGCTAAAGGAATATGACAACAAAATGACTCCAAATGACATGTGGCTATACTCATAGATCAGAGCCTTGCTCGGTCACCATCAGAGACGCTTCCTCCTGCATTAATTACATGAGAACAAATACAGAGACCCACTGCCAGACAAGTGAGGAGAATAAGAGACCTTGGAACACTAGCTCCTAAATGGAATGTCTTCTCAAATTCCCTCCCTTCATGACTCAGGGAATCCTATGGAACAGGAGATGGAAAATTTCTGAGAGCCAGAAGGGATGGAGGTCACCAAGGAAACAAAGCCTAAACACTGTATACATATATAAACTCACAAAGAAGGTGGCAGCAAGTACAGGGCCTGCACAGGTCTGAGCCAGAACGGATCCCAGTACTGAGATGGGATATGAACACAGTCCGTATCCTCAACCCAGACGCTTTCTCTAGTTGATAGCTACCGGCAAATCAAAAATTAGTTTTCTGCAACAGATTCTCACTGGGTAGGCAGACCACTCTTGAGGCCAGGCCCCATGCCAAACAGTAGATCACCAACAGAAAATGAACTCAACAGTATTTTTGGAGGCTGTGTGTGTGTGTGTGTGTGTGTGTGTGTGTGTGTGTGTGTGTCCACATCTGTATATGTTTCTTGTGCTTCTTCCTTTGCTCTTTGTTTTTCTGTTCATTTCTTTTGTCCTGTTCTGGTTTGTATGTTTATATTTTATATTATTATTATTAATGTTTTCAATTGACAGAGAACAAGAAAAGATGTAAATCTGGGTAGGTAAGAATAATCTCCAAAGAGTTGGAAGGGAGCAACCATAACATATTGCATGAAAAGTCTATTTGCAATAAAAATAAAAATGTTGGATAGATTTTAAAGATTATACCCTGAAAAATAAGACATTGCTATCCAAATGCAAATATTTTCATAGAGCAATATGAACAGAAGCTCTGTGATGTACAGGCAGCTCCAGATGGCCTGAAATCCCTGTATCAAAGACAGGAAGAGAAATACTTAGAAATAATGACCAAAATGTTTACGTTTGCAGGGCAGTGTTATAGTTCTATTGACTTCAGTAACAAGGTAATCCAGTAGAAATGGCTTATTTTTTAATGCTGAGAGAAAAATCTGCCAAATTAGAATTTCCTATGTTGCAGCAATATTCATAAGAAAAGAAAGTAAAAGGAAGAAATCTTCAGAATAGCAACAGCCAAGTGAGTCAATCATGGGCTGAGGTACACTTTCAGAAATAAAAGGAAGTCTCCTAGCTGAAGCAATCCTACATACTAAGTCATATCTATGCACAGGAATTGGTGTTAAAATGGAAAACCTGTAGGTTATTTCTTAAAGACATTTCTTGTTTAAAATTTAAAGGGCAAATTTCACTATTCTCTGTGTTTGCTAAAAAGAGTTTATTTTAAACCTGGCAGTGGTGGCACACGCCTTTAATCCCAGCATTCAGGAGGCAGAGGCAGGCGGATCTCTGTAAATTCGAGGCCATCCTGGTCTACAGAGTGAGTTCCAGGACAGGCTTCAAAGCTACAAAGAGAAACGCTGTCTTGAAAGATAAAAAAACAGGTAAACAAAAAATTAATCTTAAATGGAAACTAAGGATCAATTGCTTTTCAGAATCACTAGGCTTTCGGTTTCTATAGTCTGACTTCTTGTATTCCATCAGAAATATTTTGAACAGTAAGAAATAAAAACATTGAGACATAGATTTACAAAAGTGAAAACTCATGAGTCTCCATAGTAAAAAGTCAAACTAAGTTTTAGAGATCGCTCTCTGCTAGTCCCAGTATACTACGGGGTCTTAATAGCCAGCTGTATTCCAACTGAACCTATGACAGTTTCTCAGGACTAGGCAGTCCTCACAAGGGCCACAACCCTTACTGTTTGTTTCTTTGTTCGGTTTGGTCAGCTCAAGCTGACTTGTTATGGGAAAGCTTTCTCAAAAGTGACAGCTTCTATTTTAGCTACTTTCTCATTTCAATGATAAAACACCATGACCAAAGAAATGTACTGAAGGAAGGCTCATTCGGGCCTTATGGCTCCAGAGATTTGGGCTCCAGAAACAGCAGAGAGTTCAGGTATGGAACCACACACAGGAAGCAGAGAGTGCACACTGGAAGTGGAACATGAATTTTGAAACCTAAGACCCTGCCCCCATTGACGTACTTCCTTCAGTAAGGCAGCATATCTTAAACCAATCGGGGAGCAAATATTCAGAAGTCTCAGAATACGGAAGACATCCCATGCAAACCACCACAACCACCATAGAAGCTTTTAAATTCTCTCTCCTCTCTCTCTCTCTCTCTCTCTCTCTCTCTCTCTCTCTCTCTCTCTCTCACACACACACACACACACACACACACACACACCTTCATCTCTTGCTGTGAACATTCATGACCCATTTATTATAAGAAGCCCTTAGATTTTGATGATCCCTCCTGGAAGGCCTTACTCTTCCTGTGTAGTGGTAGTGGGTGGGGAATGGGATGGGGGGGCAGTGATATGGGAGGATGGGAGGGAGAGGGAACTGGGATTGATATGCAAAATAAGAAAAAATAATGAGAGAAGCCCTCAAAGCACACGATTTCAGCTTGTGTT